>NW_006408522.1:13835416-13848823 GCF_000296735.1 Chrysochloris asiatica
AGACGGATATCATGTTTGGTAAGGTGGAGGGTCAGAGAAAAAGAGGAAGACCCCCAACAAGATGGATTGGCCAAGTGGCAGCATCAATGGACTCAAGTGTGGCAATAGTAGTGAGACTGGCCCAGCATCAGGCAGTGTTTCGTTCTGCTGTGCATAAGGTCTCTATGGGTTGGTACCAACTCAATGGCATCTAACAACAACAATATCTGGGTTGAGTCTAGGTGATATTGTCATGTATCTTAGTCTCAGGTTGTTGGATGCTGTTGTTGGTTCTCTGTATAAAAAATTCCCTTTACTATTTTTTGTACGGTTGTTCTGGTTTTTACGGATTCTTTTAAATTCTGTTTGTCTAACGTCACTGTCAGATTTGATGGACAGTTTTGCTGGCTATATGACCCTTGGTTGGCAATTTGTTTCTTTCAGAGTTTTATATATGCCATTCCATTGTCTTCTTGCCTGTATAGTTTCTATTCAGAAATCAGAGCATAGTCTTATTAGTTCTTCTTTTTAGGTAACTTTTTGTTTTTCCTGAACTGTAATCAGGATTCTTTCCTTGTCTTTGGTTTTGAAGAGTTTGATTGTATGTTTTGTATGTTGTTTTTCTTTTGAGGTCTATTCTTTTGGGAGCTTGTTCAACTTCTTGAATGACTATCTTCTTTTCTTTCATGATTCATGATGTTAGTGAAGTTTTCTTCCAACAACTCTTAGGGTGTTTTTGTCTCTTCGTGTTCTGGAATTCCTATCACATATAACTTATGCCTCTTGATAATGTTCCACCTAAACCTTGGGCTTTCTTTGGATTTTTTTTTTTGTTGTTGTTGTTGTTGTTCTTTTTTTCTGATTGTTAATCTAGCAGATGATTTGAGAGATTTTTCTTCAAACTCAGTAAATCAGTTTTCTATTGATTCAACTCTAATTTTTTGCTCTTTCAGTGTGTTATGTGCATCTGAAGTCTTAGTGTTGATCTTCTGGCTTTCTAATTGCTGATTTTCTATGGTTCCCATCTTTTCAATTATTTGGTCAGTTTGGTTCCTGAATTTTTCCATGATTTTGTCTATGTTTTCCATAATTTCATCTGCAATTTTCTTGATCTTTCTCACAATCCATTAAAGTTGCCTAATTAGCATTCTCTTAAATTCCTTATCAGGTTGTATTTTCTGACTCTGTATTTTGGTCACTTGTTTAAGGCACTTTCATCTTGTTTCTTTATATAAACTGAAATTGTTTGTATTCTCCAAGACATTGTGGTGCTGTATTTATATTTAATTGGTGATTGTATATTGGTATGTTCTCAGGTACTCACCACTTGTCGCCTGGTGGATGTGGTAGAGACTGAAAATGTGAATGCAGTTAGTTCTCGCTTAATGTTTGTGTAGCATAGTTCAGGATGAGTTCACATGCTTCTGGACACAGGGGTGCTTTGCCAGGCACCTGACCCCAGGCAGGCCAGAGGCTGCATAAGAAAGGGTGCCGCTGGCCACTGGATTGGCATGGGTGGGATCTGGTGACCCCATTGATTACTAGGAGAGCACAGAACAGGGAAGAATTGTACTGCTTGGTGCCAACCTGTACCTGCAGGTTGCTATATCAACAGTAGCTCACTAAAGTGGAAGATAGCTGCACCTTGCCACACAAGCCAACAGTCAACCCATTTTTTCTCTCTCTCACTGCTCCTGTTCAGCTTCCTCTTCTAGTCAACACTCAATCCACCTCTTTGTCTTATCATCAGGTTTACAGGATCACCATCTGTATCTGTTTCACTCTATCCCTCACTTCTTTGTTGTGGAAGGTCAGCTCAATGTGTCTGCTTATTCCACCCTCCTGCCTCAAACTCACCAAAGAGTCTCTCTTATCTTCAGCTTTTTACTCTTTTAAGTTTAGCTCTTCAATTAATCCAGTTATAATTAGGTGAATATTGTGATCATGATGGTCTAAGAACTTGCTTCAATCATGAGACTTACTTGACTGTGCTAATGAGATATGGAATGACAATGACAACAACAAGAACCATAAAGTAAAAAGAAGGAATAATGTAGTTATAGAACTTGCAAAGTGGCAGCATCAATGGGCTCAAACGTGGCAACGATAGTGAGGTTGGCCCAGGATCGGGCAGTGTTTCATTCTGCTGTGCATAAGGTCACTTATGCATTGGTACCAACTTGATGGCACCTAACAACAACAACAACAGAACTTTCAAATGAAGAGGAAATCAAGCAGATTACAATAAATAAATAAAAATAAACCTAACTGTAACCCTGTGTTGATAAGATAATGCTGTTAGCCTATACAATTATACAAACATTATCTTGTAAATGGGTTCCTGTGTCTCATGTCAGCAGAAAAGAAGTTCTCAGATCTGTGTGCTAGACTCAGATCCTCCCTAATATCCCCAACAGTGTCCCCTGTCTATCTGGTCACTGCATTGGCAGGGTAGGACTGTGGTGAGTCTCCCTATGGGCTTGGTTAGTGTGATAACCCAACATTTTTAACCTCTTGATATACGGACCCCTTGGTATTTGTGCCATGTGCTTCCTCCAGCTCTGTTATAATATCATTACCAGGAGCCCCTAGTAGATCCACTGACTCTCAATTTCACTCCATTCCAGAACTTTCCCCTAGAAACCAGAAGAGCTCTTAGAGTACGCAGGAGCTGGGGAAAGGAGACCGCTCTCCATCTCTGGGACAATGCTGAGCCCAAGAACCCTCTCTTTCCTTTTTAGTGAAAGAGAAACCTACAAGGTGGCTGCCCCTCAGAAACTTAAACATGTTGCCCAGTGCCTACTCTTCATTTTCAAGGCTTCAAGCCCAAAAACGGAGAGAGTGGAGCACATATTTTGTACCCTTTCCAACTCGGTCTCCCCTCTTCCTGTTTCTTTCTTTCTTCTACTCCCTTGAACTAGAAATTTCCTCTCCATCTCATCCTTCTTCCATCAAAGAGTATCAACTTTAAGACTCAGCTGTCATCCTGTGAGAGAATTGTAAAAGCAGTCTTCCGATTTAGATTTATTTTATGCTAAATGAGAAAGACTTACAAACTGATATACAACAATATTGCTGTTGTTGTGTAGAAACCAGTTGATTCTGACTGATGGTGACCTAGAAAGGCAAAATCAAGCTGCTCCACAGGGTTTCCTAGGTTGCAATCTCTATGGGAGCAGATGACCAGGTTTTCCCATGGAGCTGGAACCACTGGTGGTTTCCCTCTGCTGATCTTCCAGTTAACAGCCTAGTGCTTAAACATTTTGCCACCAGGGCTACTATGTAACAACAGAAGTCAAATATCTGCCTTCTGGTCAAAATAAAACATATGCATTTATATTTTTAAAAATACATACATTTTTCCTACATCGAACATATCCCAAACGACCAAACCCATGATCATCTAGTTGATTCTGACTCGTAGAGACCTTATACAGGTATTCTGTAGCTAAATCTTTATGGAAGCAAACAGCCTCCTCTTTCTTCCAAGGAGCAGCTGGTGGTTTTGAACTGCCAATCATTTGTTAGCTGCCCCACGCCTATCCCACAGCACCACTAGGACCCCTTACACCTAACATAGTGCTAATTCTTTGTTTGAAATAGATATTCTTTACCATGTTAGAGAAATATGTTCCTAGTCCTATTTAAACCCTTTTGTATTTTGAACAGCATTGAATTTAATCAGTGAAGGAGCATGTTTAAAATTAATATGCTATAATAATATATCTTCCTACTTGGAACCTTACTATATTCTTGGGATAATGCAACTAGAATGTGATATATTTATCTCTTAAGATATCGGTAATTTCTATTTGCTGTTTTGTTAAGACTTCATCTGTATTCAAGAAAGGCTAATCTTTACTATTCTATGTTCTCATTGGCCTTTAATTGTGTTTTCTGTACTATCTTTATCGGGTTTGGAATGAGGCCACCACAATTAGGCAGTTCCTCATATTTCTATGCTCTGGAAGGTTTTACATAACACAGGAATTGACTATTGTTTAAACGTCTGGAAGGAACGTCTGGAAATATTCAGCAGTGGACTCATGGCCTGTATTCCATTTGAGGAAGGTTCTTTGACATCCTCAGTTACTTCTATAGTTAATCATTCTTTTTTCAGGATTTCCACTTTTGCATAATACCTTTTTAAAGAAAAAACAATCATTTCATTGAGGTTTTATACACTTATTAATAGAGCATTTGTAGAGTTATTTTATATTCTTTAGGTGAGTTGTTTCACTTCTCATTTCTAATTGTGTGTATATATATGTTTTCTTCTTAACTTTCTTACATTAATTAATTTTGTTAGCATTTGCAAACAAGAAAAATCTGGCATCTAGTGATTAATTATCTTATTTTTCTGCTTGTCTAATCCATTATTAGTTTTAGCTTCACACAGCCTTCCCATTTTGCCTTTTCTAATTCGAATGCATCCTTTATATTTTAAATCTCAATATTGTTATTCTATTTCTTCATAAGGAGTAGGCTAAAAATACGTTGATGTTAAGTGTCGAGTCAGTTCCAACTCACTGCAACCTTGTATACGGTTTCCAAGGAGCAGCTGGTGAGTTTGAACTGCCAATCTTCTGGTTAACAGTCCAGTGCTTATCCTACAACACTGCACCAGGACTCGAGGCTAAATGTGTTGTTGTTGTTACAAGTGACAAGTCACTTCTGACTCATAGCAACCATGTAGATGGTGGTGGTGGATACTGTGGAGTCGGTTCTGACTCATAGCGACCCTGCAGAGGGTTTCCAAAGCTATAAACCTTTATGGGAACAGAAAGTTTCATCTTCCTCCTGCAAATGGCTGGTAGTTTCGAACTGCTGACTTTGAGGTTAGCAGTCCAACTTGTAACAATGACGTTACCAGAGCGCCTTATTTTCTATAAAATGTCTGCAAGAAATTTCAGTCCTTGCTACGTATTCTAAGGCCTCTAATGTTATCTTCAGAGTTATTTCCCCTAAGTTTGATACTTATAATTTGTGTGGCATAAAGTGCAACTCAAAATTTGAGTTTTATCACCACCAATTTCTTTTCTCCATAGTTTTATTTATTTCTAACAATTTAAAGTTCAAAGACTTCAATAAATATTGAAATTGGTGAACAGTTTTGAGAGGTGCACACCAAAGAATGGAAGTATATGAAGGAAGAGGAGCTTGCTTCATATTTGGAGCATGTTTGCTAGGTTACATGTGGCAGTAACATTTATTGTTAATTGATTGGTTTCCTCCATTAGCATATATCTTCTCAGATTTCCTTTAAAAAATGCTTTAAAGCCCAAACTCAATTAAAATGTTGGTTGATGGTCTCAGATCCATGAGTCTATTAGTCTATAGTGATAGAAAATGTAAATGAAAGCTCAAATGGAAAGAACTGAAAAAAGAACATTCAAGGCTCGACTTGAAATATTGAACGTTTCAATGGCCAACATATTGAATGACATGGGAAGCAGCAGTAGAAAATGGAAGGAATATACAATCACTGTAGCAAAAAGAATTGGTCAGTGTTCAACCATTTAAAGAAGTAGCACATGATCAAGAACCAATGAGACTGAAGGGAGAAGTTCAAGATGCACTGAAGGCATTGACAAAAGCAAGGTTCCAAGAACTGACAAAAATACAAATTGAAATATTTCAAAAAACTGATACAGCGCTGGAGACACTCACTCATCTATGCCAAGAAAATTGGAAGAGAGCTACCCGGCCAAAGGATTGGAAGAGATCTATATTTGTGCCCATTCTAAAGAAAGGTGACCCAACCCAATGGAACACAGAAACCACTCAACACTAACTATCATTAATGTCACATGCAATTAAAATTTTGCTGAAGATAATTCAAAAATGGCTGCAGCAGTACATGTCAGGGAGCAGCCAGGAATTCAAGCTGGATCCAGAAGAGGACTATAGTTACTGCTGTCAGAAGGATTGTGGCTAAATGCAGAGAATACCAGAAAGATGTTAACTGATTACTTGTGAGTGACCTAAGTCATGGTATTTTCAATCATCTCATATGCATGTGAATGAATTGATGCATTTGATTATGTTATTGGTGAAGAATATTGAAAGTACCGTGAGCTGCCAGAAGAACAAACAAATCTGTCTTGGAAGAAGTACAGCCAGAATGCTCCTTAGAAGTGAAGGATGATGTGACTTTGTCTCTCGTACTTTAAACAACTGGTAGCGTAGTGCTTACGAATCAGGCTGCTAATCTCACGGTCAGCAGTTGGAAACTACCAGCTGTTTCATGGGAGAAAGATGAGGTTTTCTGTTCCTGTAAAGATTTACAGCCTTGGAAACCCTGTACAGGGGTCGCTATGAGTCGGGACTGACTCCATGGCATACAACAACAACAACAACATTGAACATATCATCAGGAAGGACCAATCCCTGGAGAAGGGCATTGTACTTGGTAAAGTGGAAGATGAGAGAAAAATAAAGAAGACTTTCAACTAGATGGATGAGGACAGCGACAGCAACAATGTAAGGATGGAGCAGGACCAGGCAGTGTTTCATCCAGTTATGCATAAGGTCCTATGAGTCAGAACTGACTCAAGGGTACCTAGCAACAACACTTCAGTGTTTAATTTTGATTCTATTATTAAGATACATATATGCTGGCAGGTAAGATGCAAATGGCAAGGTAGTGTATTAAAATGACCACTGAACTTAGATCCAAAGATCTAGCTTTGCAACTGATTAGCTGAGTGGTCCCAGAGGTTGTTACTAGGTACTGGAGTTGTTGTTGTTGTTAAGTGCCGTCGAGTCGGTTCTGACCCATAGTGACCCTGTATAGGGTTTCCAAGGTGAGCTTGAACCACCAACTTAGTGGTTCAAACCAACTTTGCAATGCAATCCAGCACATTAGCCCACAGCACCACACCAGTACAGTCCGTTCCAATTCATAGTGCCCCTATATGCAGTACAATTAAACATGGCCCGATCCGTGCTATCCTCACAATTATTATTAGGTTTGAATCCACTGTTATAGCCACTATGGCAACCCAGCTCATTGAGTGTCTTCCTTTTTATCTCTGGATTTGTTTCTACCTTAGGCAACAAGGTGAGATTTAGATGGCCCCCAACTGTGTCTTCAAGCTCAAAAGTCTTGAGACTCCATGATTTCTTGGGGGGTCCCCTGTTTCTATCCAGTCTCCACGACTGGCCAGACCTGAAAGACCCTTGATGTCACTTGCCTCACAGACTGGTTACAATCCCCTGGTGTGGTCATTTTATGAGTCTTTTTACTCGCTCTATCCCATGAGCTTCTGTGGTCTTGCACTGTGTCATGTTTATCATTATCATTCCCATAGGGTTTGGTATGTTGAGATGACAAGTGATGTGGGTCAGAATAGGTGCCACCAGAGAGATGATTGGATTGACACAATGAGCTCAAAGATTGTGAGGAGGATGCTGGACTTGGCAATCCTTCGTTTTGTTGTACGTAGGGTCTCTATGAAGAGGAGTCAAATCATGGCACCTAACAAGGAGGTGAGATTTGGACTGAATCTTGAAGGAAGAGAAAGCTGTTGGCTAAGGAGACAAAAGAGCAAGACAACCTCCTTGTGCAGAATCATATGAATAGGGACACAAAGGAGAGAGACGGAGGGAGAAAGTGAGATGTGATGCAGGCCCACATGGTTAGAGGTTTAGACACTTGTGTAGCTCTGTGGTAGACACAGATTAAGTGGGGAGGCAGGAATCTGAAATGGAGGGCCTTGTCCCCAGGGACAAGCATATACTTGACCCTAAGGGTTAATGCGCCAGACTGCAAAGTCATTTGAATCGCAAAGTTAGAAGTTCAAACTCACCAGTCACTCCTTGGAAACCCTATACAGGGTCGCTATGGGTCAGAATCGACTCATCGGCACTTAACACAACAACAAAGTACAAAGGAACATAGCAAAGGACTTCTTAAAACTGTGTTTTAAGTGTTTCAAAGAAATCATTTATTAAAGATAATATGAAAGCAAACATACAAAAGTAGAAAGAAGAAGGGAAAAAAATCATCCAGAAACCTACCACCTAAAGAAAATTCCTGTTAACATTCTAAACCAGTTTAAGCATTATAATCAAAGTCACAGCATGGTCTAACTTGCTTCTGTCAACAATGTGGAACTAGATTGAAGGGAAGTTGGACATGAAGTCATTTTTACAAACACTACTTTTTAATACTGAAAAGTTTGAGCAACTGTTTGTTATCAATAGAACAAGTCATTCACGGTTGGGCCTCTCTGAGTCTCCAAGATATCAGCCCTTTTATCTACTACAAAATGGTTCCACTTCAATGTTCCCAATTAATCACAACCATCAAGCCATGCGTTAGAAACAATATGGACGCCTGGCTCTGTATCCCTAGATATCATTTCCATCCCTCCCAAAGCAGCTGAACCAACATCTTTTGAGGCTACCAAATGGTGGACACATCATTGGCACACCCACTGTCCACACTTGGATTTCCGAAACCTTCTCCAACAGATTGTTTGAGAATCTTCATTCACATGGTGGTCTGAAAGGCTGCAGGTGACAAGCCTACCACCCGCCTGGGAGAACATTTGGAGGAATGGAACAAAGGACATTTTTGACCCTCCTCTATGTTTCAGACCACCAAGGATTTGGGGAGCACATCCAGTCTGGTTTAGGGTCAGTCCAGGGTGAAGAGAAGTCCAGCTTTTCAGAGTGACCGGGGCATATTAAGTGACCTTCACATAGGAAAACTGATTCTCACTTATCTCACTTTGGTGGTGGTGGTGGTGTGCTGTAGAGTCAGTTCCGACTCATAGAGACCGTGTATAGGGTTTCTGAAGCTGTAAATCCTTATGGGAGCAGAAAGCCTCATCTTTCTCCTGAGGTAGTTTCAAAATGCTGACCTTGTTGTTAGAAGCCCGTCTAATAACCACTCTACCACAAGAGCACCTTTCTGCTTACCTTACAGGGTTTTACTGAGGATTCTTAAACTTAATGCTTTGGATAGATACAAAATGTTATGCATTCAGAGAAATGATTCCTTTTGCCCCATCATGAAGTAGCTGTTAAATGGACTTTGTACACCCTAAAATATACTAGACATTATATGAGAGACTTGTAACCCCAGATATATGAGAAAAATATGGGGTTTTCTGCTCCACAAAAGATTTTCAGTTTTAGAAACCCCATATAGGGTTGCTATGAGTCAGAATCAACTTAGTGACAGTGGGTTTGATTTGGTTTTATACATGTAACCCCAGCTATAGAAGCACTTGACATGGATAAATGATAGATAGATGGATAGATGGATACATACATACATACATACATACATACATACATAGATTATATATAGAGATTTATATATAGGTACTGCAGGGTCACCATGAGTTGGAATTGACTTTTTGGCAATTGGTGGTAAAGTGTATGTATATGTGTAATTTTTTTTATTTGCATATAAAATTTTGACTAGAGGTAGCCCAAGCTAAGAGATTGTTAAAATAATGTAGTCTATCCTCACCCACCTTGCACATGCTATTGCTTATCTTCTAGTTCTTTAGGTGGCATTTTCTTGAAGAAAAAATAAGTGAGATGAAGACACCCCTTGAATTAGGACTTGAGATAAACAACAACAGAGAGGCTAGAAAAACTTTCTCCAAGCAGATGACACTTTGGGGCTCTGAGGCAGGCCATTTGGTGGCAGGCACATGCAACAACCACTCCAAGTCCCAAGAGTGACCTGATTAGCAAGGGAGTGTTGTTGGGGAGTGGTTGTGACTTGCATAAATCTCAAAACAAAATATTAGATCAAAGAGTCTTGTAACTATCTGATATTTTCTGTTTTATAACTCTGTTGGCCAACTCATTTTCTCCAGATGGAGAAATACTTTTACATTTAAATTGTAATACACATTATTTTTTAGTGTCCTCACTATTTCAACCAAATATTTTTATAGGTGGAATGTAGAGATGATGGGTGTGGAGAGAAGATGCTGCGTTTCATAGTTTAATCAAGTCAGCTAATGCTATATTCTTTGGATTGTGCTAGACACTAGAACTACCAAGTACATGGTACATATTGTTGCATTAAGAAGTTGATTTTGAATCTTAATGAGCCTGATGAACATTCTACTATTTGCCATACAGACTTAGCCTCTTGAAGTTTCCCTGGTTATCCGCTCTCAAAATTCAACTTGTAAATCCCATCTACTTCTGGGTTCTAGACTCAAAAAGTTACAGTGTTGCATTTTTTTATTTTCAGCTTGTCTTAGGAAACGCTTCAGCAGGATCTAGTATAAAACATGTCAAGAATAGTTTTTGAGAGATGTGCCAGTGACACATGTAATATGCTTAATAAGAGACAGAGGAGTTGGGATTTTGACTCAAATGCTAGGACTTCTATTCCAGCTTTATAACCTTGGAAAATAACCAATTGGAGAAGACCAACTCTAACAGAAGAACTACATGAGATTCAAGAGACTTCAAAGTAACCCAGCAATTGGGTTTAGATCCTACTGAGTTCTTTCTTAGCCTAAATCCCAGTTCATCCTGGAGGGATGTTCCTGTGACTGGGACCAGTTGAGAAGAAAGCTGGCCCTAGTTCACGCATTACAGTCAAAACCATTTGTTTTGTTAACCTCATGTGAACATTACAAAAGTGTGATGGAGCAGAGGCTGCATCCTTCTATAGATTAGCAATTTCTTGAGTCAACATAGCCCCTTTACCTTGAACCTCAAAGGAAACACTTCAAAGGAAAAATCCAAGGTCCTCTTCAGATGGGGCGAGTTCCAAGGTGGCTCTTGCTTTGAACTCAGAGAGCTTGGGTGTCGGTACCAACTGGTTTGATTTTCCTTTATGTGAGCATCTGTGTGGGTGGGTGAATGGGTGTGTGTTTCTCTAAATACATGATGTGTTGTTGGTGTCCTTCTTTCAAATTATTCTTTAAATGAAAAGGCCTGTGGAATTACATTATATGGAAAAGTTTCCCACAGATGAGTTTAAACAAAAGAATTTGTGTTTTTACAGAGACTTACCATGTGTTCTCAGAGGACCAAAGAAGTGGACAGAAAGAGTCTAATCCTTGGATTTAAAAAACTCTGAGTTTGGGGTCACAAAGAGTTCCATTTTACTATCTTTCTATATAGAGTCGCTATGAGTCTATGAGCTGGAACCAACACTAAGACACTTAACAACAGCATATCCAATATTAGCCAAACTGTAAAGTCTCCCCACTGTACCCCAAACTCCTCTAATCACAAGGATTTTTTTGTAACTTCATAGCCTAAGCCTACTCTCTGGAATTAGTATTGTACCTTTTTGGTATACCTGTGTACTCTATTTGTGAAATAGAACATTCTTTAAAAAGTTAAAAGTATAGTACAAACTGACTGCGTGTTATTAAATATGCTGCGAGATAAGAGAGTAGAAATTAACCCCAATTATAACATATCCAATTACCATCGGGGTCCTTCCTCATGGAAAACAACACACTTACTGATATTTGGATTTCCTCCAAGCTCTTACTTAACTAAAATTAGGGACTGAAGTGGTTTCCACAACCTTGAGCTCCACACAGATTTACAACAGCTGCTGGGAAGGCTTCTTTTCCCTTCAGTTAACTTGTGTAGAAAAACAAGTTGGCACAAAAGAGAAAAGAGCAATAATCATTGCTTTAATTATTATAATTTTTTTTAATTTCATGGAAATAGTTGCCTCTCCTTAATCTTTTCTTTTATAATATTGGCTGATAGTATCACTTACTCATTCTTACATGTAATTTTTAGAATCATTTGGGCAAGTTCAAGAAAATTCTTTTTTTTTTTCTTAAATATTTTATTGTGAATTATGTGATAGTTTACATGGGAGAACATTAGTTTTACATTCATTCTATCATATATCATCTCATTGCCATGGTTACAATCCCCTCCATGCAATCCTTCCTCCGTACCCCCCAGGTCTTCAGCACACAGTCGCTCTCCCTCTCTGGATCTAAAGTCTCCAGCTGCTCCATCGCTCCACGTCATCATCTCTGCCTCCATTTCAGGCATCACTGCTTCTCTGGGTAGGGTCCCGCTCTCTGCTCTTCTCCCTTATTGAGGCTGCGTTACACTAGTAAAATTACATTGGGAAGAATTGAAAGTTTCAAGGTATGTTGTTGTTAGGTGTCTTCAGGTAGGTTCCAATTCATAGCAAGTGTCTTGCAGAACAGAATGAGACACAGCCCAGTCCTCAAATTATTGTTTTGTTTGGACTCATTACTACCACTGTGTCCATCCATCTCATTGGGAGTTTTCGTTTTTTTTGCTAACCCTCCACTTTATCAAGCATGATATCCTTCTGTAGGGACTGTTCCTTCCTGACAACATATCCAAAATACGAAAGATGAAGTCTCACCATCCTCCCTATACACTCTGGCTGTACTTATTCCATGATAGATTTGTTTGTTTTTCTGGCAGTCAACGGTACTTTCAATATTCCTAGCCAATCCCATGATTCAAATGCATCAGTTCTTCTATGATCTCCCTTATTCCTTGTTCAATGATGCATGTGTGATGATTGAAAATACCATGGCTTGGATCTGAAGCACCTTAGTCTTCAAACTGACATCTTTGTTCTTTGGCTGCGGTTTCCATGAGTTTTGATTGTGGATCCAAGCAAAATAAAGTCTTTGACAAACTCAGTCTCTTCTCTGCTTATCACAATGTTGTTTATTGGTCCAGTTGTGAGGGGTTTTGTTTGCTTTACATTGAGGTGCAACCCATACTGTAGGCTGTAATTTTTTCCTTTACCAAGAGGTACTTCAAGTCCTCTTTGCTTCCAGCAAGGAAGGTTGTGGCATCTGCATATCGCAGATTGTTAATGAGTCTTCCTTCAATCCTGATGCTACATTCTTCTTCATATAATCCAGTTTTTCTGATAAATTGCTGAGCAATCAGATTTTATAAGTAGGTTGAACAAATGCAACCCTGGTGCATATCTTTCTTGATTTTAAACCATTCAGTATCCCCTTGTTCTGTTCTAATGACTGTCTCTTGGTCTAGGTACAGGATCCTCATGAGTACACACACTTAAGTGTTCAGTAATACCATTCTTTGTAATGTTTGCATAGTTTGTTATAATCCACACTGCTGAATGCCTTTGCATAATCAATAGAGCACAAATAAACTTCTTTCTGGTATTCTCTGCTTTCAGTCAAGATCCATGTCATATCAGCAATGATTTCTCCCATCCTACATCCTCTTTTGAATCCAACTTGAATTTCTGGCAACTCCTGGTCAATGTACTGCTACAACCAATTGTGAATTATCCTCAGAAAAATTTTACTTACATGTGATATTAAGGATATTATTCAATGATTTTCACATTCCATTGAGTCACCTTTCTTTGGAATGGGCACAAATATGAATCTCTTCCCATCAGTTGGCCAGGTAGCTGTCTTTCATATTTCTTAACATAGATGA
>NW_006408522.1:13849848-13850635 GCF_000296735.1 Chrysochloris asiatica
TCCTTCCATAACACAACTTGAGGCTTGAATTGTTTCTTCAGCTTGAGAAATGCTGAATGTATTGTTCTCTTTCAGTTTTCTAACTCCAGGCACATTTCATAATAATACTTGACGTTGTCTTCTGGAGCTCTCCTTTGAAATTTTCTGTTCAGCTCATTTACTTCATCGTTTCTTTCAGTTGGCTTTAGATTCTCTAAGTTCTAGAGCAACTTTCCGAGTCTCGTCTGTCATTCCTTTTGGTCTTTTCTTCCTTTCCTGTCTTTTTAATCTTTTACTTTCTTCATGGATGATGTTCTTTATGTTATCCCAAAACTCTCTGGTCTTCATACATTAGTGTCTAATGCATAAAATCTGTTCTAGAGATGATCTCTAAGTTCAAGTGGGATAAACTCAAGGTCATATTTTGGCTTTCAAAGACTTGTTTTAATTTTCTTCTGCTTCAACTTGAATTTACATATGAGGAATTGATGGTTTGTTCTACACTTGGCTCCTGACCTTGTTTGGGCTGATAATATTGAGCTCCTGCATTGTCTTTTCCCACAGATGGAGTCATTTTGATTCTTGTATTCCATCTGGTGATGTCCATATGTATAGTCACCATTTAGGTTGCTGAAAAAAAGGTATTTGCAATGAATAATGATCTTGCAAATTTCTATCAAGCAATTTTAAGCATCGTTTCTATCACCAAAGCCATATTTTCCAACTATGGAACCTTCTTCTTTATTCCCAACTTTCACATTGCATTCACTAGTAATTATCAATGCATCTTGATTGTATGTTTGATCAA
>NW_006408522.1:13850735-13851281 GCF_000296735.1 Chrysochloris asiatica
GTCATTCTCTACATAGTAAACCCTATGAGTGTCTAATTCAAATAGGCCAATACCATCCCGTTTCAACTTGCTAATGCCTAGAATGTCGATCTTTATGTGTTCTACTTCATTTCAGACAATTTTTAATTTTCTTAGATTCATACTTCATACATTCAACATTCTGATTATTAATGGATATTTGCTTCTCATTTTAAGTTCTGGCCCTTCAGCAAATCAAGATCCCAAAAACTTTGCTCCATCCCCATTTTAAGGCCAATTCTACTGTGAAGAAACAACTCTTCCCCAGTTGCTTCTTGAGTGCTTTTCAACCAGAGGGGCTCGTCTTCTGGCACTTATGTCAAACAATGTTCTGCTGCCATTTATAAAGTTTTCAGTAGATTGTTGCTGTTGTTATGTGCCATGGAGTCGGTTCCGACTCATAGCGACCCCGTACTAGGTTTCCAAGTCTGTCAATCTTTATGGGAGCAGAAAGCCTTATCTTTCTCCCATGGAACAGCTGGTAGTTTTGAACTGCTGACCTTGTGGTTCGCAGCCTGATTCGTAACC
>NW_006408522.1:13852071-13857248 GCF_000296735.1 Chrysochloris asiatica
GGTCAGGTGCACTTTAGTCTTCAAGCTGACATTTTTGCTCTTCAACACTTTAAAAAGTGTGAAGCAGATTTGCCTAATGCGATACATCATTTCATTTTTTGACTTCTGCTTCCATGAGTGTTGATAGTTGATCCAAGAAGAATGAAGTCCTTGACAACTTTTAGAGTGTGGAAAAGTGGCACTCCTTGACATTGCTGCTGGAAGTGTAAATTAGGTAAATGTTCATGGAAGGGTAATTTGACAGGTACATCTAAAATTTTAGGAACTCTTTTATAAGAAGCTGACCTATATTAACCACCAGTGCTGTGAAGGTAGGTTTAGGAATATAATTGCGTTGTTATTTGTTATAGTTGAAAAGGTGGAAGCCTTGTAAGTGTCCAGTTGTTCAGGTGGAAGGCACATCATTGTGACTGAATACTATGTGGCTGTTGTTGTTTAATGCCACTAACTCTGTTCTGACTCATAGTGACCTTGTATAGGGTTTCTGGGAGTAGCTGGTGTGCTTGAACTGCTGAACTTGTGATTAGCAGTCCAGTGCTATTTCTACAGTACAACACCAGGGATCAGTGGAATATTGTGCTGACATTCAATTTCATATGTGGAAGGGTATTTGATGGCAAGGGATACTATTAGTAATTTAGGCTATACTGTGTTGGAAGAAGAACAGCTAGAGTGTTCCTTATAAGTTAGGATGGTGAAAGTTCGTCTCTCATACTTTGGATATATTATCAGGAGGGACCAGTCCCTGGAGAAGAACATCATGCTTGGTAAAGTGGAGGGTCAGCATAAAAGAGAAAGACCTCCAATGAGATGCATTGGCACAGTGGTAGAAGCAACAGACTCAAGTATAACAACATTAGAATGGCGCAGGACCAAGCAGGGTTTCATTCTGTTGTGCATAGTGTTGTTATGACTCGGCACTTAACAACAACTGAAGGAAAAAACATGCTTCAGAATAATAAAATTGTATGCTTCAGGAGTCCTGGTGTGGTGCTGTGGGCTAATGCATCAGATTGCAGAAGTTGTTTGAACTGCAAGGTTGGTGGTACAAGCTCACTAACTGCTCCTCCAAAACCCTATACAGGGTCACTATGGGTCAGAACCGACTAGACGGCACTTAACAACAAGAGCAATCTAGTAAAAGACTCCTGGTGTGGTGCTGTAGGATCAACACTGGACTGTGAACCACAAAGTCTGCAGTTTAAACCCACCATCTGCTCCTCAGAAACCCTCTACAGGGTCACTATGAGTCCAAACTGACTCAATGACACTTAACAACAACAATCTAGTAAGACAAAGAGTGATGTGCATAGAGATGTTGAGGAGTTATTGCAGAACACAGTTTTATGGGAGATTTTTTTCATTCTTTAGTGTGATTTTCTTGGCTTTTTCCACCAAATTTTCATACAATAATCATTCATTTTGTACAAAGGAAAAACCTTGTGTATGCTTTATAAATTACTCTTAGGTGATTTTATATTCTGGTTGCTATTTGGTGGGAGTGAGGAATTCATGCTTTGAGCCTGATTTTCAACAGAAATGCATCTGACTCACCTGTGTAAGATTGTTGGTCATTAGCTTGAAATATATTTTTTTTAGTAGATAAATGCTCTTCTGCTCCTGTTTTTTGTAATATTGTTATTGAAAGAGTCATTACCTTTCCTTGAATGCTTTATTGAGATGACATTGTTTTCCTTATTAAATCTATTGTGCTAAATTATATCAGTAGGTTTCCTTATAATGATCCATCTATGCCTTCCTGTAATAAAAGCCCTATGTGGTCTTGGCATATGGTTCCTATTAGTGTGCTCTTTGAGAAATTAATGGCCATCGCTGTACCTCAGTTTCTTCATCTGAATAGAACCAAGTCGATTCCAACTCCAGCAATCCTGTAGGACTGAGTAAAACTTCCCCAAAGCATTTCCAAAGCTGAAATCTTTACAAAATCAGACTGCCACATTTTTCTCCATGGAGCAGCTGGTAGGTTCAAACCACTGACTTTTCAATTAGTACTGGGGAGCTAAACTACTGTCCCAATGAGGTTCAAAGGACTCAGACCACTGGCTGTCACGTAAACAGTTCTCTAGAAGGTCCGCTTGTATCGTTAATTTATCTGATACCTTCTTAATTTCTATTTGTTTGTATTTCTCCCTTCCTTCCTTTCTTCCTTCCTTCCTTGCTTATAACAATATCTTGTTCAGATTTGGCTCTCAAGGTTATGTGTGCTTTATGTAATGAACTGGGTTTCTGCCCATCTTTTGCTATGTTCTGGAATAATTTATATCACTTGCATTTACTTCAAAAAAGGAAACACAACCAGTCAATTATACAAGCAAGGTTAGCATGCCAAGTTATAGAACATGATACAGCTGCTAATCATACCAACATTCCCAGGTATATTACAATTTGGGCCCAATAAATGTTAGTCATATAATTATATCATTTTCAATTTAATTCTATAGACATTTATGCAATATATTGTTCAATGAAAAAGTACTTATGTAACAGCCTGTGAAATATGATCCAGTTTTTCCTTACAGTCAACATGTATTTTTTACACACTCTCACGGTGTGTGTGTATGTACTCCAAAAGCTAAGTGGTCATTTCTGAGGAGACTAGTTATTAAAGTAACTTTAACTATGTCTTTCTCTCTTTTTGCTCATTTGATTTTTTCTACACTGAGCATATATTATTTATGTAATAAAGGCAGTGGTTAAGCTCTGGGCTGCTAACCAAAAGCTTGGCGGTTTGAACCCACCAGCAGCTCCATGGGAGAAATCATTGCTTCTGTAGAGATTTACAGACTTGGAAATCCTATGGGGAGTTCTACTCAACATCAAAATTCAATTAATGGTAGTGGGTTTTATTGCGGGGCGGGGGGGGCACGATAATATAGTGCAAGAAAGAGAAGCAAGTGGAGGATTCTGAGAAAGAGAAGTCCTAGACATGAGGGGAAAACCGGAAGAGCATAGTATTCCAAAAATCAAATGAGGACAGAATTACAAGAAGGAAAAAGTAGACGAGTGTCACAGGCTGCAGACAGGTTAAGTTAGCCAAAGACTGAGAGAGGATCGTTGTATATTGCAGAGATGAAGTTATTTGAAAGGAAGTTGTGTCAAGTGACTAATATAAAGGCAAACTAAAAATCCTAGGTGTGTGTACTGGCAATAAAAAAGTTTATGTTCAAAATAGAATCAGATGGTGCAGATTATTCTTTCAAGTCAACAGATTCTGAGGTTCTGCTGTTTGTTAGATTCTGTAACTGAGGGATATAATAATGATGAGCAAAATGTGCTCTGTTCCTTCAAGGAGATTCTGGCCTAGTGGAAGAGAAAACAGAAATCAGCAGGAAACAAATAGGTCCTGGTGTGGTGCTATATGATAAAGCACTGGACCTCAAGGTTGGCTGGAACTGTAAGGTCAGCTGTTCAAACTCACCAATCGCACCTCAAAAATCCTATACAGGATCTCTGTGAGTTGGAACTGACTCAATGGCACTTAACAACAACAACCGTGTTGAGAAAGTGTTAAGATAGAAGCTCTGAAAGTACATAGAGGTGGCCCTGTTTTCATCTGCAAATGGTTAGCACACTCAATTACTAACTGAAAGGCTGGAGGTTTAAGTTCAAACAGAGGCACTTCAGAAAAAAGTCCTGGCAATGTGAAAAAAGTCCTGGCAATGTGAAAAAAGTCCTGGCAATGTGAAAAAAGTCCTGGCAATGTGAAAAGCCAGCAGGGTTCTACTCTGCTATGTATGGGTGTCACCGTGTGTCAGAATTGACTCGACTGCAACTGGTTGGTTTTGATTTCTGGGACTTGGGAAAGAATTCCTGGAGGAAGTGCTTTGAAAATTGAATCTGACAGGATATGTGGGTGTCACCTGGCACTCACATGAAAGGGGGAAGGGAAGCAGGAAAGACGGTCTTTTAAGTAGAGCCCTAGATCTCTACAACCACAGGTTCAGAGGCCCAGCGGAACGAGAAAGTCTGAGACATTCAGCAAACTGCATGCAGTTTGGTCGGGCTGGAGTTTGTTGTTGTTGTTGGAAAGTGCCATCAAATTGGTTCTAACCCATGGCAACCCTGTATAGGGTTTCCCAGGTGGGTTTGAGCCACCAACCTTGTAGTTAGAAGACCAATGTTTATCCTACAGTACCACATCAGAACTGGAAATGTAGAGATGAGAATGGACTTGAATCATTAAGGGGCTTGTTAATCATTCTTTAAAAACGACATTTAAAGCAAGGAGAGGAATGAAATGATAGCTGGAGAGGTTAGCAGTTTGAGAGAATATGGAACATGTATGAGCTGAACAATAATAGATATAAAAAGGAGTAGATCAAAGGAGATGAGCACATCTGTGAAGCTGGTAGAAGAGCACAGGCCAGCTTCATCCAAAATAACCGAGAAGAAGGCAGACAGACAAGAACATAGGGAGATGCCAAGGTGTGATAGGGAGAACAGGGTTTAGGGGTTGAAGATTCCTGGCTTTGGTCTCCCACTAAGATTAGAAAAAAAAAACAGTTGGTTGGGGTTAAGAGGATGGCTCAGAGTGTGGATGAGAATGACTGACAGCTGAAAAAATTGTTGAAATTGCAGCTATGGGGTCTTTGGTAGGAAGTAGTGAAAAGATTGTTGCAAAGTCAAGAGGCCCAAAGATTTCCTGCACATATATTCCCTATATCAGCTACAGGAAAGAAGTCAGTGCTTTTCTTTAAATATTTATTAATGTCACTGCTAGTGCTCTAGGCATCATCTCCCCACTGTTTGGGAAAGGAGAATCTGGTTTCTACTAGTGGCTTTAATCTGCCCTGAGAACTGTCACTAACCCTGGAAATTTCCCATTACTTATGTGAAGTCCAGGGAACTAAAGCTGGCAGCTCAAAGACTCCATGGAGCCATACATACAGCTCTGATGGAGACTAGAACAAAATGGAGTTCACAGTCAGGCCTTTTGGAAAAGGGAACTGGGGTGACCTGCCTGGTGTATTATTCTCTGGCTCATAACTGTCCCTACTAGAGACAACTCCTACCTTCCCTTAAAAGTCACACCATGGGTCCATAGGTTGTTGTTGTTAGGTGCCATTGAGAAGGTTCCAACTAATAATGATCCTATGCACAGAAGAGCCAAGTATGTCTAGTCCTGCACCATCCTTACAATTATTGTGTTTTTGTCC
>NW_006408522.1:13858434-13859912 GCF_000296735.1 Chrysochloris asiatica
ACTTTTGAATCTGACTTGAATGTCTGGCAACTCCTTCTCAATGCACTAACACAACTAGTTTTGAATTATCTTCAGAAAAATTTTACTTACATGTGATATTAAGATATTGGTCAATGATTTTCACATTCCATTGGGTCACCTTTCTTTGAAATGGGCACAAATATGGATGTCTTCCAATCAGTTGGCCAGGTTGTCTTCCATATTTCTTGGCATAGACGAGTAAGTACCTCTAGTGGTGCATCAGTTTATTGAATGATTTCCATTTATAACCTATCAATTCCTAAAGCCTTGTTTTTCACCATTGCCTTCAGGGCACTTTGGACTTCTTCCTTTAATATCATCAGTTCTAGATCATATATCACCTCTTGAAATGTTTGAACATTGACCAATTATTTTTGGTAACTCTGTGTATTCTTTCTATCTTCTTTTGAAGCTCCATTCAATATTTTTTCCATTGAATCCTTCCATATTACAATTTGAGATTTCAATTTTTCTTCCATTCTTTCTGCTTGAGAAATGCTGAGCATATTTTTCCCTTTTTGGTTTCTAATTCCAGGTCTTTGCACATTTCATTATAATACTTGATTTTGTTGAGCTGCACTTTGAAATTTTCTGCTCAACTCTTTTACTTCATCTTTTCTTTTAGTTGCTTTAGATTATCTAGTTCAAGAGCAAGCTTCAGACTCTCGTCTGACAGCTGTTTTGGTCTTTTCTTTCTTTCCTGACTTTATAATGAGCTTTTGCTTTGTTCATGGATTATGTTCTTTATGTTAGCCACATTTTTTCTGGTCTTCAGACATTTGTGTCTAATGCATCTAAGCTGTTTTTGAAAGCATCTCTAAATTCAGGTGGGATATATCCAGGTGGTTCATATTTTGACTCTTGTAGACTTATTTTAATTTTCTTCAACTTCATCCTGAACTTGCATATGAATAGTTGATGATCTTTTCCACAGTGTAATGGTTAGGTTTCTGTGTCAACTTAACTAGGCCAGGATATCCAGAGGCTTAGCATTTGAGATGTGCTTATTCCCATGGTGATGAAACATAATACAGACATAGTGAACTCCATGATGAGTGGCTATGAGTAGCCTATCGATTGAAGGAATGCTTCCTTGGGAGTGTGGCCTGCTACCAATATAGTAGACATTCATGAAGGGCTCTCTCTCTCTTCCACTGGGGACCTGAAATTTTACAATTGTAAGAAAATACAATTTATTTCTTGATGGGAGTGGTGGTGTGCTGTAGAGTCAGTTCCAACTCATAGCGACCCTACATAAGATTTCTGAGCCTGTAAATCCTTACAGAAGCAGAAAACCTCATCTATCTCATGCAGAATGGCTGGTAGTTTTGAGCTGCTGACCTTGAGGTTAGCATCACGACTCACAAACACTACGTTACCAGAGCAATACATATATATGGTTCACTGATTTTGCTTCCCTAGAAAATCTGACCTAAGACACACAAGCCCTAGCATTG
>NW_006408522.1:13860975-13863106 GCF_000296735.1 Chrysochloris asiatica
TCCTTTTTTCTTACAACATAATGATTTTGATTATATCCTTATTGTTGTTGCTGTTGTTATGTGTCGTGGAGTTGGTTCCGACTCATAGTGACCCTGTACAGGGTTTCTGAGGCTGTAAATCTTTAAGGGAGCAGAAAGCCTCATCTTTCTCCCGCAGAGCAGCTAGTAGTTTCAAACTGCTGACCCTGAGGTTAGACACCCAATACGTAACCACTAGAGCTCCTTGTTATATACTTTATTGGAATATATAAATAAACCTAGTTCATCCCTTTAAATCACTGTATTATGTTCCATCCAGTAAACAAATAGAATAAAATTAAAATCTATTTTATTTATCCATCCCTATTGCTGAAAATGTGGATTGTATCCTATTTCTCAATGCTACCATAAATATGCTTGCTCATATCCCCTTAGGCACATGTATAAGAGTTTTCTATTGAGTATTTAGCTAAATGATAGGTGTATGATAAAGAAATGGTGGTGTTGAAGAAAGAAATTCAAGCTGCAGTGAAGGCTCTGGTGATAAACAAGGCTCCAGGATTGACAGAAGACCAATTGAGATGTTTCAACAAACAGATGCAATGCTGCAAGTGCTCGCTCACCCATGCCAAAAAATCTGAAAGACAGCTACCTGGCTAACTAACTAGAAGAGATACATACTGTGCCCATTTCAGAGAAAGGTGATCCAACTGAATGCAGAAACTATTAAACAATATAACTAATAGCACATAAGTAAAAATTTTGCTGAAGATAATTAAAAAACAGTTGTAACTGTGCACTGACGTGGTCGTGATGTGCCATGGAACCATAACTACCCTGTACAGGGTTTCCAAGGCTGTAAATCTTTACTGGAGCAGAAAGCCTCATCCTTCTCCTGTGGAACAACTGGTAGTTTTGAACTGCTGACTTTAAGGTTTGCAGCCCAATTTGTAACCACTACACTATCAGAGCTCCTTGTGCACTGACAGGGAACTATAAAAAGTCCAGGCAAATTCAAAATAGGGCATGGAATGAGAAATATCTTTGATAATGTCAGAGGGACTTTGGCTGAAAGCAAAGACTATCAGAAAATGTTAACCAGTGTCTTACTGACAATGCAAAGGCATCCCAACTATGTGAATCATAATAAATTGTTGCAAAGAATGGGAATTCCAGAACACTTAATTATGTTCATGCAGAACCTGTGCACAGACCAAGATGATGTCAGTTGATCAAATAGAACAAGGGAATGAGGAAAGGTGTACTTTCACCATGCTTAATCCATTTGTATACTGAGCAAATAATCTGAGAAATTGGATAATTGCAGAAGAATGCAGCATCAGGATTGGAGGAAGTCTAATTAACAGCCTGTGCTATGCAAATGACACAACCTTGCTTGCAGAAACTGAAAAGGACTTGAAGCATTTAAGGATAAAAATAAATAGCTACAGCCTTCAGTATGGGTTACACCTTAAAATAAAGAGAACAAAAAATCTTCACAATTAAACCAATAGGCAACATCCTGATAAACAGAGAAAAAAATGAAATTGTCAAGGATCATTTACTTGGATCCATAATCATGCAATAGAAAACAGCAGTCAAGAAGTCAAACTACTTATTACATTGGACAAATTTTCTGCAAAAGACCTCTTTAAAGTGTTAAAAAAAATTTAAATCACTGTTTAAGGTATGCCTGACTCAAGCCATGGTACTTGCAATCATCACATATGCATGCAAAAGCTGCACAATGAATAAAGAAAACTGAAGACGATTTGAGGAATTAGAGTTCCGGTTTTGGTGAAGGATATTGAATGTACCAGAATTGCCAGAAGAATGAGCCAATGTGTCTTGAAAGATGTACAGCAATGAATAGTCATGGGAGGAAGAGTGGAAGTAAAGCCACAAATATATAAGAGTTTGAAAGAAGATATTTGTACATGGGTATTTACCTCTGCTGCAAATACATCTATGAAAGTGGTGGAGCACACAGTGGGGAAATGATGAAAACTTCTTGTTGGTGTTGTTAGGTGCTATCAAGTAGGCACTCACTCATAGCAACCCTTTGTACAACAGAAGGAAACACTGCCTGGTCCTGGGCCAACCTCACAATCGTTGCTACCCTTGAGCCAATTGATGCTGTCACTTGGCCAAT
>NW_006408522.1:13863966-13866261 GCF_000296735.1 Chrysochloris asiatica
GTTATAAGGAGGGATAAATCCCTGGAGAAGAACATCATGCTTGGTAAAGTAGAGGGCCTTCAAAACAGGAAGACCGTCAACAAGATGGATTAATACAATGGCTGCAAAAATCGACTCCAACACAGCAATGATTATGAGGATGGCACAGGACTGGCCTGTGTTTTGTTCTTTTATATATAGGGTTGCTCTGGGTAGGTATTGGGTCAATGGCAAGTGCCAAGTTCAATCTCTTTATTGCTGAGAGTTAATTTGATTAGCTCAACTGCTTTTCTCATGTCTGGTCTGTTGGAATCATAGAAGTCCCAAATAAAAAGCATCCCTGCTCTGAATAAGCTACGCAATGAAACAAAGAATCAATAGAAGTCAATTAATCACCTGAAATCTATGGAGAACCACATGGGCCTGCTAACAAAATTCCAGATGATCAGTTGTCAGGAGTCCTGGTGTGGCACTTCAGGATAATGCAATGATCGCAAGGTCAGTTTGAACCCCAAGGACAATGGTTCAAACTCATTAGCCGCTCCTCGGAAACCCTTTACAGAGTCGTTATGAGTCGAATGGACTCAATGGCACTTAACAACAACAGCAACATCACTTGTCAAAGACAGCACAGGACTGTGACAGGCTCACTCACTCCTCTCCTCCTAGCCATCCAGGGACCCAAGAAGTTTAAGTACATCACTCCCTGAGGCAGAGGAAAGCCAGGAAAGTGTTTCTAAAGTAACTTTCATCATGGAAACCAGGAGTGGGGTAAATAGAATCCCCCTAACATGATCATGACTAATGTCAGCCATATTTCATTTAGGGGTCTTTGCATCAGGAGCCCATTTTGGTCTAATCAGGTGTGGTTAGTGAAGGAGAAGACTATTCTGAGATAATATATGAGTACATGGTCCTGGTGTGGCATTGTGGGATAAGCATTGGGCCGCTAACCACAAGGTCAGTGGCTCAAACATACCAGCTACTCCTTGGAAATGCTATGCAGGGTTGCCATGAGTCAGACTGACTTGATGGAACACAAAAATAACAACAGCATGCCTGTAGAAAGACTTGTGGGTTAAACATCTTCTTCCCTTAAAAGTAACTGTGGGCAATGAGGTAGCATGCTATTTTAGGTAAACTTCTTAACGGTAGATTTATGACTTTATCATTTTAGGGACAAGCTATAATAAATGTTCAATGAAAACTTATCTCATTAAGTTATTTAGAAATCCAAGTGAGTATTCCTTCATCATAAACACATGGTATGAGGCATTATGCAATCTACCAGGTGTGGGCAAAATTGAGCTTCAATCCAACCATCAGAGCTCCTTCCCCTCTTTCCACCTCAGAAACAAGGCAGGAAAAGTGAGTATCTCCATGTTGCTTATCAACAGGATTAGGTTCCAAAGACCAGGTTGTTATGCAAAAATGGAGAATGACTACATCAGATCCCAAGACGAAGGATAAATTTATCAGTACATAACTGCCAATTTACATTGTTACATAACTGCCAATTTACATTGTTACATAACTGCCAAACCATTGAGAATCATGGTCCCACCAACTTGACACATACTTTAACCATCGCAGCCAATGTTACCCTCGGTTTGCATGTTACCATTTGTTACTATAAGATGTATTCATTAAATGCACAATGCAGTCAGTAGATTTTTTTACTAATGTCATAAATGCAAAATGTCAAAAACAAGGTAGTTAATAAATGAGGTGTAGGTATATATGATTCATATGTAGACATTAAAGAGCCCTGGTGATACAGGTTAAGCACTTGGCTGTTGACTGAAAAGTTGTTGGCTTGAACCCATGAACAGCTCTGCTGGAGAAAAACTTGGAAAATCTGCTCCTATAAAGATTTCAGCCTAGGAAACCGTATAGGGCAATTCTACTCTGTGCTGTAATATCACCATGAGTCAGTATCCACTCATCAGCACAAAACAACAACATGCTAACATTGGAAGAGTAAGTATACAGACAATAACAACTTGTATTTATTAAGCACCTACGATGTGCCAGGCATTATACATTTTATATAAAACCATCCAGGAAAAAGGTATCATTCACCACATTTTGCAGGTGAGGAAACAGAATCACGGTTAAGTAACTTTCCCAGGAATCAGAATGAGAAATGAGAAAGCAGAAAACCACAAAGACAGATGGGGTACAAGAAGGAAATTACTTAAGGAAATGAGGAATCCCATAATTTTGATGAGCAAGATGTTCCATACCATCTGCCCTTCTTTCATAGCTATTTCTTTATTTTCATCATTTTACTATTTAGGGTACAGTGACTGTGTG
>NW_006408522.1:13874050-13909811 GCF_000296735.1 Chrysochloris asiatica
ATCGGACATTGTTTCGTTCTGCTGTGCATGGGGTCGCTAGGAGTCGGTTCTGACTCGATGGCACCTGACAATAATATATATATAAAGACTGGATGAATATACATTTAAATGATCAGTGTAGAATGCTGGGTCATTTTTCTTCTGTGTTTTCCAGTACTGTTTATAATTTATTTTATTTTTACAAAAATAGGCAAGCATGTGTTACTGTAGCCATCAAACAAAAATGTACATTTTCTTTATTCATTTGGATATGGAGTCCCCAAGAAAGGAGGTGAAATCGACTTCTCTGGTGACCTTTAAAATCACCTAGGATCCTGACAGTCAAGGAAATTTTGGTATAAAGTAACCCAGGTTCATGGAAGGCAATAAATGACTCACTCTATATGTCTTCTTTAGGTGCAGCTCTCTGCATTCCTTTGAATTCTCGCCACTTAGTAGTGTGGGCACATTGAAACAGGTGGATGGAGGGAACGCAGTCACTGGTGGGGTTGAATTGCTGGTAGAGGAATTGAAGGAAAGATTGCCACCAAGCTACAATCAAACACCAGTCATTTTGAACACATGCCCCAAAGTATTTAGAAGTCATTCACAGAAGCATCTGCCTGCCTTATTGGACATTTGCTGTAATCCTCACTGTTGTTCTTGTAGGGTGCCATTCAGTCACCCTCTGGTGGTGGCTGCTATCCTAACTGTTGCTGGGTCAAAATTTCTAACCACTCCCGTAAAACTGTATAGTCTTGGAACCCTAGGCAGGCTTACTATGAGTAGGATTGTTGTTGTTGTTGTTGTGTGCCGTGGAGTCAGTTCCAACTCATAGCGACCCCGCACAGGGTTTCCAAGGCTGTTAATCTTTACGGGACCAGAACGCCTCATCTTTCTCCCACGGAGCAGCTGGTAGTTTCGAACTGCTGACCTTGCGGTTCGCAGCCCGATTCGTAACCACTACGCTACTGGAGCTAGACTCTATGATAATGTTTGGTTTTTGAAGAGGATGGACTAGAACTGCCCCATAAGGTTTTCTAGACTATAATCTTTATGGGAGCAGATCAATAGGGTTTTTTCTCCTGTGGAGCTGTTGGGTGAGTTTGAACTGCCAACTTTCAGTTAGTAGCTGAACACTTAACCATTGTGTGACCATGGTTCCATTTAGGTCATTTTATAAACCTCTAAAATATGTATATTTTTCTGAGTTACTGATTACTCACCTGTGGACTTTGGATTCCTGGGTTGACACAGCAGAACAATCACAAGGAAGAGAATGACATCATGTTCAATCATCTTGTACACTGACTGATATGTCGTGGCGGTGGTGGTGATGTGCTGTGAAGTCAGTTCCGACTACAATGACCATGTAAAGGGTTTCTGAGGTTGTAAATCTTATGAGACTAGAAAGCCTCATCTGTCTCCCATGGAGCGGCTGGTAGATTCAAACTTGTAACATTATGGTTAGCAACCCGTTGCATCACCCACTACGTGTTTCTTGCACCTGTCGCTACAGTTTTTGAAATATATTTAAGTATTGCTATAGTGCAAAATGGAAACCCATATTTTAATGTTAAGGAATTCATACTCACTTTTTGTTATACATTTCTCAATTAATGGATTCTAAATGCAAGTGTCCAGTGGCTATCATTTGAGACTCTGTACTAAAAAATGTTGGAAACCACACTACCTCAACGACTTGCACCTTCAACTCAAGCTCCAAGTTCTTCAGAAATCTTTCTTTGACTATTCCAACAGAGGGTGATCATCTCTTCTCTGAAATTTCTTTTATTAAACACTTTTGTGTTCTGTTTCCTTACAATTTTATATGGGATATTTCCCTCCTCACCAGTAGACTAGAAGCTCCCTGAGAACAGGGACCCTGTCTTCCCAAAGCACTTGGCAAATGGGGACTCAATAAATACTGATCAACTGCCATTTCTGTAAGTTATTCTCAGTACCATCATTGCAGAAAACCTTCAGCTTACAGAAAGTTTGTTCCAAAAGGCTATTACTAAATCAAAATTTTAAAATATAAAATGAGTGTATTTTATTTAATCATTCAGGTGATTTATTTATTTACAAATATCAGTAAACTACTGTGTTGGGAAAAATTGCCCTACTTTTGCTTTTAAAATAAAAGTTGGTGAGACGAATGTTTTTAAGTAGAGACCTTCTGTATATGGCTGGCCAGATTCTAGACAAATGCACCCTTATCTACATTTTGCTTTGTGTCTAAATCAAGATAGTAGTTTCATTCTTTCACTTAGAACTTTCTCTTGCCATATGCTCCCTGGAAATTATTTTTCTCATTGTTCATAAATTCCAAGTTTGTTTACTCTAGAATACAGGAAAAGCAAAAATAGAATGTTAGACTGTGAGCGCCCGCGTCTGCTTGAACTGAGGTTTTTCTGGGGAGTGATAAATGATGCTGGGTTCTCCGTGGGTTAGAGGGCACCCAACTTCAAATAACTACAACATCCGATAACAAAGTTTTTCTCCATCATTTGCAATCCAAACAGTAAGAACACAGCCCTGCGGACCCCTCATCCTTCATGTTCAATTGTAAATCCTGATTAAATAGCTTGCAGGTGTCAGGATTAAAGTATATGCAGTGGGAGCCTAAACAGAGGGCCAGCTGGGTTCCTCATTTGCCAGTCGCAGTTTCTTCTTTGTTTTGAAACTGTTGACAGTACAACTAAAAATGTTCCTCGGGGCCCAGGCTGAGTTAAATAACAAGTGGGATGAGTAAGAGAACAGCTGTAGATATTTTTCTGTGTTTAACATACCTGCCTTGTTGATTTATAGGAAGACCCTCATATAATGTACATTTTGTAATCCAAAACATTTAACCTTTGGAGCCAAGATTGTGATAGAGACATCAGAAACAAGAAAGGTCTTGGGGGGCCTTGCAGTCCAAACTTTTCTCCCCCTCAAAGGAAAAGTGAAATGACGAGATAACTTGGTTTTATTAGTTAAATGGCCATGGTGATATTGTCTAGGCCTCATCTGATACTCACCACTAATCGGGGGTCAAGTGAAGTCACAGTAATCAGAAAGGCCTACGCAGAGCAAGGCATCTTGGGAATGCCTCTTGCTCTGCATGCACTGAATTGAGGAAACCAGCTCTGTACTAATCATCCAGCCTGCCCTCAGGGAGGGATGTGGACAGGAACCTCAGTGGGCCTGCCAAACCGCAGAACAGGGCTTTTGACCACTCCAGAGTTCCTGCTTTTCGGTCACACCTCTGATAGTTACCATAATCTTAGAGACAGGGTGGCCTCCTTCTCATTTGTCAATGCGTGTGCTAAATGAGGTTCTGGGTGGTAGGATGAAATAAATTTAAGTGGTAAAACCTAAATGTTTATGCCATCTATGTCAAATATGTACCTGTGATACCTGTGGCCCTGGGGAGAGCAACTTCTCAAAGTGCAAGTTTTTGTAGTACCTGTGATTTCTGTCCATCACTCATCTGCCAATTTGTGGCTTGTGTGTTGCTGTGATGCTGGAAGCTATGCCACTGGTATTTTAAATGCCAGCTGGGTCATTCATGGTAAACAGGTTTCATTGGAGCTTCCAGAATAAGACAAGAAAGAAAGAGAGGAGGGCAACTTCTAAAAGGTTACTTAAGGGAGTTGACCATTTAGAATCAGACAACTAACTATATGGTTTACTATGCCAGGAATGACAAATTGGAGAGCAATAGCATCAGATTAATCGTCAAAAAAAAAAAATAATAATAATCCTATCTGTGATAGGATAATATCCATACACCTTTGTACAAGGAGTTCTGCTGTGGCACTGTGGGCTAATGTGTCAGACTGCAAAGCCATTTGAACTGCAAAGTTGGTGGTTCAAACTCACCCGCTGCTCCATGGAAACCTCATCCAGGGTTGCTATGGTCAGAATTGACCCGACAGCGCTTAACATCAACAACAATGTACAAGGA
Organism: Chrysochloris asiatica; assembly: GCF_000296735.1. Classification (NCBI taxonomy): domain Eukaryota; kingdom Metazoa; phylum Chordata; class Mammalia; order Afrosoricida; family Chrysochloridae; genus Chrysochloris; species Chrysochloris asiatica. The sequence goes on from NW_006408522.1 coordinate 13,877,982, forward strand.
AGACCAGTTAATACCACTATCCAAATTTACCCACCAATCACTAAAGTCAATGATGAAGAAAGTGAAGAATTCTACCAACTCCTTTAGTCTGAAATTGAGTAAAGATGCATTGATAATTATTGATGATTGGAATGTAAAAACTGGAAATGAAAAGGAAGGATCAGTAGTTGGAAAATACAACCTTGATGATAGAAATGATGCTAGAGGCCACATGATAGTTCTTTTTCTTTTTCTCACATGATTTTTGCAAGAACAATGTCTTATTCACTGTAAATACCTTTTTCCAACAACATAAACAGTATACCTGTGGACCTCACCAGATGGAGCACATGGGAATCAAAGCAACTGCATCTATGGCTAGAGACTAAACAGAAGTTCAATACCAACAGTCAAAACAAGATGAGGAGCCATTGGGGAACAGACCATCAGCTGCTCATGTGCAAGTTCAGGCTGAAACTGAGGGAAATTAAAACAAGTCCACAGGAGCTAAAATATGACCTTGAGTGTATCCCACCTGGATTGAGAGACTGCCGCAAGAACAGGTTTGATGCATTAGACACTACTGACTGAAGACCAGAGGAATTGTGGGATGGCAAAAAGAACATCATCTATTAAGAACGCAAAGGTAATTTAAAAGACAGGAAGGAAAGAAAAGACTAAAATGGATGTCAGAAGAGACTCTGAAACTTGCTCTTGAACATACAAAAACTAAAGGAACTAGAAGAAATGGTGAAGTAAAAGAGCTGAATTTCTGAAGAAGACAAAGTCAATGAAACGTGAAAAGACCTAGAATTGGAAAAATACACTCAGCGTTTCTCAAGCTGAAGGAACTGAAGAAAACATTCAAATTTTGATTTGCAATACTGAAGGCTTATATGGGCAAAATGTTAAATGATGCAGGGAGTATCAAAAGAAGATGGGCACTGTACCAAAAATAAATTGGTCAACATTTAACCATTCAGGCAGCTCGATGTGATTAAAAACCAAAGGTACTGAGGGAGAAATCCAAGTGTATTAAAAGCATGATGAAAACCAAGGCTCCAGGAATTAATGGAATACAAACCGAAATGTTTGAACTAAGAGAGGCAGCACTGGAAACACTCACTTGTCTGTGTCATGAAATTAGAAAAACAGTTTCCCAGACAATTGATTGGAAAAGATCCATATTTGTATCAATTCCAAAGAAAGGTGACCTAACAAAATGTGGAAATCATCAAACAATATCATTAATCTTACATGTAAGTAAAATTTTCCTGAAGATAATTCTAAAACAGTTGAAGTCGTATACTAACAGAGCAGCCAGAAATTCAAGCTGGACTCAGAAAAGGATAGTGAATGAAGACTATCATTGCTGGTGTCAGATGGATCTTGGCTGAAAGTAAAGAATATCAGAAAGATGTTTACTTGACTATGCAGAGACATTTGACTATGAGGATCATAACAAATTATGGATAACATTGCGAAGAATGGGAATTTCAGGACAGTTAATTGTGCTAATGAGGAACCTCAACATGGAGCAAAAGGCAGTCTAAGAACAGAATAAGTGGATGCTGATTGGGGTCACATCAGGAAAGGTGTGCATCAGTTATTTCACCAGTTATTCAATCTGTATGCAGAGCAAATTATCTGAGAAGTTGGATTATATGAAGAAGAACATGGCATCAGGATTGGAGGAAGACTTATTGACAGACTGCAATGTGCAGATGACCCAGCCTTGCTTACAGGATGCAAAGTGGACCTGCAGCACTTACAGACGAAGATCAGAGATTTTCAGTATGGATCGCACCTCAATATAAAGAAAGCAAAGGAGATCTGGTAGTGTAGTGACTACGAATCGGGCTGTGAACCATAAGATCAGCAGTTTGAAACTATCAGCTGTTCAGTGGGAGAAAGATAAGGCTTTCTGTTCCCATAAAGATTTACAGCCTCAGAAACCCTGTGCAGGGTCGCTATGAGTCGGAACTGACTCCACAGCACATAACCACCACCACCACCATAAAGAAAGCAAAAATCCTCACAACGGGACCAATGAAAAACATAATGATGCACAGAGAAAAGATTAAAGTTGTCAAAGATTTCATTTTACTTAGATCCACAATCAACACTCATGGAAGCAGCAATCAAGAAATCCAATTACATTAGGCAAATATGTTGCAAAAGACCTCTCTTTAGTGTGTTAAAGAGCAAAGATATCTTTAAGGACTAAGGTGCATGTCACACAAGCCATGGTATTTTCAATCATCTCATATGCATGTGAAAGCTGGACAATAAATAAGGAAGACCATAGAAGAATTGATAAATTTGAGTATGGTGTTGATGAAGACTATTAAAAGTACTGTGAACTGCCAGAAGAACAAACAAATCTGTTTGGGAAGAAGTACTGTTGGATTGCTCCTTGGAAGTGATTATGATGAGACTTTGTCTCTGGTAATTTAAACACATCAGGAAGGACCAGTCCCTGTAGAAGGACATCATGCTTGGTAAAGTGGAGGGTAACAGAAAAAGATGAAGACCCTCAACAAGACAGACTGACATAATGGCAGCGACAATGGGATCAAACATAATAATTGTGAGTGTTGTACAGGATTGGGCAGTGCTTCATTTTGTTGTAAATAGGATTGCTATGAATTTGAACTAACTCGATAGCAACTAACAACAACAGCATGGCTATTGTAATAGGGCAGTGATTGTTCAGTAGTAGAAATCTCACCAGCCATACTGGAGACTCAGGTTCAACTTCCGGCTGGTGCACCTTGTGCACAGCTATATATACATATATATATACACAGAGAGAGAGAGAGAGAGTAAGCTCTGGTAGCATAGTGGTTACAAATTGGGCTGCGAACCACAAGGTCAGCAGTTCAAAACTACCAGCTGTTCTGCGGGAGAAAGATGAGGCTTTCTGCTCCCGTAAAGATTTACAGCCTCGGAAACCCTATGCAAGGTCGCTATGAGTCGGAACCGACTCCACGGCACATAACAACAACAACAACATATATATATACATATACATATGATACTAAACAGATTTCAGCAGAGCTTCCAGACTAAGATGGACCAGGAAGAAGTCTGACAATCTAATTCTGAAAACCAGCCAATGAAAACTATATGAATAACAATCTGATTTGCAATTGATCATGAAAATGTACAGGACCGCATTTCATTCTACAGTGCATGGGATCGCCATGAGTTGTGGCTGACACAATCGCTGCTAACAACAACAACAAGTCCCAAAAACCCTTTCCACAACAGAGATCAGTTTGGGTCAAGTATCATCAACCCTTGTTAGGGATCGATTTGGGAGCAGTCATAGGACTCAATATTGGCCAATAGATTGTGGGTTGTAGCTTGCAAGTTGCTCAGATCTGAAAAACAGACCGAAAATACATCATCTTTTTCTTCCTCTGACTATTATACTGTTGGAAGATCTAACCTAGGGGCAAAGGTAACTACAGGATGGCAGAGCTAAAAAGTCAGAACATGGATCCTCGATGATTGTGTCAACCCACTGAATCAAACCCAGAGCCCACACTACTTCTGAACTTATTTTTATATAAGATGATAAATTTCCAAATGGTTTAAATCAGCATTACATTAAAGTTTTCTCTTACTTGGGATCAAAAGCGCTCTAAGTAATAAAGCTTCCCTTTAAAAATGCTACCCTCTAAAAACAATGAATAGCATGTATAGCAATGGGGAAGAGAAAAAGATTATAGTGAGGTAACAAAACCTCCTTCATTGATTTCTCAAATGCAAAACAACTGATTGAACATATTTGAGCATGTTTTTAATAAATTAACAGTCTAGAAGTATCCCAGGTATTCTGCACTGGTGAGGTGGACACAGCCTAAAAGCAGACTGATAAAAAAGAGCACAGAAGCCACAGCTGCCTCGAGGACCCAGGAAAGATAACACCTGCAAAGATCTATGCAGATCTTTTTGGAATCAGATATTGACTTCTACTGGATGAGAGGTTGGAGCAAACAGTGGGGAACTCACTTCCACACATAGGACAGTGCCTGGGACATTTGGCCAACTCACCTTTCTAATGAATATCTTCATAGCATTATAAATAAGATGTTAAAGAAATGGGACTCTTTAAACTCACTGCCTTTAAGTCCATTCCAATTCAAAGCAACCATATAGGACAGTGTAGAACTGCTCTTTGGGTTTCTGAGACTGTAAATCTTTATGGAAACAAACAGTTTCATCTTTCTCACTCAGAATGACTGGTGGGTTTGAACCACCTACCATGTGGCTAGCAGCCTGATACTGCACCACCAGGGCTCCTGTGAGGTACTTTAATTAGTACAGGTGGTGGTGGTTTGTTCCACTGAGTTGGTTCTGACCCATAGGGACCCTGTATAGTGTTTCTGAGGTTGTAAATCTGTATGGGAGCAGAAAGCCTCATCTTTCTCCTGAGGAGCAGCTGGTAGAATTGAACTACTGACCTTGCAGTTAGTAGCCCAACTCGTAATCCACTACACTACCAGAGCTCCTTATTAGTACACGTAGCCCCAGATTATGAACGCGATTCATTCCTCAGTGTATCTTTAAGTCAAATTTGTATAAGTAGCAACAGGTGCCTGCGGTTCTTATTGAGCCTTATTTTGATGAAATAACTTAAAACCTGCATACATGGCAAGTGAAGAATATGCTGAAGAATTTGCTGCAGGTAGAGACTGGTTCAATCATTTCAAAGTGAGGGCAAATTTATATGACATTGAAGGGCAAGTAGGAGTTGTCTGTAAATTGGGATATTTGTAAGTCCCAGGGTTTGCTATACTATATACTCTTAGCCATTACCTTACTGGATATTATTTTACTTTCTGTGGAGTCCTGGTGTGGCACTGTAGGATAAGTACTGGACGGCTAACCACAAGGTTAGCCGTTCGAACCCACCAGTCACTCGTTGGAAACCCTGTATAGAGAGAGTTACTGTGAGTCAGAACTGGCTAGACGGTATTTACCAACAGTCTTACTGTTCCACTTACTGTTGTTTTTAATTGACGTTCAGTCAGGTCCTACTTAGGGACAACTTGTGGTAATAGAATCAAACATTGCCTGGCCTCCTCCCAATTCTCAGTATGGCTGGGCCCATGGTTGCAGCCCATGCATCAATCCACTTCATGGAGGGGTCCCCTCATTTTCGCTGACCCTCCACTCTACCAAGCATAATGTCCTTGTTTAGAGATTGTTCTTTCCTGATGACATGTTCAAAGTAAACAAGCCCCAACTCTCACCATCCTCGCTGCTAAGAAACACTCTGGCCATACTTCCTCCAATACTTATGCTTTTCTGATAGACACTATGAAATGCAAGCTGAAAACACCTAGAGATGGCCTGCAAGGATCTTAAAACTTCCGCAAGATATGCAGAGGCCTCCTGGTGTGTTGAAAGGAGCTCTGGTAGCGTAGTGGTTACGAATCGGGCTGCTAACCTCAAGGTTGGCAGTTCGAAACTACCAGCTGTTCCATAGAAGAATGATGAGGCTTTCTGCTCCCATAAAGATTTGAAGCCTCAGAAACCCTGCACAGGGTCACTATGAGTCAGAACTGACTCCACAGTAGTTAACAACAACTACAACTGGTGTGCTGAACCCTTCAACATTTACTGTCTCCCCACCCACACCCCCCATCAAACCTAATTCTTAAGTCCACTCTGCAGTAAGTCTTTGCCAAGACCGACAGCCTCACTCCATTTTGGGGCTGTATTACTGGGTTTCATGCTAGATATGCACTTTGCATTATAGTATCTAATTTAATACAACAATCCTACCAGGCAGCTTTGTCATTATTATTCCCACTTTACAGAAGTGACATTTTCTCAGCGTCACGTAGATATAAAGGTAGATATGAGACTCTGACCCACGACTATGGAAGCCCAGTGTGCCCTCAGCCACTTCTTCCCTCCTTCCAAGACCCACATGGAACACTTACTTCCTCATCAATTGATGCTTACAATGTAGCACTTTGACTTACTACAAATAAAATCTTAAATCTGACTGTCAAGCTCCTCCCCTAAACTTGCTATGCATGTGTTGTTAAGTGTCATCGAGTCTGTTTCGACTCATTGAGACCTTGTATAGGATTTTAGAGGAGCAGCTGGTGGGTTTGAACTGCCAACCTTGTGGTTAGCAGTCCAGTGCTTATCCTACATTGGTAGGGTTACAAAAAAAAAAAAAAAATCAATTTAACAGTACATCAATAGCTACCTGCCTGAGGGTCAAGCCAAATTCAGATGAAGACATGGAATGAGGATTACCATTGCTGATGTCAGATGGATCTTGGCTGAAAGCAGAGAATACCAGAAAGATGTTTACCTGTGCTTTATTGACTATGCAAAAGCTTTCAACTATGGATCATGACAAGCTATGAATAGCACTGCAAAGACCTAGTATTCCAGAAACTTAATTGTGCTCATGAGAAACCTGTACATAGACCAAGAGGCAGCTGTTCAAACAGAACAAGGGACACTGAATATGTGTGCCAGGATTGTATTCTTTCATCATACTTATTCAATCTGTATCCTGAGCAAATAATCTGAAAAACTAGATTATATGAATAAGAATGCGGCATCAAGATTGGAGGGAGATTCATTAACAATCTGAGATATGCAGATGACACAATCTTACTTACTGAAAGCGAAGAGGATTTAAAATACTTACTGATGGGAGATCAAAGACCACAACCTAAAGTATGACTTTGACCTCAATGTAAAGAAAACAAAAATCCTCCCCACTGGACCAATAAATAACATCATGAATGATAAATGGAGAAAAGATTGAAACTGTCAGACTTTGTTTTGCTTGGATCCACTATCAACATTCTTGGAAGCAGCACTCAAGACATCAAATGGAGTATTGCATTAGGCAAATCTGCTGTACAAGACCTCTTCAGAGTGTTCAAGAACTGAGATGTCCATTTGAGGACTAAGGTGTGCCTAACCAAAGCCTTGGCATTTCCAATGGCCTCATGTGCATGTGAAAGTTGGACAATGACTAAGGAAGACCATTGAAGAATTGATGCATTTGAGTTGTGGTGTTGGAGAAGAATATTAAAAGTACCATGGACTTCCAGAACTAAAAACCAATCTGTGTTGGAAGAAATACAACCTGAATACTCCTTAGTAGCCAGGATGGCGAGACTTCATGTCTCATCCTTCAGATACATTATCAGAAGGGACCAGTCCCTGGAGAAGGACATAATGCTTGGTAAAGTTGAGGGTCAGCAAAAAATAGGTAGAGCCCAACAAGATGGATTGGCATGAAGATGGCACAGGACTGGGCAGTGTGTTGTTCTGTTGTGCATAACGTCATTATGAGTCGGAACTGACTTAACAGCACCTAACAACATAAAGAATACAAGCTTGGCACGCGTCTCACTTAGGAGAGCAAAACTGCTAAATATCTTCTCTTAAAACATAAATTATGAAATAAGCTTCAATATTTCCTCATGATTGAGTACACTGTGAGTGAACATGAGTCTCAGCATCTTTATTGTACAGAATGAAAGTTACATCTAAGATCAAAGAGAAATTAAGAAATCTTTCTTAAGTGAATTTATTTTATTATGATTTGCTTCCATTCTCCAAAATATGGAAGACAGGAAGAAAAATTCAAATAACTGACATCAATGCCAAATTGAGATCCAGTTGGGATCGCTTTTCCTGGCTGGTTAATCCTGGTGATTGGCTATGATGGTATGGTTTGGGGGCCACAAGTATTATACTCATATTGGCAACCTAGAACCTGGCTGACATCTATCTTAGATGCCATGTTCACTGTCTATTGTATTTCCTTCAGCTTGATTTTGTTGTCACTGTCACTATCCCTGAGAAACAGATAATACTTTAAAGATTAAAGCACATGTGTAGCAGTGAATCCTCCTATCTACCTTCTGATGTAAATATGACAATCAACATTTTACAACTGAGGGAACTGAGACAGAAGGTTTCACTAATAGAGAAGGGCATGTGCTTCACCTTTTCTTCCCTTATGGGCACTTGGAGAATTATTCTTTCCTAACACATCTCCTCTCTCCCTTCCTCCCTGACTCCCATCCTTCCTTCCTTCCCCTGTTCATTAGCATTTATTTATTTAGTTCCAGCTGAATGAGAGTTATGTACTATAGACACAAAATCAAATAAAAGAGAGTACCTGTCCAATCCAATCAAACTACAAATCCTGTGTCCTTTCCACTGCACCCCAGCAGTCTCCTACTGTGGATAAATCACTGGACCTCTGTCATTCTGCCTCTGACTACACTTTCTGGAGCTGAGGCTTTCACTTGGATTACAGCAGAGCCACTTCTGTGGCCCTTGCCTTTAGACCACATCCTTTTCCATCATGCAGTGCAACAGCAGGGTCCCCACCTGACAAATATAACACTTTGTCTGGAGAAATTCTGCACCCACCTCAGAAGTGGCCCCCATAAATTCCAGACAGACTATAGTGAGCTTGCTCCCATGGGGCCCTTGGAGGGCTGGTCCAGGCTTGCCAACCTCAAGAGTAGTGTTTCTCTGCAGATATGGAGAACATTATGCCCACGCCAATACCCACAACTATAATCTTAATTCCTCCCAAAAGTATGGAAGTAGGTAACATAATCTCATTTTATAAATAAGAAACAGATGCTCAAAGAGGTGACCAACTCACCCAAGATCACACAATAACTATGGCCAACAACCCAGGACTTAATTTAAATTAATAGGACTCCAAAAGTCAAACTTCCAACCTTACTTTAAAAAAAAAAAAAAAAAATGGGTATAGGAATTCACCAAGAGATAGAAAAGGGTTGAGGACAAACTGATGAACAAGGAGTGGATGTTTAGGAAGGCAGTTCACTGTAAAGAATTCATACGGTCACTTCTCCAAGAGTGCTCCTCAGACTCCAAAAAAACAAAACAAACAAACCAGTTGCCATGGAGGGGATTGTAACCATGGCAATGAGACGATATATGATAGAATGAATGTAAAACTAATGTTCTCCCATGTAAACTATCACATAATTCACAATAAATCATTTAAAACAAAAACAAAAACCAGTTGCCATCTAATCAATTCCAATTCACAGTGACCCTATAGGACACAGTAGATCTGCTCCCAAAGGGCTTCCTGACTTATGGAAGTCAGGTATTTCTCCCAAGGAGTTACTGATGGGTGAGAACTATGCATCTATTAGTTAGCAGCCAAGCACTTAACTTCCATGCCACCAGGGTTCCTTCCTTAAACTCCATGACTCCTAAAAGAGATGGTTGCAAATCTTTGAGCTGGAAGGTAACTTCTGGATGAAATGTCTTCCAGATTGGAAAATTAAGCCGAGAAGAGCAAGTCATTTGACCAATTGCCCAGGCAGGTAGTAACTAACAAAGTCCAGGGTAGACTCTTGGCTAAGTGTTCTTCCTGCACATTATAATGTCCAAGGAAACTGGGCTGTTAGTTAAAGCACATTCACAGACAAAATTCCACATTCTTGGTGGAATTTGTACTACCTTGAATCAGCTACCTAAACAGGCATTACCTCTCTCATAAGATCTCCCCAGACCTCAGTGTCATCTTCCCTGAGACTCCTCTGAATTCTAACAGATCTGAGCCTCCAGGAGCCGTGAGAGTCCCCATCTTGGTGCCCTGAGTGATGAAGACTGTGCCCCTGATGCCCAGATGGAGATCACAAGAGCTCCAGGGCCATGGAGCTCAGTTCCCCCCTCTGACCAGCATTCCCAGAATCACTTTACAGCAGGGGCCAAAGATCAAAAATTTTATGGGCGCTTGGGGAAGTATTCCTCCCCAACCCATCTGCCCTTTCATCTGCACACCCACTGCCCCAGAATAGCAAACAGCTCATTGCTCCTAAGCTGTTTCTCGAAAGACTTCACAGCAGGAAAACAGAGGCTAGAAATATTTCAAAAGCTTGGCCACAGCTGTCTGCAGGAGCCCATTTGAAAACCTTCTTGCAGAAAATCTTCTCCTCCCTTAAAGTGCCAGTCACTGGTTTTGCTCGGCTCGGAGAACAGTAGTGTCATGGTCACCCTTAGGCCCTCCCATTACCTTAGAGTCCTTCCAAGAGGATGTTGAAGCATCTCTGCCTGGCAGAAATCCCACTAAAGAACAAAAGCTTCTAGGTTTTCATAGCCAAGCACACTTGATTCCCACTTCACTTTGAAAGGGTCCTATCTGGTTTTGCTTTGTTTGTTTCATTTTTTAAAATGATTGCCATTGTAGAACTTCAGGCTTAACTCTGACCCAAGGCAAGTCCAGGTTTTCCTTCGCTCTTGCTCTTTCTGGGCTGATGGTACATTTGCAAACCCCAATAATAAACCAGTGTAGAAGCAGACTCTATAGACTTAGGAGCGTTCTTATTTGGTCCTTAGACCTGGTCATGAACTGTCCCTGCCCTGGGCCCACACTGACCAGCCTCTGGACATTCTTCTTCCAATAAAATGAGGAGCATACAGGCCAAGGAGACTTACCTGCCTGAAGTCTATACCTCCCTTACTTGGCTATGCTGTGACAACGGGGACCCCAGAATTACTTGCCCAAAGTTCCTAAGTCTGCTTCCAGGACTGTGTTAGCCTGTTCCCTGGGTCCACCAAAACTTCTCCCAAGGCAGGCAACACCACCAATATGCATACTCCTAGATGCAGGGGATGACAACAGGGTGGCCAAGGGGAGCATTTCATAGGGTGGTGTGGACTCAACTTGAATATGTAAGACCTCTCAAAGGATCAGGCAGAACCAGGGAAGGAAAAAAAGGGTATCAGAACTTGGGCCATAGATCTACAGTCAGCTTTTCCCAGTGAAGAATTTTAAGAAGTCCAAGTTATAAAGGTATATTTGTCAACATAAGAGGATAAAAAATATTTTATGTGACAATTTTTTAGCTTGATTTATAGCTTTCAAATATTCAGAAACATGGTATATGAGGTTTCTTTCTACTCTTGTGTCTGGCGTCCCAAATGTTAGGGGAAAACAAGTCAGAATTAAGTTAAGAGTCAACAAGGACTAAGTTAAATCATTCAGTCATTCAACAATAATTGACTGAATTTCTGCCATGTACTAGGTGTTCACTGAGTGCCATATACCATTGTGAACTAGGTGGTTACAGTATGGCTAGAAGAGAAGACAATCATTGAATGAAAAAAACCTTATAGAGATGAGGAAACCACGTAGAGGTAAAATGATGGCCTTATCAGTGCTAGAAAGGAGACTCTAATAGGGAGAACCAACTGATTTTCAAGTGGTAATCAGAACCTAACTCGTCACATTTAGATCAATTATAACTAATATATTGTAGAGGCCTACGATTAGCAATTCATTGAGTTTAATAAACTTGCACTGGCGGTTTAACCAGGTATTATACTATAGGGTTGCTACCAACAACTGCATACTATCTTCAGGACACCAGAGATTTCAGTCCCTATCTTGATGATGCTAAATCTAGAGAAGCACATGTATGTGTATACAACTAAGAGACAGAACATGCTGAAGTAGTAGTACCAGCTAGGGGTTGTGGGGACACAGAGAGAGAAGTGATTGATTCCTTCCTGGCATTCATGGATGGCCACATACCAGAGATAACATTTCAATTGAGTTTTTCAGGGTAAGTAGGATTTTTGGGAGAAAAAACAACAACAAAGGATTTATAAGGAGTCCAGAAACATGGCGAGGCATTCCTAGCTGAGGGAAGAGCTTGAGCAAAGGCACTTCATGGAGTGCTAGAGCATGGTTAGTTACCTCATGTGGCCTTGAAATGGAATATGTAAGAATGTGATGGGAGCAAATTAGATCATCTACATGATTTTAACTGGCTTTGCTGATCAAGCTAAGGAGATTGATGACTCTGGAGAAGTAGGGAAACACTTAAGAATAATCATTCTGGTCATAGTAACTGAAGGGATTTGAAATAATTGCAAGATTAGAAGAGATCGATTTCAATAATTTAGACAAGAATACATGAGTTGGGAAAACAAGGTTTTTGGCAGTAAGAAATGTAGATTTAGGCCTGAGAGTTATGAGTTTTGATCTAGATTAACAATGGTCATCTTTTGTCTTCGACTCTTCACCTGACCAACTTGTAATAGTCAAGAATCATTGGTTGTAAGCAGCAGACAGCACCAGCTCTAATAAATATAAGTAGAATTGGCATTTATCAGAGATTTCAGAGCAGCTCATAGAATCTAGGGAAGGAACAAAAGAGGCAGCTTTGAAAGGCCTGCTCCACAGGAGCTCTGAGGATCCAAGTAGTAGTAGCCTCAGCTAGAGAATCTCTGAAAAGTGAATGGATGAATCTGTTCCAACTATTTTGTCTCCAGTATGTTAATCACCCCAGAAACTATCTGTTAGTTTGTTGTACTATACTGACTTATCTGTCCCTGCGATGCTGGAAGCTATCCCCCCAGTATTTCACATACTAGCAGGTCAGCCATGGTGGGCAGATTTCACCAGTGCTTCCAAACTAGCACAGACTAGGAGGAAAAAATCTGACCATCTGTTTCTGGAAATTAGCCAGTGAAAATCCTGTGGATCACAATAGAATATTGCCTGATATCGTAGTGGAAGATGAGTCTCTTAGGTTGGAAGTCGCTCAAAATACACAGGGGCTGCAACCACGGACCCAGGCATGCCAATGATCTTGAAGATGGCACAGGGTCAGGTCATGTTTGGTTCTGTCGTGCTTGGAATCACCATGCCTTAGTCAACTTAACAGCAACTAACAACACTCTTACCGTTCTGCTCAGGATTCGTATCTTAAGGAGAGACCACTTGATGACTTAATTTGGGCGACTTTCTTGCTCCTTGGCTGGGAAACGGGATGTCACCCTGATGACAGTTTCACCAAACTCTCCAATCAGGTGTGCACCCCTCAAAGGCAGAAACTCAAGTTGTCTCATTCACCCCATATCCCCAGCTCCCAGAAGGGTACCTGGCACTTAGAATGGTCTATTTACTGAAGGAGACGAGGTAGAAAAAGTTACAGATGACCAACACCAACTTCATGAGTTCCTATCACACATCACTGACATCCTGCCTGCCCAGGATGTTGGGATACAGGATACAAGTGCATCCTCAGGTGTTTGGAGAACTTGTCAATCCACCCTCAGTTCCATTTTAGCTCAACTGATATCAGAGTGCCAAACCATCCCAAGGTACTCTGTCTAGAATTTCTTGAAACTGGTTATGATTTCCTGTTAGATGTTTGAGATTTTGGCTTCTTATTTCTTTAAACACCATTTTTATATAAAATGTGAGTTGATTTCTTCCAGAGTTATTTTTCATCATCTTTTCTCTCCCCAAATTCTCCTACCATGGACTTGCCTGCCTTCCTGTGATTGGCTCTCTACATATTACATCACTGGGGAGTTGCTGAGGAGGTTGGGGGAGGGGTGGTGATTACTTAATTTGTTAGTGATTTTTGTCGTCATTTCACATTCAGGACACTCTTGAGGCATTTGCACTGGGTGGTGATCCCTCCAACATGAAGTGCCTTCCTAGAAATCCTAATCATTGATAAATTGGAATCTATCCTTAGATTTTATAGCATGGGTTCCTGAGAAGAGAAAACAAAACAAAAAGCTGCTGATATTCAAAACAAAGCCAGCTCTTTGCTCCAGGCATTAGATTTAAATACACTTTCTAAAAATTACCTGTTTGGCATGATGTTGTTACTTTTCTAATCAAACTGGCCCAGCTCTGTTTATGACTCAACATTGATATAAATCATCATAAAACTAAGTTTATGGTCCCTAAAAGAAACATTGAAAAATGTATGCATCCTATAACTCCTAAAATATGTTGACTAGATTTTTTCCATATGGGTAATAGCAATAGTATGTGGTGTGATAGGCTGAGCAGCTATGGGGCAAACCTTTCCCAACTGCCATTGTGCACTTTGGGCTGTTGGGGGCTCCGTGGGGATCATCCTCCCCCATTCTGCCTTAAAATACTTCACAAATTCCCATTACTTCTAGAATAAAATCCAGGCTCTGGACCCCTACCCTCAAGGCTGTTCATGACCGAATCTTTGTCCTCTTCCATTCACCCCCTCTCTCACTGCCCTCAGCCACACTGTCCACCTCCCCCTTGTAAAGAACTGTCCACAGAGGCTGCCTGCAATTGTTGTCTGTCCCATACTCCCCTTTGCTCTCATCTGTTGTTTCTCTTCCTCAAGTCACCACTAAATTACCATGTCTGCAAAGACCTAGCCAGTTCCCCCATTGACTCTCCATTGTACCACTCTATATACTTTTTCTCAGTGGATTTAGCACAACCTGAAAACACACTGCTTGTGTGCATTTGTTTCAGTGCTGATTTCACGCCTCCTAAGTAGAATGTCCCGGTGTGGCGCTGTGGGTTAATGTGCCAGACTACAAAGCTATGTGAATTGCAAGTTCTGCGGTTCAAGCTCACCAGCTGCTCTTCAGAAACTCTATACAGGGTCATTTTGGGTCAGAACTGACTCGACGGCACTTAACAACAACAACAACAACAAATATAGAATGTGGAGTCCTGGTGTAGCGCTGTGGGTTAATGCGCCAGAATGCAAAGTCATTTGAACTGCAGAGGCAAAGGTTCAAGCTCACCAACTGCTCCTCGGAAACCCTATACAGGGTCGCTATGGGTCGGAATCGACTCAATGGCACTTAACAACAACAACATGTACAATGTGAGTGCTGTGGCTTGCCTATTTGCTGTGATACCTCGGGGACTTTGCAAAATATTAATTACCTGGCACTTTACAAAGAAAGCTTGTGTATTCTTGGACTTAGGTAACAAGGAAAGTTGAGTAAGCACAACAGCAGAACTCTTGGAGTGTAAACCTTAGACACATATGATGATGACTGTGGCAATTTGAGAAATGATCTTGTATTCTGTACTCTCACATAGCTCCACTAGACCCAGGCCAGATCTTTTCTCAACTCCACTCTTTGTTATGAAATCACTGACCACACAGAAGACAAAGATCCTACAGAAGCTAGATCCCAGCCCCTACCACCTTCCTTGGCCATGCTCGAGACAAAAGCTAAGGTTTCTAACCTAAAAGCAGAATGACAACATGGAAGTAAAGGGGTCTAACTACATGACATCTCACATTGTTGTCATTACTTTCAGCTTTCTTACACATGTCATTAATAACTCATTACTTTCAAAATTTAGACGAATTAGTTTTTACTTCAATGTGGTTTTGGAACATCTCCAAACTTTTCAGTGTGGTCTGATGGAAAGGACCAGAAAGACAAGGGTACAAATAAATCTCAATTCTGCCACTGAGGACTGAATGACCTTGATTTCTTTCATTTTTATTTCTTCATCTGTAAACAGGAGAGTGATTGATTGTTTTGAAATTGGATTGTTGAGAAAATTCAGTAAGATGATAGACATGGAACTTCTGGGCACATTCCACAAATGCCTGTTTCTGTCCTTGGTCCATTTATACCACCTGCCAACAGAAGTCGTTTCTCTGAAGTCTCTATTTCTTCGCCTCTCCTCTCCTCTCCTCCAGACCCTACACATTCTGCCCCGGTTGAACAACAGGCCCTGATCTAGTATGAAGAGATAACTGTGCTAACATGTCATATTCTCAAAGTTCAACTACAGTCATTTTTCCTTTGGGTAAAACATCGTTTCTTTGGAAGATGATGTGAATTTAACAAATTGAGATACTCAATTTCAGGAAGTATATTCCAGCTTCAGACCATTCTCACTTTCAAAGGATCTCTGAATACAAGGTGAGTCCCAATACCAACCATGGTGCCTCATAGTTTGATCCCAGAACTGGATCTGTCTTCTGAGACCCACAGGTGGCATCTAAGATTACCAAAATACCATAGTTTGTATCTTCTGTTTCCTGACCCCAGGTTCATCAGCCATAGTCATTTATTTTTCTTTTTTTAGCTTTTTATTGTGAATTGAGTGAAGGTTTACAGACAAGATCATACAGTTTGTTTCAGTTCAATGATTGCAATCCCCTCCCTGCAACAACAGTTATCCTGCTTCCTCCCTGTGGTTCCTGTTTCCACTCCACCCATCTTCCCATCCCTTCTCAACTTTGTCCTTAGGTATATGCTGCCCTTTTGATTTTGAATGACCATTCCAT
This sequence comes from Chrysochloris asiatica, assembly GCF_000296735.1. Taxonomy (NCBI): domain Eukaryota; kingdom Metazoa; phylum Chordata; class Mammalia; order Afrosoricida; family Chrysochloridae; genus Chrysochloris; species Chrysochloris asiatica. The sequence continues at coordinate 13,894,076 of NW_006408522.1, forward strand.
GGTGAGCATACCTTACTAGAGTTGTTTGTCTCCCTATAAACCTAACTACTATTTAGCTGAAAATTGGGCCACAAGGCTGAGTTCCTTTCCAGACCCAAGGCAAGATTTAGGGCAAGTCTCAGGTTCCTCCAGTCTCCTTCTGACCAGTAAACCCCATCTTTTCTTTTCTTTTTCTGTAATTTTGAGTTTTGTTTCACGTTTTCTCTGAAAGGGATCCAAGAGTCATAGAGAATGATGTTCACATATTCCATTAGTCCATTAGACTAACTGATGCCAAGCATCTTCAATTCTCATCATTCTCATTTCTTCTTCACATAGAGAGACCAATAGTTGCACCTTAGATGGTCACTCATGACTTTTTAAGATCCCAGATGTAGAACATTGTCTTTGCTGACAACCATTTGTACAGGCCCAGATGTGAAGGGCTCAAGATGAGTTAACAATCCCATTTACTATAGGGCTTTTTATTACAACAAAATATTGTTGGACCTTTCTTTCTTTCCAGCAGGGGACTAGATAAATCAATCATGGTAAAGCCATACAATGGACCACTTTACAATCAGAAAAAAAACAACAACAACAACACAATAAATATGAATTCATTGAAATGAAAAGGCATTTTGTCATACATAAAGTTGAAACAATATGGCACTGCTGGCTCTGTGGTAGAATTCTCACCTTCCAGGTGGGAGGCTTGGTTTCTAGTCCTGGTTAATGCTGTTTTGATGCCAAGCAGGTTTCAGTGGAGCTTCCAGACTAAGACGGATCAGAAAGAAAGATTTGGTGACCAACTTCTGAAAAAAATCATCCAGTAAAACCTTTATGGAATAACAATCTCATGAGTGTAAGCAATCATGAAAATGGCAATGTTTGGTCCCATTCATGAGGTTGTCATGAGTCGGGAGCCAACTCAATGACGGTTAACAGAAATAACAACAGATAAAAATAGGAGATTGCACAATCACATGGATAAAACAAGCAATTTATATTTTTAGTTTTATATATTTATTTAAACTATGTGTATTTGACTAGGAAAAAGTCTGAAAACATAAGACATGAACAGTAGTTTCCTCTGCTTGTCACATTATAGATGGCTTTCATTGTCTCCTTTATGTATTTGTGAGCTTTCTGAAATATGTACGGATTTCCTGTGTAATAACAAAAGTATGTAATGCTATTTCCCATGTAGGTAAAGAAACAAAATGGAAGAACTCTTTCTCCTAATAGGCAAATAAAAGTAGAAAAGTAGCTCCTATCCTCAGGGCAGGCTGATTTGCGCCTCACACTAGTGGGGTGACAGTAAAAGAGCCACAGGACTTACCTCTAAGTCCTGGTTTATTCTTTTTATGGTGTTAAAGACAAGCCTCTCAAGACAGATGTTAAACACTCTAATACCTTCTTCAGAAGATAAGAATCAATGTACTTTAAGTGTAAATTTTATAACTGGTGAAAAGGAAAGCAATCTTCAATACAACTTCATGATTTCATCAATCTCAGCATACCAAGAGTTACATTGTCCTAAGTGAAAGAAAGCTATATAAATGGATCCTTTCTTTTCTTTTCTTCTTTTTATTTTAGCACACGCTACCCTGGTAGCGTAGTGGTTACGAATCGGGCTGCGAACCTTAAGGTCAGCGGTTCGAAACTACCAGCCGCTCCGCGGGAGAAAGATGAGGCTTTCTACTCCCGTAAGGATTTACACCCTCGGAAACCCTGTACAGGGTCGCTATGGGTCAGCTCCGACTCGAAGGCACTTAACAACAACAACAACCCTCTTCAGAACCCATCCAAAGTGGCTTCTCTGGGTCTCTGTTATCTCTCTCAGCTTGTTCTATCTTGTGTTATTGTTATGTGTCGTGGAGTCGATTCTGACTCAAAGCAGACCTGTACAGGGTTTCCGAGGCTGTAAATCTTTACGGAAGCAGAAAGCCTCATCTTTCTCCCACGGAACAGCTGGTAGTTTCGAACTGCAGACCTTGTGGTTCGCAGCCCGACTTGTAACCACTACAGTACTAGAGCTCCTTGTTATTGTTATTAGATGCCATCAAGTCAATTCCAACTCATAATGACCCTACATGCAACAGAAGGAGAGACTGCCCAGTTTTGTGCCAAACTCACAATTGTTGTTACATTTGAGCCTATTGTTTCTGCCTATGTCAATCCACCTTGTTGAGGGTCTTCCTCATATTCACTGACACACCACTTTACCAAGCATGATGTCCTTCTCTAGGGGGACTGTTCATAGTATGAGAGATAAAGCTTCTAAGGAGCATTCTGCCTATACTTCCTCCAACACAGATATGTCTGTTCTCTGGCAGTTTGGTCATCTGGTATTTTTAATATTCTTCTCCAGCACTATAATTCCAATGCATCAATTCTTACATGGTCTCCCTTGTGTTATAGTGCTATGCAAAAATGTAAACAAGATCATGTTATGGGTTGAACTGTGTTCCCCAAAAATGGGTGTCATAAATCCTAACATCTATTGCCTGTGGTTTTAATTTCATTTGGAAATAGGTAGTCTTTATTATGTTAATGATTAGTGTAAAGTATGCTTCAGGTCAATTCTTACAAGATGTAAAAGAAACAGAGACAAGCAGAGACGTTGTTGTTATTAAGTGCCGTCAAGTCAGTTCTGACTCATAGCAACCCTGTATAGATAGAATTTCCAAGGAGAGGCTGGTGAGTTTGAATCACCAGCCTTGCAGTTCAAACTGACCTTGCGGTTCAGTGCTTATCAGAGATAAATGCCAAACTACATGGAGATCTCCAAGGTACCACGAAACAAAAGTTAAACAGACAAGGGTCTCCCAGCCCCCAGTGCCAACAGACAGAAAACACCTTCCCTTAGAACCAGCACCCAGAATTCAGACTTACTCACCTCCTACACTGTGAGAAAATAATGTATTTTTCTGCCAAAGCCATCGATTTGTGGTATTTGTGTTATAGCAACATTAGATAACTAAGACAGACTCCCACGTGAGGAAGCGGAGATGAAACAATTTTAACTCAGAGAGCTAAGTAAGGGTAAGTACAGGTTGCTGTGGATGCTCATAGTTGTTGTTAAGTGCCGTCAAATTGGTTCCAACCGATAACGACCCTGTATTGGGTTTCTGAGGAGCAACTGGTGAGCTTGAACTGCCGACTTTGCAGTTCAAACAGCTTTGCAGTCTGACACATTAACCCACAACGCCACACAAGAAACAAAATCAGAATTGAGGACTAAAGGAAAACTTCCTGTAGGGAGTGTTATCTAAGCTGAACTAGAAAGGAAAGGGAATTTGGAAAACCCAGTATTCATGTACTTGAAATTTTGAGGTACATTCTAGAAGTAGGAAAACAGCATAAATTACGGCTGGCAGAATGCAGCTAACCTTGAGTGCCATAGTTCATGGACTTTTCACCACAACAGCTTTCATTCCAGATTGCCTCACCTTTCAGATTAATGTGGACTAGAATAATGTGAGAACATTTTCTTTGACATAAACAAGAAAATTTGCAGTCCAGGTGGTAGTATCCCAACCCAGTTCCTGCCACACCTCCTAGAATGAGCCTGGATATAAGGCCCTGGGGTGAGGTGCCCCACATGCCCCTTGATGAATAGGTATGTCTGAAGGAATGCTTTCACCGCCATGTGAAGGTTCGCAGGGGAAAGGGGGGGAGGGGTGTGGAGCTAATAGCCACAGTTTGACCACCTGCCTGGAGCTGGCACCTCTGGCCTTTCTTTCTTCTCTCTCTCTCTCTCTCTCTCTCTCTCTCTCTCTCTCTCTCTCTCTCTCTCACTTCTGAGCCCCGGTGGGAAAAGTCTGTCAGCAGAGTCCATTCATCACAGGCATTTGTCCCAAATCAAAGCCCCCCTGGCCATCATTAACACTGTTCAGTACATTCCCAGATTATCAGGGATTTGTTAGCCAGTCAGAGCAAGAGAGTGAGCAAACTGCCCAGGGAGAGAGGGCAATCTACCAAGAATCCAAGAGGGATGCCATTTTGACAGACCTAGAAAGATGAGAACCAACTGCCAGATCTTCCGAAGAACATTTATGACTTCTACCCCATCCACCACACACGCATCCACACAGACACACACATACATCAACAATGACCCATTTCAAAGTAAAGGAGCAAAGAGAGCTGAGAAGTAGAATGCTGTTTTTCAGCTGAAAACTCTTCAGAGTTATGGATGTCTGCAGCCTCGCCAATCCCATCAACCACTGGGAGACGACAGATGAACTCCCAACATGGATGGGAGCAATAGTTTGAGTCAGACAGCCCTGGTCTGGAGTCCTACTCAGTTTCACTTCTCAGGGTCTTACTTTACTTAGCTTCAAAATAGAAGCAATACAAAAAAAAAAAAAAAAAAAAAATATCATGAAGACTAAAAAAGGCATTTAAGGACACCTACAAATCGGGCTGCTAACCTCAAGGTTGCCAGTTTGAAACTACCAGCCGATCCGTGGGAGAAAGATGAGGCTTTCTGCACTGGTAAAGATTTACAGCCTCGGAAACCCTGTGCAGGGTCACTATGAGTCAGAACCGACTCCACGGTACTTAACAACAACAACACAGTGTCTGGGACTCCTGGTGTGGCACTGTAGGTTAATGAGCTGGACTGAAAAGTTGGTTTGAACCACAAGGTTGGTGGTTCAAGCTCACCAACTGCTCCTCAGAAACCCTATACGGGGTCACTGTGAATCGAAACTGACTCAACGACACTAAACAACAACAACAGCAGAGTGTCTAGACTCCTGGTGTGGCGCTATAGGATCAGCACTGGACTGCAAACCACAAGGTCAGCAGTTCAAACCTACCAGCTGCTCCTCAGAAATCCCATACAGGGTCGCTATAAGTCAGAACCGAATCAACAACACCTAACAACAACAACAACAACAACAAGAAGCATAGTGTCTGGCACAGAGCAAGCTTGCTACATATGGCAGTTACTATTAGTCTCATAGAATTATAAGTTGCCATGGAATTCTTCAATAAATTATTGACTAGTAAAATCATAGCTTTTTTTTTTTTTAAAAGAAAGTTATACTTCTACCTTCTGCTCTTTAAAACCACCTTTCATGTAAATAGGAATTCTTATTATTTAGATGCTCAAGTACATAGTTAAATCAATAAAATCTGAAATTTTCCCAGATTCATGTTTACTTGTGTTTGTTTGTTTGTTTCCTTAAAACCCCCTTCAAAACTAAACAAAACAACAACAACACTTTTCTCTGGCTGAGGTACTATTAAGTCTTTCTTAAAAAAATAAAAAATGTTAAAAAGAGAGAGTGACTCAGTTTGATTTCTTACTATGAAAAGTTCCAGCTAGCCTTGTTTCAAGAGCTCACATTTGCAGTACCTGCAATGACAAATGCTGTCAATGCAAGTGAGGAGGCCTCAGGACTATTATTGTGGTTTAGCTAAATGATGATCAGATGAAATATTGTTGGTTACGTCTTACTAAGGGTGTCTTCACATCAGAGCTATTTGCAAAAAGAGCAACAAGAAGTCAGTGGATTGCCTATTTTTTTGGTGTATGTTTTTCATTTTGATATTATATCATGAACAGCTGTAAGGATAATGTTAATTGTCCCTTCTGGAAACATTAATCACCAGAGTTTATTTATTATTTAGTTTAAGTATTTAAAAGTTAAAACATTTCCAAGCTGTCACCATTGAAATATTTCTAATATTGCAAAAGAGCAATTATTTCTGAGAGCCTATTCTTAAGATTTTCACTTAGGAAAGAAATTAGTAACTTAGAAATCTTTTATGAGTTTGGTTAATGACACTGAAAGATGCTTCAGGAATGGCTCATTTTTTAAATCTGGAACTAAAAATTTTGCCATATGGAAGTTGAGCAGCAAAGTTTGAATGGTTTGGGTGGTGTTGATATGATAGAAGTCTGACAAGTTCTGCCACACTAAAATAATCATACCCAGTAGTCCTGGTGTGGTGGTGTGGGTTAATGTGTTGGACTGCAAAGCCAGTTTGAACCACAATGTTGGTTTCCAGCCACTCCTAGGAAACCCTATATAGGGTGGCTATGGATCAAAACTGACTCAACAGGACTTAACAACAAGTGGTCACATAGTACCATGTTTTTATTTCAATGTCACAACAGTCCTATGAACCAAGCATTTGCAACACTGATAGATGGAGAAAATGAGACTTCGGGAGTTTGTACAGCTTACAGGAGATGAGTCAGTTGACTTCTTGTATTATAACTGATAATATCCAGAGATTCCACTGTTAAATAAGACCTCTGTAAAGTGTTGAAGAGTAAAGACGTCAATTTGAGGACTAAGCTGTGCCTCACCCAAGACATGGTATTTTCAGTACCCTCGTATGAATGCAAAAGTTGGACAGTGAATAAGGAAGTCCATAGAAGAATTGATGCATTTCAGCTACGGTGTTGGTGGAGAATATTGAAAGTACCATGGGCTGCCAAAAGAACCAACAGATCTGTGTTGGAAGAAGTGCAGCCAGAGTGCTCCTTGGAGGCCAGGATGACCAGACTTCATCTCTCATACTTCGGACATATTGCTAGGAGGCACCAGTCCCTGGAGAAGGATATCATGTTTGGTAAAGTGGAGGGTCGGAGAAGAAGAGGAAGACCCCCAGTGAGATGGATTGGCACAGTGGCAGCAGCAATTTGCTCAGGTGTAGCAATGATTGAGAGGTTGGCCCAAGACCAGGCAGTGTTTTGTTCTGTTGTGCATAAGGTCACATGAGTCAGTACTGACTCAATATCACCAACACCAACAACAACAGAGCTTCAACTAGCCCAGACCACGGGACGTAAGAAAAGGAAGGCCTGGGCCACCTGGCTTGGTAAGCCAAGAGCAGGCTCCATTTCAGGACTCTCAGCCCTTGACCAGGTAGCTTTGTGGAGACACACAAGAAGGCCCTGGTACTAGAATCTGAGGACACAGCAACGGACTCAAAAGGATGCAGTCTTGACCACTAGCTAAAAAGGGTCATAAAGAATAGGAACTCACATTTTTTCACTATCAGGCCAAAGCATTCTCTCCTGTCCTGCGACTGCTTCCTTATTATGTTTCAAATTTTAGGTTTTTCATTAATACCTCAATAAATGTAAACCCACTAGAACTGTTCCTTCTCATTCTAGTGGCTTTACATTTCTTGGAATGTCTCAGTTCTACTGGTCAACCTCTTCTTGGTATTTAATGCTGTGTTGCCTTTGCCATTTGGAACTGTGCCACAAAAGTCTACTCCATATTTCTTAGATCTTAAGAAGCCCTCATCGAATTTTCTTTTCTCTTATAAGTAGAAAACACAGAAAAACTATTTTCCCAACTCATGTGGACTTGAAAAAACATGACTTAATGCAAATTTGCAGAGAGTGATGTGGCAGCCCAGCTGAAGGTGAAATTTGTCACTCATTGTACAATACTTTGAAAAATGAATTGTTATCATTTTTTTTCAAAGAAACATTTGAATGGATTTTACAGTTGTATCTTTGGACATGAGATCCAAGAGTGGTAACAGACTAGGAGACATAATAATAAGAAAGTATAAGAATGCTGAAAGAATTTGAAACATGACTTTGTGGAAACTGGGTTGGGACCATCTCAAAGGAAAAATAAAGAATGTTCTGTTCCTCCGATGATGCACTTCCCTCAGTTCAGTTTCCTTTGAGGTTGGTACAGGGAATTGTCCTTGGCAGAGCTCCATTGCGTGTGCCATTATTTCCTTTCAGGTCTCAATGATGGGATTATTTGCCCCTCTACAACCTGGTAGAAAACACACTCCTCAGTTACTCTTGATTCTTTGATGTGGGATGAGGCGCAAAGGTTGAGTTCTAATGTACAAGGTCAGCTTTCATGAGGCAGGGTAGCCAGCAATGCTAGGTTTCCAAACTGAAAGAGCACATTTACAAGTGCCTGCTCCTTCTCTTGCTTCTTCTACCTGAAGCACCTCTGACTCACCTACTCTGAAATGGCTGTTTGGCACATGTGTGGCTATAACATGAAATAAAATGATGGTTATAAATGGGTTAAATCAGTGGTCATTGAGCTCTGACACAAATGGAAGAGGCTGTACATTTGCAATAAATTGGTTGGTTATAGTTCCAATTGGTCCTTGGACAGACTGAGGGCAGCAAGGTGTGAAGACAAAAGAGGAGCCTTTAGAACCAATCTGCATCCTCATCCTCTAAAGTAATGACGTTGACAAGACACCCATTTCTCTGGACCCTCAGTTTCCTCCACTAGAAGAGGGACAGTAATACTCGTCTTTAAAAAACAAAGAGCAGCAGCAAGAAAGCTGCCATGCAGGGTTCTTTCAAGGCTTAAAAGGGATATGACTGTTAGGTCCCAGACCCTTCAGAGAGAGTTCAGGATTCGCAGTTATCATTATCATCTCCTCTTTTGGACTGGGATTTTTCTGGCAATTTTTCAACTCTCTAGGATTGGTTCCTATCATAAAAGAGAGTATTTCCTCTCACCACTGTGGACCTCTGGGTTCTTTCTCAAGAGGAGGCTTGAGGAACAAAACCCTTTCTCAGGGTTCGCATTGCCCTTCTGTGGAGATCAGATATAGCCAGCATCACCACAGAAGGCAGGGATCTGGAATGTGACCAACACCATGATCCCTGGAGCAAGACACCCAATTATGAATCGTGAAGAGTAACCAGGGAACCCATTTGTCCATCCTCCCACTTGCCCTTCTTCCTTTTCTGAGTCTCCTGTCTGATGTAAGATCCCTTCCAGAGCCCTTGTTTTTGATCCTCAAAGCTGAGAGCAGATTTGTTTGTTTGTGTTCCTGAAAAGAGGGTCTGTAAGGTTGCAAAACTTGAAAGAACTGTTAAGATGTAGTGTGCTCCAACAGAAGCGACCCCTCTCTCTCTCCGCAGCTGGGAAGGGTCTGGATGAAGTCTGAGTCCTGCTCAGCGCCACTCAGTTCCATCACTGCTCTTTCCTCTTTACCTTTCCCTGGGTCTTTCTTATGCTCTGTGTTTTCGTCTGGTTTCTATTTTGTTCCCAACCTAATTTTTGTCCTTCCTCCATCCCCTTATTCTACTCCACAATCAAAATTCCAATTCCCCAAAGTTTGGGGGCAGTAGAGGAAGGTAGCCCTGAGATCCAGAGAAATTGAGGAGTCCCTTTGTGGTCCAAGAAAGTGCCAATGGACAAGTTTAAAACAGGCCTTAGTGTCTTGGTTTCCCCTCACCCCAACCCTCAACTATCAATTAGAAGCAGTATAGAGCTAAATTCCACTGTTCTTAGGGCAAACCTTCCTCACTGGAAATCATTAGCTTTTTACTTTTTTTTTTATTATTAATAAATCATGGTCTAAATAACTAAATAATGGATCTCTCACTAAGCAGCACAATCAATCTTCATAACCTGCGGAAACACTCTCTGGAAAGATTGTATTTTACTGCTGTTGAAAACCTCGGTTTCATCAAATAAAGGAACAAATTGCCATTCAGGAAATTATTCTTGGGCTAAAATATGCAATCAACACTTAGCTTCCCACCTGCACAATCCTAGAATGCATGTAGGGTAATGACATTTCACATGGAGCTTGTTATACTCCTGACCCAGGAGAAGGGTGTTCGTATTTTCAATTTGTAATGTCTGGCAAGATTCCCAAAGTAATTTTCAATTAAAGTCCCTGGTACTTGTCAAACTTGACCAAGAAAACTTGATTCCCCATAAGATGGAATAACTTTGTTAGGGAAAGGTTCATTTACTTCATCTAGTATTTCTGCTGAGTATGCAAATACAGTGCTCTTTGCTTGGCCAAACACTACAACTAAATGAAACAAAGACATTTTCAGTCTTCTATCTTCTACCAAACCCACTGCTGTGGATTCGATTCTGACTCAGAGCAACCTTATTGGATAGAATAGAACTTCTCCTTAGGGTTTCTGAGACTATAAATCTCAACGGAAGCAATCTCATCTTTCTCCCTGGAAGTTGTTGGTGGGCTTGAACTGCCAAATGTGCAGCTAGCAGCACAATGATTAACCTACTGTGCCAACAGGATTCCTTCCTAGCCTCTAATTGGACACAAATTTGGGGTGAAGGATTGTCTAGTTCATGACCCATTGGTGTTTTCCCTCCCTAGGATAAGCATGGTCAGTGTAAACCACAAAATCAGTAGTTCGGATCCACCAGATGCTCTTCACAAGCTCTACACAGGGTCGCTATGAGTTGGAACCAATTCTACAGCACTTAACAACAATAACTATATATACATACATACATATATATATATATATGGTGGTGGTGGTGGTTATGTGCCATGGAGTTGGTTCCAGCTCATGGCATCCCTGTATAGGGTTTCTGAGGCTATAAATCTTTACAGGAGCAGAAAGCCTCATCTTTCTCTGGCAGAACTACTGGTACTTTCGAACTGCTGACTATGAGATTAGCAGCCTGACTTGTAACCACTATATTATCAGAGCTCCTATATGTGTGTGTGTGTGCATTGTTGTTGGTAAGTGCCATCACTGAGTCAGTTTCGACTCATAGCGACCCTGTATAGAGTTTCTGAAGAGTATCTGGTGGATCTGAACTACTGAAGAGCAGAGATGTCAGCTTGAGGACTAAGGTGCTCCTGACCCAAGCCATGGTATTTTCAATAACCTCATATGGATGCGAAAGCTGGACAGTGAATAAGGAAGATCATTGAAGAATTGATGCCTTTGAGTTGTGGTGTTGGAGGTGAATACTAAAAGTGCCGTGGACTGCCAAAAGAACCAATAGATCTGTTTTGGAAGAAGTGCACCCAGAGTGCTCCTTGGAGGCCAGAATGGCTAAGCTTCGTCTCTCCTACTTTGGACACATTGTCCAGAGGGAACAGTCACTGGAGAAGGTTGTCATGCTGGGTAAGATGGAGGGTCAGAGGAAAAGAGGAAGACCCCCAACGAGATGGATCAGCCAGGTGGCATCATTGATGGCGTCAAGTGTGGCAGCAGTAGTGAGGTTGGCCCAGGATCGGACATGGTTTCGTTCTGCTGTGCATGGGGTCGCTATGAGTCGGTTCCGACTCGATGGCACCTGACAACAACAATAGCATTTCCAAGGAATGGCTGGTGAGTTTGAATCGCCAATCTTGTGGTTCAAATCATTCTTTCAGTCCTGTGTATTATTCCACAGTGCCACACAAGAAATATATATGTGTGTGTATGTATGTAGTCATGCTGTGACGCTGTGGCTTAATTCATCAGACTCCAAAGCCATGTGAACTGCAAGGTCGGCGGTTCAAGCTCACCAACTACTCCTTGGAAACCCTATATAGGGTTGCTATGGGTCAGAACTGACTTGACGGCACTTAACAACATATATATATATATATAAGTCCTAGTGTGGTGCTGTAGTATAAGCATTCAATCACAAGGTCGATTTGAACCCCAAGGTCAGTGGTTCAAACTCACCAGTCACTCCTTGGAAATGCTATACAGGGTTTCTATGGGTTGGAATCGACTCAACAGCACTTAACAACAATATATACATATATTGAAAGAGAGAGGTTTATTTTAAGAAAATGTCTCATGAAGTTGTGGAGGCTGGCAAGTCCCAAATATGTTGGTCATGTGTCAGGTTGGAGGTTTCTCCGGAATGCAAATCAGCAGGTCAGACAGCGGGCTGCTGGATTACATCCTGAGAACTGGAGGTCAGAGGATGATGAGTCAGATGCTGGATTGAGAGAGGGCAAGCTTTGGCAGAACATCCAAATATATTGAATGCAGGCCACACTCCCAAGGAAACGCCCCTTTCAACAGATTGGCTGCTCATATCAGATCAAAACATTGAAGATGATTACATAATATCTGCCAAGTCCCTGAGAATGACCCAAGTTGCCACATGACCTTGACTATCACAGACTGTAAATCAGTCCAATCACTTTAGAAAGATATGTGGCGTCATCTAGGAAAGTTGACTGAAAACATCCCAGAGCTAAGCCACTAAAAGTGTGATCCATGGATTTGCAGTATTGTCACCCTGCACATGAATTGAATCAGAATCTGCATTTTAACAGGATTCTTCAGTGATCCATATGCACATTGAAGTTTTAGAAGCACTGGCCTAGGGAAACTCATGCACAGCATTGTTCACAATATTGTGAGTACAGATGTCCATCAACAGCAAAATGGATAAATAAATGGAATATGATCCAGTACTAAAAATAAGTGAATTTCCCTCATGTGCCATAAAGATTAACTTTGTTTCTGTTAGTTATATTGAGTCAGCTTTGACTCAGAGCTTTTATGTATAACACAACAAAATGTTCCCTGGTTCTACACCATGACTATTGGTATATTTCAGTCCATTGTTGGGATTATTGTATGACTCCACCTCGTTGAGGAGTTTCTTCATTTCCATTGACCATGTGCTTCTTTAGACCTTTTCTAGCAATTGGTCTTTCCTGATGACTTGTCCAAAGTGAGCCAAAGTCTCTTCATCTTCACTTCTAAGGAGTGGTCTGGTTATATTTTCCCTAAGACAGATTTGTTTCTACTTCTGACAGCCCACAGTATGTTCAGTAATTTTCATCAACATCATAAATACAAAAGACATTTTAGTCTTTTTCAGTCTTTCTTTGTCATTGTCCAGTTTCACAAGGAAATTTAGCAACAAAATATTAAGATAAATAAATAGCAAGTCACAAAATATTATATATAGTACGTTACTATAATAATAATATGGAATCCTGGTGCAGTGCTGTAGAATAAAGCACTGGACTGCAAGATCAGTTTGAACCACAAGGTTGGCAGTTCAAACTCACCAGCCACTCCTCAGAAACCATCTACAGGGTCCATATAAGTCAAAACCTACTTAACAGCACATAGCAACAACAACCATGCTAACAGTACAGTCAGAATGCTCCTTAGAAGCAAGGAAAGAACATCATCTCCCGTACTTTGGATATGTCATCAGAAGAGACCAGTCCCTAGAGAATGACCTCATGCTTGGTAAAGTAGAGGTTCCATAAAATAGAGGAAAACACTCAAAGAGATGGATTGACAAAGAGATGGATTGCAATAATCGGTTCACACATAGAAAGAGTTGTGAGGATAGCAAGGACCCAGAAATATTTCATTCTTTTGGACAAGGATCAATATGAATTGTAACCAACACAACAGTACATAAAAACAGCAACTATGATACTATACCTAAGCATAGGCAAAACCAAACAACATCCATGATACAAACTTACAAGTCAATTATAAGCACAAAATTTGGGATACTGCTGACTCTAGTGACAAAGCAGAGACGGCATAGGAGCAGTGTGGACCAGGTACCAAAAAATCACCTAGATCTTGGATGGGCTGGACAGCCTCACAGTGTTTATTTATTATCATTGTTTTAATGTATATATGCATACATACCTAAGGGGGCTTCATGGGAAAAGCCCATTGTCTTTCAATTCCATTTTTCCACAAGCTTTTTGAAGCCACCGTGTATACATTTATTTATATTCTCAACTTATATAATGGGAATCCTAGGCTAAAACATTGGGCCACAAGGTCAGTTTTGAACCACAAGGTTGGCAATTCAAACTCACTAGCTGCTCCTTAGAAACCCTTTACAGGGACTCTATGAGTCAAAATCAACCCAACAGTACTTAGCAACAACAACTTACATAATGAAGGAGCTCTGGTAGCATAGTGGATTATAAACTGGGCTCTTAACCACAAAGTCAGTAGTTCAAATCTGCCAGTCACTCTGTGGGAGAAAGTTGAGGGTTTCTGCTCCCATAAAGATTTGTTGTTGTTATTGTCAAGTGCCATCGAGTCAGTTCCAACTCATAGCAATCCTGTATAGGGTTTCCAAGGGGTGGCTGGTGAGTTACTACTGCTCACCTTGCAGTTCGAACTGAACTTGTGGTCCAGTGCTTATCCTATAGTGCCACAGTACCGCCTCAAAAACCCTACACAGAGCCATTGTGAGTGGGAACCAACTCAGTAGCACACAACCATCACCACCACCACTTACATAATAAAGGAACCTTGGTAGGTAGTGGACTATGAACTGGGTTGCTAAACTGCAAGGCCAACAATTTGAAACTATCAGAAGTTCTGTGGGAGAAGGATGAGGCTTTCTGCTCCTGTAAAGATTCACAGCATCAGAAACCTTATACAGGCTTGCTATGAATCAAAAACAACTCCACAGCATATAACCACCACCAACACCATCAACATTTATATAATGTTTACTTATGCTTTATTAAATGCACAAGCATTCAATATGTGTGGATAACAACATACTATGGATAACATTGAAAAAAAAGGGTATTCCAAAGCACTTCATTGTGTTCATGAGGAACCTGTACATAGACCAAGAGGCAGTTGTTAAAACAGAACAAGAGGCTACTGATTGGGTAAAAATCAAGAAAGGCGTGTGCCAGGGTTATATCCTTTCACCCTATTTATTCAATCCATATGCAGAACAAATAATCCGAGAAGATGGAAAATATGATGAAGAACGTGGCATCCGGATTGGAGGAAGATTCATTAGCAAGCTACAGAATGCAGATGACACACCTCACTTGTTGGAATCAAAGAAGACTAGAAATACTTACTGATGAAGATCTAAGGCTATAGCCTTCAGTATGGACTGCACTGCACTGTAAAGAAAACACAAATCCTCACAGGTGGATCAATAAATAACACAATGATTAAAAAAAGAAAAGATTAACGTTGTCAAAGACGTCATTTTCCTTGCAGTTTGGAAGCAGCAAGACATCAAATAACATTGAATTAGGCAAATCTGCTGCAAAAGACCTCTTCAAAATGTTAAAGGACAAAGATGTGAGTTTGAGGACTAAGATCTTTTCAATCACCTCAAATGCATGTGAAAGTTGGACAATAAATAAGGAAGACCAAAGAAGAATCAATTAATTATGGTGTTGACAAAGACTATTGAAAGTATCACAGACTGCCAGAAGCAAACAAATCTGTCTTGGAGAAGTATAACCACAATGCTCCTTAGAATTGAAGATGGTAAGATTTCATCTCTCGTACTTTTTTTTTAATGTTGTCAAAAAAGACAAATCCCTGGAGAAGGATGTCATGCTTGGTAAAGTTAAGGGTCAGCAAAAAAGAGGGAAACACCCAACAAGATGGAATGACACAGTGGCAGCAACATTGGGCTCAATCATAACATTTGTGAGGATGGCACAGAACAAGGCAGTGTTTATTTCTGTTGTGCATAGGGTCACTGAGTCAGAACCAACTCGATGACCCCTAACAACAACAACTTACATAATACTACTTAATTGAAATCTCTTTTTAAATTTTAATTCCCAGTATCCCAACAGCCAAAGTGATCTAAAGAGAGATTTTGACTATAAACAGTTCAAGTTCATCACAACAGAATATAAAAATGAAGAAACAGAAATGAAAATGCAATCAAATAGTTATAAAAATTAGGCAAAGATATTTCGTAAAAGGCTTGGACCCAACATCAAAAAGGACTCTTGAGAACCCAGACAATCAACACAGGACCTGGAAAAGAGAATACAGCAAAATGATGACCTTATATTAGAATCAAATGGCACAGAAGCCTCGTACCAAGGGCTAACCTATAGCCTCAGGAGAACAAGAGACCTCTTCTTTAGTGAGATGGAATTGATGGTTAAGCAAGGATATATAACATATATGATATAAGGTTTGTGGGAAACTTCCATTATCTTTCTATTCCATTTTTACCAAAAAAAATTTGAAGCCCTCTAGAGCAGAGATGTCAGCTTGAGGACTAAGGTGCGC
>NW_006408522.1:13910436-13921592 GCF_000296735.1 Chrysochloris asiatica
AACAACACAGCAGTAGGTTAAGCATTCAGCAACTAACTGCAATGTTGTCAGTTTGAATCCACCTAAAGGGCCCTTGGGAGAAAGGCCACAGTCACTGAAAACCCTAAATTTGGTTCTACTCCGCAACACATGGGGTTGCCATGCATCAGGATCAACGGCAACTGGTTTGGTTGTGGATTTTTTGGTTGTTGTTCAGCAGTGGAGTCCTGGTGTATCACTGTACAATAAGCCCTGGACTGATAACCTCAGGTCAGCTACTCGTCAGAAACCCTATGCAGGGTTGCTAGGAGTAGGAACCAACCTGAACTCACTTAACAACAACAACACACTAACCCACAGTTAAGGACAATGGCCTTGATCCCAACAAATCTACTATGTGAATGACCCTGCACTCTGTCTGGGGTCCCTCAGTTTCATTCCCTATAAAAAAATAAAATGATTACAGTATTTCAGAAGTTTTTGAGCGATAGTATTTTCTGAAGGAGCACAGGTAGTGTCGTGGATTATCTGAGCTGAGCTACTAACCTCAAGGTTACTAGTTTGAATCTACCAGTCCTTGGGAGAAAGATGAGGCTTTCTGCTCCCATAAAGATTTACAAGCTCGGAAGTCCTAGACGATGTCGCTATGAGTTGGAACCAACTTGATGGCATACAATCACCATTACGACCAGCAGCATTTTTTGAGTCAAAATATTTTTAAAGGAAATTTTCCAAACTTTGTTATGGATAAATAGAAAAGTTTGTTATGGAGGGAAAAGGAAAAGAAGTTGGTAAATTTAAAAGGGAATGGGGTTATAGAGATCAGAGAACTAAAATCCAGAGGAAGAAGTTTCCTCTCTCTGCACTGACTCCCTGGCTCTCCTCTCCCTGCCCTGCTAACATGAACTAGATCAAGATTTCTCAACCTTCATACTGTGAGTATTTTGGACCAGTAATTTTGGGTTGTGGGGGCTGTCCTGTGCATTTCTGGAAGTTTCACAGAATCCAAGGCTTCTACCCTCTAGATGCCAGTAACATCTTCCCAGTTGTCACAACCAAAAATGTCTCAAGGTATTGCCATGTGATCCTTGATGAACAAATCTGTTGTCCAACCAATCATCCAAATGGATCATGGAATGCCAGCCTCTGCCTTCTTAAAGACAGAATGAGTCTTTACATACGATTTTCCTGCAGCACATCCCATTTCATTTTGAGAGTGATGTGAGCAGGGGAGAAGGAGTGAGACCCACAGCATCCAACTAAGTGGATGAACTACAATTCCAAAGAGCTTACAAGGCTCTGTCTGGGTAGGCTGGGAAGAGGTATGGGGTAACAAGGGGCAGGGTTATTGTGGTAGCTCTGGAGTGCAGTTTGACTCCAATTATTGGGGGCTTCGTTTACATTGGGAAGTAGTAATGCCTCTTCACCCCTGATTTGGGCCTTGGAGACAATTTCGGAAGAAACAAAAAAAGTGTCTCTCAATATCCTATTCCAAGGTAATATTTTAAATGTGCTCAAGGTCGGCACGCCAGGCGTATTTAAGCAGGGGATTTGCACCAGTTGGTCTGATGTATTAGCCTGTCTGGGAAGGAGTCTGTATGCTTCTAATTGTTATAAAATAAACATGGGACTTGAGGCGTAGGGAAGGCTGGGCTTTGTCAGGTTCAGCAAGAGCTTGCCCATGTTGCCCTCCCCGCTGAGTAATAAGCAAGACGTATAGAATATGAAACTTAGACTTTAGCAGAAAAAAGGCACACACACAGTAAAAATTGAATTCTGAGTACCTTCATCAAATTCAATGTTGCTGTTAGCAGGTACCATAGAGTCAGTGCCAACTCATAGTGACCTTATGCACAACAGAATGAAATACTGCCTGGTCCTTCCTCTACTTGAGCCCATTGCTGCTGCCACTGTGCCAATCCATCTCAATTGGGGGGGGGGTCTTCCTCTTTATCGCTGACCCTCCACTTTACCAAGCATGATGTCCTTCTCCAGGAACTGGTCCATCCTAATAATATGTCAGAAGTACAAGAGAGGAAGTCTGGCCATCCTAGATTCTAAGGAACACAATGACTGTACTTTGTCCAAAACAGATTTGGTTTTCTTTTGGCAGTCCATGGTACTTTTAATATTCGACTCCAACACCATAACTCAAATGTTCTTAGATCATCATCAGGAAGTATTTTAAGTCCTCATCATTTTCAGCAAGCAAGATTGTATTATCCCCATATCAATCCTGATGACACATTCTTCTAAATATAATCTGGCTTCTCGAACTATTTGTTCAGCAAACAGACTGAATAAATAAAGTGAAAGAATATAACCCTGATGCACAGCTTTCCTAGTTTTAAACCATTCAGTGTGTCCTTGTTCTGTTTGAACAACTTGGTCTGTGTACAGGTTCCTCATGAGTACAATTAAGTGTTCTAGAATACTCATTCTCCACAATATTGTCCATACTTGTCATGATCCACACACTTGAAAGCCTTTACATAGTCAGTAAAGCACAGATAAGCATCTTTCTGGTATTCTCTGCTTTCAGTCAAGATTCATCTGGTGTCAGCAATGATACCCCTCGTTCTACATCCTTGTCTGGCTATGAGTTGAAATGGTATGGTACCTAATTACAAGAAAATTTTAATAAAAATAGTGATTCTTTGTGTTACTATGTGAAGACGCTTTGGAAAGCTCTGTGTCCACAGGCTGTGATCTATTTTGAGGAACGCCAAATCAGAGATTCAGATTGCATGTTAAAAATGACCTAGAACCATGTTAAAAACACAGAATGTTTTGGGGAGGGGAGACCTTTCCTAAAAGGGGAAGTTACATTTTTTACACAGAACCAAACCATCTCTCTTCCTCATTTTTAGGCCTTGCTTTTTTAGGGCTGTGGCAAAAGAACAAAGTTGACAAATCAAATTTCATAAATGAGTCTGAGGTTCTGGGGACCATCAAGTGGAGGTGGGATTGGGGGCGTCTTGATTCTCACAGTACCTAGCTCCCTCCTGTGTGCCCTAGGGATACGCGGGAAGACTGGCCTCCTCACAGCACAGATGGAGGTCAGAGAAGTGGAGGCAGAGTCCCCTGCATAGCAGAGGTTGGCAATGCTGGTTCCTCTCTTGGGCAGTAGAAATCAAGGTGCCAGTGGAGCCCAGAGCAACAGAAGCCAACAGTGAGTAGGAACCTTACCTGACTCAGGAGGGCATGTAGAACAAAGAGGGGGAGTTTTGCAAGATTTCTTTTTCCCCATGAGCAAATTGGGTCTACAAGTGAACATGATGGAGTCGCACCAACATCCCTAGTCTGCAAAGGTGTAGGATAGTTTGGTTATCTGCCATCAACATTTTGGTTAGAGCTCAAAGGCATGAGTCTAATGCAAGAAACTAGACAGTTCAAAGAACATAGTATGCACAGTTAAGAGGAGTTGTTTAGGAAGGTTATAAAAGGTAGAAACTCTTGAACTGGTTTTGGAAAGAAGGGAAGACATACTCAACAAAGAAAATTACAGAAGACCGACAAATGACAAACTGAGTGGGCAACAAGTGGTTGCTGTTTGGTTGTGCAGAGAGAAGAGGGGCCAGGTTTCTTGAGTTTGACTGATGTTAACAAGAAAAAACAAACAGAGAGGTAAATTTGATTTCCTCCAGGCAACCTCTGGAAAGCAGCTCTAAATTGTCCTCTTAGATTTAACAGAAACTGGTGGAGAAGCCAGAGTCTCTTCCAAATTCCTACCTAAAGTCCCCCAGAAACTTGCCCCAAGAGGAAAGACAAAACCTTCCATCCAATACCACCCAGTCCAAATCTGTAATTCCAGAAATCATTTGAATGAAAGCATTTATACCACAATGAGATATCAAGTTAAGAATCCATTAATTTTAAGGACTTTTTTCTCTAAGGAAACTTGGGTTATAGCTCCTAGGCCTTGATTCAAGGAAGCACCAAGGCATCAGTTCTCAAGAATAGCCCATATGTTCAAGTTTCCTTGATTTCCTGTGAGTATTAGAACAAAGGAAGACACCAGGGACATTTTTAGGCATAGTGTATGTGTGTTTTTTAAAATAAGCAAAGAGAAGAAATCAAGCTCAGACTCAACTGACACCTTCACATCATAGCAGGCCTCAAACTGATCCTTTCCAGTTCAGTCATGTCCGACAAAGCAAACCCAGAACACACTTGAATTTCTAAAATGTGGGTGTACCAGAATGATCACCAAAAGTGGAAAAATTATAATGAATTTCTGCTGGAAACTTAGTCTCCCTCTTAGAAAGAAAGACCACACAGCATGTGCACTACAGAGCAACCAAATCTCTTTACCAGCATGGTTAGAAACAGTGGTGCCCAGCTCAAAGATGGCAGCAAACATATAGTTGTAAATGGGTAATGCTCCCCACAGTCCTAGCAACAATCTGATTTCACACATTGGGCTCCTGAAAGGGCTCGCTATGATTCTTCCAAGTCTCCCATTCTAGGGTTTTGACATTCTAGGGTTTTTTAACGTTCTACAAATTCAGGTCTGTTCTTATTTCACTGTGCTAGTCATGACTGAACTGGTTCAAACTGGTCCGAAGCCCTGCATCACACAGTATTCAACCTCTCTATGGTGGTGGTGGTGGTGGTTTTGTACCATGGAGTTATTTCCAACTCATAGTGACCCTGCATAGGGTTTCCAAGGCTGTATATTTTATAGGAGCAGAAAGCTTCATCTTTCTCTCACAAAACAGCTGTTAGTTTTGAACTGCTGACCTTCAGGTTAGCAGCCCGACTCATAAGCACTATGCTAGCAGAGCTTCTTAAACCTCTCTATAGGAACACTCATATCATGACATACAATAGGCTGCTTGGCCCCTTATTAACAGCAAGAAGACTTGTGACAGAAAACCCACGCTCCCTAGTTAGGGAATTGGCTGATGTGGAGAAAATCTGCCCTGGTCACCACAGCTGTTATTTAGTGAGCTTCAGTTTTTAGTATTTTCATGGCAAATTATATTCAGTGTTTCTTTCTACACTGGGGTAGGCAATCAAGAAAATGGAACTACCTCTCAGCTAGTTGTGGTTGTTAAGTGCCATCGAGTCAGTTCTGACCCATAGCAACCCTGTATAGAGTTTCCAAGGAGCAGCTGGTGAGCTTGAACCACCAACCTTGCAGTTCAAACAGCTTTGCAGTCTGACGCATTAGCCCACAGCGCCACACCAGGACTCTACCTCTCAGCTTAGAAGGGAATTAAAAAAAGGTTTGCCCAGTCTGCGAAGGGCATGGCTTCCTCTTCCCAGGTGAGCCAATGTCAGATCATTGCCATGGAGGGCCCATGAGCTGAAGACCAGCCCCTTAGGGATGGGAACTGTGTCCGTCTCATTATAGCTCCACATTGCCTAACATGTGCCTGAGCAATAAAAGGTGCTCAACAAACCAATCAATGAATGTATGAATAAACGCCCGCTGTGGTACAGTATTCTTTTCAGAGGCATATACACACCTATCCATCACCTATCTGTAGGACTGTCATACTGCGGTGGCTTGCATGTTGCTATGAGGCTGAGAACTACATCACCACTATTTTGAATACCAGGTGAACTGATTTCAGTAAAGCTTCCAGCCTACGCAGACAAGGAAGAAAGTCCGGGCGATCCGTTTCTGAAAATTGGTCAATGATATCTTATGGATCTCAATGAAATATTGGAAGATGAGCCTCCTAGGTTGGAAGAATCACGAAAGTCATGCAGGACCAGGCAACGTTTCGTTCTGTTATCCGTAAAGTCGCCATGGCTCGGAATCAATCAACAACAACATATACACATATCCAAATGAAATAGAGTCACTATGTTGAAATAAACGTGTGTGGGTATGTGTATACCCAATATTTGGAGCCTTGCATGTGTCGAATAGGAGTGCAGTGGCTCTATACGGTAAGTGCTAGACTGAGATCTATTAGGTCAGTGGTTCAAGACCACTAGGCTCTCCACAAGAGAAAGATGAAGCTCTCTGCTCCCGTAAAGATGTACAGTCTGAGAAACTTTATTCAGGGTTGCTATGAGTCAGCACCAACTCCATAGCATTTAACAATAACAACAGCATGTTTTGAGCAAACTTTTGAGTATTAAGTAACAGCACATATCCTTCTGCCTGGAGAAAAAGCAAGTCAATCTCCGTTTCCAAAACGTCAGCCCTACTTGCTCTAACATGGAGCAACCAGAAATAGATTTAAGATGTTACAGGTATGGCACATGCCCTGGGAACCACTTGAGTGGCCTGAAAATTGAGCCGTTTCTATTAATCATGGTAGTTTCCAGCACCAGCTGTGAAAGATCATTTAGCAATGTAAACTTACTTACCACAGGAACTGAAGACCAAGACTCCAGGCATTGTCTGAGAAGTCAGCTGTGAACTGACAGCAATCAACCCCTTGCCAAAATCTGTATGAGATGAGCTGTTGAGCTCTGAAGACATGGAAACCTGGTATTGTTGGTATCCCCAAACTGTATCCCTGTAAGTTTGTTGTTGTTGTTGTTAAGTACCATCGAGTCGGTTCTGACTCGTTGTTGTTGTTGTTGTTAGGTGCCATCGAGTCAGTACTGACTTATAGTAACCCTATGCACAACAGAACAAAACACTACCCAGTCCTGGGTCAACCTCACAATTGTTGCCACATTTGAGACCATTGACGCTGCAACTTTGCCAATCCATCTTGTTGGGGGTCTTCCTCTTTTTCTGTGACAATATGGTTCCTCCTGACAATATGTCTGAAGTATAAGAGACGAAGTTTGGACATTCTGGCCTCCAAGGAGCACTCTGGCTGCACTTCTTCCAACACAGATCTGTTGGTTCTTTTGGCAGGCAGCCCATGGCACTTTCAATATTCTCCTCCAACACCATAACTCAAAAACATCAATTCTTCTGTGGTCTTCCTTATTCACTGTCCAACTTTTGCATGCATATGAAGTTATTGAAAATACCACGGCTTGCTTGGGTCAGGCTCACCTTAGTCCTCAAACTGACATCTTTGCTCTTCAACACTTTAAAAAGGTCTTGTGCAGAGATTTGCCTACTGCAATACGTCATTTGATTTCTTGACTGCTGCTTCCGTGAGTGTTGATATTTGATCCAAGAAGAATAAAGTCCTTGACAACTTCAATTTTTTTTCCATTGATGAAAATGTTGTTTATTGATCCAGTGGTGAGAATATTTGTTTTTCTTTACATTGAGATGCAATCCATACCGAAGGCTGTGCTCTTTGGTCTTCATCATAGAGAATAATTCATAGAGATCCTGTGTTCAGTTTCCAAGGAGCGCCTGTTTAGCGTGAACGGACGATCTTGCAGATCAAGCCCACTTTGCAGTCCAGCACAGTAACCGACAGCACCACCCCAGGACTCGTTCCTCCCTGTAAGTTAGAGCTATGCAAATAGAGAAGCCACCAGTCACATATAATAAGCGAGCACTTGAAATGTGGCTAGTGCAAACTTAGATGTGCAAAATACACACCAGATGTCAAAGACTTCATCCAAAAATAATTAATATCTTAATTTTTTGCATTGATTTCTGAAATGATCAAAGTTTGGATATATTAGGTTAAGTAAAAATAATTTCAAATTAACTTAAATTGGTTCCTTTTCTTTTTAATTATGGCTACTAGCTCTCGTAGCATAGTAGTTATGAATCGGACTGCTAACCTCAAGGTCAGCAGTTTGAAACAAACAGCTGTTCCGTGGAAGAAAGATGAGGCTTTCTGCTCCCATAAAGATTTACAGCCTCGGAAACCCTGTACAGGGTCGCTATGAGTCGGAACCGACTACACGGCACATAACCACCAACCAACCACTAGAAAATTTGATATTACATGTGTGACTCCCACTTGGCACTGTAGACTAAGCACTCTATTATAGGGTTGGTCTGAATCACAAGGTCGGCTGTTCAAACTCACCAGCTGCTCCTCGGAAACCCTATACAGGGTGGTTATGAGTTGGAATTGATTCTAGGCAGTATGGTTCTTTTTTAGTTGGTGGCCTTCAACACATTATGTGGCCCTGCAAGCAGCAATTGCTACCCCACAGTGCTGTGGTGATGGTGGTGGAGCCACCCTGTATAGGGTTTCTGAGTTTCTGAGGCTCTTTACAGGAGCAAAAAGCCTCATCTTTTTCCCTTGGAGCGACTGGTAGATTCGAACTGCTCACCTTTCAGTTAGCACCCCAGCTCATAATCCACTATGCTACCAGAGCTCCTCCCACAGTGCTATAGGGGTTTACACATGAGATCAGCTGTAAACCTTGATCTAGGGCTTGATTTCATTTCCTGCACATCCACCAGTGTCTCTTCCCTCCTCCAACTCAGTCTACAGACTTGTTTCTATGCTTCCTTGACCCAGAAGAGAAGAATTCAAAAACCTAACTTATTTCCCTTAGGGTTCCAGGTATCAACTCAACTTAATATCAACTCTGTTGTTGTTGTTGTCAGGTGCCATCGAGTCGGAACCATCAACTCTAGTAACTCATTTATCCAGGTGCCTTGTTATATCTATTAGTCTAGTCCTTTTAAATACTGTCTTATGGTTTCATTTTCATTATTCTGTTATATATTTCCATATTTTTACTTATATGTAAATATGCATTTATATATATATATATAAATACACATTTATACATGTCAACTTTCTACTCATCTCTACTTTTTCAGAGTGGAGAATTAAGATAATTTTAAAGTCATTCCTCATTTCAATTAAATGGTGAATTTTAAAAGAATACAATTCACCGGAGTTTCAATAAAATAAAGATAATCTGCATTTTATTCAGTTTTTGGTTTCCAAGTCAATAAAATGTTATTACACTGCTTCTCAAACTTCAAGAATTTCTTTACATTTGCAGGAATTTCTCACAGATGACATAGCAGTGTTTTCTAGGACATCTGTCCAGTCAGGATTTCTGAGGCTTGCTCTTTGCAGCTCTGGTTGAACCAGGGATTCCCTGGACATGACTGTCCATGAATGGATGTCAGCCAGGACTTCTGAGCTGGGCCTGAGGTAGGAGGACATGGTTGTGGTTGTTGATGATGGTGCTTGTAGGGCACACTATGAGAAAGTCAAGAGAAGAAACAAGGGAGGGTATCACATGAAGCCTGTTCCCTTTAAGACTCCTTGGGACTCCAGAGAGATAAAGAAATTAGGAGAGAAGAAAAACGAAAGCTGATGTCAAGAAGGACTATAGAGGACTCAGTACAAACAGAGCCACTTAGTGGCTCAGGTGACACATGTGGCATTAATGATTGTCCCTCGGCTCATGCCTGCAAACCCTTGAACCCTCTGCGGGCAGAATCTACTGAGGGTTCAGGGACTGGCTCAGTGACTGGCAGCAGAGGTTGAGGAAGGGGCAGGGGAGGGAAGACCATGGTGGGGGCCACACTGTAGACAGGATAGGCTGGCTGTCTTGTGGGCAGCTTCTCTTTGTGGAGTCATAGAAAGATTTTGAGAGACTTCACAGGGGACTGGAAGGCTCATGTAAGTACGTGGGTGAGCCAGGACAGGAACTTGGAGTCATCGACATTAATGGGACTTAATTTGTAATCTTGAACTGGCAAAGTCTGAGAGAGAGGTTACATTACATATGTGTTCTAAGAGTGCCCTGGGTTTTTTTGCACAAGAGGGAAAAGTAACCCATAAATGCCAGAAAATAGTTTGTTAAAATATATTTAAGTTCCCTGAACAAACAAAAGTCCAAAGGATGATTTACTTCCATTTGAAAGGACTGTAGTGAAAAACAAGGAGGAAATCCATTACCCACAGGGAATTGTTCTAAGAAAGGATTCCAAAGAAGCTAGGAGTGCTTTGCCTGGGAAGGAACCATTATAAGAGGAAAAGGCAAACTTTAACATTTACCAAAATCGTTATATGTGAACCCCACACCTCTGCCATACCCAACAGAACCAAAGAAGAGACACTGGAGTGGTGACTTGTCCATGGGGCAACCAAACCCACCAGCTGGTGGCCTCTCCTATTCTGTTTAAGTGGAGGCACGTATCTGCTCAACCCAGATGCCAGGCTATTGATTGGGCCATGCTACCCAGGGGAAACTGGCATCACTGAATCACTGATGTGTGTCCGAATACCAGAGTACTTGCCTCGGCTCTTCTGTTGCTCCTTCTCCAGCATGCAGAGAGGTCCAACCACTTGAGCTTTATCTCTTACTCTACTTTGAGCACTGCAACTCTTTTGATCTCCAGTTTATGCTTCTAATAACTTATAAAAACTAATGTATGAAAAGTCTTCTGAATTATAAAAATACAAATAACATAAGGCTTGATGGCTACTACTATTTTTATTACTGTAACCATCTTTAGGATTATACTGTTATTGTTATTAAATGCCATCAAGTCAGTTCCGAGTCATAGCGACCCTGGATAGGGTTTACCAGAAGTGGCTGGTGAGTTTGAATCGCCAACCTTATTGTTCAAACCAACCTTGTGGTCCATTGCTCATCCTACAGCACCACATATACTAAGCATCCCCAAATAGAATTTTTACTTGGTGATATGTTTCCCAACAGAAGAGAACATCAAGGTGATCAGAAGGAATTGAGACACTCTTTTCTTCTTAGAGATGGATGAGAGTCAAGACTTCATCGCCACTCACTGATGCCTAATCATGAAGGGGATTCTAAATCATTGAGAAGCTTGGGTTGTGTCTGGTCTATTTGTTGAGTGTTATATATGAATTCTTGCTAAATGTCATAATCTGTCAATGTGATTCTATTATTAAATTAGTGGAATATTCACTCCATTAACCAACTTTGTTTATGACCCAGATCACCTGCACTTTCATACCTTGACTCAAACTCTGTTCTCCCAGCTCCTACTATTCAAGGGTGGATCCTCCAAACAGCCTTTGTCAACATGTAAATGAAATCAGAGTAAAAGCAGACTTCATGGATCATTTGATGTAAGCCAAAGTCCTTAGGGAAAAATAGGACATGAGGTTCTCTGAGTGTGGTTCATGACTAGCTGTAGCAGAAGCCCCCAGGACCTGATATCTAGGCACAAGTCCAGGGAGTAGCACACAATTACAAATGCCCCTTGTAGATTTTGTTGTAGTTGGGTGCCATTGAGTCAGTACCAACTCACAGCGACACTATGAGTAACAGAATGAAACACTGCCCAGTCCTGCATCAACTTCACAATCATTGCTATTCTTGAA
>NW_006408522.1:13926149-13929734 GCF_000296735.1 Chrysochloris asiatica
GGTTCCCAGGGTCAGAAAGTGATAAGAAGCAGCCTGTGGGTTTCTTCTCTGTGCCATTGGAAAACTGTGGTTGCAATGCTGGACCCTTTTGCGAGTGTGCTCCTGCCCACCTGAAGGCATCTGGGCTGTGCAGTGAGGGTGTGAAAACCAGTCACACCTCTCTCTCCCTCCAGATGTGCAGCTCTGTGGTTTCCAACACTGGGTCCAAGATGTCGTCTTCTGATCTCTGAAATTTGTGACTAAATTACTTTATACTGCAAAAGAAATTGAAGATATCATTAAGTTAAGGATCTTGAAGTGGGAGATCATACAGGATTCTTCAGGTGGGTCCACTGTAATCACAGGGATCCTCATAAGAGGGAAGCAGAGGGTCAGAGGAGAGGAGAGATTGAAACATGCTGGCTTTAAAGATAGGGGGGGTCATAAGACATGCAAGGTACTTAGTCTTTGTTTTTGTTGTTGTTAAGTGTTGTTGTGTTGTTTCCAGCTCACAGCGACTCTGTATAGGGCTTCCAAGGAGAAGGAAATGGATGGATGCACTCCTACAGCCTCCAGAAGAAACCAGTCCTGCCAACTCCTTGATTTTAACCCCATAAGATCCTTTTTGGCTTCCTACCTCCAAAAATGTGAAATAGTAAATTGTTTAAGTTTAAATGCATAGCTTTAAGTCACTGAATGTGTGGTCATTTGTTACCACAGCAATAGGAAACTAATACAGAAGAGTAGTGACTCAACATAGGTCCAGATAATTAGTGTCAGATTCAGGATTAAAATTTAGATTATCTGGAGTCCTTTAAAAAAGAATAGAATAGGAGGAGATTACATATATCGATAGATAGAGAATAAAGTTTTGCATGCTATTCAAATTTAATTTTCTTCTATCTCTTGACAAACATCTTAATTATCATTCTTGATGAGCCAGCATCTAGTCATTTAACAATGTTGTTTAAACAATAAAGATGTTTTGTCATTGTCATTAATCATGGTGGTGGTGGTTAGTGGTGATTCTGTGCCGTAGAGTCCATTCTGATTCATAGTAACCCTGTTTAAGGTTTCCAAGGCTGTAAATCTTTAA
The DNA here is from genome assembly GCF_000296735.1 of Chrysochloris asiatica. NCBI lineage: Eukaryota > Metazoa > Chordata > Mammalia > Afrosoricida > Chrysochloridae > Chrysochloris > Chrysochloris asiatica. The sequence continues at coordinate 13,927,225 of NW_006408522.1, forward strand.
GGGAGCAGAAAGCATCATCTTCTCCTACAGAACGGCTGGTAGTTTCAACTGTTGACCTTGAGGTTAGCAGCCAAACTTATAACAAATATGCTACCAGAGCTCCTTCTTTAGTCATAACCAGATTATAATCATACATCAAAAGAAAGTGATATTCACCTATTATCCTAACATATACAAAATCTCCTGACTGCATTAGTAACTAGATTCAGTTTATGGTTAAAAGTCAATGTGGCATGGTGGTTAAGTCCTAGATTCTGGATCCAGTTGGTCAGAATTCAAATCTCAGTTGTGTTCCTTGATAGCTGTATGGCCATCTCATCTATAAAATGAGGATGAGAATGGCTTGTTGCAACTGAGTTCATTCTGACTCATAGCAATCTTCAAAGACAGAGTAGAACTCTCCCATGGTTGTTCATCTTTGTAGAAGTCAACTGCCACATCTTCTTTTCCACAGAGTAGTTGGTGATTTTAAACTACTGACTTTTTGGTAAGTAGTCAAGTGCTTAATCACTGAATCATCAGGGCCAAAACATTTTAATTATTGTGTATGTGTATAAACCTTCCCTTGACTGTTTATAATAGTGGACTGATTCATACAATATTTGTCCTTTTGTGATTGACTTATTTCATTCAGCATACTGTCTTCCAAGTTCATCCACATCATGAGATGCTTCAAGGATTCCTCATTATTCTTTAATGTTGCAAAGTATCCATTATATGTCTGTGCCATAGCTTTGTTTATCCATGCCTCACTGATGGGCACTTAGGTTGTTTCTGTCTCTTTGCTATTGTGAAAAATGATCATGTTTTTATTAAGTGCTGTCAAGTTGGTTTCAACTAGCAGCAACTCAATATAGGATTTCCAAGGACCAGCTGGTGGGTTTGATCCACCGACCTTGTGGTTAGCAGTTCAGTGCTTATTCTACAGTACCACACCAGGACTCCACAATGATCATGGGTGTGTAAATATCTGTATTTCTTTACCATTTATCATGATGTCATTTATTGTTCTCATTGTAAAGATTTTTTTTTTTTTTACTTTTTATTGTGAACTGGGTTCACCAATTGAGTTTACAGAGCAAAATAATTCATATACATTTTGTTTCCTGTCACTGACTACAATTCCTAAACATAGCATCACTTATCCCACATCCCTCCCTGTGTTTCCTGTTTTTATACCTCCTTCTTTCCTATCCCTTCCTACCTTCTGAACTTTGTCCTTGGGCAAAGTATCTTTTCAGTCTCACGTTTGATTATTCTAAGAGTGCATACCTCCCTAGTGTTAATGTTCACCTTATAGACTTGTCTACTGTTTAGCTAAAAATTGGAGAGACTTAAGTTTCAGGCCTAAGTAGTGACTAAGGTCCACAGTCTCAAAGGTTCCACCAGCCTCTATCTGACCAGTAAGCTTGGTCTTTATTATGATTTGGAGTTTTGTTCCACATTTTTGTCCCACTCTATCTTGGACCTTCTAAAGTGACCTCTTTCAGAGCAGTTGGTAGTGGTAGACAAACATCAGTTAGTTCTTCTGATCTCAGGCTCATGGAAGTCAAGGTTTGTATGGTCCATTAGTCCATTGGACTAATTCTTTCCATGTGTCTTTGGTTTTCTTCATTGTTCTTCACACCAAACAAAAAGAGATCAATAATTGCACCTTACATGACCACTTACAAACTTTTAAGACCCCAGTCACTACTCACCAAAGTAGGGTGTAATACACTGTTTTTGTGGACTGTGTTATGCCAAATGAGACTATGGTTCTGAGTCTCCAAGAATGGAGAGTCATTCCTTCAAGGTGTTTGGTTATGGCTAAGAATTTTTCACAAAACTCTGCTCCTTGTACTCCCTCTAAGACAGAAACTCATAGGCAACACATAAGCAGGCATGTAAGCTTGCTGACAACCACATTGGTCTACTTGTGAGTGATAGAGGGGGAAAGGCAGCAGCGAAGAAATGGGCTGAGTTCAACCACGTTCCATAGACTCCCTTTGACCTGGAGAAGACAGAGAGAAGAGGAAGGGCTGGTTGGTCCAAAGTGTGGTGAGACCTGGGGACACCTGAACCTATGGACAAGAACATAGCCACAGAGAGCTAGAGCTGAGAGTGAAGCATCAAGATCAAGCGGATATGAAGTGAAAGGAGGAGCACAAAAACACCCAAACTTGCAGAACATGCCCTTTTGACCTAGCCTCGATGGCTTGATGGTCAGAACTCAACTAGAGAAAGATTTAAAAAAATAGAAAAGAACAAAACAATTTTGATAAAGGAAATGAGGGTAAATTTCTGCAATTTGATGAACTTGACATATACTCATGGAGGTAAAAACTCTAAGTACCAAAAGAGAAGGAAGGAGACTTCACATTAAGTATCACTGCTATCACCTCTGTACACAGGGCAGACAGGGATGGGAAACTTAGACATTGGATACCTAAAACAAGGGAGTGATAAAGATATGAAGTGACTGGCTTACAAGGTTTCAAGGGGGAGTTTAGTTTAATAGTGTGTGGGGG
>NW_006408522.1:13930537-13931822 GCF_000296735.1 Chrysochloris asiatica
TTCTCCAGGGGCTGGTTCCTCCTGATAATATGTCCAAAGTATGAGAGACAAGGTCTGGCCTCCTAGCTTCCAAGGAGTATTCTGGCTGGGTTTTTGTTTTTTTTTTTTTCCAACACAGATTTGTTTACTCTTTTGGCAGCCCATGGTACTTTTAATATTCTCCTCCAACACCATAACTCAAATAAATCCATACTTCTATGATCTTCCTTATTCACTGCCCAACTTTCACGTGCATATGAGGTTATTGAAAATATCATGGCTTGAGTAGGAGCACTTTAATCCTTCAACTGACAACTTTGCTCTTGAACACGTTAAAGAGGTCTTGTGCAGAAGATTTGCCTCAATTAATACATCGTTTGATTTCTTGACTATTGCTTCCATGAGTGTTGATGGTTGATCCAAGCAAAATGAAGTCTTTGACAACTTCAATCTTTCCTCCATTTATATGGATGTTGTTTATTGGTCCAGTGGTGAGGATTTTTCTTTATATTGCAGAGCAACCCATACTGAAGGCTGTGGTCTTTGATCTTCTTCAGTAAGTATTTTAAGTCTCTTCGCTTTCAGCAAGCAAATTTGTATCATCTGCATATCACAGGTTGTTAGTAAGTCTTCCTCCAATCCTGATGCCACATTTTCCTTCACATAACTCAGATTCTTGGATTATTTGCTCAACATACAGATTGAATAAGTACGGTGAAAGAATACAACCCTAGCACACACCTTTCCAAATTTTAAACCATTTGGTGCTCCCTTGTTCTATTCCAATAACTGCCTTTAAGTACTGATTCCTCATGAGCACAATTACGTGTTCCTGAATCCTCATTCTTCGTAATGTTATCCATAGCATGTCATGATCCACACAGTTGAAAGCCTTTGTGTAGTCAATAAAGCACAGGTAAACATATTTCTGGTATTTACTGCTTTCTGCCATGAAAGATCCATCTGACATCAGCAGTGATATCCGTTGTTCCACATTCTCTTTTGAATGCCCCTTGTCAATGGACTCATTATTTGAATTTTTTTAACTTTTAAGTTTTGAATGATTTCAGGCTTTTATAAAAGTTGCAAAATACAAAGAATCCTATCAAGGCTTCATCCAGATTCCCTAAATGCTAATACCTTTCCTATATAGCCAAAGAACAATGATCAGAATCAGAACATTGGCATTGTTATGGTTGTTGTTGTTGTTAAGTGCCGTCGAGTCAGTTCCACCCTATAGTGAGCCTGTATAGGGTTTCCAAGGAGCAGCTGGTGAGCTTGAACCACCAACCTTGCAGTTCAAATG
>NW_006408522.1:13947452-13957607 GCF_000296735.1 Chrysochloris asiatica
CTTTCAGGGTTTTATATATGTCTCCCCATTGCCTTCTTGCCTGCATGGTTTCTGTTGAGAGATCCGAGTTTAATCTGATTTACTTGCCTTTGTATGTTACATTTATCATTTCCCTAGATGCTTTCAGGATTTTATCCTTATCTTTGATTTTGGAGAGCTAGATTATTATATGTCTTGGTGATTATCTTTTAGGGTCTAGCCTTCCTGAGGTTCAATGAGCTTCTTGAATACTTATCTTTTCACTTTTCATAATGTTAGGAAATTTTTCTTCCAGAAGCTCTTCAACTATCTCTTCTGTAGACTTGTGTGATTCTTCCTGTTCCAAAATGCCAATAATTCTTAAGCTATTCCTCTTCATGTTGTCCTACATGAATCTTAGGCCTTCTTCAGATTTTTTTAGCCTTTTTTTGTTTGCTCTTCTATCTGAGTAGTATTGAGAGATTTATCTTCTAGCTCATTAGTTCTGGCTTCTATCTCTTCAATTCTACTCCTTTGCACTTTTGGTGTATTGTTCATTTCTGATATGCTATTACTAATCATTTGGACCTCTTTCTGTAGGTTTTGAATTGTTTCCAATGCTGTATCTATTTTATTTGATTGTTCCTGTAGCACTTTCATGACTTCTTCCTTATTTTTCTCAACTCTGTTGTATAGTGTTTTGATATATTTTATAATCATTTTTATAAATTCCTTCTCAGGCATTTCCAAAGCCTGCCCATATTCCAGTATGGAGTGTAGGCCTACTTCCAGCTCATTTGCCTCAATCACTTTATCTCATTTCTGGACATGTGCTGATATGGTCATCTGCTTCTGTTTTGGGGGCATATTCAGGAGTTATCTGTGGCCTTAATACTTAGATGGGTGTGTGTTTTGGTATTTTTTGTGTTTTCTGAACATCTACCTCCAGGTAGATATGATCAGGAGATAGGTTTACCTTTTCACTCTTCTTCCTGAGAAATTTCAAGATGCCACTGTTGGTCGTTGTGACATAACTCAGGATTTAATTTTTGGCCTATTTCCATTTTAGTCTGCCTGTTCCACTCCACAATCCTCATTCACACCTTTTTCCTAGTGATAAACAGTTCACAGCCAGCTGTGGCCATTGTGCACTGCCATTTGGTTTTAAGTGGAAACTGTCATTTTAAATTTCGAGGAGCTCTGTGCGCATGTGTAGTAGAGCCCTCCAGGGGTGGGGGTGGGGTGTCCACTAACTCAGTCACCCTCTCTAGTCATCAGAATTAAGGTGCACGGACAGCAAGAGACCAATGAACAGACACATGCAAAAAAATGAATGCCCACACCTTTATCTCTGCAGTTCTGTCAGGCATCCGTGGCTACTCTGATTCTTCCCCTGTTTGGTCTTGCCCAAGATGGCGGCTCCAGGAGCAGCTGAGAGTCTTGAATTAGAAAACAATGGATTTCTTGCTTCTGCTACAAACTCTCCTAGCTGTAAGCCTTCCACCCTTCTAAATAGTCCTTTATATGTGGTTCAGAGTTCTGGCACCATTCCCTGAGCCTGCTTGGTCCCGTAATCTGTGTTGTTGCTGATAGAGCTCTTCACTGCACTTCTACCCGATCCACCATCTTGTTTGTTCTCTCTCATTGTTGTTTTGATTAACGTCTCTCTAATGGTTACTGATCAAGAACATTTCTTCATGTGTTTGTTGGCCACCTGAATGTCTTCTTTGGTGGAGTGTCTGTTCATGTCCTCTGTCCATTTTTTAATGAGATTATTATCTTTTTGTTGTTGAGATGTTAACATTTTCTATAAATTTGAGAGATGAGTCCCTTGTCAGATATGTCATTGCCAAATTTCCCCCCCCAATCTGTGGATTCTCTTTTTACTCTTCTGGTGAACAATTTTGATACACTGAAGTGTCTAATTTTTAGAAGGCCCCAGTCATCCACAGTACCTTCTGCCATGTGTGTTTTTTTAATTATGTTTGATAGTATATTTATGCTATTTATTAGTTTAGCAGTCCTCCTTTAGACAGGTCCTAGATGGCACACTTAGCCACAGTCCCCTTCCCTCCCATGTCCCTGTTATTTTCCTAATAAGAGAGAAATATTTCTTTCTTTGCCTCTGTCAAGAATGGAACAAAGAAACTTTGTAAGGGCCAAATCTAAAGAAAAATGTGAGAATTCATAGTTCTTTGTGGTCATTAAGTTTTTTCCTCCACATGTTATAAGCTAAGTCTGTCCTATTTTAAAAATTATAATCAAAGATGCCCTCTTCATTCATTGTTGCTTCATTCTTTGTTTCCTGGCTTCAATAGCCATTTGAGTTTTTTTTTTACCTGTAGTACACAGGATAAAAAAACAAAAATTTGGCCTATAATTTCAGGCACTTCATGACCATAACCCTATGTTGTTGTTAAGTGCTGTTGAATTGGTTCCAACCCATAGCCACTCTATATAGGGCTTCCAAGTAGCAGCTGGTGAGCTTGAACTACCGACCTTGTGGTTCAAACGATGATGTAGCCCAGCTCATTAGCATACAGTACCACACCAGGACTCACATAACCCTATAGATACCCTCAAATATGTTTCCCACTGCTTCCCACACACAAACCCTGTGGTTCACCAATTTTGAACTATTTTTGGTAATGCGACTCCATTTGTTTTCTTTCTCATAAATGTCTTACCTAACTACAAATTAGAAATTTTAGCTTGTGCTTGATCTTAAATCACTGATATTCATTAGCATGATACATTTTCAAATATCCATTTTTTTAAAAAAGAAGATAACATTTGGTTTAATAATGTAACCAATGTCATCTTGATGATAAATCAAAACTAAGCCATCAAAAACAAAAAATGTCTATAAATCTTCAAGATTAATTCCTTCTGACTACAATACTATAAAAACATGCATGAGGAGTGTAAATATAATCCCATGTGCCACACAGTGATTTAATAAACTGACACATACTATTATGAATTGGAAAATACATGTGACAGCATATATTTTGAATAGTATTAGTAACATGCTGACATTTCCTTCTGGAGGTTCAGACTATGTATATATTACCAGAATCATCTTAGCCCAAACAAAATCGATCTGGGTTTAGCAAAGATCTTTCCGTTGTTTGAGAGTTCAGGGTAAATGGAGAGGGTGCTGAGAAGAGTTTTTTTATTTAATGGATATCTGTGGGAAGAAGAAGATAATTGCTAAGGGTGTTATCCCCATGGCAGGCCTTTCAGGTAGTGAAAGAGGCCCAGGGTTGGGGAGAAGAAGCGAGAGAAATGCAGGAGGGGGAAGGGAAGAGGACTTTTGAAAGTCCTCTCATCCTGCTCCTGGCAGCTTGACAAACTAGCAAAGCAATGCAGGGTGGAAGGGATGAAGCTTAGACAGGCCCTGAAAGACACGAGATCTGGAAAAAATAATGTCTCCTACTCAAATCTACACACTTAACGATGCATATATATCATTTTTAAGTTCTCCCATTTTTAGATGACAGTTGGACTTCCCCAAGAATGCACAGCCTATTAGAACTCAGATATTTGAACTCCAGTTGCTTCCTCTATTGCGCTGCAATAAAAGGAAACATTTCAAAGTACTGATATTTTATTAATCTTTTCCTCCCATCTTAAAAATTCTTTGAGTGTTAAAAGTCTATGATTCCTTCATTCTTGAGTGAAGAATAAACAAACAGAGAAGTTTGAAAGAGACCATTTATAATAAACAATGATACGTACAATTACCAAAGGTTACGTGTTTGACTAGGTTGGTAGTTCGAACCCACCCAGAGGCACCTCGAAAGACGGGTTTGGTGATCTGCTTCTGAAAGCCCATAGCCTTGAAAACCCTATGGAGGAATTTTACTCTGCATACTTAGAGTTTGTGATAGAGCTTAAATTCCAAGCACTTGGTTGGTTGTTGTTATGTGCCATGGAGTCAGTTCCGACTCATAGCGACCCTGCACAGGGTTTCTGAGGCTGTAAATCTTTATGGGAGCAGAAAGCCTCATCTTTCTCCCACAGAACAGCTGGTAGTTTCGAACTGCTGACCGCGAGGTTTGCAGCCAGATTCATAACCACTACCTTACCAGAGCTCTTTATTTGCTTGGTAGAAGGCTACATTTTATAGTGGGAGCCCACAGTTTTGTGAGTCTTAACATAAATTAAGCTTCCATTTAGTTAATTCTAACCATTAACGTTTGATGTAAAAAACTTCACCTTCCTACAGAGTGTGTCTGAATGTGGATTACTAGAACTTCCCATAACCAGCCCAGGAAGGGGCAGTCTGACTCTCAGGGACTTGCCTGGGAGTGACCTTAATGGACATTAGGGTACAGGGTGCATGGTCTTGAGTCATATCCTGACCAAGGGGTTGAGAGGGCCCCAGAAGCAAGCCTGCAATAATGTATGTACCCCAATCATGGTTCCTTTCCCCCTTCTGTAGTTCCACTTAAGACAGGGATGAATTGATCCGCCGACAGTCATGCTTTTGTGACAATTGCCTTTATTTTCTTTTGGACACCGTTACAGCCTCATGCTGATGGTCTCCCTCATCTGAATGATTTGTCTTTGTCTTGTCTGTTTCAGACTTAACAAAGTTTCTCTATAAAATGCATTTGGATTTGGTGTCTTTTCTCCCTTAGAACATTTCTCCATGAATTGAAGTCCACTCCATGGCAAATAACAATAACACTTAACACCTAGAGTCCCTGGATGGTACAAATAATTAACCATCTCAGCTACTAAGAGAAAGGTTGGTGGTTCAAACCTACCCAGAGGTCTGGGAGAAGCTGTCACCTCTAGTGAGAGTTGCCAGGATGATGGCATCAGACAGGCATGCTTTGGGATGGTGAGAAGGGGGAGTCTGCAGGGAGTTTATACCTTACACTAACAGTCCAAAAGGAAGGTGAGACGTCACCCTGACTGTCACCTACCTTGAGGTGTGTGGTATTTAACTAGCCTCTTCTACTTGAAGGGCCTCAGTTTCTTTGAGACAAAAGGGAAACTGGAATATTGCTTGCTAATAAGTCTTCTACGATGTCAATATAACAAAGTGGAATAGTCAACTACTAGAGTGAGTAATAGCAAGATCACAGTGTTGAGATTAGAACATTTGGGTGCATTTGGAAGACTCACTAGGTTAGCAATGAATGGAGGATTAATTTAAATTGATCTGAAATCTTCATAGGAAACATTTGAGCCCAGAGGCTGACTTCCAGCCTCCTATCTTCCATAGGAATGATTTTCAATCCCCCAATTCAGTCCCCAATATCCAACCTTTCTTACTGACTCATCCTCATTATTCCCTCCAAGCGAGATCCTCTGGGATTCCTCGAGTCACAAAAGAACTCTTCCCTCCACTGCTTACTTCTCCTATCTTTTTTTTTTTCTTGTTTTTCCCTGTAAAGGTTTTTATTTGGGAGGAGAGGGAGGCACAGTAGACAGGGACCTGTTCAGTTCTTCTTGGCAGCCCCTCTCCTCATGGCAGCCAAGACTTTGCTGTACTCCTCTAGCCTCCTCTTGGTGCGGATGTGTGTCCCTTTTCTTGATGGACTGAGCACTGGCTTGTCCTTGGAAACTTTGAGCAGCTCCATGGCCGGGCACTCATTAGGTGTAAAGCTACACAGCTCCCAGATCATGTCCCGCAGAACTTGGTGTGCTGGGTGAGGTGCCCGTGGCGGCGGCTGTACATTCTAGGTTACTGTGTGGCCCTTCTTGAGGCCAACGGCCGTAGGGGAACACACAGCCATGGTGCTTTTCTTCAATGGTTGCCGCAGTGGAAGGCTTACTTCGCCTCTCTTAGTGCTCTTTTCCAAGGAGCTCTAGAGCATAGTGGTTACAAGTCAAGCTGCTAATCTCACAGTCAGCAACTCGAAACTACCAGCAGTTCCACAGGAGAAAGATGAGGCTTTCTGTTTCCGTAAAAGATTTACAGTCTCAGAAACCCTGTGCAGGGTCAGAACCAACTCCACTCCATGGCACATAACCAACCCTGACCATGGTGACAGTTATCTACAGATGTGTCCAATCTCCTACAAGACTGGACCTTTATACCTTTCACAAAAGGTTCTTAGGTGGTACAAGAGCCTCCTTAGTGGGAAGATACCTTTATTTGCTTCTCAGCTCAGCACCTAGTACATGGCAGGCTCTCGGAGAGATGATGCATTAACTAACAAATTAGATAAACAAACTCAATAGTCAGAGGATGGAGTATGAAAAAGAAATCATCAAAACCAGCAACTATGTCTTCTACTTGTAGACCTTTACACCTTGCACAAAAGGTTCTTAGGTGGTACAAAAGATTTGCAATCTGCACTGGGCAAATCTGCTGCACAAGAGCTTTCAGGTGCTCAAGAGAAAGATGTCAACTTGAGGACTAAGGTGCACCTCACCCAAGCCATGGTATTGTCAATAACGTCATATGCATGTGAAAGTTGGGCAATGAATAAGGACCATAGAAGAATTGAGTTATGGAGTTATGTATTTGAGTTATTGTGTTGAAGGAGAATATTAAAAGTACCTTGGACCACCAAAAGAATAAATAAATCTGTGTTGGAAGAAGTACGGCCAGAACCCAGGATGGCTAGACTTTGTCTCTCATACTTTGGATATAAGGTGCTCTGGTAGTGTAGTGGTTACGAATCGGGCTGCGAACCAAAAGGTTAGCAGTTAGAAACTCCCAGTTGTTCTGCAGGAGAAAGATGAGGCTTTCTGCTCCCGTAAAGATTTATGGCCTTGGAAACCCTGTACTGGGTCGCTATGAGTTGGAACTGACTCCACGGCACATAACCACCACCACCACCACTTTGGACATATCGGGAGGGAACAGTCCCTGGAGAAGGACGTCACACTTGGTAAAGTGGAGGGTCCGAAAAAAAGATGAAGACCTCCAGAGAGATGGATTGGCACAGTGGCAGCAGCAATGGGTTCCAGCATAGCAAGGACTATGAGGTTGGTGCAGGACTGAGCTGTGTTTTCATTCTGTTGTGCATAAGCTCACTTTGAGTTGGTACCAACGCGATGGCACCTAACAACAACAACTAACCTAAGGGTTGGTGATTTGAACCCACCTGAGGCTGTAAATCTTTACTGGAGCATAAAGCCACAGAGCAGCTGATGGATTCGAACTGCTGACCTTGAAGTTAACAGCCCAATGTGTAACCCACTGAGCTACCATGGAACCCATCCAGCAGCACCACAGAAAAAAAGGCCTGCAAATCTGCTGCAGTCAAGATCACAGGCAAGAAAATCCTATGGAGCTTTTCTACTGTGTAACACAGAATCGCCAAAAGTCAGAATCACCTCAGCTGCAATACGTTTGCTTTTGTGGTTTTCATGTTTTATACTTTACACTGTATCTTCATAAATGTTAACACAGCCAAGTTCTATGAAAACCTTGAGGGCGAAAGGGATAAATGCTATTTTCCCTAATCTATACGTGCAAAGGAGTCCTGGTGTGGCGCTGTGGATTAATGCGCCAGACTGTAAAGCCGTTTGAACTGCAAGGTCAGAGATTCAAGCTCACCAGTTGCTCCTCGGAAACCCTGTATAGGGTCTCTATGGGTCGGATCAGACTTGACGGCACTTAACAACAACAACAATAGGTGCAAAATGAGTCTCTGAGAAGCTCACTGACTTTTCCAAGGCCCCAGAGCCAAGTGGGGAGTCCTGGTGTGGCACTGTGGGTTAATGCGCTGGACTGCAAAGTCGATATAAAACCACAAGATCAGCAGTTCAAGTTCACCAGCCTCTCTTTGGAAGCCCCATATGGGGTCACTATGGGTCGGAATTGACTCAATGGCACTTAACAACAACAACAATAGCCAAGTGGTAGTAAGGCTGGGATTGGAATCAGGTTTCTAACTCCAAATCTGATGCTGTTTCACTAGACCACATTGTACTAATAAGGTGCCACTTTGCCTTTTCATCAAACATTCTGCAGGAAGCATACTTCATCCAAGCTGGCAGGAGGGCAGCGGGAAGGAGGCAGCTCTCGATGTGGGGTCTGTGGGTCTGGAGAGACTTCCTGTGGTACTTGTGCTGACTGAGTCTTTGTTTCTCTGCCATTGTCACTGCCAGTCCTGACCTTATGCTCAGTGACCTCTGCCAGCTGAATAATTGTCCAGTGCTGGACTGGGTTTTGTGCTGTCTGCTCTCCAGTTCATTTACAAAAAAAAAAAAACAGGTCTGGTTTTGCTTAACTTTAATCCTGGAAATGGGGAAACATACTTTGTTTTTGGTTTCTAACCAAAGAGACTGTTAAGTTGAAACCACCAAGTCACCTAGCATTTCCTTAGCTGGGTGATCAAAACAGTTTGTGTCTGCCCTGCCCTGGCTTGTGTGCTGAGACGCACAGACTCCAGTGACCCTCACAAGGTCCTTGCGAATTCCATGCACTTGGACTTACTCACGGCCATGACCTTTCTTCTAAGAACCCTACTTCCTTCTGAAGACAGTAAATGAAACATCACTGTCCATCTGTGTGCCGGCCCTCTCTGGTTTAGATGAACCTTAAAGTATGACATTTGCAGGACCAGTTAGAGGCTAGTAAGTTACCCTCCTTGGGTATAAAATTTAAGAGAGCACCAAAAACCTAAGTAATCGAGAAGCAAAACATTTAAATGCAAATCAAAAATTGTACAAAAATTTTAAGATGAACAAAAAATGAAAATGTTAAGTAAAGCCTGATTTATTTACTTTTTTCCTTTGGCTCCAGTGAAGCTTGGAAAATGTATTTTCACTGCTCTGACTTTATTTTTACGTTTTGATATTTTGCTCATCATGGATTGCTCTGCATTGATTTAATTATGAAGTTTGGGCCGCCCCCTCCAGCTTTATGTCTGAGATGAGAGCCCTAGTGCTAATTCTTCCAACACAAATAATCACATGTGCTAGAAGCCCTGCCCCATGGTGCTGTTAATTGCAGAATACCTACCCCTGACATTTATCCAGTGCAGGAACCTCTGCTACAGTATTTTTGGTCATAGTCACTTGGTCCCTAGATCGATGGTTCTCAGTCTTGGCTACACAGTAATTGTCGTTAAGGTGCCATTGAGTCAATTCCAACTCATAGCGATCTTATGCACAAAAGAAGGAAACATTGCCCAGTCCTACCCCATACTCAAAATTGTTGTCATGTTGCTGTCACTGTATCAATCCATGTCATCAGAGGTCTTCTTCTTTTCACTGACTCTCCTCTTTATCAAGCATGACATCCGTCTCCAGGGACTGGTCCCTCCAGACAACATGTACAAAGTACAGGAGACAAAGTTTTGCCATCCTCAACACTAAGGAGCATTCTGGCTATACTTCTTCCAAGACAGATTTGTTTCTTCTTCTGGAAACCCATGGCCCTTTCAATATTCTTCTCCAACATCATAATTCAACTGCTTTGTTCCTTTGTTGTTGTTGTTTAAATCCCATTGTTGTTGGTAAGTACCATGGAGTCAGTTCTGACTCATAGTGACCCTGCACAGGGTTTCCGAGGCTGTAAATCTTTATGGGAGCAGAACGCCTCATCTTTCTCCCGTGGAACTGCTGGTAGTTTTGAACTGCCAACCTTGAGGTTAGCAGCCCAATTCGTAACCACTACGCTACCAGAGCTCCTTTTAAATTCCATAGCTCACTGAAAACGGAATCTTCTGAACATCAGTAAGAGAGCATCACTAAGGTTTGGCCATGACAAAGATGTGGGACTTTTAGCACTAAAACTGAGATAGTTCTGGACAGCTTTGGGACAGTTGGTAACACTTGCCAGATGATCCCAGTCTACAGCCATGATTGAGAACCATTAATGAATGCATGCTTCTGCAGACAGGAAGTCACTAGCCAAAGAGAGCGACAATAAGTCCTCAGACCTTGGTCTCAATCCATTTCCTTCCAACTAAAATGCAGGCACTGGTAGGAGGAGCAGAAGAAGAAAGGATAAGATACAAGAAGCAGCCTAAAAAATCACAACACCTCGACAAGGAAAAACCAAATAACCCAATTAAAAAATGGGCACAAGACATGAACAGAGACTTCACCAGGGAGAAGATCCGGGCAGCCAACAAACATAAGAAGAAATGTGCACGATGACTAGCTATTAGAGAGATGCAAATCAAAACAACAATAAGATATCATCTCACATCAGCAATAACAGCAAAAATCAAAAAAGTAGAGGACAATGAATGTTGGTAGGATAGGGAGAGACAG
>NW_006408522.1:13962122-13996765 GCF_000296735.1 Chrysochloris asiatica
TGTTTGGCAAGGTGGAGGGTCACAGAAAAAGAGGAAGACCCCCAGCGAGATGGATTGGCCAAGTGGCAGCATCAATGGGCTCAAGCGTGGCAACAGTAGTGAGGTTGGCCCAGGATCGGGCAGTGTTTCGTTCTGCTGTGCATAAGGTCACTATGAGTTGGCACCGACTTGATGGCACCTAACAACAACAACATTTCAATAGTACTAGCCCTAAGCTCAGATCATCCCTCTATTTCTGACAAGCACACTGTCTTATTCTTCGACCACACTGCAATTGTCTGTGGTAGCAATCAGAGGGTTAATTGAATGCAATAAAAGGCAGATTCTAGGAGACTGCAGTCAGTTGTATTACGGGAAAACATTCCCACGGTTTTGATTTACTTCACAGGAAGAAGCAAAATATTGGACATCTTCTATTATTTCAGTTTTGCCTGGAGGGTAAATAGGAGATGAACTTGCAGAGAATTCTAAATAGATTGCTATAATCCCTAGCCATCTCTGGGATGCTGTTTTCATGATTGAGAATAAAAGGTTGTTCTTCAAAATGCAACACACTCTTTCTTAATCATCCTCCCCAGAATTTACTCTGAGGCCAGTAGATCTCACCATTTTGGTTCTGCGACTTTAGAAGATCATTGTAATGGGGAGCATGGATTATTACTAATTTTTAATTGGAAAAGTTGCTTTCCAACCAACTTGCTTCCACTATGGGTACAGAGATGTTTGCTATGCTGCTGACATCTACTGAGCGACTGTGAAATAGCACTCTAAGAAAAGGAAATTAAAGAGCCTCCTGAGGAAGCCATTTCTCTAACAGGGAATGGCATCTGTGATACAACATATATAATGGCATCTGTGATACAACATATATAATGGCATCTGTGATACAACATATACCTTTGAGCAAACACTCACCAGTTTCCCTGGAAGGTCAGGATCCTAGAGTGCTTGCTCAGACAGAGAACGGAGCTGCAGCTGCTCTGGGAACAGTGGTCTCATCACAGTACTCTCTGTAAAAGGGGAGACGAACATTTCCAAGCCCTAAATGCACGTAGGTGCTGAATGCCTATTTGACCCTGAATTTTCACAAGCCCATTGGACAGATATGTTATATGCCTGTTGTGCAGATACGAAAACAAGAGTTGGACAATGATCTGAAACTTGAGTAAAACTAGACTGTTTTCTGGGTGGTGTAAACAGTTCACAAGCTCAGCTGCTAATTCCAAGTCTGGAGGTTCAACTCTACCCAGAGGTGATGCAGAAGAAAGGCCTGGTTAAGAACTTTGGAAAACTCAGCTATTGAGAACACTATGGAGCACACAGTTCTATTCTGACACACATGGGGCCATCATAAATTAGAGTCGGTTCCATATCAGCTGGTTTATGAAGTGGACCACTAACCAGAAATGAAGAGTGCAGATTGCAGCCTGGCTCCATCCCCCGTGCCCCTGGCTGTACATCCTGTCCTCCAAGAGGACAACAACATCAATCTAATATAGAACCTTGAAAAGTCCAATCCTAGCAAATGTATGTGTTTGACTTCATTTCCAGGCGATCCCAGTTTCATGGTTATGGAAGAAAATGAGAGTCATCAAGACACTTAAATTCATTTATAACATTTTTCCTCCGACTTATTATTTGTTTTAATGACAAAGATATGTCACTAAAAATTGACTTAAGCACTGTAGCCATTAAGAAGATCTGAGTCAGATGGTAATTGGATTTAAAATATTGAGGCAACAGTGTGATGCTGTAGGATATGCACTGGACTGCTAACAAAAAGGTTGGTGGTTCAAATCCACCATTTGCTCCTTAGACACCCTTTATAGGGGTGCTATAAATTGGACTCAATCCCACGGCACTTAACAACAACAATAGAGGCCAGTTTCCTCTTCACCCTCAATTCCTTTTTCTACGTGACATTTTAAGAAAGTTGCTTTCATTTATCATTAACTATAAGGAGCTCTGGTAGCATAGTGGTTACAAATCAGGCTGTGAACCTCAAGGTCAGCAGTTCGAAACTACCAGCTGTTCCGTGGGAGAAAGATGAGGTTTTCTGCTCCGGAAAAGATTTACAGCCTCAGAAACCCTGTACATGGTCACTATGAGACGGAACTGACTCTGCAGCACATAACAACAATATATGCATTTAAGGAGCACTGGTAGTGTAGGGGATTCTGAGCTAGGCTGATAACCTCAAGGTCAGCAGTTTGAATCTAGCCGTTGCTCTGCAGGAGAAAGATGAGACTTGGTGCTCCCAAAAATATTTACAGCCCTGGGAAACCTTATAAGGGTCACTACGAGATGGAACCCACTCACTCGCACACAACCACCATCACCACCATATGCATTCACCTTGGTCTTCAATGCAGAGTTGCCTCTGAGACTGCTCATTTGTAAATGAGTTCATCCATGGTCCCAAAACAATTGAGCAATCTTCCTACACTTAGAAACACCTATTTGCTCAAGTTAGAAGCATCAGCTAAATACAAAAAGTGTTGTTGATGTACCATCCTGTTGGCAATTGTTCTGTGCCATGACTACTAAAATAAAAGAGGGGTAACTGTTTTGAAAGATTTTACCTCTTTAATAAAAATGGTGGTATTGGGGGTTCTAATGATTAGTCAGCAAGTGCGGTGGTATCACCAGGTAGGTACCACCATATTGTACTAATGTGACTTGTAGATCAGAATTTACATCCCTGAATGTAATGGTAATCATAGTGACATAAACAAGTAGCAAAATGACAACTTCCCCTTTGAACTACAATAGTGTCTGCAGATGAAGCCACAGGATTCAAAGCCTCATTGCAGCTAGGTAACAGCGACAGCTCTGACAGGAGTCGAGTCAGTACCAAGTCATAGAGATCCTACGGAAAACAGAATGAAACACTGCCCAGTCCTGCTCCAACCTCACCATCATGGCTACATTTGAACCATCGCTCCCAACATTGTGCCAATCCATATCTTTGGGAGTCTTCCTCTTTTTCTCTGATCCTCCACTTTACCAAGCATGATATCCTTTTCCAGGGACTGGTCTCTCCTGATAATATGTCCGACATATGAGAGACAAAGTCTGGCCATCTTGGCTTCCAAAGAGACAAGGAGTACATTGTTGTTGTTGTTGTTGTTGTTGTTAAGTACCATGGAATAAGTTCTGATTCATACCGACTCTGTACAGGGTTTCTGAGGCTGTAAATCTTTACGGGAGCAGAATGCTTCATCTTTCTCTCACGGAACCTCATCTTTCTCCCACGGAACTGCTGACCTTAGAAAGGTTCAAAAAGTGAATTAGCATAGAGTTTTAGCCTTGTATGTGCATTGATACATGTAAGCTGGGCTTACAAATAAAAAACAAAAATATTTTTGTTGTTATGACAAACTACAGGAATATTTTTATTAATAAAAAATATTAAACACCACAGAAATTTTACAGACAATCATTTTAGTGTCACCCCTCTGACAAGGTCACCCAATTCATTCCTTATCTCCCACAGTCCCTTGTGACACCGCTGAGCCAGTGGAATAAAAGTGGCAAGGGTGAGAGCTGGTGTTACAGGAGTTCATCACTCATTTGCCAACCAAAATGCTGGCAGTTCAGGAACCCTGGTGATCAGCTTCCATAAAGATGAAAACCAAGAAAATCCCATGGGGCAGTTCTACTCGGTCTTCTAGGATCACTATGCATAGAAAATCAACTCAGCGGTATTCAACAGCAGCAATAGGATGAAAACACTTGTTTCTATAAATTGGTTTGATAAGTTTTGTTTTATTCTAAAGAGTTGGCCTCCAAGAGACCACACAGAGTACAAAGAAGGCTCAGAAAGTAGTTATTTTAGTGAGTATTGGCTTTAATGAATATGGTATAAATTTCCAAAGATAGAAAAGAGTGAACAGAAAGTACCTCTCCTACCATAGACCCTAACCATCCAGTTCATCTTCCCAGATGCAACCCTGCCAGCTTTTGTATATCCTTCCAAATATACTCTCTACATATCCATATACAGATATTCTTCTGAATTTAACTATGTCAGACTCTAGTAGAAAGGAACAGATTTTGCTTTGATTTTGGTTTGAACATACTATGCACACTGTTCTATACCACGTTCACTTCTATTGACAATACATCCTGGCAATCCTGACATTAATAGGCAGGGTTTAAGCAAGTTGGGCAAGTCCACCGTGGCTCTAGAAGAGCAGGCCGTAACATTATACGTCTAATAAGTGGTTGCCACTGGATGTTCATCCTGAGGATTAAAAGATCTTCTCTTTTGAGGCATTAGCAATCCATGACTGAGAATGCCCTGGGATTCTTATTATCCAAGGTTCTAACGCACTCTTAATTTATTAAATTGCATGATGAATTTCTATTTAATTTTCTTAGGTGAAGTTAAGAAGTATGCATTTGTAAATTGAGAACTCAGTAATGAGGTTTAATTCAAAGTAAAATGATATGGGTTTTAAAAAAAAACAAAAAAACAGGTGGTATTCTGTTGGGGTGAGGCAGATGTTGTGGAAAGAAGAGGGAGGAGGTGAGTGTGGAAGGGGGCTTTGGGACCATTTGCAGAAGTCAACACATGGCTCTATCCTGAAGGGTCTCAGCGTCTTGATCTTAGGTTTTCTCTGCTAGTCTATGGGATCTACATTTAAAAGTTTTACTGACATGTTATCAGTTTATATGAAAAAAAAAAAATACATAAAATCTGTGTAAACAGGAACTAACATTTCTGATCAGGAAAGTTGAATCTCTATTCCATCTCTAACTGGTTTGTAAGTGGAGACACCCACTTTGGACCTGCCATCTAGTCCTGACCTGGATACTAACCTGTTTCTGTGACCCTAGCCAAGTCCCATAATCTCTGGGTCTGAGATGCTTCTGGCTGTCAAATAATCTTACCTCCACTTCACCACATGTCCTCATCCCAATTTCCTCCCCAGAAATGGTACTACCACCACCCTAAGTTTGTACACATTTTCTAAATTATACTTCATCATCACATTTTTATCCGTAAAGCCATTCAAGGCAACTGTGGGCATCACTCTACATGTAAGTAGGTCTCCTTTGCCTATCTGCAAACAAACCTGGCCAAATCTGGAGAGTAACATCTCGTCTGAGATCCATGAGCCAATCTGTGTGAGAATGGGCACCTCGCTGACGAAGAGGCTCAACTTTTCAGTCCACTCAAATCCAGAAAAAGCTGAAAGTCCCTTTGAAATATGGTTCATCTTAAGCCTTCCAAATCCTTTGCATTCAGGAGTTCCAGGTGGTGGAGGTAACCCCTGAGACCTGTCCTTTTCACCTACTAACACTCTCACCATAGAAGGCCCCGCTACACTAGCTGAGAAGCAAACCTGCTTAGTGATTCTCTGGGTTGAAAATACAAAATATGTTTCCATGAAAGAAAAACATCAAAAACCCTTGGAAGGAAGTTGAAATATGTTGTATGATCCCAAAAACACTCTCCCAAAGATGGACTCACGGGTATTTTCAGACTGGCCTTGTATTTCATGAAGATTAGGGTCACTCAGATTAATATCAACATTTCGTAGAGTCTAATAATAAAATGCTCCACAAAAATGTTGTCTATGAAAAGTATATGAAACAAAGACTTTTGAATATTAAGACCAGATGTCAAAAATTTACTTTCGGCGTACCTCGTGAGATATATATGAAAATGTATACACTATCAAATTAATGTAGCTATTGATGGGTGTTTCCCTGCTCCCCCATCCCGACCCCTGCCAAATATTGACCAGTAACAAAGCCATATGTGCTTAAATATCTAATCTAAAAAAGGAGGTTTTTCTTGGCTTTTAGCAGGAATCCCAGTTAGCACTAAACCATTACAACTCAATAAATAAAGTCACCTCTCATTGTCCCATGCTCAAAATGTCAGGAGTTAGGGGAGGACAAATAGTTCACCTTCTCTCAAGTCTTCACTGATTTAAAGGATAATTACTCCCCTAGTGACAAGGGCTATGAAGGACAGTCCCTGAGAAGGATGTTTCTGCCCCCCTTTAAGCAGATTACATTAAGAGACAGTGTCTTAGTCTCCTAGTACTGCTGGAAGGAGCAGCACAGTGGCTCTGTAGGATAAGCATTAGACTGTGAACCACAAGGTAAGTGGTTCAAGCCCAAAAATCACTCCTTAAAAGAGATGAGGCTTTCTGCTCCCACATAGCCTCAGAAACCCTATATAGGGTCACTATGAGTCGGAATGACAAACTGAAGAGGAATAGCACCACATTCGTTACCAAAATAAATATATCAAGATCTGTCTTAAAGTACAATGCTGTCTACGATAGGATAATATCCATACACCTACAGGGAAGATCAGTTAATACCACTATTATTCAAAATTATGCACCAACCACCACTCAAGCCAGTGATGATGAAACTGAAGAATCCTGGTGCTGTGGGTTAATGCACCAGACTGCAAAGCCATTTGAACTGCGAGGTCAATGGTTCAAGCTCACCAGCTTCTCCTCGGAAACCCTATACAGGGTCGCTATGGGTCAGAATTGACTCGACGGCACTTAACAACACCAACTTCTTCAGTCAGAAATTGATCAAGCATGCAATCAAGATGTATTGATAATTACTGGCAATTGGAATGTAAAGGTTGGAAACAAAGAGAAAGGATCAGTATTTGGAAAATACGGCCTTGATGATAGAAACGATGATGGAGATCACATGGTAGAATCTTTTTTTTTTTTTTTTTTTATGTTTTATTGTGAATTATATGATAGTTTACATGGGAGAACATTAGCTTTACATGTATCGTTTTATCGCCATGGTTACAATCCCCTCCATGCATCATCAACCAACCAAAGAGTACACCCTGCAAGCCTGCCCCCTAGTCATCAGCACACAGCCCCTCTCCCTCTCTGGGTCTAGAGTCCCCAGCCACTCCACCTCTCCACATCATCGTCTCTGCCTCCGCTCTTCTCCCTTAATGGTCCCAGGGACGTCCACTCCTGGACTATAAAGTCAATCACTCCTGGACTATAAAGTCAATCACTCCCCTCCTTTTGCTACAAAATGTCCAATAAAGTCAATCACTCCCCTCCTTTTGCTACAAAATGTCCACCTTTACATTTCCAATCCTCATAATCAGTCCTGATAACAATTAATCACTATTGTACCATAAGAGACCTATCCCCATCTCCTTGTATCAGTCTCACCCAGACAGAGTGGATACTACTCAGTGGAGATTCTACCTTCCTCTGCACCCTCTGGATCTAGGCTCCTTCTTGAAAGCTTGTAAGCCAGTCACTTCTTGCCTTTGTAGCCCCCCTTTTGGGTAGCCAATGTCCAAGTTGCCTATTCCTGTCTACCATGTGTATCAAGGGGGGTGGGAATGATCCTCACTGTAAAGATTTGTTCCCTCTTTTGAGCTACTTAATCCATAGGTAGGTCAAGTTCATAAAATTGTATAAGAGTACTCTGTTTTTCCTCTTCTTTCTTCTTCTAGTTGAGGTCTGATCATCCAGCCATTGAAGCCAGGTCAAGTGGGTATTATCTGCAAGTGTGGGTGTTCTTTTGCATATGCCCTCTCTTCTTATCAGCTGGATGCTTCACTCTCTACTCTAGTCCTCTGTGGCTATGACACTGACTCTGGGCCCAAGAGTCCCCAGGTCTTGCCATACTTCTGGCCAACCAGGTCTCCACCAGGGTTCACAGGAATCTATTGAACGTTGTAGGACTTAGCTCACAGCTCCATTGCTGTTTTCCCCTCACTTCCCCTTATCAGTGACCAACATGGTCACCCATCCGAGTACATGTCTGCTCATGTATTCCACATGGTAGAATTCTGCAAGACCAATGACTTCATTGCAAATACCATTTTTAAACAATATAAACGACAATTATACACATGAACCTTACCAGATGGAATACATAGAACCCAAGTTGACTACATCTGTGGAAAGAGACGATGGGAATGCTCCATATCATCAGCTGAAACAACGCCAGGGGCAGATTGTGGAACACACTATCAATTGCTCATATGCAAATTCAGGTTAAAGCTGAAGAAAATTAAAATAAGTCCACAAAAGCCAAAATATGGCCTGGAATATATCCCACATGAATTTAGAGATCATCTCAAGAATATAGTTGATGTATTAGACACTAAAGATCGAAGACCAGAAGAGTTGTGGGATGACATAAAGAACATCATACAAGAAGAATGCAAAAGGTCATTAAGACAACAAGAAAGAAGGAAAAGATCAAAATGTATGTCAGAAGAGACTCTGAAACGTGTTGTCCAGTGTAAAGATGCTAAAGTAAATGGAAGACAGGAGGAAGTAAAAGAGCTGAATAGGTCAGCTCCAGAAGACAAAGTCAAATATTATAACGAAATGTGCAAAGATCTGGAATTAGAAAACCAAAAGGAAAAAGCATAATCAGCATTTCTCAAACTGAGAGAACAGAAGAACAAATTCAAGCCTCAACTTGCAATATTGAAGGATTCTATGGGCAAAATATTGAATGGTGCAGAAAGCATCAAAAGAAGATGAAAGAAATACTTTCACTGTACCAAAGAGAAATTGTCGATGTTCAACCGTTTCAAGAGATAGCATATGATCAAGAGCCAATGATACTGAAGGAAGAAGTCCAAGGTTCATTGAAGGCATTGGAAAAGAAAAAGGCACTAGAAATTGATAGAATACAAATAGAAATCTTTCCACAAAATAATGCAGCACTGGAGGCACTCACTAATCTATGCCAAGAAATTTGGAAGACAGTTTACCGGACCAACTGATTGGAAGAAATCCATATCTGTGCCTATTCCAAAAAGAGGTGACCCAACGGAATGCAGAAATCATTGGACAATGTCATTAATATCACATGCAATTAAATTTTGCTAAAGGTCATTCAAAAATGGCTGAAACCATACATTGACAGAGAAATTCCAGAGGTTCAAACCAGTTTCAGAAGAGGACATGGAATAAGGGATATCATTGCTGATGTCAGATGGATCTTGGCTGAAAGCAAAGACTATTCTAATGATGTTTACTGGTGCTTTATTAACTATGCAAAAGCTTTTGATTGTGTGGATCATAACAAGCTATGGATAATATTGTGGAGAATGAATATTCTGTAACACTTAATTGTGCTCATGAGGAGCCCGTACATAGTCCAAGAGGCAGTTGCTAGAACCGAACAAGGGAACACCTAATGGCTTAAAATGAGAAAAGGTGTGTGCCAGAGTTGTATTCTTTCATCATATCATTCAATTTGTATGCTGAACAAATAATTTGAGAAGCTAGATTATGTGAAAAAAAATCATGGCATCAGGAGTGGAGGAAGACTCATCAACAACCTGCAATACGCAGATGATACAACTTTGCTTGCTGAAAGCAAAGATAACTTAAAATACTTACTGATGAAATTCAATGACCACAGCCTTTGGTATGGGTTGTACCTCAATGTAAAGAAAACAAAAATCCTTACCACTGGACCAATAAACAACATCCATATAAATGGAGAAAAGATTGAAGTCAAAGACTTCATTTTGCTTATATCAACCATCAACATTCATGAAAGCAGCAGTCAAGAAATCAAATTATTTATTACTTTAGGCAAATTTACTGCACAAAACCTCTTTAAAATGTTCAAGAGCAAAGATGTCAGTTTGAGGACTAAGCTGTGCCTCACCCAAGTCCTGGTCTTTTCAATAGCCTCATATACATGTGAAAGTTGGAGAGTGAATAAGGAAGAGTATATAAGCATTGATGCATTTGAGTTATGGTGTTGGAGGAGAAAATTAAATGTAGCATGGACTACAAGTAGCCAGAATGCTCCTTGGAAGCCAGGATGACCAGATGCCTCTCATACTTCAAACATATTATCAGGAGGGACCAGTCGCTGGAGAAGGATTGGTCATGTTTAGTAAAGTGGAGGGTTGAAGAAAAAGAGGAAGACCTTCAACAAGATGAATTGACACAGTGGCAGCAGCATGGGGTTCAAATCTAGCAACAATTGTGAAGTTGGCGCAGGACTGGGCAGTGTATCATTTTGTTGTGCACAGACAGGGTCACAATGATGGTACCTAACAACAACAAATGAGTCAGAAACTGACCTGATGTCACTTAACAACAACTGTTGTAAGAGAAATGCCACAAATGGGTGATTTCAAAGACTAGAGAGTTACTTTCTCACAAGTCAAAAGCTAGAATTCCAACCTCAATTCAAACTCATTGCACCAGGTGGCAACCCATGGAATTCCTAGGCTTATAGACTCATCTGCCTCTGTTGTCTTTAGATAGTGTCTGTCTTTCCCCATTTACACTTCTTTGTCTCTTTGTCTAAGCTGTTTCTTCCATCACTCAGAAGTGATTGGGTTTAGGATACACTCTACACTAATATGACTTTGTTAAGATAAATAAGATACCCAAAAATAATTGCTTCCACAGCTTTAGTTGTTACTTACCATGGAGTTGCTCTTCACTCATGGAAAGTTGGGGCCTGTTTTAAGAAATGTGTTTTAAGAATTTGTGCAGAATGAACTCTGCCATCGAATTTTCAAGTCTGTGACCTTTTGGAAGAAGATCACCATGTCTGTCTTTTGGGGTACTGCTTGCTGAGTGGGTTCATACCATCAGTCTTTCAGCTTACTGTTTGTGCCACTAGGATTTCAACACATATTTTGAGGGGTCACATTTCAAGACAAAACAGGGCTGAGTGGTTGGGACTTTCCTTTGAGGAGTTCGTTGCCTTCCCCACAAAACTTACAGGAGAGAAAACGGAAGAACAGGACCTGGGCTGGATACTCATAAATGCCAATCCAATACCAGTCAAGCAGCACAGCCCAGAGCATGTTTCCAACAGCAATAGATGAACTATGTCCACTGTCGGCATCTTCAAGATCACCCCAAGCTGAAGTCAGGCCAGCCAGAGAGGTTACAGACAAAAGGCACATAGTTGGAGGAGTTGGGAGCTCCCTGTTTCAAATTTCCTGGTTATTGTCAATTTGTCTAGCAAGCTCCATATTATCTACACTTAAGAGACTTTTAATTTCCTTTCTTAATAATAAAAATCTGTCCAAGGTGGTTATAAAAATGTGTATTTATTTACCTCTGGGACTGGAGCTGAGGGCAGTGGTAAGAAAGGGATGAGAAGAACTTCTGGTTTTCTTTTGCTTAAATGTCTTCAGCCCCCTGGGTCCCATCCTCCCTAGCTCTGGCTGATCTCAGGAACAAAACTGTCAGACAAGGGGTGCTTGCTCACCTTAGTGCCCCGGGCCACTTCAACATTAGCTGAGGCTGACTTGGGTCCAAAGAACTAGGAAATAATCTGTTCCTGAGAGAAAAATTGGGGGAGGTTCACTGAGCAGTGGGATTTGTCCAGCAAACTAGATCTCAACTAGAGCAGGGATTGGAAAACTACCAAATTTAGGCCAGATCTGGTCCACTACCTATGGTTTTTTGTTTGTTTGTTTTTAAATAAAGTTTTGTTGGAAACTTGAAAGCTTGGGAATTGACCTAGGGAACATCTAGGTTAATTGGCATAGCATAATCCATACAGACAGTGTTCTTTACCCTACTTTGATGAGTAGTAACTGGGGTTTTAAAACCTTGTGAGGCACCATCTACAATACTATTATTAGTCTCTTCCCATATAGAGCAAAAAAAAAAGAATAAAGAAGAGACAACTAGTCCAAAGGACTAATGGACTGACTGCATGAGTCACTGACTCCACTAACCTGAGACCAGAGGAACTAGATGATACCCAGGTATCACTACCCACCACTCTGATCAGAATCTCAACAGAATGTCTTAGACAGAGTGGTAGAAAACTGTAGAGCAAAATTCAAAATCATGAAACCAAAAACAAAATAAAAAAAGAACAGACTTATTGGTCTGGTAGAGAAATGAACACACTCCCGGAGATCACCTTCCAGCCAAATAATGCCGTTGTTGTTAAGTGCCATCGAGTCAGTTCCAACCCATGGCAACCCTGGATAGGGTTTCCAAGGAGCGGCTAGTGAATTTGAACCACCTGGTTTAAACCACCTTTGCAGTCCAGCGCATTAACCCACAGCACCAACCCAGGACTCCAAATAATAGACAGTCCTAAAAAGTGAGCAATAATCCTTGTGAGGATCATGCTCCTCAGAAACAATCAATCATATGACACCAAAAGGACAGCATTTGCCAAAATTCAAAGCTCAGAAGGCAAGAAGGGGCAGAGATGATGGGTAACTGAAAATAAGGAAACCTGGGAGGAAGGGGAAGGTAAGCCATAACATTGAGAGGATTTCAACTAACGTCACAAGACAAAGTGTGTAAATTGTTTAATGAGAAACTAATTTGCTCTCTGAACTATCACCCAAACCATAATAAAATATCCAAAAAGAAGAAGTCTTGTTGGAAAACAATGGCAGAGTTGAGTATCTGGCAATCAAGTTGTAGGTATATGACCTGCAAAGTCTAAAATGCTTATGATTTGAGGACTTCTGGCAATATGGTGCACTAGGCAGACACAATAAAGACACAAGAGACCAAATGAAGCAGAGATAAATGCTAATCCAGGAAATCTAAATTCCAGAGGAAAAGTTATAGAAATGGATTGAATACTGAGTAGTAGAAAAAGATGAAAAAATGCAGCAAGAGAGAAGAGAGACCATGAACCACCAGCTGGTCTGATAGTGCAGCAGCCATTTTGAACTTTTGCAAAATGATAGAGACAGCAGCCTAACAACACAGAGGCACTCAAGTGGCTAGTCATGAGAAACGTAAGATCATCCCTGTTCCTCACACCCTCCCGGTGACCAGAAGCATGGCCAGCCCTCATTCTCACCTACTAAGTGTCTGGTGACACACACCCCCACCCCCACCCCGCCACTCCCCATGTAGCTTTGGCTCTGTCTGAGGTGGAAGCTGCACAGAGTACACCTTCCCCAGTTCTGGAGGTATCTGAATGCTGCTGCACCTGACTAGTAGAACATGAAGATCTGGGTCCTGGTCACCCCTGTGGAAGGTGGAGAACTCCTATAACCAGCCACCCTGCCCCTAGTTACCCTCTGGCCAGAAAGAATTCCTCCCAGAAACAAACACCCGGACCTCAGGCACCTTCTGAGCCAGCACCAAGGACTTCCAGATCAGGTATTCTGACTCCAAACAACATCTAAGCCTGCAGAAACTCAGTCTAGGACTTGGTTCCCTGTCCCCTCTTCCCTTACTCCCCCACACCATGAATTTCTTAGCTGGCAGAAGGTGCTGACCTATACTGGATTTCCTGTACCTACAGTTTTCTCCTTTCTGGATCTTGCTCCTGCCCTCCTTTTCTCCTTTGTTTGTTTGTTTGTTTTTTCTTTTCTTTTCATTTCTTTCCCTTCCCTTGTTCTTACCCTTTCTTCTATACTTTTATCTTCTTTCTTTTCTTCAGTTTCTCTTTTTTTTCCTTCTCTTTTTCCTTTTTACTCTAATTTTTTTCTTTGCTATTTTCTTTCTCTTTTCTTTTCCCCTACAAGTTTTGCTTTTTGTATTTTTTCTTTGTTTTTTTTTTACTTCCCTTGTTTTCATTCTCCTTTCCTTTTTTTTTCCTTTTTAGCTATTAATTCTTTTTTCTTGCTGTTGTTTGCCTGCTTTCCCTCCCCCCACATTTTTTATTATTGTTGCTTTCTTTTTAGCTGTTATTTTTTGTTATTGTGGTTTTCTTGTCCCACCCCATGGGAGACAATGGTGACCACATGGCCCAGCCACACCCATACTTCCTATACGCTCCTATACTCCTGATCATTGTTAAACAGTAGCAAATCCATCCTCCATTGTGATACATTTGTAGTGAACAGACAACTGCACATTCTCTATCATACCCAACAGGAAGACAGATGGTGAGTACCTACAAACACACAAACATAAAATCAATGATTAAATACAAATACAACACTACGACAATGTCTCAGAGAACACAGACGATTTCAGTTCTCACCAAGAAACAAGACAGAGTGACTCAAACAGGTGACCAAAATACAGAGGTAGGAGATGCTTCTGAGGAAGAAATGGCATTGGAACTACCTGATAAGGAAATTAAAAGAAAAGTATTTAGGTACCTTGAAAGGATTCAGAAAAAGATCAAGAAAGCTGCAGATGAAATCACGGAAAACAAACAGAACTTCAGAAAAACATTACAACAAACTAATAAAATAAATGACAAATTAGAAACCACACAAAAAAAGCAAAAAGAAATAAAGAAGATTAATATTAAGATTTCAGAATTAGATAATACATTGAAAGGGAAAATGAGTAAAATTGAATCAATGGAAGGTAAAATTAGTGAGCTGGAAGAAAATTTCTTGATACTAATCTGCTAGAGGAACAATCAGAAAAAAAGAAAGAAAAAAAAAAATCTGAAGAAAGCCTAAGAATTATTGAGACACCATCAAGAGGAATGACGTATGTGCAATCAAAATTCCAGAACAGGAGGAGACTTAAAAGAGCACAAAGAAAATTGTCAAAGGTTACTGGAAGAAAACTTCCAACATAATGAAAGGTGAGAAGATAAATGTATTCACAAAGCTGAATGAACCCCAAACAGGACAGATCCCAAAATAAAATCCTAAGACATATCATAACCAAACTTTCCAAAACCAAAGACAGGGAAAGAATCCGGAAAGCAGCTTGGAAAAAATGAAAAGTTACCTACCAAAGAGAATCAATAAGACTAAGCACTGATTTCTCAGCAGAAATCATGTAAGCAAGAAGGCAATTGGATGACATACATAAAACTCTGAAAGAAAAAAGTTGTCACCAAGAACCATTTTGTTGTTGTTGTTATGTGTCATCAAGTCAATTCTGACCCATAGCTACCCTGTATAAGGTTTCCAAGGAGTGGCATGGCAGTTCAAACCAACATTGTAGTCCAGTGCATTAACCCACTACACCACACCAGGACTCCATATATCCACCAAAATTGTCCTTCAAATTTGATGACAATATTGGAATATTTCTAGATTAAAAAAATTAAAGGAATTTGTAAAAGCCAGACCAACCTTACAAGAAATGCTAAAGGGAGTTCTTCAGGCAGATAGCCAACAACGACAGACAACACCCTTAGATTAATGTACATGACAACAACACCCACAACAGCCTAGGTATAGAAGTACCCAAAGTAAAACAAACTTTGTTGTTGATGTTAAGTACTGTGGAGTCAGTTACCAGGGAACCAGAGATATCAATGTGTAACAAAGACAATTACAAAGTAAAAACAGGGATGAAAAAGAGCTTCTAAATGGAGAGAAAATCAAGTAGATTTCAAGATATAATAGACTATTGCAAACTTGGGAAGAAATTAATACATGTGTTACTTGGGTGATGGGGAAGGCAATACACAACTGAATAGGCACACAGGCTGAACAGATGTGGGAGGGAGAGTAGGAATATGTCTACAAATATATATATAGGTTTGACAGAGGATATTTATACATGGGTATTTACTTTTACTGCAAATGTATCTGTAACTGTGATGGAGCATACAAGGAGCACAGTTATGAAAAATGCATAGACATCACCAAACACTTTGAGGGATTGTGTTGCTGGGCCTGGGGACTCAGGACCATAGTCTCCGTGGACACTAAAGTCAATTGATACAGTCCAAAAGACAGTGTTCTACATCCTACCTTAGTGGGGAGCAAGTGGAATCTTAAAAGCTCGTGAGCATACATCTAAGGTGCAAACTATTTATCTCTCCCTACCTGGAGTTCTGGTGTGGCGCTGTGGGTTAATGCATCAGACTGTAAAGCCGCTGGAACTGCAAGGTCGGCAGTTCAAGCTCACCAGCTACTCCTTGGAAACCCTATACAGGGTCGCTATGGGTCAGAGTCAACTCGGTGGAACTTAACAATAACAACAACCTGGAGAAAAGAAGAGTGATGAAAATCGAAGATACATAGAAACAATTAGTCCAATGAACTAATGGACCATGTGAACATCATTCTCCATGACCTTCAGTCCAGAAGACCTAGAGATGGTGGCCGGCTACTACTGCCAACTGCTCTGAAAGAGATCACATTTGAAAGTCCTGGAGAGAGTGAAAGAAACTGTGGACCAAAACTCAAAATTATAAAAAAAGGCCAGGCTTAGTAGTTAGAAAGAGACTAGAGAACCATGTGATTATGACCCTTGGTCACTCTTCAAGGTGCAATTATTATTCTACTCCTGTCCAGAGAGGAAAGAAGGGTGAAGAAATACAAAGGTACATGAAAACAATTAGTTCAATGGACTATTGGACCAACCATGGACGCATCAGCCTCCATGACCCTGAGACTAGAAGAACTAAATGGTGTCCAGCTACCACCAACAATTACTCTATAAGTAATCACCTTAGAAGGTCCTTAGAAGGAAAGAGTGGGAGAAAAATGTAGAACAAAACTCAAAATCATCAAAAAAGACAAGGCTTACTGATGAGATAGAGTCTGGTAGAACTCCTTAGACTTAGTTGCTCTTCGGGTGTGGAACTGAACTCACCCCTGTGGTTCAATTTTCAGCCAAATGCTAGGTCTGTAAGGGGAATGATAACACACCTTAGAATAATCGATCATCTAAGATCAAAAGGGCAGCATTTACTCAAGGGCAAAGTTCAGAAGGGTGAGGAAAGAAGGAGGAATGCAAACAGAAAACAAAAGAGGAAGCGGATACATTGAGGGAATTGCAATCAATCAGATGAAGTACAATGGGTATGAATTGTTGAATGTAAAACTAATGATCTGCTCTGTAAACCTTTACCCAATTCACAATTAAAAGCAATAAATAAATAAAATGTTTTCAGTTTGGCTCTTTACAGAAAAAGTTTGCTGACCCAGATCAGAAAGGGTGCAAGCTGCAGGTAGTGGGTTGTTCTGATAGTCCATGAGAGTACTTCCATGTTATGAGGTCATCATGTTCTCAGGTTAATTGCTGCAGCGTAAACCCTCCAGAAAGTGGCTTTACTTGTTAGGAGATAGATTATAAAGAAATATATGTAGAAGGTGCCTTGGTGGCGTAGTGGTTATGTGCTTGACTGCTCTCAGGTCAGAATTCACTCAACAGAAAGGAGTTTGTCAGACAGAGCAGAAGTGTTCCAGAGGGTTTCTGAGTTTGTAAGTCTTTATTGTGGGGATAGTCAGTGGTGGGGAGTAGGTAGCAGTAATAAGTGAGGGTTGTGATTAGGACTATGGCTAGATCTAGGCAGGGCCTAGGACTTCATTTAGCGTTAGGGTTATGGTTGGGACTAGGGTTAGTGTTAGAGGTCAGGGTTCAATAGGGCTAGGGTTTGGTCTTGATTTTAGGGTTACAATTGGGTATTTGTTTTCCTTGAAATCTACTTGATTTCCTCTTCATTTGGAAGTTCTATAACTACAATACTCCCTCTTACTATTAAATGGTTTTGTTGTTGTTGCAACTGTATCTTTGGTTCACTATGTTCCATTTTGTACGTCTGTTTTTCTTTGAATATTTCCATATCTGGGTTGAGTCTAGATGATATTGTCATATCTATTAGTCTGCTGTTGTTGGTTCTCTGTCCCAAAAGTCCCTTTAGTATTTTTGCAAGGTTGATTTGGCTTTTACAAAGTCTTTCAATTACTGTTTATCTGAAAATGACCTAATTTTGTCATCATATTTGATGGACAATTTTGCTGTATATATGATTATTGGTTTGCAATTTTTTTCTTTCAGAGTTTTCTATCCATTCCATTATCTTCTTGTCTGTATGATTTCTCCTGAGAAACAAGAGTTTAGTCTTATTAGTTCTCCTTTGTAGGTAACGTTTCATTTTTCTTGAGCTGCTCTTGGGATTCTTTCCTTGTCTTTGGTTTTGAAAAACTTGATTATACTATGTCTTGGTGTTCTTTCTTTGGGGTCTATCCTTTTTGGAGTTCATTCAACTTGTTGAATGACTGTCTTCTCATTTTTCATGATATTAGGGAAATTTTCTCCCAACAACCCTTGAGCAATACTCTCTATGGGTTTTTTTTGTCTCTTCCTGTTCTGGAATTCCAATAACACATAAGTTATTCCTCTTGATAGTGTCCCACATAAATCTTAGGATTTCTTTGGATTGTTTTGTTCTTTTCCTGATTGTTCCTTTAGCAGATGAATATTGAGAAATTTTTCTTCAAGCTCAGTAATTCGGCCTTCCATTGGTTCAATTCTACTTCTTTGCCCTATCAGTGTATCATCTATTTCTGAAGTCTGAGTGTTCAACTTCTGATTAACTGTTTTTGTATGGTTCCCATTTTGTTTCATTTATTTTGTCAGCTTGCTATACTGAATTCTTCTTAAGTTTTGTCCGTGTTTTCCCTGATTTTATCTGCAGTTTTCTCAATAAGTTTCTTTCATTCCGCTTAAGTTGCCTAATTAGCATCCTTTTAAATTCCTTACCAAGTAGTGCAGATACCATTTCTGGTGTTACATTTTGGCCACTTGTTTAAGGCACTCTCTTGTTTCTTTGAGAAAGCTGAAATTGTAGGGTTTTCTCCAAGACATGTGGTAAAGCATTTATATTTGAATGATGGTTGTATACTGGTGAGTTCTCATGTACTCACCACCTGGCTCCTGATGGATGTGGTAGAGACTGAAAGCATGAATGCAGTTAGTTCTCTGTTCACTGTGTAACATAACATGGGTTCACATGCCTCCAGAAGTAGGGGCATGATGCCTGGTGCCTGACTTCAGGTAGAGCAGAGGCTGCACAAGAAGGGGTACCACTGACCACTAGGTTGGTAAGGGTACTGATTGGCCACACCCCCAGCTGCAAGAAGGGCACAGGAACAGGGAGAACTGCACCCCCTTGCCACCAACCTCCAGCCACAGCCTGTGCCTGTAGGCTGTTATATCAACAACCACTCACAAAAGCCCAAGATGGCCTAGTGGCCCACACCAACCCACAGTCTGCTGTTTTTATTTCTCACTGTTCTTGTTCAGCTTCCTCTTTTAGTAGAAAATCAAGCCATTGTATTTTCAATAACCTCATATGCATGCAAAAGCTGGACAGTGAATAAGGAAGACCATAGAAGAATTGATGCTTTTGAGTTATGTTGTTGGAGGAGAATATTGAAAGTGCCATGGGATGCCAAAAGAACCAATAGATCTGTTTTGGAACAAGTACAGCCAGAGTGTACCTTGGAGACCAAGATGGCCAAACTTCGTCTCTCATACTTTGGACATATTGTCAGAAGGGACCAGTCACTAGAGAAGGATATCATGTCTGGTAAGGTAGAGGGTCAGAGAAAAAGAGGAAGACCCCCAACGAGATGGATTGGCCAAGCGGCAGCATTAATGGACTCTAGCATGGCAACAATAGTGAGGTTGGCCCAGGATCGGGCAGTGTTTCGTTCCGCTGTGCATAATGTCTCTATGGGTCGGTATTGACTTGATGGTACCTAACAACAATCCACCTTTCTGTCCTATCCTGTGATGCTCTCCCTGGGTTCAGGATCACCATCTGTATCTGTTTTGGTCTCCCATGTCTTTGCTGCAGAGGGCTGACTCAGTGGATATGCCTACTCCACTGTCTTGCCCCAGCTCAAGAGAGTCTAGGTTTTGTGTTTTTTAATTATTATACTTATGTAGTATATGTGTAGGTCTGGTGGCAATTGTAAGCAATACTCAGGTTCTAACCAAAAAGTCGGTGGTTTGAATCCACCAGCAGCTTCGTATGAGAAAACACCTCGTGATCTGCTCCTGTAAAGATCACAACATACGAAAACCTACGGGGGCAGTTCTAGCCTATCCCACAGGGTCGCTATGAGTCCAAATCAATTTGATAGGATACAACAATACCAATTATATCTATAAGGACCTGGGGTAACTCAAACAGCTGTGTTTATCTGTTAATCTAAAGGAGTCCAGATATAACCCTGTAGGATTAGCACTATACTGCTAACCGAAAGTTTGGTAGTTCAAGCCCACCAGCCCTATCCAGGGTCACTATGAGTGGGAACTTACTCAACAGCACTTAACAACAACACTAACCTGGAGGTGGACTGTTTGAGCAGAAATTCCCAGAGCATGTGAGGAAGTCTCAGAAGAACAGAGGTGCCTCTGCTACTTGAAAGAAATAGAAAAAAACTGTAATAACAATAACTACATAGTGGTTACAAATCGGCTGCTAACCTCAAGGTTGTTGAGATAACCACTTTAACCAAGGATAAAGATGAGGCTTTCTGCTCCTGTAAAGATTTACAGCCTCGGAAACCCTGTACAGGGTCTCTATGAGTTGGAACCAACTCCTTGGTACTTAAGAACAACACCACCATTTATTTAGATGCATTTGAGTTATGGTGTTGGAGGAGAATGTTGAAAGTACCATGGACTGCCAAAAGAACAAACAGATCTATATTGGAAGAAGTACAGCCAGAATGTCCTTGGAGGCCAGGATGGCCAAACTTCATCTCATATACTTTGGACATACTGTCAGTAGGGACCAGTCACTGGAGAAGGATATCATGTTTGATATGGTGGACGGTTGGAGAAAAGGAGGAAGTCCTCCAGTGAGATGCATTGGCAAAGTGGCAGCATCAGTGGGCTCAAATGTAGCAACTATTGTGAGGTTGGCCCAGGACTGGGCAGTTTGTTCTGTTGTGCATAGGGCCCCTGTGAGTCAGTACCAAGTCGATGGCACCTAACAGAAACAACATTTAGTGCTTACTATAATTATTTCCTACAATAACTCAATCTGTCCTTACAACAACTCTACAAGGTAGGTATTATTATTACCCCCATTTTGCAGATTTAAAAACTAAATCACAGAGAAGTATCTCGCCATAGATCATATAGCAAGCAAGTGGAAAAGTTGTTAATTCTAGCATAGTGAGCTTGCCACGAGAGTCCCTTCTCTAAGCCCTGTGTGGAAATAAGACTACAAATGGGGCTCCAAGATGGGTTTTTTTTCCTTAAGTGTTGGAGGAAAGCTATTTCAGGGAAATTAGCGGAAGACAGAGAAATTCACAATCAAGGAAGTCAGAAAGGAGATAATGGCAGAACTTTAGGTGAGTGGTATGGGACTAAACCAAGATGGTGGCAGTGAGAATGGAAAGGAAAAAGTTTGCCAACCCTTTATCAGAAGGGTGCAAATGGCAGGCAAGATACACAAGACCAGGCAAAACACACAGATCTTCTGATCAAGAAATATGTATGGACTGTGGCCATGCCTAGCATCCTGCACAGCCCTCTCATCTAGCAACTGCTTGAAGTGTTTATACATCTCTCCTTGTCTCTAGATCAAGTGCCTTAAGTTCTCTTGGTGCCTTTTATTTTTCTCTCTACCCTGAATGCCAAGCATGACACCTGACACATTTTTAACCAAGAATTCTTTGAACAGTGCACAGAACCCTAACAGAAATGGATGTCTGGATGGAAAGCCACCTCAAACGGATTGAGCAGTTGGAGAGTGTTGCTTTGGGCACGCTGAGGCTGAGGACTTCAGGACATGTGAGTGGAGATGTCCTGTCAACAGGTGGAAATGCAGTCTGGCCATAGGAAAGGGTCATGGCTGAAGAGATAGACTTGAATGTCATTTGTGAAGAGGTGCTAATGAAACCATGAAAACAGATGAGCTCACAGAGAGAGAAGAGGCACAGAGAAAGGGCAGGAGCTGAAAGAAACTCATTGTTAGAGATTTAGAGAAAGGGGGGATATCCATGATGGAGCTGCCAAAGAGGTAAGGGGAGAAGATCAAGGTCAAGTTCGGGTGCACCCTTTTCTTTAAGAGCTGACAGACACACTTATCAGCAGTCCCAGGAACTCTCACAGCCAGCAGGGCCCCATACCTTTGACCCTGAGATCTTCCTGCAGAAAATTATCCTTTAGGGAACAGTAAAACTATCAAAACAAGGATAAACTTAGATGACTTGGATATAATTTCAGGGGGGAAATCAAGGTCCCCTTTGTATGAGGATACCTACAATCCCTCCATCAGACCTTCTTACCTTTACTTGAAAACTTTGTTGTTATTATGTTGTTAAGTGCCATCAAGTCTTTTCCAACTCACTCACAGCGACCCTGCATAGGATTTCTGAGGAGCAGCTGGTGGGTTTGAACCACCTACCTTGCAGTCCGCAGCCCAGTGCTTATCTTACAATGTCACACCAAGAGTTTCAGGCTTTAGTTCCAGTTAAAACAGATCTCACATCCCAAGAAAAGCACTATTAATCATTATGCCTGAGGTGAACAAAGGCTCTGCAAGCAGGTTGGGTACAGGGCCCAAGGACACTCACTGGGCTATGAAGGCACAGCAGGAAGAGGTAGGACAAACAACAAAGCAGACAAGCACATATTTCATCATTTTGCCAAAGGAGCGTCATGCCATGGCTTTCCATCCATTTCTTAATGTTGATTGGTCACCATGGCAATGATAAACCTCAAGTAAACTAGTAACAAGTCAATGTGGCTAAATCAACAGCCCATATACAGTTAAGTTCTTTTGGCCATGTCTACTTAATGGGCCACCACTGATCTATAACCCTATACAGGGTCACTATGGGCCGGAGTCGATGACGGCACTTAACAACAACAACAACAACTGATCTATCAGTTTATTGTACTGTTATACAATTTGTATTGGTATGTTGCCACAGATATTTCAAAGACCAGTAGGGGTTACCCATAGTGGACAAGTTTCAGCCAACAGACTAGGAGAAAAAAACCTGGTTATCTGCTCCCCAAAATTAGCCAACTAAAGCCCTATCCATCACAATAGAATATTGTCCAGTAAAATGCTGGAAGATGAGCCCTCTAAGTTGAAAGACACTCAAAATGTACAGTGGCCACAACAAGCGCACCAATAATCATGAAGAATGTACAGGACTAGACAATGTTGCATCTTGTTGCACATGAATAAGAGCCACCCCTACAGCGGTTAACAACAGCATAATGGAAAATACAGAAATAGATCACAGGCCCTTTCTTCCAAGGAGATCTGGGTATATTTGGACTGTCACCTACACACACACACACACACACACACGCATGCACACACTGAACACCTTCACTGTGCTAGGAGTTGTACTTGGATAGAAAGGTTGACAAGAGCTTTCATAGCTAACCCTTCAGGTTGTTGTTGTTAAGTGCCCTTGAGTCGGTTCCGACCCATAGTGACCCTGTATAAGGTTCCCAAGGAGTAGCTGGTGAGCTTGAACCACCGACCTTGCAGTTCAAACGACTTTGCAGTCTGACACATCAGCCCACAGCGCCACACCAGGACTTCAGTTAGGAAGACAGATATCTTCATTCATCAGTATTGCAGAAGAATTGGGCTACGTGAGATCCTAGAGAGTTCAGTGAAAGAGGTGCCTAAGAATCAGGTCTGGGAAAATGAGGTCTTTGACAGACCGTGTGGGGTAAGGGTCTCTAGTCAGTGAGGACAGAGATGGGAGAGCAGGCTGGGTGACTGAAGGGAAGGGATGAGGACATTGCTGTTAAGTGTCATCGAGTCAGTTCCAACTCATTGTAACCATGTTTCCAAGGGTTTAAATCTTTGCAAGAGCAGAAAGCTTCGTCTATAGACAGTAGAATAAGGATTAAAATAAATAAATAGCTCTCTGAGTGTCCTCCCTGCCTACATCATGCTCCAGTTCCTGACACCAAACTTGGCCAAAAAGCTGGAAGAAATCAAGAAGGACCTGGATGCCAAGAAGAAGCCGCCTAGCTCCTAAGGTGACTGCCGTTGCCCAGGATACACTGACCAGATTGCCCTCCAGGGCCACCGCACCTTCAAACCAGATGCTCCGGTTTTCATCACAGCCAACACAGCATCCCTCTGGGCTAGACCCTGAGTTGCTTTAAAGCAGGGGTGGGGAAGTTCTGGCCCACAGGCTGTATAAGGCCCTTGAGATCATTTGGTCTGGCTGTGCCAAGGCAACTGCAGGCAAGACTCAAAATTCAATAAATCTAGGAGCTTTTTTCATAGCAAATTTATATTAAGTGGATCATAATAATATGTAAATTTTGAGAGACAAGCATTTCGAATGTCCATTTTGGGTTAGACAGAACTCATACGAGTACATGACGGGACAGATACACAGATACATACGCTTCTCATCGGCTGACCTTGACAGACAGAGTGGGATCGCACTGTAGCGATCCAGCAATGATGAAATTAGATGTTATGATATGAGTCCTCATGACGTTGATGACCTGGCATATTACAGCAACGTTGTCAACTTCTTTGTCAACACAGACGACAACTCCAATACAGTCTTTATCCACATGGCCATGATCAGCAATCCTCGCAAAAACTGAATCTCTGATGAAGATGAAGGAACTTACAATACACAGAAAAGAGGCCAAGAGTCAATGATTGTGAACGCTGGCTATGTTCCAAATCTAAGATGCAGAATTAGAATAGCAATCAAGGCTAAATAATCACGAGGCTGGCAACACACAGATTGTGAAGAGTTGTTAAAGCTCCAGTGCTGTGGCATCGTACAGATGGAGACAACAAAGAAAAGTGGATGCAGAGTGTCAGTCTTTCCAAGAGAAATGGACGAATGATTATTTTTTTGTTGACGTCAAAGGCAAAGCTCTGTGCTTAGTTTATGATGATGTGTTAGAAGTAATGAAGAAAGCCAATCTGGAGAGTCATTACCACTCCAAGCATGCTAACAACCTCAATGAATTGGGGGGCCAAATGCGTCAGGATAAAATCAATGCTCTGCAGCGGAGTTTGGAATCACAACAGACCGCTTTCACTAGGCCTTGTTGTGACACAGAGAACGTTATTCAGACGAGTTGCGTCATGAGCCAGCTAATTGGGAAGAAGCAGAGGCCTCATGTAGAGGGAGAGTTTGTGAAGGAGTGCATGGTGGCTGCTGCAGAGCTGTGAGCACCGGACAAAGTGAAATTGTTTCAGAGTGTTAGTTTGTCTCGGAGAACCGTCTCAGATCGGATTACTGATTTAGCACAAGATATTGAAAAAACATTGACAGATTCTGCAGGAGATTTCCAGTTTTTCCCTGTGGCTTGTAACAAGACAACAGACATAACAAATATTGCCCAGCTGGCCGTTTTCGTTCGTGGGATAACTGCAGAGTTTGACACACGAAAGGAGCTGCTATCACTGGAAGCCATGCATGGCACACAACAAGAGGTGAGGACTTAAGAGACTTATTTTACCAATGAAAAAACTTGAGCTAACGTTTGAAAAGCTAAGTGGCCTTATTACAGATGGAGCTCCAGCCACGGTTGACTTGCAAAAAGGATTAATTGCATTTGTCAAGAAAGAACTGAATCACCTAAATCTTGATCCAAATGATTTAATTATATGCAGCTGCATCTTACACCAAACAAGTCTCTGTGCACAGTCCTTGCAGCTCAACAATGTGACGGCAACAGTAGTGTCATGCATACATTTTGTCAAAAGCAGAGGGTTTAACAGCTGCCAGTTTAAGGAGTTACTGAATGATCTTGACTCTGAGTACGGTGATCTTGCTGACCACTATGAAGTGCGGTGGCTGAGTCGTGGGAACGTGCTCGTGAGGTTTTACGAACTGCAGGATGAAGTTAGGCAGTTCATGGAGATGAAGGGGAAAGCTGTCAGGGAACTCGATGATAGCACATGGCTATGTGATCTAGCGTTCATGGTGGACATCACCAAGTACCTCTCAGAGCTGAACACCAGGCTGCAGGACCCCAACCAGCTTGTCAGCAACCTGCCTTCAAACGTGAAATCATTTGAAGCTAAACTAAGGTTGTGGAAAGTGCAGCTCGAAAGAAATAGCACCGTGCATTTCTCTACTCTGGAAGAGCAAAAGCCACCTACAACACTTGAATATGCTGATGAGTGTGCGAAGCTAATTGAGGCATTTAATGAAAGATTCAAGAACATGAAAAGTAAACAAATGGAACTGAACACATTTGCTACACCATTCAGTGTGGAACCAGCTGATATGCCCGATCACCTACAACATGATGACCTCATTCAGCTGCAAAGCAATGATGAGCTGAGAGCTAGGTACAATAACCTCCCACTGCTGGAGTTCTATAAACGTTACATAAGCCATGATGAATTTCCCACTTTGAGGAGACATCTATTGAAATATGCATCTGTGTTTGGATCAACTTACCACTGCGAGCAGTTCTTTTTCAAAACTAAACATCGCAAAGAGTCGACTGCGCTCCAGACTGACCGACGCAAACCTGGAAAAGCAGTTGCGAGTACCAACATCATCAATACCAGCCAACATCACACGCCTCCTCGAAGAGAAGCAGTTCCAGCCATCACATTAGGGATGATTTAATTAAATGTTGGACCAAATATAACAGGCTAATTTTTAAGTTGAAAATTATCAAATAAAGAATGATGCTATAAATATTCAAACTGCCCCTGGCAGAAAAAAGGTTCCCCACCCCTGCCTTAGAGCAAAAATGGGGCATCAGTTATGAGTTCCCCATATTGTCCCCCTGTCTTCTCTTCTCCCACCCTTCTTTTAGCTGCTTGAGAGATCCTGAGACTGGATTTTGGTGCTGGCTCAGTAAACATAACTTTCACTTCATAATCTCCTCATTGTTCTTAGGATTCTATTATCTTTTTTCTAAAGAAAACTTGAGTTTTGTACAGCTGGTCCGATATAAGTAATGTTAGCTTCACAGGTGCTTGGTAATCATTTAATAAAAAATGTTTCAAAGCTTTTAAAACCTGGAAGCCAGTTTTGAAAAAATTGCCCATTTTTTATGCTGTGGTTTGGAATGCCATAATTGATCATTTAACCAGTAAGTCAATTTGCTGTTCACTAACTGAGGAACTTTCTGAACGCCTATCTAGGAACTGGGGATTTGAGCACGTGGAGGTGAGAGTGCCTGGACCTCAGTCACATTGCTGGCTGTTTACTGTGCACTGAGGAATTGGACGAGCTCTTTCCCCTCTGAAGAATTGTGCTCGTTGAAGGGGCTACAAGTACAGCTGACAATGGCTTGATGAGTAAATGAGAAGGTGTCTGTAAAGGGCATTTTTAGCCTTTTCACGTTTTTAAAATCTAAGTGTTTACATTGTAATGAGAGAGAATCGAGCCCCTCCAGAAGGAAGAGTTCTGCTTCTCTGCATGCCCTGTGATTTTTTTCGCTCCAGTCAGAAATGACCCTTGAAGTTTGTCAAATGTGTAATCAGTCTGTGTCTTCTTTCAATAAAATTTTTAATGTATCAAATGTCAAATGTGTAATCAGTCTGTATCTTCTTTCAATAAAATTTAATTAATTAATAAATACTGGAGAATTGCATGACAATTATTTGTTTACTACTATATAAGTGCCTGGTGTGGTGCTGTGGACTAATGTGTCAGACTGCAAAGTCAGTGGTTCAAGCTCACCAGGTGCTCCTTGGAAACCCTATATAGGGTCGCTATGGATCAGAATTGACTCAATGGCACTTAACAACAGCAACATATAGGTGTCACATCCCTGGGTGTCACAAATGGTTAAGTGATTGCCTACTAACCAAAAGGTTGGTGTGTCAAATTCACACAGGGGTGTTTGGGAAGAAAGGCCTGCTAATCTATTTCTGAAACTGGAAACCCTATAGAACACAGTTGTACTCTGAGACACACGGGGTCACGATCACATGAGATTAGCAAAACCAGTTTATTTGTTGGTTTGTTTTCATCTCTCTTGCCAGGTTACAGATTCCATGAGGGCAGGAGTCTTTCTTGCTCTTTCCACTGTACCTCCAGGACGTGGCACCCAACAAAAGCTCCATGAACTCTTGTTGGTGTTGCTGGTTTGGTTTGGTTTACTTCATTTTTATTTTATTGTGACTTGAGTGGAGGTTTACAGAGCAGATCGTCAGTTTTACACTCAACAAATCATAGACTTCGTTTCATTTCAGAGATTGCAACCCCTTCCACGTACAATCTGTTATTCCATTGACTATCTATGATTCTTGTTTCCATTCATCCTTCTTCTCCAACCCATGTAAATTTTATCCAAAAGGTAAATGCTAGCTCTTTGATCTTGAATGATTGACCATTCTATGGTGAGAACACCCCACTAGTGTTATTGTCTCCCCTGTATAGTAGATAAATAGATCTACTTCTTGGCATCAGGATTGGAGGAAGACTCATTAACAACCTGCGATATGCAGATGATACGACCTTGATCGCTGAAAGTGAAGAGGACTTGAAACATTTACTTATGAAGATTAAAGAGCACAGCCTTCGATATGGATTGCATCTAAATGTCAAGAAAACAAAAATCCTCACCACTGGACCAATAAACAACATTCTTATCAATGGAGAAAAGATTGAAGTTGTCAAGGACTTCATTCTTCTTGGATCAACTATCAACACTCGCGGAAGTAGCAGTCAAGAGATCAGACAACGTATTGCACTGGGCAAATCTGCTGCACAGGAACTTTTTAAAGTGTTGAAGAGTAGAGATGTCAGCTTGAGGACTAGGGTGCGCCTGACCCAGGCCATTGTGTTTTCAATAGCCTCATATGGATGCGAAAGCTGGACAGTGAATAAGGAGGATCGTAGAAGAATTGATGCCTTTGAGTTGTGGTGTTGGAGGAGAGTACTGAAAGTGCCATGGACTGCCAAAAGAACCAATAAATCTGTTTTGGAGGAAGTGCAGCCAGAGTGCTCCTTGGAGGCCAGGATGGCTAAGCTTCGTCTCTCCTACTTTGGACATATTGTCCGGAGGAAACAGTCGCTGGAGAAGGATGTCATGCTGGGTAGGGTGGAGGGTCAGAGAAAAAGAGGAAGACCCCCAACGAGATGGATCAGCCAGGTGGCATCATTGATGGACTCAAGTGTGGCAGCGGTAATGAGGTTGGCCCAGGATCGGACATTGTTTCGTTCTGCTGTGCATGGGGTCGCTATGAGTCGGTTCCGACTTGATGGCACCTGACAACAACAACAACAACAACTTCTTGACTGGAAATTGAACCATGAGAGTGAGTTTCATTCCAGACCTGATGGATGACCAAGGACCCATAGTCTTGAGTTCCTCCAATTTGTTTCTGACCAGTAAGCCTGATCTTTTTATAATTTTGAGTTTTGTTCTACATTTTCTCCCACTCTGTCCAGGACCTTGTAATGTGACCCCTATCAGGCAGCAGTGGTAATGGTAGCTGGGAACCATGTAGTTCATCTGATCTCAAGGTTGTGGAGAAAGCTCCATGAACCTTTGTGGAACCACTTTGATATATTTCAATGCTATCCTATTGCCTTTCTACCACTGGTTGCTAAGATCAAGTAATGCATCCTTTAGTTCACCCACTCTAGCCTCAGGCCAGAAATGACAAAAAGCAGCCTTTAGCAAAATTCCACTCCTGTATTATTTTCATAAGAAAAAGATGAGGCTTTCTGCTCCCATAAAGATTTAGAGCCTCAGAGATCTATGAGCCAGAGCCAACTCACCAGCACACAACAATAATAACATATTTATTCTGGAATTCCCTGAATGATGATGATGATTAACACACATAGCTATTAACAAAAAGGTTGAAGGTTCAAGTTCACCCAGAGGCACTCTGGAAGAAAGAACTGGTGATCTACTTCTGAAAAGTGAGTAATTGAAAGCCCTGTGGAGCACAGTTCTACTACAGCATATACAAGTTCTGCATGAGACAGAGTCAACTCATAGCAACTAGTGTTTGGGGTTTTTTAAATATATTATCCTACCCCTCCTTCCCCTTCAGCTTTCAGCAATTTACAGAAAATCCTTGGTTAACAAGTTTGCAATTCTGTTGACTAGAGTCATCTATTTAATCCCTGTGACTATGGGAACATTGTGATTGAGAGGTTAATCCCAGGTAAAAAGAACCACTAGTCCCTCTGAGGTGATGGTTAAAGATGCACCAAATGTCCAACGTTTCCAAACTGCTCGACCACCCCATCATCTCTCACATCAAGTGTCCATCCTCTCAGCACTCTCCCTCTCATCTTTGGGTTCAGTAATTTGCTGCAACTTTCACAAAACTCAGGAACCACAAAGTCAACAGATCAAACTCACCAGCTGCTCCTTGGCAACCCTATACAGGGTCAATATGAGTTGAGACTGACTCAATGGCACTAAACAACAACAACAGGAACAATTCAGGACGTAGCTTCTTGATCAGAACAGCTTCTTCTGGTCTTCTGCCAGGCCCTGCTGGGACCTGGCCAGCACCAGATCCTACTGGAGGCCTTTTGGGGCAGTGATTACAACTCTCAGCTCTATGGGTGAAGCCCAACCACAACAGTCTCCCTTCAGTCTCTTGGTACCAGTTGTCTGGCACCACTATTGA
This sequence comes from Chrysochloris asiatica, assembly GCF_000296735.1. NCBI lineage: Eukaryota > Metazoa > Chordata > Mammalia > Afrosoricida > Chrysochloridae > Chrysochloris > Chrysochloris asiatica. Next base: position 13,992,327 of record NW_006408522.1, read on the forward strand.
TCATGTTACTTCTACATGCTGCTGTCTTTCACTGTTTCCATGTTATGCCTTCCTTTCTCAGTGGGTGTCTCCCTTGAAGCCTATTGGGATGGCAAAACTGACCAATCCCTTCCTTAGGTTCCATACACCTGTTTTCATGGTCTCACCTCCTCCAGGGTGTCATGCACCTTATTTATCTTAGCAAGTTATCCAATCCCTTGGTAGGACACAAACCCCTGACTTGCATAGTCCTAGTAGGGCATTGTAGGATAAGCACTGGACTGCTAACTGCAAGGTCAGCAATTCAAACCCACCAGTCACTCCTCAGAAACCCTATACAGTGTTACTGTGAATCAGTAGTACTCAGAGGCACTTAACAACAACACCAGCCCTGTCAAAGGAGCCTCGTGACACTATAGGACAAGCACTGGACTGCTAACCACAAAGTAGGCAGTTAAAACCCACCAGCTTCCCTTGGAAGAAAGATGAGATTTACAGTTTCAGAAACCCTATATAGTGTCGCTGTGAGTCAGAATCACCTCTATGGCACCGGGTTTAATTTAACCCTGTCATTTGGTGGAAACTACAAAGATTATGGCCAGAAAAGTCATATTAAGCAATTCACTGCACTGCACTCAGCTATTATCCAAGACCAGCAGCAATATGTTTTGTTTAGTTTTCCTTAAAATGAGCATATATTTCAGGTTTCAATTTTAGCATCAAAAATATAAGACTCTGTACATGGAATATATTTGGTATTTGCTTCTGCTAGTTATATCTTCCCACTTGCACCTTACCTCCCCAACCTCACAACTCCTGGAATTACAGTAAATGGCATCAATGTGGAGGTAAATATACATTTGCCTTTAATATGCCATTACTCTTTGCTACATTTGTGGAGCATTTACCAACACCAACACCAAAATGGAAACTTAAATTCTGTAAATGATGGAAATGTAGCATTCCAGTGCTTAGAAGCCACACACACAAATCATCCATAAACTGACCTTCAGAACAGAGCTCAGAGGTTTGCAGCAGGGCTTCAAACTGGTTTGAACTGGTTCAGTCATAGGCAAGGAAAGAAGTGAATTTGGAACAGACCCAAATTGTTATAATTTGGGTGACAAAGAACAATAATTGGAATGGGAAAAAGCATGGGTTGAAGTGCTGGAATGGAAGCCTTAGAAAAGGCTTTGCCAGCCCTTCGAGGATCCTGAGGCAGGAGACTTGGTGATTGCCAGGACTGGAGAGCTCAGCACACTCCAGGTGGCAGAGTCAGCCGCCATCTTGGAGTCAAGAGATTTGATTGGTGCACAACACATCTAGTGTTGTTAAGTGTCGTCAAGTCAGTTCCAACTCATAGCGCCCCTGTATAGGGATCCCAAGGAGCAGCTGGTGAGTCTGAACCACCGACCTTGTGATTCAAACCGACCTTGCAGTTCAGTGCTTATCCTACAGAGCCACACTAGAACTAGAACGAACCAGTTTGAAGACCCGGTTTGTAGGCCAAGAAAAGGGTTGAGGAGGTTAATTTGGGTATGTCTCACAAAGAAAATATTCAAAGAAATGCAAGCATGTAATCTCTGTGCTACAAGAGCCCAGGGTTTTCTCTCACAACTGCACTTCTTGGGCTTTCTTTTTTCCGTTGCACTTTCTAGTAGAAAAAAGGTGACTTTTTATTACTGTGTGAAAAAAGGTCTCATTTTACACTTGCTTAGAGGTCCCTTCAAGACAGTCATGGAGAGACCCTTAGATGATTTTCAGTATTTCGAAATGCCTCAAAGAAATTGCATGTCATTTGCTTTATCTTTGTTTATGACTGGAACTATATCAACTCTGAGGGAAGATGGATTATCACAGACTAATAGATGAAATTTGTTATGTAAGTCTTGGGGTTAATACCTAAAGAGTAATACTACCATGTGAATGAAGTTTATTTCAGAATAAAATCTCTCATATTGTGGTGTCTGTGAGGGAAAATAAATGACAGAGCTGTTACAGTGGAAGAGATTGAGAACCACCAATGGATGTAACCAACATGGGGCCACCCCTCAAATGTGGAATAAATAGAGATTTTCAGCCATTTCAGAGCAACTCTTGCTCTAATGATTTTTCAAGCAAAAGAAAAAAAAAAAAAAAAAAGATAAATTTTATGTTTCTCAAGTCTTGTGCATAACCTGGCTTGCTGTTTTGCAATCTGGATGCTGAAGAGAAAACGAAAAAGAAGCTTTGGAAGTAAGCAATATTAAATAAAATTGGCTTTTGTTTTGACAGATGTTTTAGACAGTACTTCATCTGTTAAAAACAAGATGTTCCAATAAATATTGGATAAGTGGGAGAGAAAATTTACTACAAGGCCATAAATCAATTGGCAAGAGGTCATAAACTGCAAGATTGGTGCTCAAAGCATTTATTAGATTATCAGAATCTAAGATTGATCTGTAGCTTTATCTACCGTGCCCTATCCATCATTTTTATGGGACATGAAAAAGAGTTATAAAGGACAAATTGCATCTTAAAAAAAATTAAAATACAGGTTTCAGACAAAGAAGCATACCAGGATCTAAAACTAGATTAAAATAAGTGATACATGGAGAAAGATATCTAAAGTAGAAATATTCTCGTTTCCTAGTAGGAGATATGCCAGTTTAGTAGGGAATGAGATATAAAGATAAGAGACCTCATGGAATTTTTAAAACATAGCAGGGTCTTAGAGATTGTCTCATCCAATTCTCCATCATCTTATGACTAAAGAAAGCAAGGTCCATGAGGTTAAGTGACTCCTAAAATAAGAGCCAGTTAATGACATCAAGGACCCAATTGCTAATAAAGAAAATGCAGAAGGGTTTTGTGAATTTTTTTTTTCTTTTGGGAGGAAAGAATGTACTTTATTTGTATTAACAGACAGGTATATAAAAAATATAATTATGGAGTCCTGGTGTGGCGCTGTGGGCTAATGTGTCAGACTGCAAAGTCATTTGAACTGCAAAGTTGGTGGTTCAAACTCACCAACTGCTCCTTGGAAACCTTATACAGGGTCGCTGTGGGTCAGAATTGACTTGACAGCACTTAACAACAACAACATATAATTATTTGCTGAAGTGAAATTGATCTTGGCTGAAAGCAAAGAATACTAGAAAGATGTTTGTTGTTGCTAAGTGCCATTGAGTCGGTTCCGACCTATAGTGACCCTGTGTAGGATTTCTGAGGAGCGACTGGGTGAGCTTGAACTGTCAGCATTGAGGTTCAAGCCAACTTTGCAGTCCAGTGGATTAACCCACAGCACCACACCATGTGCTTTATTGACTATGCACAGAGTAGAGAACTGCTTCCATGGGGTTTCCTAGGATGGGGTTTTCATGTTTATAGGATCAAATTGCAGTCTTTTCTCCTGCAAAGTGGTCGATGGGTTCCAACCACAGACCTTTAGATTACTAGATTAGTGCTTAACTATTGCTCCCCAGGTCTCTTTAAGGCACTTACAACCCATAAATCCCCTGAGGATGAGATTAATTATCATTTTGATTACTTTTTAAAATTCTCAATAAATAGTTGTTTGCAGACTTCAGAAAGGTTTGGAGATGCTTCTGTGCACCTGGAATGTGGACTTCTCATGCTGCTGCCACATGTTGGCAGTGCCCTGCAACTCTGCTGGCTGTGGCATGGGGTTTCAGCATCCTTGTGCTGTGCATGAGTCAAGGGAGTCAAAAAAATCAAGCACCTGGTACTGGCTGGGAAGCACACCTGACCACTTGAAAATGAGCCAAGCAATAAGTACGTACTGCTTCCCCAAGAGTCAGGGCTGGACTGGGGAGAGGGAGTGAGACAGCAGGGTGTACAATTTTAGGAGTTCCTCCTCCTTGAAGTGATGTCAGGACTGACCTTGAACTTGAACGACTCTGAGAGTCAATGGTTTCTTAAAGTTTGTACCCTACCTAGGTGGCTTAGGAGCTCTGGTAGTGTAGTGGTTACGAATCGGGCTGCGAACCACAAGGTCAGCAGTTTGAAACTACCAGCTGTTCCACAGGAGAAAGATGAGGCATTCTGCTCCCGTAAAGATTTACAGCCTCGGAAACCCTGTACAGGGTGGCTATGAGTCAGAACCAACTCCACGGCACACAGCCACCACCGCCACCTAAGTGGCTTACTTGTCAGCAGAGGAGATACACCAAAGCAAGGAACATCCAGGACCCCATGGGAGGAGGAATCAAAGGATGCAATTCCCAAGGATCGGTTCCTAACTACCTCCATGCTATACCACATTCCAGAGACTAGAGGGCTGGAAGGTGAACAAGACAGGGTCACTTCCCTGGAGATTCTTTCAGTTGAATAGAGGAGATAGATGTAAGCATGTACAATAATGGGAAATTAACTGGTATTTCCAATCTGTTCACTAGTCCCAAATGAAATGTTGTGGGGATTTTATTTGTTTCTTAGAGCTGATGTAACCAAGTACCACA
>NW_006408522.1:13999968-14023527 GCF_000296735.1 Chrysochloris asiatica
GCCTGTCCAGGAAGGGCTGATGAAACGAAATATAGATGGGTCTCTTGTGATGCAATGGTGAATAATTATTATCAGGACTGATTGTGAGGGTTGGAAATCTAAAGATGGACATTTTGTAGCCAAGAGGGGAGTGATTAACTTATCAGTCTAGGAGCAGAGGACCCTGGGACCATAGATGGAGAAGAGCGAAAAGTGGAATCCTACCCAGAGAGGCAATGAGGCCTGAGATGGAGGCAGGGAAGACGACGTCAAGAGATGGTGGGGCTGGGGACTCAGGATCAGGAGATGGAAAGGGGCTGAGGACTGTGGTGGGAGGTGGGGGGGCAGGCTTACAGGGTACACCCCTTGGTTGGTTGAGGATGCATGGATGGGAGGGTAACTATGCCAATGAAATGATGGATGATGGAATGAGTGTAAAGCTAATGTTCTTCCATGTAGACTATCACACAAGTCAAAATAAAACATTAAAAAAAAAAAAAGTCAATCCATAACAGGAACAGAAAGTAATACCAGAGGAAGGGCTGGCCTAAACTTGAGAAATATGAAGGTATAATTTATAGGAAGAAAAGGAGGCAAACTGGGGGCATTGTTCCTGCCCAGCCACTGGTTTCTATTGAACAAGGGGCAGCAACATGAAACAAGACTGGTAAACACCAGGGCCTAAAGGCAGCTGCTCTCAGATGAAAGGTTCTACCAAGTCATGAGTGCTGAAAACCACGGTTCTGAACATTACCAGATCACATATAGGACAATGCAGCTAAATTTGAATTTCAAATCATCAACAAATAAATTGCTTAATATACGTATATCCCAAATATCACATGGGACATCACGCTAAAAAGTTTTTTATTTGACATTTAAATTTACCCAGGTGCCCCCTATCTCTAGTTGCTAAATCGGCAATCCTATCTGAGTAGAGCATGTGGCAAATTGAATAGGCCTGGGAAGGATCCATCCCAGATTGAGGAAGATGCTGGAGGAGGTTAACTGTGAGTTTCACACTGCCACACTCTGCAGCGTGACCCTCTCTCTCATAGGGAGAGGGACAGAGTCCTAGCACTGGAAAAGACTGGAGAACAGAAGTTCCCAATCCTGGATGCACATTAGAATCCCCTGGGGGTGGAGGGGAAGCTGTTTAAAAAAAAAAAAAAAATCCTGGGAGATTCAAATTGAAGTGATTTCAGTGGGGCTGAGAAATTAGCACCTTTAAAGCGCTCTAGCTGGTTCTAAAGCTAAACAGAGTTGAGAACCACTACTTTTAACCACCACTAAGTCCAGTTCAAGGAGCCCTGGTGGCACAACTGTTAAGCACTTGGATGCTAACTGAAAGGTTGGTGGTTTGAACTCATCCAGCCTCTCCACAGGGGAAAGACCTAGTGATCTGCTGCCATAGAGATTATAGTCAGGAAAGTTCTGTCACATGGGGTCACTATGAGTTGGAATTGACTCAATGGCACCCAACAACACCAAATCTAGTTCTCTGAAGCAGGGAGTAAGTCATAATCAGGGTCAGCCAGAACTGAATTTGAACCCCAATTCCTAGCTCTATGTGTATTTCCCTGTCTGTAGGTTGCCTATAAATGGGTTCAAACTTGCAGTTAAATATTGCAGATTTGAGTACATGCATTTAAATCCACTTCACCTTAAAGCCCTACTGAAACAATAGGTAAATAATAAAAACTGTACAAGCCCATGCAGCCCCTGACTTACTAAGTGGTTAAAACTAGTATGTAACTGCCTGCAGGAGAGAAAAACAACAAAATTCAAGTCAGCTTACTGCACAGAACCCCAAAAAGGCTCAGCAACTGAGGCAGTGGAATCCTGGTGCTAGTCAGCAGAGGGCTAGGGCTGAAAACCACATGATTCATCATGGTCTGTGTACGGAGACCCCCAGATCCCTTGCTCAGGCCTCTGCGCCAGTGGTGGATCCTCTGGAGAGGCAGACCAGAGAGGCTGGGACTCAGGGACAGAAGGTAGAGTGTAGGAGAGTGAGGCACTTTATTAAAAAGTAGCATAGCGTGAGAGACTGCAGACTGAGTGGTGAGTGTCCTAGTCCAGGTGCACACACAAAGGCAGGAAATGATCTGAAGAACCTACCAGCTCAGGATAGGAAAGATGGTGAGAAACTGACATTGCACAATTCCCAAAGAAATGTAGGATGCTTCCACCTCTCTAGTGTCCCCCCTCCTGGAATTCCCTCCCCCACCCCCCAAAGGATCTCCTTTCAAAATGTTAGTAACTCACTAGACAGCAAAGATAGAAGAGATCCAAAAAGATATAAGGGAAAAAAGGACGAGTGTATCTGAAAGAAAAAGAGATCATTTAAGGAACAGAAAGAAGCAAACAACAAACAACCAAAAGAATTCTAATGAATATGAACAACAGTACCACAGTAATCACCCAGAAAATCCAATATTTGACTACCAGACATTCCAATCAAAGTCATAGACATGGGATCCAGAATGCAGGTCGTATTCAAAAGCAAGGTTCAGCGAATTCCCAGGAGAACAGGAAAAGGAATTCTCAGGATGACAGTATGAGGCAGACCTGATGAAGGGAGCAGGGCAGGAGGCTCCAGCAGGGATGGTTCCAAATACGGGTGAGGCCAGTGATCGCTGATTTGATTTGTTGGAGCATATGGAGAGTTGTTCTATGATCCTATTGTCAAGTTTGACTCTTCTTTTCTTTTTTTTTTTTTAGGCACTTAGAAAATTAAGCAAACTACTAAACAAAATGATTCTTAATTCCAATATAAACTAAAGCATATAAAGTTCATAGGATGCCTTGAAAATATTGTTGAAAGAAAATATTGCTTATAGCCATTATACTGTAGACACAGAATATTTAATCAGAAGATGAAAGGAGAAGGGGTGAAATAAGTACATGGCGTTAGAGGAGCTAAATCAGTAGAAAAGGTCCTTTTCTCTTTAATCAGTAGAAAAGGTCCATTTTAAAACTGAAACAACAGCAGATAGGCAAATTCTTTAGAAATCTAGAGATAAGTAACATGAAGGACTAAAGTAATTGTTTTAGGGATGGGAAATAATGAGCAGAAACTGGTGTCTTTCATGAAAAGCCCTTCTAGTATTTTCATTATGTTCCATTGCCTTTTACATTATATGCATATGAAGGTGAGTCAAAAATTATCCACACTCTGGCTGTAGAACTTATTTCAATCAACTTTCAGAAAAGACAAACACATCATTTTTCAACATAATCTCCTTGCTTTTCAACACACTTTGTTCATCTGTCAACAAGCTTTCATATTCCCTTACTAAAAACAAATGTTTTCGGCTGAATTTTGAGTCACAAATGCACCGCTGTCTTCACTTCTTCATTAGAGGTGAATGTTCGTCCTCAAAATGCTGCTTTCAGGGGACCTAACAGGTGAAAGCCTGATGGAGCAAGATCAGGACTATAGGGAGGATGCGTTGACACATCAAAACCAAGTTTTTGCAGAGTGTCATCAACATTCATTATCATGCAAGATCACAATGCCCCCTGGATAGCAGTCCTCTCCGGTTTAATTCACAGTTAAGATTGCAGTTCTTCAGGGAGCACTGTTGATTGCTGAACCTTTTTCCGATAGTGTTTCATGACTGGTCCTTGAGAATCCCAGAAAACTATAAGCACCAATTTTCCAGCTGATGGTTGACTTTTGAACATTTTCTTGGTTGGTGATTGAGGATGTTTCCACTCCATACTCTGTCGTTTACTTTCAAGCTTGTCATGACGAATCCATGTCTCATCACCAATAATGATTTTTTTTCAAGAAACTTTTACCTTCCTTCAAGTATCAGTCCAAATTTTGTTTGCAGATAGATGTTTAGCCTCTTCTGTGAGTTGTTTTGGTACACATTTCACACAAACTTTTCAAAGCCCCATTCTGTCATGGATTACTCCATAGGCTGAGCCATGGCTGATTTGCAAATGATTTACCACATTATCCACTGTCACTCGTCTATCCCAGAGAACCAAATGTGTATTCAATGTTGTCATGAGCCATGGACGTACATACATGGCGTTTTAATATAACAGGAGTGCAGATAATTTTTGACTCAGCCTTGTATATTTCTTTAATGGAGCTCTGGTAGTGTAGTGGTTACAAATCGGGCTGCGAACCTCAAGTCAGCAGTCCGAAACTACCAGCTGCTCTCCGGGAGAAATATGAGGCTTTCTGCTCCTGTAAAGATTTACAGCCTCGGAAACCCTGTTCAGGGTCACTATGGGTCGGAACCAACTCGATGGCACTTAACAACAACAACAAACATAATGTTATTAGAGTCCTGGTGTGGCGCTGTGGGTTAATGCGCCAGATGGCAAAGCCATTTAAACTGCAAGGTTGGCGATTCAAGCTCACCAGCGTCTCCTTGGAAACCCTATACAGGGTCGCTATGGGTCGGAACCGACTTGACGGCACTTAACAACAACAAACATAATGTTATTCATTTAAAGAACCCAGTGAATGTTGGCGAATATTACCATGTCCTAGATTTTAGATGGGACAAATGGAGACATTGTAACTTATCTAAACTTCTTTCCTACACAAAAAAGCACGTATCAGAAACAGAACTATGAGTTGTTACTGAGTTAATTCCAATTTATGGTGACCAGGTGATTTTTTTTTTTTTTTTCAGAAGTGTATCTCCAGGCTTTTTGTCTAAGGCAATTCTGAATGGGCTCAGATGTCTAACTTTTCAGTTAGAAGGGAAAAGACTAACCATTTGTACCACCCAAGAACTCCAGAAGTAGAACCAACCAGTAAAAACCAGTAGCCAGTTGCCATGGAGTCGATCTGGACTCATGGCCACCCCAGGTGTGAGAGTAGAACTGTGTACCTTAGGGCTTTGCACAGCTGATGATTTGGAAGTGGATCGCCAGGTCCTTCTTTCACCATGCCACTGGGTACACTCAAACCTTCAACCTCTTGGTTAGCAGTGAAGTGAATTAACCATTTGAGCCACCCCAGGACTTCCTGCAAACTGTTTATTCAAAGCATTTGAAAAAGACATCCTTTTTGTCAGACTGAAAGATGAAGTAGCCCCGGTTCCTGAGTACCCAGTCTGGTATGGAGGGATAGTAAATACACAACTATTTCACTGAGCACACTCTGGTAAGCAACAGAAACACAGCTCCAGTATTCTTAAAGCAGTCTCTAACCAAGATGTCACTCGATGTGACACTCTCAATTCCACAGTGGGTTATAAACATTAAAGACTATCTGCAGCAGATACTAATTTTAAATGTAATTCATATTCCCTTTTTATTTTCAACTTTTAGGGGAAATCCTGCATTTGCATTTTATAATTTACAAAAGTAAATCCAAAAGACCACTCCAGCAGTTTTAGTTACTAAAAATAATTATTTTTATTTTGTTCACGTTTTTCATAAAGTTAGGCTTTCTTGAAGTACTACCAGCATGCTGCCCATCTTGTCCCTTCCTGAATAACCAAACTACCTCCAAAATAACTAAAGAAATTAAGTCCGAAAAATTGGGAGACAGTCTTCCTACTTTGACTGTCACGGGGCTGGCCATGCTGAACAAGTTTACCAAACTACAGTGCTGAGGGTTGTAAAAGGGTCCTTCCTGAAATTAAAATAAATAAAAAATAAGGCTCAGTTAAATTCTGATTTAATAGTATCTGGCAAGCTAACTGTATTATTTTTGAACACACAGACATAAATTTGATATGAATAATAAAACTAAAGTAGAACATGGACAAAGGAAATATAAAATTCACCTAATCTTCAAAAGAAATTCTATACTTGAATAATTAACTATGCTCTATTTATAAAACTAGAATAATTGAAAACAGGATTTCCAGTTGATTCATATAGCCTCTGAAATATTTATTATTCCAAGTCGAGAAGATCTGTCTGGGGTTTGTCATTGAAAATGTCTAAGCACAGTGTCCAGATGTTTATTTAAGTTGCTCCCACAGAGTTCTAATGTCAATACGAGAGGTTATCAGAGAGCATCGCTGTGTATCTTCCTTGACTAATATTCACATTTCTTCTGCATCTTTGATGTTTTCTTTCATTAAAATTCCTGGCCCATGTTCACAAAAATCTGCTGGGCTTGCACAAAAAAATTCATCTGCAGATTTGACGTATGGGGATGCCCTGTGTCTCTAAAAAGATAATATTTATCAGCAGCTATCACTTAGGCATTACAATCAGCAGCATAAAATCAATTTAAAGAGAATAACAAAATAAAGATTATGGAATCCAGATTGAAGAATGCATTACTTACAGATTCTAACTTCCTGCCTAGTCTTATTTCCTAACATTATGCAAGGCAGTGGGCAATGTGATTTCTCCCCACGAGCCCATGTGCCTCTCTCAAGTTCTCATAGGTCCTGTCTTCTTTTGAAAACCTAACGTATAATGACTTTAAAATAAGTGAAACCAGGATTTCTGTCAAAACTCACTTCCCAGGTTTCTGCAGAATAACAAGACACCTTATTCTTGTTAAGTGCAGTCAGGTAGGTACTGACTTATAGTAACCCTGTATATGATTTTTGAAGAGCAGCTGGCGAGTCTGAACTGCCGACCTTGTGGTTAGAAGTCCAGTGCTTACCCTAAAAAGCCACAGCAAGACCTCAATAAGACACCTCAGAGAACATTTAAAAAATATATTACATGATGTCCTTCCTTCCCCTTTGTGTGAAAATGGAAAAGGACAAATTGAGTATATTTTGAACTGACCAAACAGGGATTCATTTTCTAAATCAGCTGTAGAAAAGAAATATATATGCATGGAAATATTCTCCTTTCCAAAAGTTCCCAGATTTTACCCAAATTGTTTAATCACCTAGAACCCAAAGAAAAGGGCTTGAGCAAATGAAAGTCACATGACCATTTAAAGAGCCCTTGAACATCTGACCTTTTGTGGTGCAAATGACTTTTGCTTGACCACTAACCTTGTTGTTGTTGTTAAGTGCGGTTGAGTCAGTTCTGACCCATAGCGACCCCTGAACAGGGTTTCCGAGGCTGTAAATCTTTAAGGGAGCAGAAAGCCTCATCTTTCTTCCGTGGAGCAGCCAGTAGTTTCGAACTGCTGACCTTGCGGTTTGCAGCCCAATTTGTAACCACTATGCTACCAGAGCTCCTTGACCATTAACCTGTTGCTGTTGTTGTCAGGTGCCATCGAGTCGGAACTGACTCATAGCGACCCCATGCACAGCAGAACGAAACAATGTCCGATCCTGGGCCAACCTCACTACTGCTGCAACACTTGACGCCATCAATGATGCCACCTGGCCAATCCATCTCGTTAGGGGTCTTTCCCTTTTTCTCTGACCCTCCACCTTACCCAGCATGACATCCTTCTCCAACGACTGTTCCCTCCAGACAATATCTTTACGGGAGCAGAACGCCTCTTCTTTCTCCCGCAGAACCGCTGGAAGTTTCGAACTGCCAACCTTGAGGTTAGCAGCCCGATTTGTAACCACTATGCTACCAGAGCTCCTTGACCACTAACCTAGAGGTTAGAAATTAGTAGCACCTTGGAAGAAAGACCTGGCAATCTATGGAGTAGTTCTACTCCGTAACACATGGAGTTTCCGTGAGTCAGAATCAACCCAAAGGCAATCAATTTGGTTGTTTTGTTTTATTTCCCTTTTTGTGGGGTCAGGGGGTGCATCTGAATATCTCTAAGTTAAGATCAGATAGAAAACTAAGAACAGCATGAGGTTGTTTTTGCTGTTGGGTGCTGGCAAGTCAGCTCCAACTCAAAGCAACCCTACGGTTAGCAGAATGAAATGCTGCCTGCTCCCGCACCGTCCTCACAAGCATTGCTATGTTTGATCCTGTTGTTGCAGACACTGGGATTGCAACCATCTTGGTGACAGTCGTCTTCTTTTTCACTCACCCTCTACTCTACCAAGCATAATGTCCTTTTCCAGGCACTGGTCACTCTGATAACATGTCCAAAGATGTGAGACAGTATCTCATAATGCTTGCTTCTGTAAAATATTCTGATATATTTCTTCCAAGATAGATTTGCCTGTTTGTTCTTCTGGCAGTCCATTACTTATTCAATAGTCATCATCAACACTATAATTCAAATGCATCAATTCTTCTATCTTTCTTAATCATTGCCCAGCTTTTTCATACACACGAGACCATTAAAAACACCACGGTTAACAGGTAGGTACTCCATACATTCTCATTATTCCCTATGTTGGGAGTCACTAAGTAATACAAATGGTTAACACAGTTCAGCTGCAAACCAAAAGGTTGGAAATTCTTGGCCATCCAAGGATGCCTTGAAAGCAAGGCCTGGCCAGCTACTTCTGAAAAATTGGCCATTGAAAACTCTGTGAAGCAGTTTCACTCTGACACCCAAGGGATCAATCACCATTGGTCAGAGTCACTTTGCCAGTAACTGTGTTGTGTTCGTTTTTGTTTTTCATTCTATTAATAGGATTATGTTTTCTTTGAATCCCAATATAATGTGAAAGGAAAAGTTTGGCAACTTATGTGAAAAACCACTAATGACACTGAACAGAGCCCTCTGAAAGGAAGAAAGTCACTTCTGTGAACTATGGACAGATTCATTAGAAGTTTTTATCTACAAGAAAATCTCTACCTCCTCTGTTTATTTGATTCATCATCAGGTTCATAGACCCATAAAATAGTCCAGGAAGTAACTTCCTAGCACAAAATAGGCCCTCCATAAACACTTATTGGCTTTTGAATTAACATCCAGTCTAACATTTCTATTTTAATTGGTGCTACATAAAATTGGATCTCCAGGCAAATGTTTGGGAAAGGCTGGGTCAAATCAAGTTAAACAGGCTTTTTTACACTGTGTTGTTGTTAAATTCAGTTGAGTTGGTTCCAACTCATAGTGACCCAGTACAGGGTTTACGAGACTGGTGGGTTTGAGCTGTCACTGATCTTGGTTAGCAGTCCGGTGCACATTCTATAGCACCACAACAGGACTAGGAGCCCTCTAAACCTTTGATATGCTAAAGCAATTCTGAATTTTCATAGGATGGTGCAAGGAGGAAGGGAGGAGATTATGCTGCATATCCCAAACCCATTTGACAAATTCTATTTTTTCTCAAAATTTCTGTTTTAAGAGACACATTTTGAAAGGTGTAGAACAGTGCCAACTCCATCATGCTTTTGTTGTTGTTGTTAAGTGTCATAGAATTGGTTCCTACTCATAACAATCCTGTATAGAGTTTCCTAGGCTTCGAATCTTTACAGAAACCGAAAGTCTCATCTTTCTCCAACAGAGCGACTGGTGGGATCAAACCCCTGACCTTGTGGTTCACAGTCCATCATGATAGCAACTGAAAAATCAAAACTTAAGAAGGTAAGTGACTTAACCAAGCACTCAATTTGATAATAGAAAGCAAAACTTATGCCACCTTTCCTCCTCACTCCCAAAAGCTTCTTACTCCAGGACTGTCTCAAGGCACTTCTGTTGCTCTATTTACTAGTATATTTATTTTTAAGTGGAGCCCAACACGAATGTCCAATGAGATTGCTTTTAAACTCAATACTGTTAAAACTCGTGTTTAAAGTCCCTTTAAACCCATCACTCGAGATTGAATGTCACCTGCTCATGTGCTATAATATTTTTGTTGTTGTTGTTGTTAAGTGCCTTCAAATTGGTTCCAGCCCACAGTGACCCTGCATAGGATTTTCAAGGAACAGCTGGTGAGCTTGAACCACTGACCTTGCGGTTCAAACCGACTTTGCAGTTCAGCACATTAACCCGCAGCGCCACACCAACATAATAAAAGTAATGGTCTCTTAAGCATGGGTGAGAGTAAAAGGTGCAATTAACACTTGGGGGAAGAAGGTAAAGTTCATACTGCCACAGCACCCTTTCATTACACACCCCACATTTTTTTTAACTTTTTATTGTGAGTTGAAGGTGACACTATAGGATAAGCACTGGACTGCTAACCATAAATCCAGCAGTTCAAACCCAACAGCCACTCCTCGGGAGAAAGATGAGGCTTTCTGCTGCCCTTCCCTTTGGATCTCAAAGGGCCGAACATAAATTCTATAGCGTGCATCCCTCACTGGTATTGTTACCTCCCACCTCCACACACCTATCTGTTGCTTGGTTAAAAATTATGTTCCGTTCTTTCTAGACCTGAAGGGTGACCAAAAGCCATCATCTCATGGTTCCAGCAGTCTCTATCTCACTAGTAATCCTGTTTCTGTTTTTTGTCTTCATGACTTTGAGCTTTGTTTCACATTGTCTCCCACTCTATTCAGGACCTTCTAATGTGATCCTTTCAGAGCAGTTGGTAGTGGTAGCGGGTACCATGTAGTTTTTTCCAGTCTCAGGGCTGTGGAGACTGGGGTTCACTCGCATGGTCCATTCATCCGCTGGACTAATTGTTTCCATGGATCTTCAGTTTTCAACACTCTTCTTTCCTCTGGATGGAGAGACCAATAGTTGCACTTTAATACCCTCTCACAAGCTTTTAAGACCCCAGTCACTACTCACCAAAGTAGGATGAAAAACATTATATCTGTGGGCTATGTTATGCCAATTGATAACAGTGTGACACCCCCACTCCCCAAAAAACTGGGCAGAGTTCAGTATTTGCACTATTTTACAGTCCCACTAACAGTATATCAGTGTTCCAGTCTCTCAATACGCGCCAGCATTTGTTGTTTTCTGTCTCTTTAAACTTTGCTATTAACGCTGGGATAAAATGATACCACCCTGGTATGGTGCTGAAGGATAAGCACTGAACTGATGGCTGCAAGGTCAGCAGTTCAAACCCACCAGCCCAGCCACACTCAAAAACCCTATACAGCATCCCTATGAGTCAGAACTGGCTTGACAGCACATAACAACAACAATGGCTAATGATCATGAGCATTTCTTCTTATGTTTGTTGGCCACTTGAATGTCTTCATTGGTGAAATGTCTGTTCATGTCCTCTGCCCATTTTTAAATTGGGATATCATTTTTTCTGTTGAGTTTTTAATTTTTTTCTATAAATTTTAGAGATTAGTCCCTTGTCTGATAGGTCATTGCCAAAAAATAGTCTGTGGGTTCTCTTTATACTCTTTTGTTAAAATCTTTTTATGCACCTAAGTGTCTAATTTTTAGGAGGTCTCAGTCATCTAGTTTGTTTTCTGCTATTTGTGCATTTTCAGTTATGTTTGATAGGATATTTATGCCATGTATGTCCTTAAGTTTGTCCCTATTTTTTCATTGGTAATCTTTATAGTTCTAGGTTTTACATTTAGGCCTGATCCATTTTTAGTTCATTTTTGTATATGGTATGAGATGTGGGTCCTTTTTCATTCTTCTGCAAATGGATATCCAGTTTTTCCAGCACCATTTGTTGAAGAGATTCGATCTTCCCCATTTAATGTGTTTCCGCCCTTTTTCAAAGATCAGCTGTCCATAGGTGGAAAGACTTATTTGTGGATTCTCAATTCTGTTCCATTGGTCTGTGTGTCTGTTGTTGAACCAGTTTCAGGCTGTTTGACTACTGTGACTGTGTAGTAGGTTTGGGGATCAAGAAGTGAAATGTCTCCTTTGTTCTTCTTTAGTAATGCTTTGCTTATCCAGGATCTCTTTTCTTTCCATACAAAGGTAGTGACTAATTTTTCCATCATTTTAAAAGAATGATGCTTGAACCAGAATTTGGATTGTATTATATCTGCAGATTGCTTTGGGCAGAATTGACATTTTCACAATGTTAAGTCTTTCTATCCATGAACATGTTATATTATCCCATTTATGTAGGTCTCTGGTGTGGTGCTATAGGATAAGCATTGGACTGCTGCTAACCACAAGGTTGGTGGTTCAAACCTACCTACTCAGTTGCTCCTTGGAAGTCTTATATAGAGTTGTTATGAATTAGAAATGATGCAATAGCACTTACCAACAAAAGAACTTGGCTTCTTAGTGTTTTATAGTTCTTTTTGTATTGGTCTTTTCCTTCTCTGGTTAGATTTACTCCTAAGAATTTCATCTTTTGGATGGCTATTGTAAATGGTTTTGTTTTCCTGGTTTCCTTTTCAGAGAAATCTTTGTTACTGTAATGAAATCTGACTTTTCCATGTTGCACCTTACCTCTTGTATCCTGCCACTTTGTTGTTTCTTTCAATGAATTTCAATAATTTTCTTGCAAAGTCATTGGGATTTTCTATATATTTTACCATATTATCCACAAATTAACAGTTTTGCTTTTACTTGCTGATTTATATGCCTTTAATTTCCATTTCTTGCATTATAACTCTGACCAAGGCTTTCAGCACTATATTGAGTTGTTGTTATTGTTGTTAAATGCTGTTGAGTCAGTTCCAACCCATAGCGACCCTGTACAGGGTTTCTGAGGAGCAGCTTGTGAGACTGAGTAGTAGTGGTGATAAATGTCACCCTTGTCTGGTTCCCACTCACAAAGAATGCTTTCAGTGTCTCTCCATTGACAGTGCTGTTGGCCATTGGTTTTGCATATATGGCCTTAATTATACTAATAAATTTTCCTTTAATTGATATTTTGTTGAGTATTTTGATCATAAATCAGTATTGGATTGTGTCAAATGTCTGTTCTGCATAGATTGATATGATCATGTGGTTCTTTTCCTTTGTTTTATTTATGTGGTAAATTACATTGATTATTTTTCTCATGATGAACCATCCTTGCATACCTTGTATGAATCCTACTTAGTCATTTTATATATATATATATATAATTTTGTTGGATTCTATTGTGTATGCTCCACATTTGTAATTATTAGTATTCCTCACTAGACTGCTAATTCTAAGAAATCAAGGAATTAAATCCAAAGCCTATGTATGTGCCTGGTATACAGCAGGGTTAATGGACAATGAATGAGTGTCAAACAAACCGAAGAATTGTTTATTACCTTAAAGAACTTCTCAACCTTTGAAGGAAAGAGTGACTAAGCATCCCCATACTCAGCAGCACCAACAGACATGAAGAGAGAATTGTATTTCAGCTGACACAATTTCCAAAGAAGACTCAACTGAGAGAGCATTTACCTTGGTGGTTTTTCAAAAACAATAAAACAGCGTGGTTTGTAATCAGTTAGCTATAGAAAAAGCTTATCAAGACTGTTTTTATTTCTTGTGCTTTTCATATTTAAAAAAAAAAAAAAAATCATTTACTTGTGGCAGGGGAGGGCCACATAATAGGGAACTGCTTCTAAAGTCAACTGTAACAGATTGGTTAAGTTACCTTGCTGGGAAGTTAACTGTGCTGAAAATTCTGGAAATGATTAAAGACTATAGTTGGATGTTGTTGTTCCTCAGTGCTGTCAAGTTGATTTTGACTCACAGCAACCCTGTTATAGGGTTTCTGAGGCATGGTTGGTGGGTTTGAACCTTTCTGTTAGCAGTTAAGTGCTTATCCTACAGTGCCACACCAGTGTAGAACATGTTTAAATGTACAATGTCAAGCCCCCTCTGGGTGGAACCCACAGTATTACTCCTAAAGTGCCCTCTGAAAGGGGAAGGTTGCACATGGATACTTCTGGAAAGTTGCTGTCTTATGTTGTATCAGTGTTAATGTTGTCTTAGATATTTTTGATGGAGGAGAAAAACCCTTTTAGCATTAACAGCTTGCACATTGCTTCTGTGTGTATATTCTTCTGGAAAGAAATATTTGGGTCAAATCTGAAGACCTCTGCTGCTTGTTCTCTGGACATACCAAGCCAAAATGTGTAAAAAAAAATAGATGTGCTTAACAGCATTTGTGTGTTACCTATGCTAGTCTCAACTAAGTGATCATTTTGTAAAGGTGAGAATCTTTCTCTTCTTTTCTTTTTAAGAATCCGTATAATACAAATGGAGTGGTTACACCCAGACACACACACATACCCTAGAACTCAACCCAGGTAAGTGTTTCTGGGACCTGGAGAGGGGGCAGGTCTATGAGAAGGAATGTGCAGGACCTCTGATGAAAAAGCCCTTCTGGGATTCGGAAAATCTGGATTCAATTCTTGACTCCATCTCTAGCTCACCACATAATTAAGAGGGCAAATCGACTAATCTCTCTGTCCTTCACTTTGTCCTCTTTAAAACGATAGTATTTGGCCTCTCCCCACTTCTCAGGAATGCCATGTCAGCAGAGGCTGGGGCGTGGGGCCTGGGGAGACCAATTAGCTGTAGGCAGCTAGGAGCTGTGCCCACCCCAGCTGCCCCTCCTGCCCCAGCCTGTCTCACAAATTAATGTCTGTAGTCACACAGGGCTGCCTGAGAGACTGTGAATGAATTTTAGACAACTTAAAGCTCTTCTGATAGAGGAACAAGATAAAAATAACATTTCTTTTCTGAAGGGAAAGTTTTGCTTACTTGCATGACAATACTATTTGTGTAGTGAAAAGGAGCCATGATTTAGCATATATATAGACAGAAACCTACTAGAGAAGAATTTAAGGAGCACTGTGGCTTTAGTGGGCTGCATATTGGGTTGCTAACTGTAAGGGCAGCAATTGGAATCCACCAGCAACTCTGCAGGAGAAAGATGAGGCTCTCTGCTCCTGCAGAAATTTACAGCCTCAGTAACTCTATACACGGTCACTGTGGCCAACTCCTCAGAACACAACCACATTTCCACTATAGGAGGATTCCCCTAAGAGTCAGGAAATCTGGATTCCAGTCCTGGCTCTTACAGAAGAGTAATGTTCAACAAATCTCCCAATGATAATAATACTTCTTGTTGTTTCGTTGCCATCAGACTGGCTCTGCTTTACGGCGACCCCACATACAACAGAACAAAATGTTGCCTGGCTCTGCACCACCTTCACAATGGTTGGTATGTTTGGGTCCCTTGTTGTAGCCCTTGTGACTTGAGTAGCTTCCAACCTAGGAGATTAATCTTTCAGAACTATTGGAAGGCAGTATCAGAAAATATTCTGTTGTGCTCCCTAGGCTTGTCATTGGCTAATTTTCAGCAGATTTCCAGGTCTTTCTTCCTAGTCTGTCTGAGTCTGAAAGCTCTGCTGAAACCTGTCCAGCATGGGTGGGCCCGCTGATATTTGAAATACTGGTGACATCGTTTCCCATTTCATAGCAGCACATAAGCCACCATAGTACAAATACCCAACAGTCACATGGTGAAATAATATTAATAGCTACCATCCACTGGATGTATATGCATATGTTCATTAATTCATATACTGGTAGGTCTGGCATTTATATACAGCCAAGTCCTAAATGAATGTTAGCTATCAGTATTATCATCTAACTTAATATGCTAGCAATCTTGTAAGACAGGTCCTATTGTTACTCACACTGTGCAGATGGGAAAACTGAGAGACAGAGAAGTGGGCACTACAATGCTCCACCCAGGACCCCTTCAGGAATGAAGGACGTATTCTTTCAGCGGCTGGGGGAGCTGCCACACAATATCTCTCTTTCAGCCCTCAGCACTCTGGGGATTCTCTTGGCTGAAGAAAACTGTGACTGTCATGATTCCTTCCAGGGCCACTGATCATGCATGATATGAAGGTCAGACCTGTCATTGGAAAACTGCTCTGAAGGTCCATCCAAGCTCTGGCGCTCCCTGTGACATCAGCTGGGACGTCGGCTGAGACTCATCCCAGCCCATTTTTCCCATGGACCCCTCCTGCTTCCTCCCTAATGCCTCCCTACCTCAGGTGTGTCTTTCAGTAGGTCACCCTAAGAGCTGTTCTGCACACAGTCTCAATCTCAGGGTCTGCAGCAAAAGCGTAATTTCAACGTCACCCTAAACACCAATCTATGACCTATAGATATTTTTTAAAAATTTAAATGTTCTGAGTTTTTGAGGTCTAATCCAATTCTGAAAGATTCTATGGTGTTGGTGTTAAGTGCCATCAAGTCAGTTCCAACTCAAAGTGACCCTGTATAGTTTCCAAGGAGCAGCTGGTGACTTTGAACCACTGACTTTGTGGTTCAAACTGGCTTATCCTACCACACCACATCAGGACTCCATTATTCTACGGTACCGCTGGGCAAATAATAGCCTGCTTCTCACCATTTCCAGACAACCTGTCTCCTTGTCTTTCCTAATGCTATGCCTGACCCTGTCCTCTTCCCAGGGGACAAGAAGTAACTCAAATACTCACCTGCTTTGAGTCTTTCTGCTTCCCATGTCTCTTAGTCATTTGGTCCTGTCTACTTTGGCTCTGTAGGATAAGCACTGGATTGCTAACCACCAGGTTGGCAGTTCGAGTCCACCAGCCACTCAACAGGAGAAAGATGAGGCTTTCTGCCCCAATAAAGATTTACAAGTCTTGGAAACCCTATACAAGGTTGCTGTGAGTCGTAACTGACCCGATGGCACTTAACAACAACTTAGTCAAGGCGCCCATTTGTTGATGTGTTAAGGTGCTCGTTTGGAGAAACTTCATGGGCTGTGGAGCCAAGCTGGCTGTAACCTTTACAAGCCTGGTTCTTTATGAAGACGACAGCCGAGGAGAGTCCCTGGGGCAGTTCTACCTTGTCACATGGGGTCGCTCTGAGTTAAAATTTACTTGAAGGCACCTAACAACGACAGCAGCCGCACTTGGAAACTAAGAGGCCTAGTAAGTGGTAGATCTGGCTGCTCACACAGGCTAGGTACTGAGCCCGAACTTGATGTGAGGCAGAGGCTCTGGAAGGGAGACTCGAAGATATGGGTGTAAGAGAATAGGCTGGGCTGTTTTCCTGCTTCTCACCCTCTGCTTCCTGTTTGTTCTCCCTCATCATTAAGGACTATGTCTATGAAGGCTGCCCCCTGTCACAGCCATGCTTCAGGACCGGAGAGGAGGTAATGTGTAAGGACTTTGGGTGACATGACCTAAGGTTTGTCCTCTTCCCCATTCCCCTCCCTCCCCCTTTACCTCAGGGAAAGCCAGGCACTAACTCTCTGGAATTCAAACAAACAGAACAAAAAGGAAAGGCAACATGGGAAATTGAAAAGGGCACTTGACTTAGAGAAAGACAGATGTAGGTCTTAATAGTATATAACCTTGAGAAAGTCACTACCTCCCTGACTCTCAGTTTCCTTCTCTGAAAAATGCTAGAATAATAATATCTACCTCACAGAGCAAGTATGACAATTAAGAGGGACTACAGATGTGAAAAGGAGCTCTGGTAGCATAGTGGTTACAAATTGGGCTGCTAACCTCACAGTCAGCAGTTCAAAACTACCAGCTGTTCCACTGGAGAAAGATGAGGCTTTCTGCTCCCGTAAAGATTTACAGCCTCAGAAACCCTGCACAGGGTTGCTATGAGTCGGAACCCACTCCACGGCACATCACAACAACAACAGATGTGAAGGAGTGCTGGTGTGGCGCTGCGGGTTGCGCCAGACTGCAAAGCCGTTTGAACTGCAAAGTCGGCAGTTCAAGGTCACCAGCTGCTCCTCGGAAACCCTAGACAGGGTCGCTATGGGTGGGAACTGACTCGATAGCACTTGACAAAAGATGTGAAATCTTTTCAGAAACAACAAATCGCCATGTAAGAGTTAGGCACTACTATTGCACACCAGAGTGAAGAGGCCCCCCAGCATATGTGTGAGACAGGGCCCTTCCAGGCCTCCCTTGCTTTCTCTAGTTGCTCATTATCACCTCTCCATTCACTCCTCAGTCTTCGAATAATTAGTCACTATGTGTTTGGTGCTGTTTTAGGCCATTGAGGATGTAGCCATGAACAATGCAACTACAAATCTCTGCACTCACACTCTAGTGGAGGAAGGCAGACAACAAACATACAGAAAAATGTACAATTCTAGGGAGAAAACAAAGAAAATAATAGGGATTCTTTTCTATTTATTAGCATCACTGATGAGGTGATATGTGGGGGAATTCTTGCAGGAAATGAGGGAACAAGCCCTTATGTCTGGGGAAACAGCATTCACGGCTGACAGAAGGGCTGTGCTTAGGCCCTGAGTGGACACACTCTTGACATGGTACCACAGAGGGCAGTGGCTGGAGTCAAATGACACTGCCGACCATCTTATGGACTTTTGCTTTTCTCCTGTGTGAGGGGGGCCACTGAAGCTTGCTGAGCAGAGAAACATGATCTGATTCATGTCTACTGTAATGTGGGAGACAGAAACAGGGAGGTCCAGTAGGAGGCCCCTGCAATAATCTATACGTCCAGACTTCATTTGACTACCAAATCCCAGTTTCTTTGCAGAATTTCTGGGAGATGCTGACCAGTTTTCTCACATTATAAACTGGAATATTAAAATCCCAAGAAGTTAAACAATTTGGTCAAGATTGTTTGGTATGGTAATAGCAAGAACTCTGCCACCACCATGCCCAATCCCCACCATCACCAATATAGCGTGATTCTGAGCCCAAGAGCCCAGAAGTCTCCTCAGACCACTTTTGTTGCAGCTGAAAATCTGGAGTTCAGGAGTGAGATCTGAGATGGAGATAGAATGTTGAAATCATCATGTGTTTTGTTGTTGTTGTTAAGTGCCGTTGAGTTGGTTCCGACTCACAGTAACCCTGTATAGTGTTTCCAAGGACCATTTGGTAGGTTTGAACTATTGACCTTAGCAGTCTAGTGCTTATCCTACAGCTCCACACCAGGACTCCATCATCATATATTTGTTGTTATATAAGTGCCGTTCAATCGATTCCGACCCATAGCAACCCTGTATAGGGTTTCCAAGGAGCAGCTGGTGAGCTTGAACCACCAACCTTGTGGTTCAAAAGGCTTTGCAGTCTGACGCATTAGGCCACTGCGCCACACCAGGGCTCCTGTCATCATATATAGATGGTATTTAAAACCATGAGGCTATTACTAAGGGAATGAGCATGGATGGAGAAGAGGTTCAAGGGAGAACCTTAGGTATTCCATCCAATAAATGGGAAGATGGGAAGGAACCTGCAAAGGAGACTCTTAAAGTCTGCAAAGGAAGTGACAATTGAGAGTGATGTTCCAGAAATCAGGAAGGGGAAATTATCAACTACTTTAAATGCTACTGAGCAATCAAGAGAAAGTCAGACTGATAACTGACAGTAGATTTTAGCAACATGAGGTCACTGGGAACTTTAGACAGAAGGATTTGGGAAAGCAAACAGGAGCAAATACAAGAGACTGGAGTGGATTCAAGAGAAACAGGAAGAGAGGAGTTGCAGACAGCAAGCATAGACAACTTTTTCAAGTTCTGTTCCTGGCTGCCTCTTGGCTGTTCAGTCTCTCCAAATCTGCTTCCTATCCTTGTCCTTCTCTTCCATTTTCCATCTTTTCTCTCTCCCCACACACAAACTTACGTGTTCCATCTTCCATTCCCTTTAGTCCAACTTTCCTTCAGGAAAAAGTCGTCTAATAAACTGACATTTTACCTTCCGTGAAGGCTGATTACAATGAGTGCTCAGAAGCACATGAGGAAGACAGAAGTCACTTGCCAACATATGACAGAGCCAGAAGAACCAGGAAGCACTGAGAAAATGAAGCTTTCATCCAAGTCCTTCTCGTTCCCAGAGAGGGAAAGACAGGGACAATGGAGGCGCAAATATTAGCGTATACCTTTCTCTAGTCACAGGCACGTCATTAAAATGACTCAGTTCAAATGGCACATACGAATTTCCAAAGAAGTTTCTTTCCTTTCAAATTTATTTGCGTCACAGAAGCTATTGGATTTCCTGGAAGTTTTATTAACACTGTGAATTAATCAGCAGTAATGTTCAGACCCCAAGACCCCTGTTACCTTTGAAAGGTGGTAGAAGATGGAGATGTTACAGAAGGCAATATAAAAAGTTTGGGGAGGCTGCTGGAAGCCAAACTATTGAAGACTAAAGGAAGAGATGTTAAGAAAGTGAGGACAATAAAAGCAGACTAAGTCAGGTGGTAAAAATAGGGCCACACTTACAAATAATGGGCGGCACTTTATTTTCATTCCAAGAAAACTGTAGTAACAGAACCCAGTTGCAATTGTTAAGATTACCCAAGGAAATGATCTAAACATCTCTACAGTTTTTAAATTGGAAAATAGATTTCTGGCACTGTGTTTTTTCTGTCATTAAAAAAAAAGTGTCCAGGAACT
The DNA here is from genome assembly GCF_000296735.1 of Chrysochloris asiatica. NCBI lineage: Eukaryota > Metazoa > Chordata > Mammalia > Afrosoricida > Chrysochloridae > Chrysochloris > Chrysochloris asiatica. Next base: position 14,019,957 of record NW_006408522.1, read on the forward strand.
AATCATCAACATCAAGTTGTCGTTAAGTGCCATCGGGTAATTTCCAACTCACAGCAACCCTGAATAAGGTTTCCGGAAAGCAGCTGGTTAGTTTGAACTGCCAACCTTGCTGTTCAAGCTGACCTTGCAGTCCAGCACATTAACCCTCAGTGCCACACCAGGACTCCCGATTAACCAAAACCCACTGGGCAGAAAGAGCTGGTTTTGTCAGAACCAACTGTGCAACACAGGCAAGTGTCCATTTTCCTATGAGCCTCCACTTCCCCATTTACAGAATGTGGAACAAATCAGATCTAAACTCTCTTCCTTAAGAGTTAAAGACGCTAATTCGATATTAGAGGTGCCTTCTATAGCTGGCTAGTTTCCTAATGGTGCTTCCTTTGAGGCCCTACTCAAAGTCGCTGAAGAGGAGAAGAAAACTTTTTATCCAAAACTCTAAGCAACCCATATAAGATACACTTTCATTGTTACAATATGATCTCGAGAAACGCTATGTAATTCAATACAAGTATACGTGGTACTGATTAGGAGAACTGATGTATTTATTAGCAATATTTTCAGACAAAATTTATAAGCACCAGACTAAGTCTCTACCTTTTAAGGAGCATTTCTGTATGAACTAAATAAGGGCCTGATTTAATACTTTCATTCTTTTTGCCTTAATAATGTGAAATGTTTCCATACGAAGCTTGTCTCTCCTTAGCTCAATGCCCTAATTTCCCCTTGTCAAAATTGCTTTGTAAGGGAGTCTCCATTGTTCTCAGTTAATTTTAACACTAAATTAAAATTTTCATATGGTGGTGATTTTAAAACATTTTACTTCATATGCCAAAAGGCACCTCCTAAACTACTCCCATCATAATTGTTACCATCGTTACAATAAGGTTTTCATATAGAATCTCTTTTCGACCTCAAAGTGCTCTATAAAGACCACACTTTGAAATTTTGTTCTCAAAACATACCCCATACATTAGGTAAGAGGTTGCTGACCTCATCTTACAGACTTAATAGTCATGAGTACATAACTTCCCACTGGACTCAAAGGAAATAGTGTCATTTAAATCCTAAATCTAATCATCTGGTGTGATTCCAGTGGCTTACCTCCTTTTCGTCCTCCACCCCCCGCCCCAAGTTTTCTAAAATCATCTGGGAAGTAATAGATCATATTTAATTGTTGAGGCTTTGATGCTGTGCTTTCAGAATCACTTCTGATTTGTGGTCTGGCTCTAGTTCAGTATTAGCCAGCACTAGGTTTATTTCATGGGCACAGTATCAAAGCTTCCTCACTTTAGCCAGAAATTAAAATAATAGTTTTAAGTTTCTCTTTCCTGTCAAGGAGCTAGTCATTAATGAGATTTGCCATATTTTTAAGTGACTATCTATGCCCCCCATAAAAGCTGGATATATAATCCTTTTATTTATCTAGCATATGGGCTCTCTCCAATCTTCCCTCTACAAAGACAGACTCTCCCCCACCTCCATCCCCTATGCCAACAATACAAACTAGGTCATGAAGTCTGCAAAAGACAAACTGCCCGATTTCCCCTGGTCCCCTGAATAAAGCCTATGAAACTCAATGTCATTTTTCCTCACATCATTTCTTCTAAGAAGTTTTATACAACCAAATGTCGAGTGAGAAGACTAAAGACAGCAGCAGTGGCTAAAATTGGTCACACAGTCCTAAAATGATTAAAAGCAAGAACATTCTAGATACGAAATGCATCAGAAGTAAAAAAGCTCTTTTGTAGTATAAATCAGAGACAAGACAAATACCCGCAGAGTAATCTGAGCTCTTGCTTAGCGTTAGCACTTTCTGAAGGCCAATTGCAACATTGATTTGTGGTCTTCACGTGCAAGGCCATGCAGTCCAGCCAGTGCCCAGAAATCTTGAGTGCTCAGATCTTTTGTTGCCTGTCTTTGCGTGAGCTTGAGCAAATCACCTCAGCTTTAGGAAACCAAGATAATCCCGCCTACTCCCTAGCTTTCACCTTGACTCACAGCAGGCCTCCTGGTTCCCCAGGGAATGATGTGGATTACAGACAGGGCCTAAGAAAATGGGAAATTATTACTCCTAGAGATGACTCATATATAATAAGATTAATCCTCATAACGACTTCCAGGGTTCAGGTTAAGCTCCAAACTTTAGCACTTACTTCTTTCTCTGGACTTAATCATTTGAAAGTTGAAGCTAAGAGTTCATGACTTGAGGGACTCTCCATTTTCCTCTTTGAAACCTATATTTGGCTACTATGTTTTTATAATCTCTCTCCCTTACTGGCTAATTCTTTTCAATCAAAATTACAAAATAGTTTAGTTGCACACACTAAAACGGTATTCTGAATTGTCAACGTAACTATCACAAACAAATAGGAGTCCTGGAGTGGTGCTATGGGTTAATGTGCCAAATTGTAAAGTCGTTTGAACCAGAAGGCCAGCAGTTCAAGCTCACCAGTCACTCCTAGGAAACCCTACACAGGATCGCTTTGGGTCAGAACCAACTCCATGGCACTTAACAACATCACAAACAAGTAAGCTATTGGTAACTAATTAGCTATTCTAATGGAAACAATAAGGCTACTTTAGTAAGTGGCAAGGTTCCAAAATACCTATCACCCAAGTTTCAAAAAAATCAAGTAAAAGAATATTTTTTTTAAATGAATAAGGGAGGATTTGCACTACCAAAGATTTTTTTCTCCTGGGGAATTTGAAAAGCTGATGTTAAAATTCATATGAAAATGCAAAGGGCTGAAAATAGTCAAACCACTGTTGCACAGGTTTGCTCCATGCTCCACCCAGCCTTCTCATGAAGCTATGGTAACTAAGGAAATGGAATGTTAGTATAAATAAATCTCGGCTTACAGAGAACCCAGAAAACAACATACACATACATGCTGGTGGTTATATACTGTGGAGTCGGTTCCAACTTATAGCGACCCTGTATAGGATTTCCGAGGCTGTAAATCTTTACAGGAGCAGAAAGTCTCATGTTTCTCCCATGGAACAGCTGGCAGTTTTGAACTGCTGACCTTGCGGTTCACAGCCCAACTCATAACCACTATGCTACCAGAGCTCTTTATATGCATACATAGATGCTTTGATATATGGGAGAAGTCACTATAGATCAGTTGGGGAATGACTGACTTTTCACTAGACAGTGCGAGGACCGGAGGTTACCTATATGGGGACAAGATAAAATCGGTACTCTTTGTCACACATTCACAAATAGATCTCAGGTGGGAACAAATACCTAACATGAAAGGCAAAATGATAAAGGATTAAAGACAAAAGAGAAATAATAAATGTTGGTGAGGATATGGGGAAATAGGAACCCTTATTATCTGTTCCTCAGATAGTTGAACCCAACATTTATTGCAACTTACTTACAATAGGTAGACACAACCTAAAGGTCCATAAGCAGATGACTGGATAAAGAAAATATGGTTGCTGTTGTTAGGTGCCATTTCAGACTCAGAGCAACAGAATCAAACACCCTGGTCCTGCCCATGCCTCACAATTGCTCTGCGCTTGAGTCCACTGCTGCTGCCACTGCGCCAATTCATCTTGTTGGGGG
>NW_006408522.1:14037462-14039166 GCF_000296735.1 Chrysochloris asiatica
TCCACTCCTGTAAAGGTTTACTGCCTCGAAAACTCCTGTGTAGGCAGATGGTGAAGTGGTTGAAGCCGAGCTGCTGTGATATCATCAAGGTGCTTCTTATCCCTGCGCAGCCTTTCTTCTGCGGAAATCGGAGGCTCTCTCTGCTGGCAAAGGCTAGATGAATCATTTGGTTGTGAAGGTAATCTGAAAAGGAGACAACTTTGGCTATACAATCAAAGTATTTTCTTTTTACAGACACACAGAGAAATGATCTTTAACCTTACAAGGTAGTTCTTTTCTAAAAAGGTTAACTGTAAACAGTACACCTATATTGCATTTGTCGATATAGACGCTTTCCTTTTTCTTAACATATTTACTTCTAAATATACACATTTAAATAAACCCTCTTATGGAGAATTTGACAATTCATCGTTGTGATAGTAGGCAGAGACATGGTTGTTTCCGTCTTTTCCGTGCTACCCTTAGCCCCTCACCCTACCCTACCCCTAAAGAAACCTTGAATTAAAGCTGCCGCTATTCTTTCATCTATTAATTCAATAAACATCTGTTAACGGGCTTAGTGTCAAGTAGAGGGAAACAAGCATGCAGTTTCAGTGCAATTAACACAAAAGGTTTTATGAAAGACATCCACCTAGCACACTGGAGCATAAATATATACATTACCAGTTCTACTAGGGGGTTCCTATTCCCTGCTTTGGAATCTTGGTGTGGTGCTGAAGGATAAGCACTGAACTGCTAACCAGAAGGTTGGCAGTTCAAACCCAGGTTCCTCAGAAACCCTACACAGGGTCACTATGAGTCAGAACCTACTTGATGGCACACAACAACATTCCCTGATGTGAACACTGCATTTGAATATTTTTCACAGAACTTTTAATCTTTCTGGAGATCTCAGCAATAAAGCTGCAAGGAGCTATTAGCAGGGTTTGTACCCACCCTGCTTGGATCTGTTTTCACAATGGTTTTCAGCATCTTTTCTAACACCATCCCGGACACTGTCATTATTATTTAACATTTTTCCAAGTGTGTAAGCCTTAGAGATCTTCATCTAGATCCTAAACCCTTTGTCTCACCAACAGTACCTGCTGCTTACATATAAGCATTCAACTATTTTCTAGAAGAATGTCCTAACTGCTCCTGCAATTGCTTTCCCTAAGTTTACAGCCTAATCAAAGGAAAAATCATTTTCAACATAATTCAAAATAGTTATGTTTAAAAAAAAAGGGGGGCATAATACAAGTGATAGGTATATAAGAGGAACAACAACACTAGTGAGGTACGCACACCATAGAATGGTCAATCCTTTGAGATCCAAAGGCAGCATTTCCCTACGGACAAAATTCAGAAGGATTGGTAGGAGAGGAGGAATAGAAACAAGAATCACAGGGAGGAAGTGGGATAAAGTGATGTTACATGGAAGGGATTGCAATCATTGACATGAAATGAAGTGTATGATTTGTTGAATGTAAAACGGATGGTCTGCTGTGTAAGCCTCCACTCAATCCACAATAAAAAGGCATTCATATATTTGCTAACTGTGTATTATTAAACACTGATCAAACATTATGAAGTTAAATATTCTCCCATTTGTTACTGAATCTTTTTCAACTATTTGGCTAAAATACTAACATGTTTTTCAACATGACTCCTCCTGTCAGGCTGCTGTTTTCCCAATATGTTCATTCTCAGCTACAGGTAGTTCTC
>NW_006408522.1:14039266-14047752 GCF_000296735.1 Chrysochloris asiatica
TCCTCCATTTTACCAAGCATGAAGTCCTTCTCCAGGGACTTGTCCCTCCTATGTCCAAAGTATGAGAGATGAAGCCTGGCCACCCTGGCTTCTAAGGAGAACACTGGCTGTACTTCTTCCAATACAATTTTGGTTTTTGGAAGTCCATGATACCTTTAAAATTCATCTCCAACACCTAGTATGGCACTGTGGGATAAGCGTTGGACCACAAGGTCAGTTTGAACTGCAAGGTCAGTGGTTCAAACTGCTCAGCTGCTCCTCAGAAAATCTATACAGGGTCACTGAGTCAGAACCGACTCAATGGCACTTACCAACAATGAGCACAACTCAAATGCATTACTTCTTCAATGTTCTTCCTTAGTCATTGTCTAACTTTAATATGCATATGCAGTTATTGAAAATACCATGGCTTGGGTAAGGCACACACACTTTAGCCCTCAAACTGGTATCTTTGTTCTTGAACACTTTAGAGAGGTCTTGTGCAGCAGATTTGCCTAATGCAATACTTCATTTGATTTCTTGACTGCTGCTTCCGTGTTGACAATGGATCAAGCAAAGTGAAGTCTTTGACAGCTTCGATTTCTTCTCCATTTATCATGATTCTATTTATTGGTTCAGTTGTGAGAATTTTGGTTTTCTTTACATTGAGGTACAACCCATACCAACGGATGTGGTCTTTGATTTTCATAAGTATTTTAAGTCATCTTCACTCTCAGCATGCAAGGTTGTTTCATCTGAATATCTCAGGTTGTTAATGACCCTTATCTAATCCTGATGCCTCATTCTTCTTCATATAATCCAGCTCCTCAGATTAATTGCTCAGCATACAAACTGAATATGTATGGTGAAAGAGTACAACCCTGGCACATTCCTTTCTTAATTTTAAACCATTCAGTGTCCCCTTGCTCTGTTCAAACGACTGCTTCTAGGTCTGTGTACAGGTTCCTCATGAGCACGGTTAAGTGTTCTGGAATACTCATACATACAATGAAATACTACTCAGCCAGTAAGAGAAATGAGGTCTTGATAAATGCTATAGGGCATGAAGACATTACACTGAGTAAAATAAGTCAATCATTAAAGGACAAATATTGTATCACCTCACTTATACAAAAAGGAAACACCAGAAAATGTATTTTGGTGCAGTGAATTATTTAATGTCTCTTCTAGCTAAGGTGGTGGTAGTGGTTATATGCCATGAAGTCGATTCTGAATCATAGCAACCCTATATAGGGTTTCCGAGGTTGTAAATATTTAGAGCAGCAAAAATCTTTCTCCCATGAAATTGCTGGTAGTTTCAAACTGCTGACCATGAGATTAGCAGCCCAACTTGTAACTAGTACGCTACCAGATCTCCTTCTCTTCTAGCTGTAGTCTTTGAAAACTCCCACCAAATGGCCTTTCTCCTGGTAGGTCTGAGCAAGGGAAACTGGGGGAAGATGATTCAGTTGTTACTATGATTAGTCTATCTTGCCATAGTGCTGGATATAAAATGACCTATCTTAGAAGCGTAGTGGTTACGAATCAGGCTGTGAATCTCACGGCCAGCAGTTCAAAACTACCAGCTGTTCTGCAGGAGAAAGATGAGGCTTCCTGCTCCTGTAAAGATTGACAGCCTCAGAAACCCTGTACAGGGTCACTATGTCGGTTCCGACTCCACAGCACATAACCACCAAGTACCACCATCTCAGAAGCAGGAGGAAGGTCCCAGGAATGGAATGCATCTTTTGGACCCAGAGATCCCTGCACATTGGACCTCGCTGACCCAGGGACAGAAAGCTGTGAAAGTGGAGGAGCAGCAGCAGCAGCACCAAGAGCCCGAGCACTAGACAGAGCAGTGAGCTTCCCAGGCCAGGAGCAAGTCAAGCCCAATGTCTTTGACAGGAGGCTCACTTGTGAAGTGGGGTGCCTCCAGGCACTTAATTAGGGAGCTAGTTCTGCTGACCCAGAGTTAGATCTAAGCAGCTTTGGGCTGAGGCTTACAGAGGAATGGAGTGCCCTGTGGCCATTTATCAACAGTGCTAGAAAAGCTTTGCAACATTGCCAGGGCAAGGCTAAGATCAGGGGGCCTGTGGCTGAGAGGCCAAGGACCAGAGAGCGACCTCTGTCTGGGAAGAGGCTGTCCTGACTTTGCACCTTGCACATTTCTAATTTTGTGAGTCCCCTAATAAACTCCCTAACTGTAAGTATTGTGTTCTGAGTTGTGTGTGGCCAGTGCAGTGAGTGCTGTGGTGGGATGGTTGGTACCATCTTCTGCATGTACAGCAGCCCGAGAGTTATTAGTGGCTGCCCGGAGAGGGAGGGAAGGTGGAGGTGTTTATGTGTGGAGTACCCAGTTTCAGCTTACAGTGATGGGAAACGAGCAGTAAGGATAAGATCGCACGGCTGACAAGCAATAGTTGCCGAGACTGCTTATGGACAATCAAACAAAAGGATGTGGTTCCTCAATTTGATGGTTTAGGGTCCTGGTTTCATGGAACATCTGTTAATAGACCAGTTAATAACATACTTTAGTACGTCTGGTCACCTTCTTATTTGCTGTATAGTGCCTAGGATCTTTTGATCAAAGATTCTATTTCAAATTCTGATCAAGAGGAAGAACAGCAGAACAGAATTTCAAATTCTCATGGGATCTAAACATTCTAAAACCAGGGAGGCTAGATGATCCACTGAAACTAGTCTTGAGATAATATGTAAACCTCAAAACTCCTGAAGTCTTCTTAAAACTAAACATTAGTTTACTATTAAAGAATGTCTGCCTTGAACATTGTGCTCTTTTAAGAATTATTTCTATGGAATCAAACTGACAAAAGCAACTCAAAAGATTAGATAGGAACCTTAGAGGGCAGTGAATTTATTTTTATGACCAAGGAACGTCTCAGAACAGGGTGAAAATGGCTCACCTCAAAGAATGTCATTAAATGCCCTAGAATTGTACGGGTAGAAATTGTTGACTTGGTGTATGTTCTGCTGTTAATATTCTCAACAACAAAAAGAAATTTAAAAAACAAAATGAACAAAAAACTTCCTTATCCATATCAAATTAACTTTAATATGTGCTTTAGTATCAAGCTTTAGTATGTGCTCCACAAAGTTCTGGTAGCGTAGTGGTTACGAATTGGGCTGCAAACCACAAGGTCAGCAGTTCGAAACTATCAGCCGTTCCACAGAAGAAAAGTAAGGCTTTCTGCTCCCATAAAGATTTACAGCCTTGGAAACCCTGTACAGGGTCGCTAGGAGTCTGAACCGACTCCACAGCACATAACCACCACCACCACCACGAAGTCCACTGACAAAAACTGGGCCATTTCCATCTTTCCAATTTTTGTTAGTTTGAACCTCCTAGGACAGCACCTGCTTTTACCTAGATAGGAATATTTTAAAACAGCGTCCCTTGGATGTCAGAAAATCCTACTTGAAAATAAAATTATACTTCTCACAACTTCAAAAAAGATAGGAGAATACCTTCCAGACTTTAGGGAACAATTCCCTAGTATTAAAATTTTAAATAGCTGTTCATCAGAAGTAGTCATGAAGAAAATGAAAAGTAACCTAGAGATTTTTGTAACACATATAACCAACTAAAGATCCAGAATACATAAAAACTACAAATCAGTAAGACAGCCAACACAACAGAAAAAGGAACAAAAGATTCAAATGGGCATTTTTGAAAGAAGGAATCTCAGTGGCCATCAAACATCTGAAGATGCTCAAGGCCTTTACTAATCATGGAAATACAAAATCAAACAACGGATTTCTACTACAGAAACATCAAATTGGCTAAAATTGAAGTCTAACAAAATGTTACGAACTAGAACTCTCCTATATGGTTGGTGTTAAGTGCCATCCAATTGGTTCCAACTTACAGTTCAAACCCAAAGAGCAGCCGGTGGGTTTGAACTACAATGTGGTTAGAAGTCTAGTGCTTATCCACCAGCGCCACACCACATATGCTTTGGGGAGAGGAGAGGGAGAAATATAAAATGTTAGAGATGTGCACACTTCATAAACCAGCAGTGTTCCACTTACACGTATGAGGTGTGTTATTTCTGCTAGTTGCCGTAGAGTTGATTTCTGACTCATGGCGGTCCCATGTACAGAGTGGTGGTGGCAGTGGCTGTGTGCTGTGGAGTCGGTTCCGACTCATAGCGATCCTGTACAGGGTTTCCGAGGCTGTAAATCTTTATGGGAGCAGAAAGCCTCATCTTTCACCCGTGGAACAGCTAGTAGTTTCAAACTGCTGACCTTGCGGTTTGCAGCCCGATACGTAACCACTACGCTACCAGTAGAACTACTCCAAAGGGCTTTTCAAGGCTGTGACCAGATCTGCCTGAGGCACCTCTGAGTCTGAATTACCAATCTTTAAGCTAACAGTCAAGCAGGGTCTCTAGTCATAGAGATGGCCCCTATAGAAAGGTGTTTATAAGCATAAAAATGCTATACACAGCATTTTTTAAAAGCCCAATACTAGAAACACCACAGAAGTTATCTGTCAGAGTAGAATAGACACATTAATAAAATGAAATTATACAGTGATAAAAATGAATAAGCCACACTACACATGAATTTTATAAGCAATGTTGAGATACCAGATACAATAAAACAGAGTATAATCCCATTTTTATAAAATCAAAAGTGGCAAAACTAAAATCAAGTTGCATATATTACAGGTAATGCCCTTTTAAAAAGTGGGGCGGAGGGGGGCTATGACCATGAATTCAGGATGGCAGTTACCTCTTGAAAAAGCTTGTCAAGAAGTAGATCTCTGGGAGATTCTAGACTGCTCGCAGTAGCTTTTCTGCATCTGGTTTGTGATGACAGCTGTTTGCTTTATCTGTTGTATTTTTTGCCAGTTGTATTTCACAATACATTTTAAAACTAAAAATACAAAGGAAGACTTGTACTAACAAATGTTAACAATTAAAGTCATAAATATTAAAATCAGTATTAGAACTGATAAATAGGAAATTGATATTTTAAATTATGGTACACTCATGAAATATTCTACAGTCGTCTAAAATGCGAAGTACAATGTAGGAAATGTTTACTAGAGAATCCCACCCCCCACTGTCATCAAATCCATTCCAACTCGTAGCGATGCTGTATAGAGGTTTCCAAGGCTATCTTCATGGAAGAAAAAGCCTCATCTTTGTGGTGGGTTTGAACTGCTGACCTTTCAGTTAGTAAAACAATGTATACATGATTCCATTTTGAAAATATAAATGTATAGCTATGCATAGAAAAATACATACCCACAGCAAAATATTAGTTTCTTTCTGGGCAGTAAGATTATAGGTGATTATGTGTAAATGAGCTCTGGTGATGCAGTATCTAAAGCACTCAGCTGCTCACCAAAAAGTGTTTGCACCCACCAGCCACTCCTCAGGAGAAAGATGTGGCAGTCTGCTTTCACGACGATGTACTGCCTTGGCAACTCTGTGGTGGAGCTGTGTTCTGTACTCTGACCTACAGGGTCACGGAGTCAGAAACCACTCAACAGCAGCGGGATGGTTTCCTGGGAGTGTCTATGCATGTGAGCCTTTACATACTCCCCAGCTTTCCTAACATGCATGATTTTATTCTATAAGAGGATGTCAGAGCAAATCATTTTCCATTGTGAAATCAATTAACTTTAAAAACCAATAACGAGACTTAGTTTAGTATACTACATATTGCTTTTTTTGCTGGGGGCTGCAGCAGCCACCACTAAAAGCAGATGATCTAGAACAAATCCCATTCTACATTTATACATCTGACTTAAATACACTTTAAGTCAAATTTCACACATGAACCTCCACATTACCACGCAGTCAATTCTGACCTCTGACGACCCTACAGGACAGACTAGAACTGCTGCAGGGTTCCCAGGGCTGCAAATCTTTACAGGACTAGACTACCACATCTTTTGCAAGCAGTGTGGCTGGTAGAGTTGAAATCATGGCCTTGTGGTTAGCAGCCAAGTGCTAAACAGCCTTTATAAAATGTAAGAAGTTATTTAAACACCAGTAAGACACCATTAGCATTCTGAAGTTTTATGCTTTTACAACAGTTTATTTAAAGGCTTTGACATATTAGACAAATAAATCTTTGATAACATAAGTGTTAATTTCTCTGAAGACAATGTAGTCCTTTAAAATGACATGAACATGTGTATACATGAGATGTTGAGGCTTCTGCACTCCACATGTCCCTCTTTTGAAGAAAAAGAAAAGTGTGAATTAACCAGATAACAACTGTTGCTTTAGAAAAAGAAATCAATTTCCTTAACAAACCTATCATCTGTTAGGACGATGAAGTTAATTCAGGCAAAGATTAAATACAACAACTTCCTTCACCTAGATTTTATACTTGTGTTAGAACTCAGGTACTCCAGGTAAATCTGACCACCTAGGAAACAACTGCAACTTTCAGCATCTACTGGAAGTATTGCTAACTCATCAGAAAAACAGTAACATTCTTCCTAAGAGAAAACAGAAGGAAATAAACATTTTTGTTAAGTATACCCTATGAGCTTCTTCCTGAAAACTTCACTCAATAAACTGCATGCAAACATGCATAAAATTGTCCAGACTGCTCCCTTCTTGACGTAAAAAAGGAGGGAACTATGTTTTTCTAATTCATTTTAGGTGATGCCAGGGACAATTAAGTATTTCACTGAAAGACAAGTAACGTTATTTGACAGAGGTAAAAATAAGGAAAAGAGCAAAGTTACCTGTTTTCATTTGGTGTAAAGAAAAAAAACAGTGCTAATATAATAAAATATCAGACCAATACAAAACATACTACAAAACTATAATACAATGTGATTAAACACAATATTCAAATAAACACATAAAATTTGTCTGAAAGATGAATTGGGCTTTTTTAAATAGCTACCTTGTATACTTTATAAAATTCTTTCCCTCAGCAATGTCTGACACTGACCTTGATACTTGTAATAAAGTCTGACAGAAAAAAATGGCATCTCAACAGTGAGGTTATCCTATGCCCATCTTCACAATTCATCGTTAGAGGACTGATCATCTTCATCCCCCACTTCTCGGTATTTCCCCAAAGTCTTTCCTTCTGGATTGTAGCTCTGCATTTTAATATTCAGTCTTTCCGCTAATTTTTGTGCTGCGAGCTTGGCTTGCATTTCCTTTAAGATAAAAGCAAAGCAAAAAGTTACTTATTCACATATATTCCTTATTTTTCAACACAAAGTTATTCAGATACACACAAAAAAAAACCCACAACTGTTCTCTGCAGTAACACGAGAGGGCTTCAAACAATTCCATCATCTTTTAGTTCTATTTTCCCATGTAGCTTTCAAGCAACATACACGTATATATGCATGTGTATGTGCATATATGGGCAATACTTACGAGAACTTTGCTGCTGTGGTTAGGTGACGTCAAGTCCATGCTGACACAGAGACCATCTGCACAACACCGAAACTCTAACCTACTACATTTGTAGTTACAGATTTTTCTTAATAAACAAGACTGTACTACAATATTCTAACTACATACATGAACTGAGTAATTGGCTCAGCCCTGACATATTTAAGTATATGAGCACATACATGTATATATTCACAGATTGTACGGCCTCAGGAAACCAACAACCTACTTCCTAGATGTTACTTGGCAAGATTTTAGTCAGGCACGATCCACCAACAGAGCCCCTGGGTGGTGCAAAGGGCTGACACAATCAGCTGCCGAAAGGCTGACATTTCCAGTCTACCCGGTGGTACCTGAGACAAAAGGCCTGGGAATCCATTTCCAAAAACCCAGCCATTAGACACGCGATGGAGCACAGTTGTACTCAGACACACCTGGAGTTGTCATGAAATTAGAGGTGATCCAATGACAACTGGCTACTACATGTTGTTCGGGTCTCCCTTATGGTCCACACACGTACTTTCTCTCGTCTCGTTTTTCTGTATATAAATTGCCAACATACATGTTTAAAGTTCTATACAGAAAAAGTGATCTTTAGGGAAAATACTGATATAAATTTCAGATGCATTTATCTTCACAGAAGCGCACGGATTATGCTTTATACATAGTGTCTGACTGGCTGTTGTTAGCATTCCACCACCACCCCTCCCACCTTCCCATTTTATAACTCCTCCCTGTACAGCAGGAGATGGGAGTCTAGGAACTTCACAGAATGGTTTCAAAAAGTTCACGGAAACATCCCATTATCTTTCAATTCCACTTTTCCATGAACTTTTTGAAGCCCCTGGTATTGTTCAGGGTCAGGATCTCCCAAGAGTTTTTAAGGTAGAAGAAATTTATAAAAGCTGCATGGGCAGAAGAACAAACAAGATGGCAGATCGGTTGGACGTGCAGTAAAGGAGCTCTGCCAATAACAACATAGAATACCCGACCAAGCAGGCTCAGGGGCCAGTCCCAGAACTCTGAACCACATATAAAGGAATACTTAGAAGGTTGGAAGGCTCACAGCTGGGGGAATTTGTGGCAGAAGCAAGAAATCTATTG
>NW_006408522.1:14053397-14057703 GCF_000296735.1 Chrysochloris asiatica
GACTCCTCCTGTCAGGCTGCTGTTTTCCCAATATGTTCATTCTCAGCTACAGGTAGTTCTCACACACAGCCTACTCCACCTTTTTTTTTTTTTTTGGCTTTGGTTCTGGTAAATACCATGTCCTTTAACAAACACCTTATGACCAACCTGTTTCCAATGGTACTTACAAATTGGTTTTAAATTTATGTGGTGGGGGCACTGGGTTTTTGGCACGCAGTTCTAGCACTTCCATGTAATGTGGCTTCTTCTGAGTCCTACTCTGAAGGACTGTCAAGTTATCGGTACTTGTATTTTCCTCTGAGCGGTGCTCCCCTTGCTCTGCAATTGTAATCCTTTGTAGTCTATCAATAATCAGGTTGTCAGAGCTGCTGGATATACCTTCTGCTTGACTGGAAACACGACGCTGAGAGAGACACTCGCTAGCTTCGCATGAGGAAGTGGCCTTGCTGCTGGGAGGTATACACGTGTTCACTGTGTCCTGTGCCTCTGAAGTCTCCTCATTGCCTTTGTCAAAGAGATGGACAATTTCCTGTTTTGCGGAAGGTGTTTTGGATGACTTGCTGTCAGCAACAGAGGAACAGCCAAGAACCAGTGATGTAGTATCAAGTATCTGGTCAGAATTCTGAGCCTTGGCTGTGTCCACATCAACTCCCACCATCACTTTTTGCCTTACTTTAAAGTCTAATCTAACAGGATTTAAGAGTTCACTTGTTGCTCTAAACTCTTCACGTTCTGCAATGGCTGCTTTCAGTTTGGAAACAGAGTCTAAGATCTTTTTACCTTTGTCGGGCAATTTGCAAATGAATTTTCTGTCAAATGGGAAAAAAAACACATAAACATTAGAGTTATGTCTTTAAACTTGAGATATAAACTTTAAAAGACAAAGCACTATCCTCACAAGGAGAAAAGCTGACTTCAAAATTAAAATCTGGTTTCCAACTGTCCCAAAACAGGAATGAAACAATTAAGATAAAATAATTATCAAAATAATAGAAAAAGAAACAAGAGTATGCAGGAATAACAGGGAATATGTCTCAGTTGGCTCATCCAATAAAAATTTTAGTAAATGTATTTTAAACATAAAACAATTATATATACACAAGACATGGACTCCTAGCATGGCACTGTAGGATCAGCACTGGACTATGAACCACACAATCTGTGGTTCAAACTCACCAGCTGCTCCTTGGAAACCCTACCCAGGGTCACTATGAGTTGGAACCGACTGGACGGCACTTAC
Source organism: Chrysochloris asiatica (assembly GCF_000296735.1). Classification (NCBI taxonomy): domain Eukaryota; kingdom Metazoa; phylum Chordata; class Mammalia; order Afrosoricida; family Chrysochloridae; genus Chrysochloris; species Chrysochloris asiatica. The sequence goes on from NW_006408522.1 coordinate 14,054,638, forward strand.
CAAGAACAACACACAAGACACTCCAATAGATAAACAGTTAGCTAAGTGTGATCCTCAAGATATTCAGGGGGAGCAGGGGGAGGCACATCTGAGAGGTCAAAACTATAGTCTCAACAATACTAAGATATGTATTGTTTTCTCACTTTCTCACATGGGTCCAGCGGAGTTTCCCAGAGGCTACCGATGTATGATGACATCACTGCTCTGAAAGCTAATGGAATGTGTGCTTGCATAGTCTTGGTTTTTTAAAGATTTCTTTAAATCTTTAAATCAGTTGTAATTTCTAATAAATCAGTATAGTAAATATTGAGATACAAATGTATCCCACATAAACAAAGGTACTTTTGTACCTTCAATAATATTTAATTTAGTATAAAAGGGTCCTAAGGTCAAAAACTTAAGAGACTTCACTGCTATAGAATAAAAGTCCAACCTCACAAAATCAAAGCACCCATGTGACTATTTGCCCCCTTTACTCAGTGACATTGGGTCCACTCCTGTAAAGGTTTACTGCCTCAAAAACTCTGTACAGCATCGCTATGAGGAGGAATCAACCTGATGGCAATGAGTTTGTTTATTTGTTCTGGTTACTGATTAACAGAAGTCCCCTTACACACTCCTTTTTCTTTAGCCGTACTATGAATGAGAGAAAGCTCACCAAAATTACATTAGGCCTGCTTTTCTTTCTCTGCCACAACTGTTTCCAAAGTGTCAACTTTCAGTTTTTACCCAATGCTTATCCTGTCAATTTGGCAAAAAGCAATCTTGGACCTAGAGCTCTCCCTCAATTTCCCTAGTTTTGTTAATGGTTCTCCACGCAGGTTGGAAATTTGAGTCATCTCTCTTAACTACATAGTCAAATTATTCCAGTCTCGTTCCTAATTCACTTACTTATTCTCTTACTGGGACCTACATACAAATATGCACCTTTCGCCTCTTATTCTTACAAAGCATTCAGCTACTAAACTAAGCTTCTTAAAAATACTACTTTTATTATTACTATTAAATCACTCCCCTGGTAAGTTTAGTTAAGTCTGCCAGCTGAGTGAGACTCCAACTTTCTCTGCCTAATAAATCATTTTATATCCAACTCATCCCGTTTCCTCCGGCTCTAGCAGTGAAACTGACAAGTTGTTGAGCCGTTACTGTCTTTAACACTACACGAGGAGGGTTTCAAGGTTAGTAGAAAATTCGAATTAAAACAGGGTTTTCCACCAACTTTTTAAAGCCCTTTCATATGAGGTGGGGCAAGGGAGTTATATATATTATGTATATGTACACATACAGATACACACACACACAAAAGGGGCTGGATCCTTCTTGGAGCCGACTCGGTCACTGGGTAAATCAATCCGGCTGATTACAAGTACAGCTCAGTCACAAACTCGCCGTTCGGACCCGCGCAGAACGACAGGCAGTGCGTGCCTGGCCCCGACCGTGTGGTGTAGCTTTGCAGCTGCAGGCCGTTCCGCTCGCCTCCAGGACTGAAAGGAATGGGACTCGGGCAAGGTCACCTTCCAGGGACGGGAATGGGGTGAGAGAACCAGGGAGGGCAGTTTCCCAGGGAGGAGCCCGAACCGAAGGACTCGGCGGGACCCAAGCTTACTCGTTGAGCAAAAGTCTCTCCTGGCGCTTCAACATCTCCCGCAGCTCCGCCAAACTCCGCTGCCCCAAGTCCTCGGGAACTTGGGGCTCGAAGCCGCGGGGCAGCGAGGACATTATGTGGGGGCTGCGGCTGGCGAGGCGGCGGGCACTCGGCTTCCTCGGCAGCCTCCGCCGCTAGCGTCGGATCCGCAGCCCGTGACGACTCAGGAGCACGAGCGGGAGACGCCATTTTCCCGGAAGAACAGGTTATCTTCGAGTCGAATCGAACTTTATTGAAACACCGGAAACACACACAGACCGTGAGAAGGGAGCGTCGGGAAGAGCCGGAAAGAGACGGAAGTTACGAACGTGACGTCAGCGTCCCAGGGCGTGCTCATTTCCGCGCTGGTTCTCTATTCGCCTGTTCCTCGTCATTCATCTGTTTCTTTTAAAAGTATTCGGTTGCCACCGTTTCTTCAAAATCCATTTGAGTGCCACCGTAACCGTTAGCAAACAGCATTATGAATGAACAAATAGCCACTGGTCCCAACTCTCAGTAATTTCAGTATCGCGGAGGGAGGCAGACAAATAATAATAAAACAATATGATAGTAAGATTGGGATGGATATTAGGGAAACATGGGGTCGTCATGAGTCAGGGCAACAGTTTTGAATTTTTTGGTCTCTGGTGTGATTCCTCCTACTCTAAGACTTAGGTCCAGAAATGTTAAAGTTTCAAGATTCTTAGCAACTATCAGGGTTTCTTAGGAGTCCTGGTGTGGCGCTGTGGGTTAATGCACCAGACTGCAAAGCCGTTGGAACTGCAAAGTTGGCGGTTCAAGCTCACCAGCTGCTCCTTCGAAACCTATACAGGGTTCGCTATGGGTCCGAATGGATTCAACAGCACTTAACAACAACAACAAGGGTTTCTTAACGAATCTCTGCATTTCAATTCACCATTGTCCCTGGTGTTACAGAGCATCTGGTGGCTCTGACTTCTCACTAATTGCCATGTCACTTCCAAGTCATTGCAACACCCCATCATTCCCAAAAGTTCACAAGAGTTAGTGATAAGAAAGGAGAGTTTGGGTGCTGGGGGGGAGGGGCGGAGGAGGGAATACACAAGAAGGGGGAGGGGGATGGAAGAACTAAGCAGATGGGAAAACAATTAGGCAGGTTTGCATGGGCTAAGTGGGACAGAGGTAAATACTGATGTATGCACAACCTTGGAACAACAGGGCTCTGAGATACAGGGATTGAGATATGGTTGAGATATGCACAAAAGGGGGGAAATAATATTAAGATGCTTGGCTATCTTTTGAATCTTGGTTTCCCTGGCATACCATTATAAAATAGACACTGGAGAGGGAGAGAAAGGAATAGCCAGAAATATCACGATAGAAACCTTGTAAGTCCATCTTCTGCCTATAACTGATTGTTGTTGTTGTTAAGTACCGTGGAGTCGGTTCTGACTCATAGTGAC
>NW_006408522.1:14059243-14061933 GCF_000296735.1 Chrysochloris asiatica
TGAGAAGTGTGGCACATGCTGGTTGAGAAGTCCCCTGTCACAATTTCCTATATTGCTGCTAGAAATCCAGAGGCACAACCGAGCCCCATATTACAAATCCAAATGCCCAGCTGCTATTTCCAACACACAATGCAAAAATGTGCTTCACTTCACGTCTATTTCCAAATATATAAGATTATTTTAAAATAATAATACAACCCAACTGTTGCAATGGGAAAGCAGTGAAACAAGTATTGCACTCAGCTCTTGCCTCTTTATAGTTTAACTCCCGGAGCTGCCTCCTAAAAGAACGTGCAAAAAGAGATACCGCTTGAAAGGCTTGAATACTCCTGTAATCTCCAGCACTCTTTCCATTCTCTGATGTGGGAAATCTAAGTGTTCTCAAAACTACGCAACATGCTATATAAACACAATTTACTCCTTTCCAACCAGACACTCTAGATAAAATCTGGAGCTACTCTAAATAGCACAGTTGCAGTCTTTTCTGTATTCTCCCCCAAACTAATCCATCAGATTAACTAATAGATTTTCTGATGGTACTTCTAAAGCCTCTTGAATGTTGTTGTGAAGTGTTGTCAAGTCGGTTCTGACCCATAGCAACCCTGTATAGGGTTTCTGAGGAGCAGCTGGTGAACTTGAACCACCAACCTTGCAGTTCAAACAGCTTTGCAGTCTGGCGCATTAGCCCACAGCGTCACACCAGGACTCCCTCCCCTTGAACGTCAATTGTTCTCAAAACAAACTAAGAAATGTGGCTGTGTTACAAAAAAAGGAAAATTCAAAACAAAGAAGAAAAGGACAGGGCATGCTGCTGTATGATGACTTACCTTCCAAGGATCAGCTGGTGGGTTTTTGTAATGTTTTATTTTGGTTTGACCTTGTGGTTTGCAGTCCAGTGCTTCTCCTACAGCACCACACCATTGTTGCTGTGGTTTGGTGCCATCGAGTCAGTACCGACTCATAGCAACCCTATGCACAACAGAACAAAACACTGCCCCATCCTGGGCCAACCTCACAATTGTTGCCACACTTGAGCCCACTGATGCTGCTACTTTGCCAATCCATCTCACTGGGGGTCTTCCTCTTTTTCTCTGACCCTCCACCTTACAAACATGATGTCCTTCTTCAGTGACTGGTCCCTCCTGACAATATATCTGAAGTAGGAGAGACGACGCTTGGCCATTCTGGCCTCCAAGTAGCACTCTGGCTATACTTCTTCCAGCACAGATCTGTTGGTTCTTTTGGCAGCCCATGGCACTTTCAATATTCTCCTCCAACATCGTAACTCAAAAGCATCAATTCTTCTATGGTCTTTCTTATTCGCTGTCTAGCTTTCACATGCATGTGAAGTTATTGAAAATACCATGGCTTGGGTCAGGTGCACCTTAGTCCTCAAGCTGACATCTTTGCTCTGCAGCACTTTAAAAAGGTCTTGTGCAGCAGATTTGCCTAATGCAATACCTCATCCGATTTCTTGACTGCTGCTTCCATGAGTGTTGATAGTTGATCCAAGACAACTTCAATCTTTTCTCCATTGATAAGAATGTTGTTTATTGGTGCAGTGGTGAGGAATTTTGTTTTCTTTACATTGAGATGCAATCCATACTGAAGGCTGTGGTCTTTGATCTTCATCAGTATTTTAAGACCTCTTCACTTTCAGCAAGCAAGGTTGTATCATCTGCATATCGCAGGTTGTTAACAAGTCTTCCTCCAATCCTGATGTCACATTTTTCTTCATAAAACCCAGCTTCTCAGATATTTGCTTAGCATACAGGTTGAATAAATATGGTGAAAGAATACAGCCCTGTCGCATACCTTTCTTAATTTTATGCCACACCATTACTAACCATTAAAAACAAACAGATCAGATGGCAGACTAGGCAGACACTCTATGTGAACACTCTAGGACAAAGATACAAGAGACCAAATGAAACAGACACAAATGAAAATTTGGGAGCCCTGAACTTCAGAGGAAAAGTCAGAGAAGTGGATTGTATGCTTGCTGGGAGGAGAAGCTGAGCAGGGATGGCAAGAGAGGGAAACTGATTGGTGAGCAGCTGGCCAGATGAAACTTGACCATCTTGTGAGCAATTTGGGTAACAGTAGGAGGCCTGGCAGAGCAGATTCACACAGGTACAGGAAAAGTGTGATTCCTCCTCTCTCTGCCAACCCTCCTGGTCAACAGAGGTGTGGCCATCTCCCACCCTCATCCAGACCCTGCTCTCTGGGAGTTTAGAGCCACATGATTAGGAGCCACACCAGTGGAGGCAGGGACCAGCTCTGCCATTTTGGCGCCTGGAATCAGACAAGCTCAGCTCCAAACCTACAAACTACAAACCTACAGAACTCGCAGAGCCACCAGACCAGCACTTAACCCATCACCCTGCCCCCAGCTGCCCTGTGCACCCAATAGACATGGAAACTAGTTCCATCAAGGGACTCCATCAAGAGACTACATGAACCACTTCCAGACTGAGTGCCTTGAACATAGATAACAGCAAAGCTGATGGAACTCCATCCGGGGCCCGGAACTCCACCGTTATATCCCTCCCACACCCACCTCACGAGCTCCTGGGCTTGCAGGAACTGCCAGAATTTTCTCCTCTTCACATCCAACACTTGTAATATTTTGTTGTTTGTGTGTTTAGGGTTTAGATTTTTGTTACAAAATTTTTGTTTGTTTATTCTTT
>NW_006408522.1:14062228-14062890 GCF_000296735.1 Chrysochloris asiatica
CAGCAGAAAGCCTCATCTCTCTCCTGCAGAACCTCTGGTAGTTTCAAACTACTGAGCCTGAGGTTAGCAGCCCAACTTGTAACCACTACACTACCAGAGTTCATAAAATATATATATACACATTTTTTTTTCTGGCTTATGTCTATTTTTATTTCTTTTTACTTTTTATTATTTTTTCTTTTCATTGTTGATTCCTTGTTTGTTTATTCTGTTTTGTTTTCTTGTATGTGGCAGGGGTTTTCTCTTTCCCACCCAACAGGAGACAGCAACCATGCCCATACAACCCAGCCACAACCATACCCTCTGTAGCTGCACCTACTAGGCCAGAGCCAATAATACCAGCACCTAGCCCACCTGACCAATGGTAGACAGAAGTCAGCATCAGCCAAATCCACCCTACAATTAGGTGCATGAATGGCAAAAAGGAATGATATACACACTTCCATTCTCTAACTAGACCCACAGGAGACAATTAGTGAGAGCCTAAGAGTAGTGGTTACGAATTGGGCTGCGAACCACAAGGTCAGCAGTTCAAAACTACCAACTGCTCCACGGAAGAAAGATGAGGCTTTCTGCTCCTGTAAAGATTTACAGCCTTGGAAACCGTATTCAGGGTCGCTATGGGTCGGAACCAACTCGACAGCACTTAACAACAACAACAA
>NW_006408522.1:14063383-14070614 GCF_000296735.1 Chrysochloris asiatica
CTAAGATTTCAGAAATGGACAATATATTGAAAGGGCAAATAAGTAGATTCAAAGCAATGGAAGTCCAAAGTTGTGAGCTTGAAGATAACTCTCTCAATACTAGTATGCTAGAAGAACAATCAGAAAAAAAGACAAAAAAATTCCAAGAAAGCATCAGCAACAGAAAAAGCAGAGTGGATAAGCAAACAGGATCCTTCAATATGCAGTCTACAAGAGACACATCAAAAATAGGGAGATAGCCTAAAATGTCTCCAACACTCTTTCCAGTACCATCCATCTCTCCTGGTGTCAAATCCAAGGAACAGGTTTTAGTCTTTATGTTGCGAACTGCGCCTTGACTCTGTTCACAACTTTCTCCTCAAAAGTCTCTCCTGCCATAATGGTCTAGGAACCAATCTATCCAGGCTTTTCATTATAAGAATCTTTTGAATTTTTGCTCTGAGGTTAGAATTAGACTCAGAGTTGGGCCTTACTGGGTCCTGGTGTGGTGCAGTAGGATAAGCACTGGACTGCTAATCACAAGGTTAGCGGTTCAAACCCACCAGTCGCTCCTCAGAAGCCAAAATGACTGGAGCCTGGCCAGTTAGGAAAAAGAAATGAAAAGGGGTTGTAGAGGGGAAACTGCAACATGGGTGTGAAGAAACCAAAAGAAAAGAAAAGGGAACGGAAAAGACAAGAAGGGAGAGAATGGGACTGGTGAATAGAGCATAAGAGAAATAGCATTTCTCTACACAGAAATAAGGGAAAAAATAAAGGCTTCCTTAAGTGCTTGGAAATTCAGTGATACATTTCACATTTCCCTTCCAGCTCTAAAATTCCATGCTTCTACAAAACATCACATTTCCCTTCTTTATATTTCACTGTGATCCCAAGAAAGTAAAAGGTTTTCCTCCATTACCCAAGGGTTTAGGTTGTAAAGTGCATGCACTCCACATTAAAAATAAATGCTTGCATTAGTTATCCAAATTGTTTGAACCGAGGAACCAAATTTTCAGCTCATATCTCCCTCTTTATCAGCAAATAGTAATTTAAAGCCATTTGCCAGGGCTATGGTTCCCAGTGACAGACGTGGCCTATTAAAATTAATCCTGACAGAAGATCCTTGCTGTGTTCTCCAAGCACCATCAGCTCGTTGGTTTATGAACAGGATGAACAGCCGGCCCCAGAGGAGTTGAGGGAGGAAGCACATTCAAATGGTCTCTTGCATCTTTGTTTGCTCAGCTGTGTAGAAAAACTAGGACTAAGGGAAATGAGATTAATCAAGGGGGCAGTTGCCCAGGAAAAAAAAATATGAAGATTTTGGTGGGAAAATCTCAGCCAAATATGAGGAAGCTTCAATAGTTCATGGAAAACTGAGATTAAAAGATAAAGGAATTTGCCCATGAAATTTTTGGAGCCCTTTTGTGTCTGTCTCAAGTTGGAGGGAAAGAACTATTTTCTCCACAGACCTTCACAAAGTTGGGTGTTGTTTAGGGACACATCTCACATTGTAGGCCACTGTTGGTTGTTTCTTCTGATCTTTTTTATTCTGTGAGGAGAAGAGATCACTTAGAGAGGGGGGAAAAATTAAATGTTTCGTTTTCTGAAATTCCATGCAATTTTAATGTTTAATTTGCAATTTTTACTTTTTAATTAAGATAATATGACTAATAATGATTAAATAATAACACTTCTGTAAATTTTTTCATATGAATAAACTCACACATCATTAAAACAATCCTTGAAAGATCATGTGTGCTAGCCAGTCTAGCTAAGGTCCCCTCCTCTTAGTTTAGGAGACAGAATTCTATGAGATAGGTTGAAAGTACCTTCTCATTTTGACTTATTTTACTTCCTTTATAACCAAAGATAAGTGGTTCAAACCTACCAGCTACTCAATGGAAAAAAGATGTGGCAGACACTTTCCTTAACAATTTGTTGTTGTTGTTAAGTTCTGTCAAATCGGTTCTGATGCATACAACCATGTATAGGGTTTCCAAGGAACAACTGGTGGGTTTAACCACCAACCTTGTGGTTAGCATTCCAGTGCTTATCCTATAGCACCAAGCCAGGACCCCTTCTTAAAGATTACAGCCTTGGATATGGGACAGTTCTACTCTGTTCTAAAAGGTTGCTATGAGTCTGAATCCACTTGAAGACAATGGGTTTTGACACACCAGCTAAAGTTCCAGCATTAAGATTATTTGGTTAAAAAGGATCTTTCTTTGAGACCATATATACTTCCAGAATGCTGTTGGCCTTTCCTTCATCTACATATGAATTCATTCCAAATGACTTTCTCTTGAAAGTATAACTGATGTGATTCTTCTATACTCAAAGAATGAAATTTGATTGGAGACAAAGGGATAAGATGGAGGGAATACTGAGCAATCTGAGGGGAAGGGCAGACCAGAGAGAATGTTATCACTGTGAGTGTAGGTTAGAAGGAAGATGCCTGAGGATCAGCCTCCCCGATTTGTATATTATGTACCAACAAAATACCAAAACCCAGTGCTATTGAGTCCATTCTGATGCACAGTGATCCTAGAGGGCAAGGCAGAGCTATTCTGAAAGATTTCTTTACAGAAGCCAACTATTTCATCTTTCTCCTGATTAGCAGCTGATGCATTTCAACTGCCAAGCTCAATGTTAACCACTGTGCATAACTGGGCTCCTTGTAGCATATGTAACACACATAAGCACTGGACTGCTAACCATACGGTCATTAATTCAAAGCCAACAGCTGCACCTTGGAAGCTCTATACAAGGTCACTATGAGTCGGAACTGACTCCACCGCACTTAACAACAACAATCCATTGCTATGGAGTAAATTCCAACTTATAATGACAGAGTAGAACTGCTCCAGAGAATTTCAAAGACTAAAAATTTGTATGGGAGCAGACAGCCTCATTTGAATCACACAGAGCAGCTGGTGGATTTGAGCCACTGACTTTGCAGCTAGCAATCCAACAGTTAATTTACTATGCCACCAAGGCTTCTTGTAGAATAAGTTGTTGTTGTTAAGCGCCATTGAGTCAGTTCCAAATCAGAATGATCTGTATAGGATTTCCAAGGAGCACCTGGTGGGCTTGAACCACATCACCTTTAGTAATCCAGTGCTTATCCTACAGCACCACACCAGGACTCCTGTAGAATCAGTTGTTGTTGTTGTTTTTAAGTGCTGTCGAGTCAGTTCCAACCCATAAGAACCCTGTATAGGGTTTCCAAGGAGCGACTGGTGAGCTTGAACCGCTGTTCAAATTTGAACTTGCAGTTTAAATGGCTTTTTAGTCTGGCGCATTAACCCACAGCGCCACATCAGGACCCCGTAGAATCAGTTGTTGTTGTTGTTAAGTACTGTTGAGTCAATTCCGACCCATAGTGACCATGTATAGGGTTTCCAAGGAGCAGCTGGTGAGCTTGAGCCGCCTACCTTGCAGTTCAAACGACTTTGCAGTCTGAAGCAGTAGGGAAGACAAAAAGGGAAGTGGAAAGATGTCAAAATGCAAATTTTGCATAGGATTGGCTCAAAATTCTGTGCTAACGGGCAGAGTCTCCTGTACTTAACTGGGTTTCCTCTAAGAGTTTTCATGGAACATCCAGTATACTGTGTGCCTGGCTATAACAATTATCATTAATAAAATATATTCAGATAAATGATGTTTACATTTCTTTTGTGCTTGATGAAAGACAGTTTGCACACATATTTCTCAGAAAACAGAAAAACAAAGTGAGGAGGTCATAAAAAGGTGAGAGTTCATAATTTCCATTCCTTTCAAGTTTCATTGAGGTAAGAGTTGTTCATCTGGTGAAGAGAAAGAAGAACCATATCTGTATATACTACAATGCCAGCATGCCATATTTACACTTTCTGGAGTCTGAGGAGACAGATCGCCTCTAATTTTCTGTCTTTCATGAAAAAGAATACAGCCTTAAGAAACTTAAGTTAGTGGAATAGGAGGAGTTAAGGGATACCTATGTACTACATGTTGTTGTTGTTATTAATTACCATCAAGTAGGTTCTGTACAGGGTTTCTGAGGAGCAGCTGGTGAGTTTGAAACACCAACCTTGTGGTTCAAACAAACCTTGCAGTCCAGTGCTTTATCCTTCATCATCACACCAGGACTATATAGTTAGGAGAATAATTCAGGGGTAAAAATATACATTTTTTTCCCAAAATAAATATTTTGGAGAGAAAAGTCAAGTATAGTATTGAGAAACAGTTTTAATTCTCCTAGAACCCAAATTTCTAGGATTCATGGAGTTGCTAAAGATAATACAAAAATGGCTACAACCACACATTAACAAATTACTTCCACAGGTTCAAGCTGGTTTCAGAAGAGGACATGGAATGAGGCATATCATTGCTGATGTTAGAAGGATCTTGGCTGAAAGTAGAGAATACCAGAGAGATGTTTACCTGTGCTTTATTGACTATGCAAAGGCTTTCGATTGTGTGGATTATGACAAACTATGGACAATCTTGCGGAGAATGAGTATTCCGGAACACTTAATTGTGCTCATGAGGAATCTGTACATAGACCAAGAGGCAGTTGTTCAAACAGAACAAGCGAACACCAAATGGCTTGACATTAGGAAAGGTATGCTCCAGGGTTGTGTTCTTTTACCATACTTATTCAATCTGTATGCTGAGCAAATAATCCAAGAAACTGGGTGGTATTTAGAAGAACAAGGCATCACAATTGGAGGAAGACTCATTAACAATCTGTGATATGCAGATGATACAACCTTGCTTGCTGAAAGTGAAGAGGACTTAAAATACTGGTGAAGCTCAAAGACCACAGCCTTCTGTATGGGTTGCACCTCAATGTAAAGAAAACAAAAATCCTCACCACTGGACCAATAAACAACATCCATACAAATAGAGAAAAGATTGAAATTATCACAGATTCCATTTTGCTTCATTCAACCATCAACATTCATGGAAGCAGCAGTCAAGAAACCAAACAGCGTATTGCATTAGACAAATTTACACAAGACCTCTTTAAAGTGTTGAAGAGGAAAGATGTTAGTTTGAGGACTAATGTCCGCCTGACCCAAGCCATGGTATTTTCAATAACTTCATATGCATGTGAAGTTGACCATTGTATAAGGAAGACCATAGAAAAATTGATGCATTTGAGTTATGACATTGGAGGATAATTTTTAAAGTACCATGGACTGCCAAAGTACAAACAAATTTGTGTTGGAAGAAGTACAGCCATAATGCTTCTTGGAAGCCAGGATGGCCAGACTTCGTCTCTCATACTTTGAACATATTGTCAGGAGGGACCAGTCCCTGAAGAAGAGTATCATGTTTGGTAAAGTGGAGGCTCAGAGAAAAAGAGGAAGACCCCCAGCGAGATGGATTGGTACAATGACAGCATCAATGGACTCAAGTGTAGCAACAATTGTGAGGTTGGCTCAGTACTGGGCAGTGTTTCATTCTGTTGTGCATAGGGTTGCTGTGATGGCACCTAACAACAACAATTCCTAGAACTTTGAGTACACTTGTCTCCTAAAAGTCACCTTTAAATCAAACAATAATCGAATTAGTAAAGTCTGTTTTGCCTTGAACCTTGTGCTATTTTGGATAACCGAAATTCCAATTCCTAACCAATTATCAGACTGTTGTTATTGTTGTCAGCTCTATACAGAATCACTATGAATTTCTGATTCATAGTAATTCTGAAAAGGGTTTGGGTTTCTAAGAGTGGCTGGTGAGGCTCAGTGCTTTATCCCACAGCACCACACCAGGACTAGAAGCTGTGTTTTAGGGCAAATTTTTATTATGTACATGCTATTCCCTGGCCCTTCTCCATGTCAATATTAATAAGATGAGATATAAGAATTTTTGGAAGTTCACAACTTTAGTACAGTTTTCACTCCCTATTGGAAATTTTACCTTGACTTGCAAATTCTATATTAAATAAACTTCAATTTATTTCTCTTATAAACTTAGTATATGGCGCTTTGGCAGCGTAGTGGTTATGAATTGGGCTGCTAACCTTAAGGTCAGCAATTCGAAATACCAGCTGTTCCACAGGAGAAAGATAAGACTTTCTGCTCCCATAAAGATTTACAGCCTTGAAAACCAACCTCCACAGCATATAACCGAAACCACCGCCATAGACTTACCATGGTTTTTGTTTTATAGGACAACAAAGATGGGGGAGGAACACTGTCTTCTTCAATTATTTTTCTTTTTTTGGCAAGTCAATAACTTCTCTGGGCCTCAGTTTCCATCTCTTTAAAATAAGGGTACTAGATAAGCCTTTCAACACTCAACTTATATGATTCAGGCATGATTAATGGTATAAGACATTCTTTGGCAACATCTGTATCTATTTAAGTTCATAAATGTTGAGAAGAAATAGTTGGTATGCAGTTAACCAGGAAGCAGGTAGTTCCCTTAAACAAATACGCATCCAACATTGATGAAGTTTCAGTTTTTATCTATCTTTGCTGTACTCCCATTTTTGTCCATATCTTGTGGAACTGGATAATGTTTTCCATCATGTAGAATTCTGGCCCATAATTTATTTTCTAATTTAATAGATGTCAGCTCTGAGCAATTTAAGATTATTTACAAGGTTAAAAAAATGGGGGTGGGGGGACTGAAGTTGTCAAAATAGCAGAAGATAAGCAGACTAAAATGAATGACTTGGGAGGAACGGCACTTGAAGCAGACTGGGGGTAAAAACATAGTTTGGAAGAATAAGTATATTAGTTATAATGCAGGAGTCCTGGTATGATGCAAAAGGTTATTGAACTGGGCTACTAATAGAAAGGTTGGAGGTTCAAGTCCACCATGAGGCTCCTCAGAAGAAAGGTTTGGTGATCTATTTACCAAAATATCAGCCACTGAAAACCTTATGGATAAAGACAATGTTCTATACCCTACGTTGGTGAGTAACAACTGGGGTCTTAAAAGCTTATGAGTAGCCATCTAAGATACAACTTTTTGTTTTTCCTTTTCCAGAGCTAAAAAGAATGAAGAAGATCAGATTCAAAGGCACAGTTAGTCCAAAGGACTAGAGAACCACACAAACCATAGTCTCCTCCAGCCTTAAGATCAGAACTAGATAGTACCTGGTTACCACAACTGACCACTCAGGATCACAATTGTTGTTGTTGTTGTCAGGTGCCATCAAGAAGGAACCGACACATAGCGACCCCATGCACAGCAGAATGAAACAATGTCTGATCCTGGGCCAACCTCACTACCGCTGCCACACTTGAGTCCATCA
>NW_006408522.1:14071237-14078181 GCF_000296735.1 Chrysochloris asiatica
GCAGGTTGTTAATGAGTCTTCCTTCAATCCTGATGCCACGTTTTACAATAGAAGATCCCAAACTAAACAAAAAATGTAGAACTAAATTCAAAATAATGAAAAAGACCATGTTTACTGGTCTGATAGAGACTAGAAGATCCCCCATGGCTATGGAACTTTGTTGTTGTTGTTGTTAGGTGCTATCGAGTTACCACCGACTCATAGCAACCATGTGCACAACAGAACGAAATGCTACCTCATCCTGGGTCAACCTCACAATTGTTGCCACGCTTGAGCCCACTGATGCTGCCACTTTGCCAATCCATCTCACTGGGGGTCTTTTTTTCTCTGACCCTCCACCTTACCAAACATGATATCCTTCTTCAGCGACTAGTCCCCCCTGACAATATGTCTGAAGTATGAGAGACGAAGTTTAGCCATCCTGGCCTCCAAGGATCACTCTGGCTGTACTTCTTCCAACACACCCTTCAATCCTGGAATTGAATCTCCTCTGAGAGGTCACCTTTCAGCCTACTAATAAACAGAACTATAAAGTGAACAATAACATTCATGAGGAAGATCTGCCACAGAAAATCAACCACAGTAGACCAAAATGGCAACATTTGGCTAAAAACAAAATCCAGAGGGTAGGAAAGATGGACAAATGGAAACAAGGAACCCAGGGAGGAAATGGGAAGAGTTCTATACATTGAGGGAGTTGCAACTAATATCATAAAACAACAACAAAAAAGGGGTATTAGTTATTGAATCCATCTCTCATCTGTCAGTTTATCATACTGTGATGGCTTAAATGTTGCTGTGATTCTGGAAGCTATGCCACCAGTATTTTAAATACAAGCAGGGTCACCGCTGGTGGACAGATTTCAGTGGAGACTCCAGACTAAGACAGACTAGGAAGAAGAGCAAACTACTTCTGAATGTTTAGCCACTGAAAACCTTGTCAGTAACAGTGAAGCATTGGTAGCTATAGTGCCAAAAGTTAAAACCCTCAGGTTGGAAGGCACACAATGTATGACTAGGGCAGAGCTGCCTCCTCAAAGTAAAGTTGACCATGATGACATGGATGAAGTAAAGATTGGGGACCTTCATTTTTTGGTGGGGCTCAGCTCAAAATGAAGAGAAACAGCTGCAAACATCCCATAATAATCAGAACATGGAATGTACAAAGCATGAATCTAGGATAATGACATGGAACACATACAGATCAATATCTTAGGCATTATTGTTTTGTTAAGTGCCGTCGAGTTGGTTCTGATTTGTAGCAACCCTGTATAGGGTTTCCAAGGAGCAGTTGCTGAGTTTGAACTGCTGACCTTTTGGGCCAAACCGACATTATGGTCCAATGCTTATCCTACAGAGCTAAAATGGACTGATATTAGTTATTTTGAATCAGAAAGTCATATGGTTTAGTCCTTGGAATGACAAATTCGAGAAGAATGGAGTCACTTTCATTATTAAAAAGAGTATTTCAAGATCTATCTTGAAGTACAATACTGTCTGTGATGAGATAACATCCATATGCTTACAAGGAAGGCCAGTTAATACCACTATTATTCAAATTTATGCACCAATCACTAGAGTCAGTGAAGATGAAATTGAAGAATTCTATCAACTTCTTTAGTTTGAAATTGACCAAACATGTAATCAAGATGTATTGATAATTACTGGTGATTGGAATGTGAAGGTTGGAAACAAACAGGAAGAATCAATAGTTGGGAAATGGCTGGGTGATAGAAATGATGTTGGAGATTACATGATAAGAATATTGCAAGATCAAATACTTACTCATTGTGAATACCTTTTTCAAACAACATAAAAGGCGACTATACACATGGACCTTACCAGACATAATACACAGGAATCAAATTGACTACATCTGTGGGAAAACTCAATGTCATCAGCCAAAACAAGACCACGGGCAGTCTGTGGAACAGACCATCAATTGCTTATATGCAAGTTCAGGCTGAAGCTGAAGAAAATTAAAACAACTCCACAAAAGCCAAAATATGACTTTGAATATATCCTGACTGAATTTAGAGACCATCTCAAGAACAGAATTGATGTATTACTCACTAACGACCAAAGACCAAAGTTGTGGGATGACATTAGAATATCACACAAGAAAAAAAGAAAAGGTCATTAAAAACACAGAAAGAAAGAAAAGACAAGCAAAGATGTCAGAAGAAACTCTGAAACTTACTCTCCAGTGTAGAGATGCTAAAGCAAAAGGAAGAAATGAGGAAGTATAAGAGTTCAACAGATAATTTCAAAGGACCACTCCAGAAGACAAAGTCAAGTATTATAATCAAATAAGCAAGACCTGGAGTTAGAAAACAAAGATAAGAGCACACTCAGCCTTTCTTGAGCTGAAAGAACTTAAGAAAATATTCAAGCCTCGATTAGCAGTATTGAAGGATTCTATGGGCAAAATGGAATCCTGGTGTGGTGCTTTAGGATAAGCATTGAACTGCTAACTGCAAGGTTGGCTGTTCAAACCCACAGTCACAACTCTGAAAAATTATACAGGGTTACTATGAATTGGAACAACCTTGACAGTACTTAGCAACAACTATGTGGGTAAAATATTGAATGATGCAGGAAGCATCAATAGAAGATGGAAGGAATACACAGTGTCTGTACCAAAAAGAAATGATTGATGTTCACCCATTTCAAGAGATACCATATGATCAATAAATAATGGTACTGAAGGGAGAAGTCCAAGCTAAACTGAAGGCATTGGTGACAAACAAAGCTTTAGGAATTAACGGAGTACAAATTGAAATCTTTTAACAGACTGATGAAGTATTAGAGGTGCTCAAGAAATTTGGAAGACAGAAACCTGGCCAACCAATTGAAAGAGATTCATATATGTGACCATTCCAAAGAGAGGTGAAACACCTGAATGCAGAAACCATCTAATATCATTAACATCACATGTAAGTAAAATTTTGCTGAAGATAATTTTCAAATGGCTGCAACAGTACATCTACAGGGAACTGTGAGAAATAGAAGCCAGATTCAGAAGAGGACACAGAACTAGGGATATAATTGCTGATGTCAAATGGATTTGGGATGGAAATAGAGAATATCAGAAAGATATTTCCTTGTGCTTCATTGACTATGTAAAGGCATTTAACTATGTGGATCATAACAAACTATGGAAAACATTGTGAAGAATTAGTGTTCCATAACACTTAATTGTATTCATGAGGAACTATACATAGGACAAAGAAGACTTGAAATACTAATGAAGATCAAAGACCACAGCCTAAACTATGGATGTATATATTTTCCTCAATGCAAAGGAAACAAAAATTCTTATAACTGGATCAATAAATAACATCATGGTAAATGAAGAAAAGACTGATGTTGTCAAAAACTTCAATTCACTTGGACCCACAGTCAACAATCATGGAAGCAACAATCAAGAAATCAAATGACAATTGCATTAGGCAAATCTGTTGCAAAAGAATCTCTTTAAAGCATATTGTTGTTAGGTGCCATCGAGTCAATACCGACTCATATTGACCTTATGCACAGCAGAACGAAACACTGCCCGATCCTGGGCCAACCTCACTATTGTTACCACGCTTGAGTTCATCGATGCTGCCACGTGGCCAATCCATCTCGTTGGGGGTCTTCCTCTTTTTCTCTGACTCTCCACCTTACCAAACATGATGTCCTTCTCCAGCGTCTGGTCCCTCCTGACAATATGTCTGAAGTATGAGAAACGAAGTTTGGCCATGTTGGCCTCCAAGGAGCACTCTGGCTGCACTTCTTCCTAAATGGATCTATTGGTTCTTTTGGCAGCCCATGGCACTTTCAATATTCTCTTCCAACACCATAATTCAAAAGCATCAGTTCTTCTCTGGTCTTCCTTATTCACTGTCCAGCTTCCACATGCATAGGAGGTTATTGAAAATACCATAGCTTGGGTTAGGCACACCTTAAGTTCTCAAGCTGACATCTTTGCTCTTCAACACTTTTAAAAGGTCTTGTGCAGCTGATTTGCCTAATTCAATACATCGTTTGATTTTTTGACTGCTGCTTCCATGAATGTTGATAGTTGATCCAAGAAGAATGGAAATCCTTGACAACTTCAATCTTTTCTCTGTTGATAAGAATGTTGTTTATTGGTCCAGTGATGAGGATTTTTGTTTTCTTTACATCGAGATGTATTCCATACCGAAGTCTATGCTCTTTGATCTTCATCAAAATCAGAACATGGAATGTACGAAGTATGAATATGGGAAAATTAAAATTATTCAAAAATGAAATGGAATGCATAATCATCAATATCTTAGGCATTAGTGAGCTGAAATTGACTGGTATTGGCCATTTTGAATCTGATGACCATATGGTTTACTATGCAGGAAATGACAAATTGAAGAGGAATAGTGTTGCATTCATTGTCAAAAAATCATATCCTGATCTATCATGAGGTACAATGCTGTCTGTGATAGGATAATATCCATGCACCTACAGGAAAGACCAGTTAATACCACTATTATTCAAATTTATGCACCAACCACTATAGCCAGTGAGGATGAAATGAAAGAATTCTACCAACTTCTTCAATCTGAAATTGATCAAACATGCAATCAAGATGTATTGATCATTACTGGTGATTGGAATGCAAAGGTTGGGAGCAAAGAGGAAGGATCAGAAGTTGGAAAATATGGCCTTGGTGATAGAAATAATGCTGGAGAACGCATGATTGAATTCTGCAAAATCAATGATTTATATATTTCAAATACCTTCTTTACACAGCATAAGAAACAATTATACACATGGACCTCACCAGATGGAATACATAGAAATCAAATTGACTACATCTGCGGAAAGAAACAATGGAAAAGCTTCATATCATCAGTGAAAACAAGGCCAGGGGCAGACTGTGTTTTAAGTATTTTAAGTCCTCATCACTTTCAGCAAGCAAGGTTGTATCATTTGCATAGTGCAGGTTGTTAATGAGTCTTCCTCCAACCCTGATATCATGTTCTTCATATAATGTAGCTTCTCGAATTATTTGCTCAGCATACAGATTAAGTATGGTAAAAAAATACAATTCTGGCATACACCTTTCCTGATTTTCAATCTTTCAGAGCCCCCTTGTTCTATTCGAATGACTGCCTCTTGGTTTAGGTACAGGTTCCTAATGAGCACAGTCAAGTGTTCTGCAATACCCATTTTCCACAATGTTGTCCATGGATTTTCATGATCCACATAGTTCAAAGTCTTTGTACTGTTAATAAAGCACAGGTAAACATCTTTCTGAAAGTCTCAGTTTTCAACCAGCAATGATATACCTTGTTGCATGTCCTTGTCTGAATCTACCTTGAATTTCTGGTAGTTCCCTGTCAATATAGTGTTGCAGCTATTTTTTAATTATCTTTAACAAAATTTTACTTGCATGGAATACTAATGGTATTGTCTTATGACTTCTGCATTCTGTTGAGTAATCTCTCTTTTGAATGGACACAAATATGGATCTCTTCCAATCTGTTGACCAGGTAACTGTCTTCCAAATTTCTTGGCATAGATGAATGAATGCCTCCAGAGTTGCATCAATTTGTTGAAAGATTTCTGTTTGTATTCCATCAGTTCCTGGAGCATTGTTATTTGCCAATGACCAGTGCACCTTGGACCTTTTCCTTTAGTGCAACTGGTTCTTGATCGTATGCTACCTCTTGAAACGGTTGAACATCGACCATTTCTTTTTGGTACAGTGACAGTGTATTCCTTTCAATACTGTTTTGATGTTTCCTGCATCATTCAGTATCTTGCCCATTGTTATTGTTGTTATGTGCTGTGGAGTCGGTTCCGACTCATAATGACCCTGTACAGGGTTTCCAAGGCTGTAAATCTTTATGGGAGCAGAACGCCTCATCTTTCTCCTGTGGAACAGCTGGTAGTTTATAAATGCTGACCTTGAGATTCGCAGCCTGATTCATAACAGTGGTTATGCTTCTGGTCTTGGATCATTAGTGTTTGATGCATCAAATCTGTACTTGAGATGATCTCTAAATTCAGATGGGATATGTTCAAGATCATATTTTGGCACTCATGAACTTGCTTTAATGTTCTTCAGCTTCAGTCTGAAGTTGCATATGAACAATTAATGGTCTGTTCCCCTGGCCTTCTTTTGGATGATGATTTGGAGCTTTTCCACCATCTCTTCCCACAGATGTAATCAATTTGGTTTCTGTGTATTCCATCTGGTGAGGTTCTTGTGTATATTCACCTTTTATGTTATTTTTAAATGGTATTTGCAATGGATAAGTCATTGGTCTTGCAAAATTGTATCATGTGAGCTCCAACATCATTTCTATCACCAAGGACATATTTTCCAGCTACTGATCTTTGTTTCCAAACTTTGTATTCCAATAACCTGTAATTATTAATTATTGCATGTTAGATCAATTTAAGACTGAAGAAATTGGTAGACTTCTTCAATATCATCATCACTGACTTTAGTGTTTGGTGCATAAATTTGAATAATAGTGTATTAACTGGTCTTCCTTGTAGGTGTAATTATATTATCCTAACACAAACAGCGTTATACTTCAAGACAGACCTGAAATATTCTTTTTGATGATGAATTGACATCATTCCTCTACAGTTTGTCATTCCTGGCATAGTAAACCATATGATTGTCAGATTAAAAATGACCAATACCAGTCCAGTTCAGCTCACTTCGTTGTTGTTGTTGTTGTTGTTAAGTGCCATCAAGTTGGTACCAAATCAAGTTGTGACCCGTGCACAACAGAACAAAACTCTGTTCAGTCCTGGGCCAACCTCACGTAACTACATTTGAGCCTGTTGATGTCGCCACTGTGCCAATCCATCTTGTTGGTGGATTCTTTCTCTTTCTCTCCGACTCTCCACTTTAACAAACATGATATCCTTCTCCAGTGACTGGTCCCTCCTGACAATATGTCTGA
>NW_006408522.1:14079396-14081154 GCF_000296735.1 Chrysochloris asiatica
GCACCTAACAACAACAAAATTGGATGATATACAATTCCATTGATTTTAATACACGTATAAGAAACAGAGTTGTGATGGAGTTGATTCCAATTCTTGGTGACCACATGTGTGTCAGAATGGAGCTGTGTTTTCATGCCAGGATCACCAGATCTTTCTTCCTAGGCACCTCTGCATGGAGTTGAACTACAGGTATTTTGGTTGGTAGTCAAGCATGTTAACTGTTTGCTTCACCCAGGGACTACAGTATACAAATATAGTCATGTAATCAGTACTACAAGGAGCTCTGGTAGTGTAGTGGTTACGAATCAGGCTGTGAACCACAAGGTCAGCAGTTCGAAACTATCAGCTGTTCCGTGGGAGAAAGGTGATACTTTCTGCTCCCATAAAGATTGACAGCCTCAGAAACCCTGTACAGGGTCACTATGAGTCAGAACCGACTCCACGGCATATAACCACCACCAATCGGTACTACAATAAGGATATGGAACATGTCCATTACCCCCAAAACTTCCTCATGCTATCCATTCAGAGTTACACTTCCCCCATACTCTTAGTCCCTAGAAACCACTGATCTGTTCTCCGTTCCTATAATTTTATCTTTTGGAGAATGTCATATGAATGGAATGGCAATATGTAACCTTTTGAAGGTTGCGTCTTTCAAGCAGTGTAATGCCTCTGAGATTCACCCAGGTCTTTTTGTGTCTCTACTTCTTTACTATATGAATGTATCATACTTGATATATCTATTCACTCACTGAAGGACATTGGGTTGCTTACAGTTTAGATAAGTATGTCTAGAGAGGTGACAGATATTCATCAGCAGGGTGTTTGTGCGTGTGTGTGTGAGCATAGGATTGTATTTTTATTATCTATTTAGGCACATCCATTGTTAGAGAGAGAGAGAGAGGAAAAGTTGATTTTAACAGAAGGGGGGCTTTGCCAAATTAGTGACTGTAGCAGTATTTGCTTGCGACCTGTCAATCTGCACTATACTCCTACTGCATGCCTTCTTCCCTACACTTTAAGAAAATCAATTTCAGCATTTAAAAACAATTATGGGCTGTAGTATTTTTCTTAAAGGTCTTACCCTTGGAAAATGGAATGAGTTCTCAGTATTTTTTCTATTATTGAGATTTTTCTGAGATATTACACCATAGAAGAACGAAGAAGACAAAGCTCATAAAAATCATTTGAAAATTTTTTGTTAATGTGAGGCTTAGTTAGTGTTCTTGGTTTTGTTTTGCCAATATGATCAATGTGTGTGTTTAAAGGCTTTGTTATATTTTGAAAGTGATATATGTCACACAAATACTTAGGAAAATCAATAAACAAAAAGATAATAAACAGCAAACCAAGCCCCACATTTCCTAGATGGTCAGTAGGCATAATTTACATTTTGGTAAATTTCTATGTATTTCTATGTCATTTATAAAAATGGGAGGGTACTGTTTTGTTAACTGTTGTTTTGTTTTAGTATGATTATATAACAACTGTGTGAGTTACACCTTGGTATATCATGAAATATGCATTATTTTTTATGATTGTATTGCATTTCATTTATTGAAATAGTAAAATGAGGATCATTTTAGCATAGAGAAATTTCTCCTTTTTAAAATTTCTTTGTACATGCACATATCTTTTGGTTATTTGCTCATGAATGGATTATCAAAGTTGGATTTTTGGTTTTCTTTCTGGGTGGCTCACATGGCTGTTTAGAGGTTTAAGTCTCTCCAAGAATGCCTTGGGGAAAGGCCCTAG
>NW_006408522.1:14081409-14091454 GCF_000296735.1 Chrysochloris asiatica
GCTCCTTCAGCATTAGGTTAACTGGTTATTATTTGCTTAGTACAATGCCAGCACTATCTGCCTTTATCAACCCATGACCATCTCCAACCACTGATCTGTCTTCATTCCTGTTACAACAGGAGGGACCTAGACTGCCCTAAACTCTGGACCTTTATTTGTTCACTGGGTTCCATCCCCTTTCCTCTCTCAAAGCTTCACTCTCACAACTGTCCTCTCTCTTTTCTGCATCATCAGTTTGCCCCTCTAATAGTAGATTATTTCCATGAATCTACAAACAAAATTAAAATCACGTATCTTAAAAAATAATAATAAACTGTGCTAGATTGCATAATGGCCCCAAAACACGTCTATGCCCGAATTCCTGGAACCTATGAATGTGTTTCCTTATATGGCAAAAGAGACTTGGCAGATGTGACTAAGTTAAGAATCCTGAGATGGAATGATTATCTTGAATTATCTGGGTGGACCCCATGTAGTCACAAGGATCCTTGCAAGAGGAAAACAGAGTTATAGCCAGAGAGAGAAAGTGATGTCATGATGGAAGCGGAGGAAGAAAAACCTATGTGGGGCCAGGATCCAAGGAATGAGGCCAGCCTTTAGAAGCTCGAAAAGGATCTCTCCAAGGAATGCAGCCCTGCTGACAGCTAACATCTATATTAGGACTTCTGAAATCCAGAGCTGTAAAATACTAAACTTGTGTTGCATTAAGCCAAAAAAAAAAAAAATTATAAAAGAAGAAGAGGAGAAGGAAAGAAAACCGTATGGAGACACAAGGGATCACCGTGAATTTGTCTGAATTGCCTTCATGGCAACTGGAGGCGGAAAAACAGTTACAATGCACAGAAAAAGTCAAAGGTCCTGAACTGTGGATATTTGGCCAAGTCCAGGCTCCAGATGGATTTGTTTGATGACAGTTTCTTTGTAATCATGAGTCTGAATGACGTCAGGAAGGGCATGTACTTATGGAACAAATAGCATCCTTCCGCCCACTCCTGTTATCCTACCCCAGACCCATTACATGTGGGCAGCAGCATATTTAAGTCTGTGTGATGTAAGTGTCAAGGAAGACTTGATTAGCCTGCCCCTTTTCTTTTCTAAGGGGCTACAGTGAATACCACAGGAACTCTGTAAACTTACTAGTAGAAGATATCCTTGTTACAGGACACTGTTCTTTACCTCCAAATCTCACAGTTTTGTTAGGCCTTCTATGTTTAAAAATCTTCACAAATGGTTCTCAGATAATCCATAGAATTAATGTTCCCCTAGAAAATGAGCTTCACCAAAATTACTTTTCCTTTTCTAGAATCAAGTATGAAAAATAAATTTTCTCTCAGTTACTGCCTTAGCAGGCCCATCTACAAGTAAGGACTTAGCCTTTTCTCAAGGGAAAACCAATTTCTTTGCTTTATAGTCATTCTAATAAATGCTCTATTCAGTTGATATAATTAATCCTCCATTTTGAACAATTCACAAAGGAATTTTGTCTGCAACAACATCAAGCGTGACATAGGCATTGTTTACAGAGCTTGGTTGAACATTTCTGTCTAAAACAAAAACCATCTGAAAAGGTTAAAGAAAACCATAAATCTATACCATCCACATGGAAACATTAGCATCTGTTACAACTACATTTTCTATTGGAAATTCTGTACCAGGGATGTTGTTAAAAAATTTTTTTAAACGTTCAACTTGAGATAACCCTAATTTCCTTACTCCCAACCCCCCAAAAATGTTTAAATAAATTTGTTGGTATCATAAAGATATTTTATTTTAGGATTGGTCCACAAAGCAATCAGTTAAAAATTTCAGGCTGGGTGTGTTTTGTTTAGGAGGTGGTAAGTTAAGAGGAAAGGGGAGAATTAAAATATTTGCAAGATGTCATTAATCTCCACCAAGAGTCTAGAGTTGTTTTTTTTTTTTTTTTACTGCCTGTCTCTTTCCCCCCCTCCCCCCCTCCCCCTCCCCTTCATTTCAGAACTAATCCAGTTTTCTGCTATTTGGCTCAGAAAAGTCTTAAATCTGTAACAAGAGAGTAACTTCCTGTTCTCAAGAGTATGGCTGCCAAAGAAAACATTTACAAGAAAAGTCCCAGGGCCAAAAAATTGCCTACTAATTATTTCTCAGGCCCGCTCCCCAGTATTCATTCAGGAAGGTGAATGCTGTAAATGCTTCATGTTAAAACCCTAAAGTATGTGTTGAAAAATTAAGAGAAAACCCCCAACAACTGTTAGCCATTTATGCTTTATTGCAACCAAAATAAATCAGTTTTATGGCCCTTGGACACAAATTAATGTTGGGTTTTTATATAATATTTTGCATGGAATTCCACAAAGAATATACTGTACAGTCATCAAAATATGGTATGGAAGCTTTTACCGAGGAGTCTTCCAACTAATAAAATAAAAAAGCAGCCCTTGGTATCCAGGAGCTGGGCTGGTATTACCAGCTAGCCATGGTCTTCCTAGCAGTTGACCTGATTTTCATGGCTGGGTCTTGTATGCTCCTTGGTGATCTATAGCTCCAATGTAAACGCAGTGAAAATCCCTACAGCCCATTTGTAGAAATTGAGAGACTGAAAATTCATATGGAAATATGATCTAGACCATAGTATCTAGAATTGTTAGATTAGGTGTCGTCGACACAGCTCCAACTCACAGCAACTCTATGCACAACAGGACAAAACACTGCCTGGTTCTGTGCCATCCTCACAATTGTTATGTTTGAGCCCATTCTTGTTGTCACCATGTCTATCCTTCATGTTGGGCGATCTTTTTCGCTGACCCTACACTTTTCCAAGCACGAGGTCCTTCTCTAAAGACTTGTCCCTTATGGTAATATCTCCAAAGTCCAGGAGATAATGTTTTGCCATTCTGACTTCTAAGGAGCATTCTGGCTGTACTTCATCCAAGACAGATTTTTTTTTGTTCTTCTGGAAGTCCATGATCTTTCAAAATTCTTCACCAACCCCATAATTCAAATGCATCGATTCTTCTCTGGTCTTCCTTATTTATTATCCAATTTTCCCAAGCATATGAGATTATTGATTGAAAATACCATGACGGGTAAGGAACACCTTAGTCCTCAGAGTGACAACTTTGCTCTTTAAGGAGAACTTTTGCATTAGATTTGCCCAGGCAGTATATTATTTGATTTCTTGACTGCTGCTTCCATGAGTGTTGATTATTGATTCAAGCAAATTGAAATCTTTGACAACTTCAATCTTTTCTCGATTTATCATGGTATTATTTCTCGATCTAGTTGTGAGGATTTTTGTTTTCTTTACATTGAAGTGCAATTCATACTGAAACTATCATCTTTGATCATCAGTATTTCATGTCCTCGTCACTTTCAGCAAGCAAGATTGTGTTAACTGCATATTTGTTGTTGTTAAGCATCGTCAAGTGAGTTCTAACTCATAGCGATCCTGAATAGGGTTTCCAAAGAGGTACTGGTGGGTTTGAAATGCCAACCTTGAGGTTAACAGTGCAGTGCTTATCCTAGAGCACCATACCAGGACTCACATCTGTTAATGACTCTTCCTTCAATCCTTATGCCACGTTCTTCTTCATATAATCCAGTTTCTCAGATTATTTCCTCAACACAGAGATTAAGTATGGTGAAAGGACACAACACTGACACACCTTTCCTGATTTTAAGCCATTCAGTATTCCCTTGGTCTGTTCAAACAACTGCCTCTTGTTCTCAGTACAAGTTCCTCATGAACACAAGTGCTCTGGAATATCAATTCTTCCCAATGTTATCCATAGTTTGTCATGATCCACACAGTCAAAAGTCTTTACATAGTCAATAAAGCACAAGTAAACGTCTTTCTGGTATTCTCTGCTTTCAGCCAAAATCTACCTGACATCAGCAATGAAATCCTTAGTTCCACTTCCTCTTCTGGATCCAGCTTGAATTACTGGCAGCTCCCTGTCGGTGTACTGTTGCAACCATTTTTGAATGATCTTCCGCAAAGTTTTATTTGCATTTGATATTAATGAATTGTTTAATGATTCCTCCATAGAATTCTTCAATCCTGCAAGTCCAAATTAATTTTTTTTTTTTCCTTAACCTCTTTCAATTTGAAAAATGCTGAGCATGTTCTTCCCTTTTTCTAACTCCAGGTCTTTGCACAGTTCATTATAATACTTTATTTTGTTTTCTAAAACTGCCTTCTGAAATTTTCAGTTCAGCTCTTTTACTTTCTTCTTATTTTCTCCCTTTGTTTTAGCTTCTCTATGCTCAAGAGCAAGGTTCAAAGTCTCTTCTGACATCTTTGTTTGTCTTTTTCTTTCCTGACTTTTTAATGAACTTTTGAGTTTTTCCTATATGATGTTCTTGATGTCATCCCACAACTCTTCTAGTCTTCAGTCATTAGTGTCTAATGCATCAAATCTGTTCTTAAGGTGGTCTCTAAATTCAGGTGGAATATATTCAAAGTCATATTTTGGATCTCGTGGAGTTGTTCTAATTTTCTTCAGTTTCAGTCAGCCTATAAACGTATTGTTGGTCTGTTCCACAGTCTGCGCCTGGTCTTGTTTTTACTGATGATATCAATGTCTCTTCCCACTGATGTAATCAATTTGATTCCCATATATTTGATATGGTGAGGTCCCTGTGTATACTCGCCTTTTATGTTATTTTAAAAAGGCATTTGCAATGAATAAGTCACTGGTTTTGCAAAATGGTATCATGTGATCTCCAGTGTTGTTTCTATTACAAAGTCCATATTTTCCAACTGCCTCTTTGTTTTCAACCTTTGTATTCCAATCACAGTAATTATCAATACATCTTGACTGCATGTTTGATCAATTTCAGACTAAAGAAGTTGGTAGAATTGATTCTTCTATGGTGGCGGTGGTGGTGATGTGCCGTGGAGTCAGTTCTGACTCATAGAGACCCTCTATAGGGTTTCCGAGGCTGTAAATCATTATCGGAGCAGAAAGCCTCATCTTTCTACAGTGGTATGACTGGTAGTTTTGAAGTGCTGACCTTGAAATTAGCAGCCTGACTCATAACCACCATGCTACCAAAGGTCAATTCTTCTATGGTCTTCTTTATTCATTGTCCAATTTTTATGTGCATATGAGGCAATTAAAAATACCAGGGCTTGGGTTCCGCAGGTACACCTTAGTCCTCAAACCAACATCTTTGCTCTTGAACACTTTGAAGAGGTGTTGTGCAGCAGATTTGCTTAATGTAATACCACCTCTGATTTCTTAACTGCTGCTCTTGACTTCCTCTTGGGCTACATACAGGTCTATTCCTTCCAACTTCTTTTGAAGTTTTTTGCATCATTCAATATTTTGCCAATAGAAACGTCCAACATTTCAAGACGAGGCTTGATTTTTTTTCTTCAGTTCTTTCAGCTTGAGAAATACTGAGCATGTTCTTCCCTTTTTAGTTTTCTAACTCAAGAGCTTTGCACAGTTCATTATAATACTTGACTTTGTCTTCTCAAGCTGCCCTTTGAAAATTTATCTTCAGCTTTTTTACTTCATTTCTTCCATTTGCTTTAGCATCTCTATGCTGGAAAGCAAGTATCAGAGCCTCTTCTGACATTCATTTTGGCCCTTTCATTCCTTCTTTTTTTCTTAATGAGCTTTTGCTTTCATGATGTTCTTGATGTCATTCCACAACTCTTCTGGTCTTCAGTTATTACTATGTAATGCATCAAATAAATTGTTGAGATGGTCTCTAAGTTCAGGGGGGTATGTTCAAGGTGGGAGTCCTGGTGTGGCACTGCAGGTTAATGCGCTGTACTGCAAGGTTGGTTTGAACTGCAAGGTCAGCAATTCAAGCTCACCAGTTGCTCCCTGGAAACCCTATACAAGGTCACTGTGAGTCAAAACCAACTTGACAGTACTTAAAACAACAACAAATGTCCACGGTCATATTTTAGCTTTCATGGACTTGTTCTGATTTCCTTCAGCTTCAGTCTGAACTTGCATATGATCAACTGGTGATCTATCCTACAATCAGTCCCTGGCCTTGTTTTGACTGATGATATGGGGCTTTTCCACAATATCTTCCCACAGATATAATCAATCTGGTTTCTGTGTATTCCATCTGGTGGTTTCCATGTGTAGAGTCATTTTTGATATTGTTTTATAATGGTATCTGCAGAACTTCCAAAGGGCAAGGGAGTCAGGAGTTGTATTTCAAGATACAACAGACTGTTTTAAGTGGGAAAAGTCAATAAATTATGGGGCAACGTCCAAGAAAAATAATACACCTACACATCAGAATAAAGAAAGGATGAAAATCAGAAAGATTTAGGAACCATTAACACAACAGAAATGAAAA
This sequence comes from Chrysochloris asiatica, assembly GCF_000296735.1. Lineage (NCBI taxonomy): Eukaryota > Metazoa > Chordata > Mammalia > Afrosoricida > Chrysochloridae > Chrysochloris > Chrysochloris asiatica. The sequence continues at coordinate 14,087,716 of NW_006408522.1, forward strand.
CTAAAAGAAAAACCACGTAATATTGTAGTTGTTAGTGTGTTCAAGTCGGTTCCTAATCACAGCTAACCTGTAAAGGTTTCCTAGTAGCAACTGGTAGATTTGAACCACTGACCTTGTGATTAGCAGTTCCATGCTCATCCTACAGTGTGACACCAGGACAATGCTTAAATAGTAACGTGTATCTATGTTCTTTTTTTGATGTAGCGCTAAAGGATAAACATTGAATGGCTAACCACAAGGTGGGTGGTTCACACCTGTCAGTCAAACCCTCTGCAGGGTTGCTGAATCAGAACCAACTGGACAGCATTTTATAACCACAGCAAAACTCATGCTACTTTTTCTGGCTTTGTTTTGTATAGTTAAAACTTTATTCCTTGAATCTTTATTTGTACAAATGATATATCTTAATAAAGTAATGGCCAGAGTTTTATTCTATTTCATAAATATAACTACTGTACTGCACTAGATTTATTTCAAGATCTCTTTATATAGAGTAAAATTTGTGCCAGGAAAAGAATGCATATATGAATGGATATAAATACCAAAATTGCTTTTTGAAATTTAAAAAAATATATGTAAGTTCCTATTTATCAAATGTGTGGATTTGTAAGATACTGTACTTCATATATTTAATAATTTACTCTAGTTTGGACATTATGTCATTTGTCCAAGAGATTATGATTCATTGTTAGTTATAACCTAATAAAGCATACACTAGAAAAAAAAAATAAAAGAAAAACCACAAACAAATGAACTCAGCATAGAAAATTATATAGAACAAAGAATGCAGCACCACCACCACACACACATACACACACAAAAAAAAAAACCCACAGAAAAATGACTACAATGAACTCATACCTATTGATAATTATACTGACTATAAATCAATTAAATGTACTAGTTAAGAGACATAAAGAGTGGAATGGATAAGAAAATAGAATCCTTCAACATGCCTACAAGAGACATATCCAAAAAAATGGACACAGCCTAAATACCCATCAACAGAAGAATGGTTAAACAAACATACACACAATGGAATACTACAAAGTGAAGAATAAAGAAAAATCTATCAAACACCTCAGAAAATAGTTGAACTCATTATGCTGAGTGAAATTAATCAACCACAAAAGAACAAACATTGCATGAGACCAATATTGTAAAAAATTTTAAGAAAAAGAAGTTTTCTTTATAAAGAAGCAATCTATGATGGTTGTTGTTGTTGTTAACTGCCGTTGAGTTGGTTCTAACTCATAAGACCCTGTCTAGGGTTTCCGATGGTTATGGGGAGGGGGCAATTGTTCATGTGCTAGAGGGTAGACACATGCTAACATGGATGATAGGGCAGGGAATATACAACAAGAGGGAGGTTAGCAGAGGAAGATGAAGGTAGCAGGAGACACAGGGAGGAATGCAGTGGTTAAAGTAAATAGAGGTAAATGCTGTTAACTGATGGTACTTGGAGGGGATTGCAACCATGTAATCAGCCAAAGTGTAGGATTTGTTGATGTAAAACTGATGATCTGTTCTGTAAAACTTCACTCAATTCACAATAAAAAGTTTTTTGTATTTTTAGAAAAGGTATTGGCAGTGAAGAAGTCATTGGTCTTGCAAAATTCTATCATGTGATCTCCAGTATCATTTCTATTACCAAGGACCTACTTTCCAACTGATGTTCCTCCCTCTTTGTTTCCAACCTTTGCATTTTAATCACCAGTAATTATAACACATTTTGATTTCCTGTTTTATCAATTTCAGACTGAAGAAGTTGGTAGAATTCTTCAATTTCATCATCACTGGCTTTAGTGGTTGGTAGATAATTTAAATAATAGTGATATTAACTGGTCTTTCTTATTGTTGTTATGTGCCATCAAGTTGGTTCCAATCTATAGCGACCTTGTATAGGGTTTCTGAGGAGCAGCTAGTGAGCCTGAACCACTGGCTTTGCAGTTCAAATCGACTCTGCAGTCCCCCACATTAACCCATAGCACCACACCAGGACTCTGGTCTTCCTTGTAGGCATGTGGATATTAAACTATCACAGACAGTGTTGTACTTCAAAATGTTCTTTTTGATGATGAATGTGATACCCTTCCTCTTCAGTTTATCATTACTGGCATAGTAAACCATGTGATTTTCAGATTCAAAATGGTCAATACCAAGTTTATTTCAGCTCACTAATGCTTAGCATATTGATCTTTATGCATTCCATTTCATTTTGACAACTTCCAATTTTCCTAGAATCATACTTGATATATTCCATGTTCTGATTATTAATGGATGTTTACAGCTGTTTATCCTCATTTTGAGTTGTGCTCCTTCAGCAAATGAATGTCCCAAGAGCTTACTTCATTTACATAATTACGATCAGCACTACTTTGAGGAGGCAGCTCTTCCTCAGTCATATTTTGAGTGTCTTCCAACCTGATGAGCTCATCTTTTGGCACTATCGTTGTTGTTAAGTACTGTCAAGTCAGTTCCAACCCATAACAACCCTGAATAGGGTTCCCAAGGAGCAGCTGGTGAGTTTCAACCCCAACCTTGCAGTTCAAACAGACCCTGTGGTCAAGGTCCTACAGGGCCACACCAGGACTCCTTATATTTGACAATATTCTGGTGCTCTTCATCATGTTTCAATATTAAATATTCTGGTCCTATCTGACAGTGTTCCACTGCTATTCATAAAGTTTTCCATAATTAAATATTTGGAAATAGTCCATCTCTCCTTCTTTCTAGTCTGTCTTAGTCTAGTTCAGCTAAAGCCTGCCCATCATGGGTGACCCTGATGATATTTTAAATACTGATGGTATAGCTTCCAGCATCACAGCAACACAAAAGCCACCACAGTACAACAAACTGACAGACAGGTGGTGAGCTGTGTCATTAGTAGCCCTGTATAGGGTTTCTGAGGATGGGTTTGAACCGCTGACCTTTTGGTTAGCAGTCCAGTACTTATCCTACAGCACCACACCAAGAGACCACTGATATAAATGTTGTTGGTATTGTTGTTGTTAAGTGCTGTCCAGTCCGTTCCTACTCATAAGGACTCTGTATAGGGTTTCTGAGGAGCAGTGGGCTTAACTGCCGACCTTGTAGTTTAAACTGACCTTGCAGTCTGACACATTAATCTGAAGTGCCACAATTATTGGCACACTGCTAAGAAATTTATCCATGCTTTATCTTCTGATCCATGTAACTATCTTATGCAGGGGATGTAATTTCATTTCCTTCATAGTTGAAGCTGCTTTCTAAGGCAGTTGGCAAAGTTTTCCTCAGGTTTCCCGTTACATTAAAAAGGCCTCATGCAGGCAGGAGAAAACAAAGCAACACACACACACACACACAAAAAAACAAAAACGGAAAATATGAGTTGTTCACTTTTGCTACTAAAACAACCCCCCTTGGACTATCATTGCTGAGGCCTCCTTCTGGTGTAATTTTGCCTAATTATAAACATATGTAAAAATAATTTGGCCTTATTATACTCATTAACTAGCTCAAATTTTCAGCTTCTGGTATCCTTTTTAAAGGTTTTACATATTTTCCCTTCAGAATGATTTTCCATCTGCACATTTTTTTTTAAAGTTGTGGAACAATACACATGAACATAAAATTTGTCATTGTTATCATTTTGAAGTTCACACAATTCACTAGCATTAAGTATACTCACAATGTCCTACATTCATCACCACTGTTTAGTTCCAGAACTTCTTCCTCATGCTAAAAGGAAGCCCATAGA
>NW_006408522.1:14099879-14107164 GCF_000296735.1 Chrysochloris asiatica
ACCATGAGCACTCATGGAAGCAGCAGTCAAGAATGAAGCGATGTATTGCATTAAGCAAATCTGCTTCACAAGACCTCTTAAAAGTGTTCAATAGCAAAGATGTTAGTTTGAGGACTAAGATGTGTCTGACAGAAGCCATGGTATTTTCCAATAGCCTCATATGCATGTGAAACTTGGACAATGAATATGGAAGATAGTAGGAGAAATGATGCACTTGAGTTATGTTGTTAGAGAAGAATATTTAAAGTATCATGCATTGCCAGAACAAACAAATCCATGTTGGAAGAAGTATTACCAGAATGTTACTTAAAAGTCAGGATGTTGACACTTTGTCTCTCATTCTTTGGATACATTATCAGGAGGGACCAGTCCCTGGAGAAGGACATCATGCTTGGAGAAGTGGAGGGTCAACAAAAAAGAGGAAAATCTCCAATGAGATGGATTGACACGGTGGTGGTGGCGGTTGTTGTGATGTGCTGTGGAGTCCTTGTACAGGGTTTCTGAGGTTGTAAATCTTTACAGGAGCAGAAAGCCTCACCTTTCTCCCACAGAACAGCTGGTAGTTTCGAACTGCTGACCGTGAGGTTCGCAACCTGATTCGTAACCACTACATTACCAGATACAGTGGTAGCAGCAATGAACTCAAGTGTAATGATTGTGAAGTTGGCACATAACCAGACAATGTGTCATTCTGCTGTGCATAAAATCGCTATGAGTCAGCACCTAGCAATAACAACAACATCCTCAAGGAACATCTCTTACTGTAGGGGACGTCTCTACCTAAAGCCAGCAGTCTTAAGCACTCTTCATTTCTCATTCTCAGTGTGTTGGCAAAGGGGTTAGGAACTTATGTTCTCATCCTGTTGGCGAATTTCAAGGGGTACACATTTTCAGAGGCCAAACTGGACCATAAGTAACAAATGACTTACTTAAAATGCGCTTAGCTTTTGACCCAGCAATTCTTGTTCAAGGGATTTATACTGGGAAAATAGTAAAGTATACAAAAACATGTGTACAAGATGGTTTATGAAAAGACTGCTCAAAAAGAAAGAGTAATAGTGTCATAAAAAAAATAAAAAAAAAAAAGACCAGGCTTACCATTCAGAAAGACTGGAAGAATCTTTGCAAGAGAATGATCCTTGGTCCTCTTCAAGTCTGAAACTGAACACACCCGTGTGGCTGGCTCAATGTTCAGCCAAGCAGAACATAGGTATCTAGAAGGGCAACAACACTAGTGAAATATGTACACCATGGAATGATCAACTATTCGAGATCAAAAGGACAAAATGTATGTAAAGAGAAAATTCAGAAGGATTGGGAAAGAAGGAATAGAAACAAGAATCACAGGGAGGAAGTCGGAAAAATGATGCAATATTGAAGGGACTGCAATCATTGAGATGAAAGAAACTGTATGATTTGCAAAATGTAAAAAGGATGATCTATTTTGTTCACTCAATTAACAATAAAAATTAAATTAAAAGAGTAAAAGCAATCCTCAAAATGCCAACACTGGGCAATAAGTGTACTGCCAAAACCCACCAATATCAGTTTGTATTTATTAATAAAAAGAAAGATCATAATGCAAGTGAAATGTGGTCACAAACATATGCAATGATAATAAGTTGGTTGTGGTAGTTGATTCTGACTCATGCTGATCCCATGTATGTCAGAGTAGAAACTCCATAGGGTCTTTGAGGGTGGATTTTTTGGAACTGGGTCACTAGACCCTTTTAAAAAAAAAAACAAAAAAACTTTTATTGTGAATTGAGTGATAGTTTACATGGGAGAACATTGGTTTTGCACTCACCCTATCATATTTCATTTCATTGCAATGATTAGAATCCCCTCCATGCATCATCATTTAACAGTATTTGCTTCTATTCCATTTTTATTATTTTAATTTACTAGGCCTGTCTTCCAAGGCACTTATGAGTGGACTTGAACCTCCAGCCTTTCAGTTAACAGCCAAGATTGTTAACGGTTTGCACTACCCAGGGATTCCCATAATAAGAAACTTTATTAAGTGCTTATGATGTGGCAAGCACTATTCTTAGTCCTTCACGTGTATTAAGTAATTTAATCTTCACATCAACTTCTGTTGAGAAAAAGCGGTCACTTTCTTATTTTATAGAGGCTCAGTTGTTGTTGTTGTTATGTGCCGTCGAGTTGGTTCCGACCCATAGCGACCCTGTACAGGGTTTCCGAGGCTGTAAATCTTTACGGGAGCAGAAAGCCTCATCTTTCTCCTGAGGAACAGCTGGTAGTTTTGTACTGCTGACCTTAAGGTTCACAGCCCAATTCGTAACAACTATGCTACCAGAGGCTCAGAGAGGGACTCAAAAAGTTTGTGGAAAACAATGTAATTAAAAGATATTTTTTTTCACAAATTTTTTGAAGTCCCTTACACTAGTGAGTTCTGGTTTAGTGCTATAGGATAAGCACTGGACTTCTGACCAAAAGGTCGGTGGTTCAAACCCACCAGATGCCCATCAGAAAGTCTACATGGGGTCGGAATCAACTTGACATTTAATAATGTACTAGTGAGTTCGAAACTACCAGCAGAAAGATGAGGCATTCTGCTCCCATAAAGATTTACAGCCTCGGAAACCCTGTACAGGGTCACTATGAGTCAGAACGGACTCCACGGCACATAACAACAACAACAACAAGTGAGTGGCAGAGAGCTGAGATTGGTCTCAGGAAACTGGACTTCTAAAGATAGGGTCACATTTAACAAACAAAGCAAAATAAACAGTATAGGGGTGTGTGTGTGTTTAATCTGAAGGACTGAAATGAAAATATTAATTAAGGCATTATCATGAAGTATTTTTATTTTGGTGCTAGAATTCGTTTTCAATCTCTTTAGGAACTCTCAAAAGTAGTCTTTCTGAACAGTTCAGATACTTTCTAGAATTCTTTCCACATGTTGAAGAAATACTTTAAAAATATGAAGTGCCCAGATACAAACCTCTTTTAATACTATATGGAATGATCCTTGGCCTTCTTTGAGTTTAAAATTACTCATTAGTTTTTCTTTTGTCTTTTTCTTGCTTGTTTTAAGAAACGAGATGTGGACGTATTTGCTGAGCTTTCATTTCTGCTTTGGTCTTATTAGAACGGACACATTTAAGCCATTGTATTTTATTTAGAAATTGTTTCCAGATCAGCTTCTCAAGGGGTCCTAGGAGACTCCTAAGACCCTCTGCTACTCTCAGAGTCCAGGTTTCCTATCTGTGGTCCCAAGACCTGTTTTTTCCTCAATGCTCCTCCTTGGTGATTTCCACAGGACAAGACTTTCTCATGGCTAGAATATGTCCATTTGAGAGGGTAGCCCTGAGCAAATAGTGCTTTAAAGCAAACCTGTAGGCTGACAGTAATTGATACCTAGGTGCTTGGCCCCCTGTGAGTGATCTCATTTGGTAATCCTGGCAGCCCATCAAGTAGATATGGTGGTGGTGGTGGTAGTGTGCCTTGGAGTTGGTCCCAACTCATAGTGACTCTGTACAGGGTTTCCGAGGCTATAAATCTTTACAGGAGCAGAAAGCCTCATCTTTCTCTCACAGAACAGCTGGTAGTTTTGAACTGCTGACCTTGTGGTTCGCAGTCCGATGCGTAACCACTAGAGTGATCACAAATTTCAAGTGGATGAAACTGATATTCAGAGACTTTGATTATTTGCCCAAGATTCTACAGCCAGAAGTTAAATACAAATTTGGTTCCAAAGTATGCCTTTTTCTCATTATACAATCCTGACTCACAGTGACTTATCCAACTGAAATTCTTTATTGTTTGCCTGTTGATGGATTGATTGGCTGTGGTATGGAGAATAAGGGGTAGGGAGTTCAGGCGCAAAGGAAAGAGAACTTTAAAAAAGGTAAAACAATTTTTGCATTTTGAAAACATGAAAGTATCTCCTTTTCAGAAGGTGAGTTAACTGAATACATCTCAGGGAATAAGTACACGCACACACTCCTATGTTATGGTTTATAGATGTTTATATGGATGGTACTGGTTGAAAGATCACTGTGGCTGTACTTTGACACGCATTCCAGACCTAGTTTTACCCTCTACCCTTTCTGTATGGTCACAAATGAAACACAAGGACATCAGTAGAACAAAATATATAGCATTTATTAAATATGAGTGACACGGGTTATAGTCCCCAAGTAGAGCATGCATGAAGAGTTTTCTCACCACTTAACAAAACATCAACTGATACTGCAACATTAAATGTATGCCATTTCCACAATATACAAAATTCTCCTTAAGTTGAAGTGAGAAAAAAAAAAAAAAAAAAAATCACAGATTGTATAAATATAGTGATTTCAGCTGGCCCAATAAAGGCATAAGGCACAGATTAAAGCCAGGGGATTAGCACGTTAAAATCAAGCTTGGAGCTGTGAGGTCCAGGCAAGAACCCTTTCTGACCATGGTTTCCACCAATCCTGCACAGAATCGATCCTCGGAACCCAGAAGACAGAGCACCTGCACACTGGGAGCCCTTCTCTTCCAGGCTCATGTGTCTACAGGTGTCCATGCACCTATTCCAAAGAAACACTGCCACTAATACTTGTACGGTAAACAAAACCTTCACAAAGTAACAAATGATCGTAACATGAATTTCAAGCTAATGCCCTTTTTCCTCCCAACCAAAGTCTAGTGAAATCAATGGTGAAGCAATTCAGTGTCTATATGGGAAACAAATGATGATATAGGACAGCCGGCTGTGTGGATTGGGCATCTGATAGATGACCTCATAAACCTCTCTCTCCTCCCCCTCGTCTTCACTTTCTTCATGTGGTGGAATTGGGTCAGAACCTCTACAAGTTCCATTCTGGCTTAAATTGTGTATGTGAGGAAGCAAACATCATTCTGTCCAAACTTCAAGACTCAGAGTTCAGAGTCTTTGTCCATTTGTAACAACTGTCCTTATTTTGGCGTCTAGGTCAGCGTTTTCTTCCTGGCTAACTCCAGGACTCTAGTGTAGGGGGTGTAGTTCCTGGAAGGCATGTCAATTTCACGAGTTCTTCCTGTCGGGCTGAGGAATGAGAAAAGGCAGGTCAAGACAATGAAACAAAATTCTCCATAGTCTTTATGGGGCAAGGCACCTTTAGGAAATGTTTTATCAGTGCTTAAAAATAAATAAATAAATAAAAATTGTATAACACAGTTTAGTGTTCATTTCAACATTACTAAAGGAACCACTGAGACACTGGTGATCCAACAGTAAAATTCTCACCTTCCATACAAGAGACCAGGGCTCAATTCCACACATACAACCACCACCTGTTGGTCAGTGGAAGTTTGCTGTTCCCTCTGCTTCGGATGCAGCACTAATCAAAGAGATCTGTCGAATTCCTTCCTGACTACATTTCAAGACTCAAACCCAACATTCACCTCCTACATGATGTAGCTCCCTGATCTCACCCCACTGATAGAAGCAATCAGGCCTTCCTGTATGCACTCCCAGCTTCCAAGAACAGTGGCGCTCAATCTTGTCCTTCTGCAAGGTTCACCTGCACTAAACGTCCCCATCAATAACACCTCCCATTGCCTGGCAGTGATTCCAAATAAAGTGCGGGGAGAAGACAGCTTCTTAAAGGAGCATATTAGAAACATGGAAAGAATTTTAAACTTCACATATTTCCCTCCAAGAGATTCTACATGTCTTCCTTCCCACCCTCATCTACCCAACCACAATAAATAATGAAAATGGCTACTACAGAAACTTCTACTTTGTTGTGCAATGGATCACTATGAGTTGGAAGTGACTCAGTAGCACCTAACAACAACAACATCACTCAAGGGTCCTCAGTGACCTGAACAAGCAGTTCATTGAAGTGCCAGGAGCAGAAACCAGATGGTAAATAGTGCCAATCATTGGGAAATATATGGTCTCTAATGATCATTTCCTAAAAGTGCAGGAATATTTATAAAGGTAGACCTTTATAAAGGTTGGCTTTAAAAATAGACTCTCATATCCTTTTAGAAGAAGAAGTGAGATATTTCATTTCATGGGTCACTAGAAAAATGATAGGATTTTGAAAACATAGATAATTTGTACTACAGAACTGAAATTCAACCATTTTCTTTAACACATTCAGGCAACTGTTAATTTATTATTTTTTAAAATGAATCCATAAAGGGACAGTTACCATGGGAGAAAGAATAATAGAATCAGCAAATAAAGCTTGGACCAAAAAGAGCAACTTTGTGTTCTTGCTTCTGCAACAGAAATAATGCAAACACAAGCATTTTTAAAAGAAATACTTACTGTGTATACCAGGTACTTAAGACCATGATGAATATTTTTCATTAAATTATACCTGTTAAGAGATCATTTATGAGCTTGCTGCCTAAGTCCACATGCCTTAGAACTTGGTGGGTATCTTTCATTCATTTATCCTACCAATGTTTATTCAGAATCAACTAAGTGCTGGGCTAGGGGATAATAACCTCAAGGTCCTTGTTAGAGGAGCTCAAGGCCCTGGCGGGGGCAGGAACAATACAATGGGGGTAGAGAGGAAGTAATGTGAAATGCTTAATAGCTCTGCAAGTAAAGAAAAAGCTGACTTCAAATTTGTCTTCGCCCTCCCCATTTTTTAATTTTTTTTTTTTTTTATTAGCAAAACAGAAAAAAAAGAGTAGCTTTTACTGTTGTTGCTAGGTGTTGCTGAGTTGACTTATACTCATAGTGACCCCCAGGAACAGAGTAGACCTGATCCTTCGGGTTCACCTGGCTGTGATCTTTATGGAAGCAGCGTTACTGGGAGGGTTCGAACTGACAATCTTTCAGATTGCAATCACGTGTTTAACCTCTGCACCTTCAGGGCTCCTTATCTCTAACTGTGATCGATGCTATTAGCCCCAACGCAGCATAAAACACTTGCAGGTGTAAGGAGAAAGGAGCAGCTGGCGATGGGCTGTTCTGTAAGATAGCTAGTGCCCAGAATGCATTGGGACACTCCGATGTCTCAACCGAAAGAGACTCCTTCGATTACATAGCCTTTTGGAGTTCTATACACTGTCTCCAAGGCTTCGAACCACTAACAGTTTAATTGAAGAGTTCAATGCCTATTGAAGCACTCTATACTTGATGACATTATCAATCCATTATAATAATACCATTAATTATCACCAGTAAAAATTAAGCTCATGAGTTTGTCTTGTTGTTGTTGTTAGGTGCCATCAAGTCAGTACCGACTCATAGCAATCTTATGCACAGCAGAATGAAATACTGCCCAATCCTGGACCAACCTCACTACTGTTGCCACGCTTGAGTCCA
>NW_006408522.1:14110277-14158701 GCF_000296735.1 Chrysochloris asiatica
CCCAGGTCTTCAGCACACAGTCCCTCTCCCTCTCTGGATCTAAAATCACCAGCTGCTCCATCGCTCCACGTCATCATCTCTGGCTCCATTTCAGGCATCACTGCTTCTCTGGGTAGGGTTCCGCTCTCTGCTCTTCTCCCTTGATGGTCGTATGAGGCTATGAATCTTTGTGGGAGCAGAAAGCCTCATCTTTTTCCTGCAGAGTGGCTGGTGGGCTTGAACGCCGACCTGGTGTTTCACAGGCCAGTGTTTATCCTACAGAGCCACCACATTCCCTAGTGCTCTTCCTACAGCACCAATAACAAATTAGTTTTTTTGTTTAGTTAGTTATGATAGTTCAAAACATAAAATAATGTATTTAGTGCTTAATTATTCTAAATGCTTTATAACATATACTTTCATTTAAGCCTCAAAGCAGTTCTATGGGGTGGGTACTGTCATCTTCACTCTCATTTTAAGGTTGAAGGGGTGAGGTTTTAGAGGACTTGAGTAAATGGCCCAAAGCTGAGTTTAGCTAGTGGCTAGATGGGCTAGAATGGGACGCAGGCAACTTGAGACTGCCCATCCTACTACTTGTCAGCATTGCCAGGTTCTTCACTGAAGACCAAGGGGCAACAACAAGACTGTATGATGGATTTCATCCAATGAAATATTCTGAAAGAATATGGTTTTTAAATATTCTGGAAAACACCATGTAGTCTTTCATTATTTCAATGCAAGTCTGAAGTCAAAGTAAGAATCAGAAATCTTGTTAGAACATACACAGCACAATTCAGCACCTTTCTCTCCATTTATTGTTTTAAATATATAAACAGAATGGTCATGTGGTAGCCAGAGTGCTCCATCAGGATTCAGAAGGCCTGGGTCTAATGTGGCTGCTAGTGTATTACTTTATTTCTGTGGGCCTCAATTTTTAAAAATTTTTATCTATAATCCATGGGCATTAAACTAGACTAGTGGTTTCTAACTTGTTTCATTCTATTTTTGCTTTAATATAGTTTTGTGGGTTTTTTTCAACAGTATTGCTTTTCTTTTTTGTTTGGTAAAAGTTTACACAGCAAATTAGGTTCCCATTAAACAATTTCTATACAAATTGTTCTATGACATTAGCTACATTTTCTCACAATAGGTCAATGTTCTCTCTAATTGTGTCCTGGTTATTTCATTTCCAGTACTCTAGTTTCCCTGTCCCTTTATCTTCTCATCTTTGCTTTAAAATAAATGCAGACCTTTTGGTCTCATATAGATGGTCCAATTTATTTCTTGATGATAGAACTTATTTTCAAATAAAATCTTACTTGGAATTCAGATTGTTCTGGGGGCAGGGGCTCCACAGGCCAGTGCCTCACTAATACCCCGTCACTTGCACCTGTTCCCCATCTCACCTCTATGACATCCCAGGACCTTTCCAGGAATACGGCAGCACCAGAAGCATAGGTGAAAACTACTGAATTGACTTACTGCCAAGCATCCCATGCTCCTCAGCAAGACTTTCATGGTGCCGTTCACACAGCTGTTATAGTCAGGTGCCGTGGAGTCGTTTCAGACTCAGCAATCCTGTACAGGGTTTCAGAAGCTGTAATCTTTGCAGGAGCAGAAAGCCTTATCTTTCTCCTGCCGACTGTCTGGTGGGCTCGAACTGCTGGCCTTGTGGTTTGTAGCCCCGTGCTTATCTTATGGAGCCACCATGCTCCCCTTCCACATAGTAGGCACCTCTTAAGTACTCACGGGGAAACAAATGAGATATTACTCTGCCTTTTCAGAAATGCAGATATGTACTTTTCATTTCCTCTACTGATTGGCCTAGGCAGTTAAAGTCCTAAGATGGATCCTGGGGGAAACCCAATGCTACGTTTATGGCAAAGCTGCTTTTGGATCCTGAGGTGGCTTCCAAGTTCACTGTGGCCATAAGTTAAGGGTCTGTCAGCACTTCCATTATGAAAACCACTTTGTGGTTTCATAACTTAGTTGTAAAAGTTTGCTTCGGGCTACACTTCACCATACAAATTGAAAAGCTTATTTTAAGCCAAAATGTGGGAATTAGAAAACAAACAATTTATTGGTTTCAGGCATAGTTTTGAACCCAACTTAGCCAAGCAAGATTTATTATGTGGGCAATTAGTGTAGACTAAGCCATTTAGTTCTTGAAAAATATAAAAAAAGGGGGGAAATGACCAACTATTTATATTTCAAAAGGCGTCCCTGCCTGCCACCAATCATTCTTTTTGGCTGTATGTTTATCAGGTACGAAAGACGACACGTTGATAACACCCAGGCCCAATTTACATTTTATTTCTTCTGTTTTGTTTTTTCAAACACATTTCTGTTAATCATAGCAGGTTGATATGTAACTTACCTTGTTATTATCAAAAGGTAAGTGATTTAAATGAGAATATTGTCAAAGGAGAGCTTAATGCTGCTTTCCATAAGTTCTTTGACATTGGCAAGTAAATGTAATGAACAGAAAAGGAAATATCTGCCAAAAGTAACTAGGAAGTTAAGAGACTGAGGGCTTTTAAACCATAGTAGGTAGGGCCAACTCAATGGGAGAATTCACAGTTTCCATGGAGGAGATACAGATCTGATTCCCAGTCAATGCACCTCATGTGTAGCTACCTGTCAATGAAGCTGACCAGGTTTCATTGGAACATCCAGGCTGAGATAGACTAGGAAGAAAGGACTGGTGATCAACTTCTGAAAAGCAGTCAATGAAAACTCTACGGATTACAGCAGTCAGCTGACTCAAGGGCAGATAAGCAATAGCAGCAACATAGCATGTTGCCGGAAGAGGCTTTAGAAGTCATCTGGTCAGACTTCTGAGTTTATAGATTAGAGAACCAAGACTCCTGGGAGGAGAGATCTATGGGAAGATATCCTGCTTCTAACCATTAGCATGACAACCAGGTGTTCCTTATCCTAATTTGTTGATGCCTCATCAATGTTCCTACCAAATATGACCTCATTCGAAGTTTCAAGGACTCTACGTTTTTGTGGTCTTCTATGCCTATCACCAGCTGCTTGTTGGAAACCCTATACAGGGTTTCTATGGGTTGGAACCGACTCGATGGCACTTAACAACAACAACAACAACATAATGCCGAGAAGTCCTGGTGTAGGATAAGTACTGGACTGTAAGGTCGGCTTAAACTGGAAGGTCACAGTTCAAACTCACCAGCTGTTCAGAACCCCTATACAGGGTCACTATGAGTTGGAACTGACCCAACAGCACTTAATAACAACAACAACAATGCCTACGGAGTCCTGGTGGTGCTGTGGGATAGGTGTTGAGCTGCTTATCAAATGGTCAGTGTTCAAAACCACCAGCTATTCTGAGGGAGAAAGATGAGGCTTTCTGCTCCCAGAAAGATTTACAGTCTTGGAAACCCTACAGAGGGTCACTATGAGTCAGAATCAACTCAGTGGCAGTGAGTACTCTAATGCCTAACACAACACACATAAACGGCCCTGATTACACAAGAACACACTCTTCTGCACACAGACACTGAGAATCCACAGGAGATTAGGGTCCCTGTGGAACACTCGTGTTGTATCCTCTTTGGGCCATAGTTTTGAGTACCTAAAGTCAGTAGGTTAGAGTCCTGGTGTGATGCTGTGGTGAATGCACTGGACTACAGAGTCGGTTTGAACCTCAAGGTCGGCGGTTCAGGCTCACCAGTCATTCCTAGGAAACTCTATACAGGGTCGCTTTGGGTCAGAACCAACTTGATGGCACTTAACAACAAGAGTCAGTGGGTTAGTTATCAAAGGTAAGTTAAGGGACCGCAGGTCCATAACTTCATATAGTGACACATCCAGGCATGGGGCCATGAGTATTTTAACAACAAATGGGTCAGTCCTCCAGCTAGGGAATGTAACTGAATGCACCAGGCTAGTATTACCAAACTGGAGCAGATCATTTACTTATGAGTCTAATTCAGTGCCTGACAATCTTCTGTTATGGTATTTGGGGACAGAATAAAGTTGTTCCCAGTATACACCCTCCCTCCACTATACTCATATTTATAGCATTTTATAAGTCCCTTTGACAGTGTTACAAATGTTTGCTTACATATCTGTCTCCCCCAGTCAAGCTCCCTCACCCATACTCTGGGGCAGGAACCACATCTCATTGCTCTCTATGCCACAGTTGTCTGGCACAGGGAAGACACTGAACAGACATCAAGTGAATGAACGAACAAATGCACGCACTCACTAACAGAGCTGTTGTCTTCTGAAGCAGCTGTCCAGGACTCAGCTTCACCACCTCCGGTACCCTGTACAGAACTCCTGCTCCCCACAAAACCAGTCAGATCCCTCAGCTTTACAGAAACATATTTTATAGGGGGGAGAAAAAGAAATTCTGGTAAAAATAGCTCAGTAAAGTATTTTCTTAAGTCAGAGAGGAATTTGAATCAAAAAAGCAAGGCATTTCGAAATACCTGGGTAGAAGATCACAGCCCACTCCAATCTCTCTGGTTTCCACTTCAGTCTTGGGCTGGGTTTCTATTAAATAGTCCAATCTGCTTTGGAGTTCATTATTCTAGAGATGAAGGGGTGGAAAAAAACTTGGTAAAGCAAATATGTCTCCCCACAATAGACACGATACAATTTATATGACTTTTTACTTATGCCACACTAGCTGGGTTTTCCCCACTATATGGCCATTGATCACAATATATTTACTGAGTACCTAGAAAACCCTAGTTCTAGGGTTGATTCATAGTGACCCCATGTGACATTAAACTCTGTCACATGGGGTCACTATGAACCAAAATTGACTTGATGGCATCTAACACCAAGTACACCAAACCTACTGCCATAGGGTCGATTCCAACTCACAGGAACCCTGTCGAAGGCTGTAAACCTGTCCAAAATCAAACAGCCGCCTCTAATAGTCCTTGTGGCGAGGGGTCCAGGGCTGATTGTACAGTGCGACCAGTAGGTGTTCAAGACATAGTCAGCGAATACTGGATTGTGTGGATGTCTATGTATCTAATTTTACATAAATGAAAAGAAACTAAATATCCTAAGCTACATGAGGGGGCTTTGAAAAAGTTCATGGAAAAATTCCATTTTCTTTCCATTCCATTTTTTCGTAAGAGTTTTGAAATTCCTTATACTATAAAACGTTTTTTCCCCCATTCAACAATTTGTTGGAGGATATCTTTCCATGTCTATTAGTTTTCTACTTATGGCAATAAAGTACTTTAATGCATTCATTAATAAATTCATCAATAAAGAATGGGTATACATTATTTGGAGTCCTGGTGTGGCACTGTGGGTTAATGCGCCAGACTGCAAAGCCGTTTCAACTGTTGCTATGGGTCGGAATCGACTCGACGGCACTTGACAACAACACACATTATTTATTTAACTAGTGTCTTATTGATAAGCATCTAGTTATTTATCTCTTTTTTGTTTTCAGTTATAAATAAGGTAAAGCTCAACTTTCAACACCCTCTCGTTAAACCATAAAATGAGTAAGTCTATTAATTTTATTTAGTGGGAAATACCTCTATAACTTAATAATTAGTATTTCATAGGTGTGAAGAATTCTGAATCCGAAACATATGAAGTAGAACAAGCCACTTGGGGTTAAAATTAGCATTTTGAATAGTTTTTTGTTTTCTTTTTCAAGCCAGAGCCAAACATTACATCGTTTAATGATTAGATGCTCAGGAATTAGAAATCTGTCTTATGAGAGAAATGAAGAAAAGAAGGAAAAGAAGTGAGAAGTGAAGATGTTGAAATGAAAATAGATGAAGTAAGGGTGCTTAGATGCCAACAAGAAAAAAAACACAAACAATTTTCACAAAGGCTGGGTAGTGGTTATCTGTCTATTGAGATTTTGTTTTTTAAAAAATATATAGATAAAAAGTTCTTCTGTATGCTTCTCTGTAATTTACTGTATTTCTGAGGGAAAGGATGAGGCTTTCTCCTCCCATGAAGATGTAAAGCCTCAGAAACCCTATACAGGGTCACTATGAGCTGGAACAGACTCAACGGCACTGGACAACAACCGTATTTTTTGTTGAGACGTAACAGACTTGTGTGTGTTCTAGGCTGTATCCTCAAAGTGTGGCATGCAGGAGATGCTTTATAAATATTTACTGAATAAATAAAGGCATAAATGTTTTACAGTGAGCATATTAAACATATGACCAGAAAAAAGAAAAAGCATACCATTTGATTTTTTTTTTTAAGTTGAAGCTGAAGTTGAGCTATAATTCTAAGATGCAAGTTAACACAGGCAAGTTTAAAAGTTCCAAGAAAATATAGGCTTATTTGTTTTGTATAGAGGAATGTGGGTTATAGCTCAATAGCTCCTGCTTTGAATGGGTGATTCCAACAAGCAAATCAGCAGGTCTTGTACAAACCTCTGTCCTGTAGAATGTAAAGGTCTACAGATCCCTTCTGATCAGTAGGGGATGGTGTCAAGAAGAGAAAGCTTTCCAGATTCCCTAGCATCTGACAAGCCATGACAGATCTATGGACTCTGAATATTTCACCTAGTGCTCTGTATGGGAGAAAGGTACTGGCTTCTGGCCAGGGAGATATCAACATTCATATACACACACACACACACAGTTTCCCCAGAAACATCTGGACACTGCCATTCACAAAGAAAGAGGGAGCCAGTAGAGGTCTGCCCTTTAACAAGCTCTTAGCTTTATGCTGGGTCTAGAGCCTATAGTTAGGGACATAAAAGACAAAGCTAGTATAAATATATCCCAATTAGTAGACAGTGAATAGGAGGCCTGGTGTGGCATTGTAGGATAAGCACTAGACTGTTAACCATAAGATTGGTGGGTAAAACCCACCAGCCACTCCTTGGAAACGCTATACAGGGTGACTGTGAGTTGGAACCAAGGAGCTCTGGTAGCATAGCGGTTACAAGTCAGGCTACTACCAAGGTCAGCAGTTTCAAACTACCAGCTGTTCTGTGGGAGAAATCTGAGGCTTTCTGCTCCTGTAAAGATTTACAGCCTCAGAAATCCTATGCAGAGTCACTGTGTGTCGGAACCAATTCAACAGTACTTAACAATAATAGTCTAAAATATTTAGTCTTATTTCATGAAAACTCTACGTGTGCACATCAGATACCCACATAAGCAGAGGAACTACAAATGTTTATATCCATGAAAATTATGAAAAATAGTAAATAATAAATGTTTTAAAATTATCAGGTAGCTATACTCTTATTGCATGGAGTGTGGAATGTTGTTAGCACATTAAAAAAAATTAATGTTGTATGGTTTCCAACTTGAGAAACCCAGTGTCAAGGTGGGAACAGAGAAGGAAGCTGAAAATAATAGAATAATGTGTTAAGTGCCCAGCCAGTGAGACCCACAGAAGATTCAGGGGAAACTCGGAGGGGACACCTAACTGCAAATGAGGAGAGCAGTAGTTGGATTGTCTGTAAAGAGTTCCTGAATCTAGTTAAGGTTAAGAGAAAAACAAAAAGCAACAAAGATGAGTATTCCAGACTTGTGCATGCCTATAGGTTGGGAACAGGCATGTATGCAGGTGAGTGAGAGTTACTTATGAAGAGCATGCCTGGAATTACAAGTAGCTTATCACCTGCCCCACAAGGCAAGGTCAGACCCGGATTTTATGTTAATCACTTGAGTTTCCCAGTGAACATTGGATTAGAGAGAAATAAGACTAAAGACAGGATGACCAGTCAGAGAGGCCATTGCCAAGCAAACTGCTAAAAAAAATGTTCTGGTATAGAGAAATGGGATTTAACAAACTGATTCTTCTGCAAATAAAAGCTATAAACTCTGTGCAAAAGATCAAACACAACAACTGAGGTCTCTGGAAATTGAATGAAGACAGGTACATTTTGGAGGACAAGTAAAGCTTGGAGCCAGAGACAAGCATAAAATGGCTTCTCTATTTAATTTGTTCTTTTGGCTTGTGTTCCTGTTTTTGTTTGCAGCGTTGGCCTGAGAGCATCACAGTCATGGTCGTGACATTAGAGGGACTGTACAAATCTAATAGAAACCCAGGATAACCAGGGTTATCAAAAGTGAGAGCAAACAGGGAACACCATGGTCAATAGGAAAACCCAGTCTATAAAGACACTGTTCTACATCCTACTTGAGTGAGTAGCAAATGGAACCTTAAAAGCTCATGAGTGGTTATCAAAGATGCAACTATTGGTCTCCGTATGTGTGAAAGGAAGAAGAGTGATGACAATGTGAAGACGCTTGGAATCAACTACTCCAATGGACCAATGGAATATATGAACATCAGTCATCGTGACTGCGAACAGAAGAACTAGATGGTATCCCATCACCATACCAACTACTTTCAAAGAGATCACACAAGAAGGTCCTGTACAGAGTGGAAGAAATATAGGGAATAAAAAGAAAGACTGGGCTTACTGGTCAGAAACAGAGTAGAGGAACTCAAAACTATGCCCTCGACCACCCTTCAGGTCTGGAATGGAACTCACCCTCATGGCCCAATTTTCAGCCAAACAGTAGGTAGGTATATAGGGGGAACAGTAACACTAATAAGGTATGCTCACCATGGAATGGTCAATCATTCAAGATCAAAATGACATCATTTACCAGAGAACAAAGTTGAGAAGGGATGGAAGGAGGGTGGAATAGAAATGGGAACCACAGGGAGGAAGTGGGATAACTGTGGTTGCAGGGAGGGGATTGTAATTATTGAGATAAAACAAAGTGCATCCTTTGTGGAATGTAAAACTGATGATCTGCTCCGGACACCTTCACTCAATTCACAACAAAAAGTTAAGTAAAAAAAGAGAGACAGAGAGAGAGAGAGAGAGAGAGAGAACAAAGCCAAAAGAGAGAATCAGAGAAGGCAGCAACCCAAATCCTGTGTAAAGATTTATTTCAGGTCTCTGACTGACCCAGAATCATGGATGTGGGCATGCAAACTGAAAGATGTTTATAGTCAAGGCTTAAAGGTTTGTACGGGTAGCCACCAACTTACAAAGACAAACCATACCCATGACCATCCCCCTTATGTGTGCATGAGAGAGAGACATCTTCTTATCATTAGTAATATATTCTGCATATAATATTTCAGTGCATAATTTGCTAATGTTATCATTCTCAGATATTCATTCACAGATGTTCAATGCTATGATTTACTGTTCAAAATAGTGCCATGTAGACTGAGTTTTCTATATGAAATCTATATGAAAACTTGGTCCCATGTGTCAATGCTAAAATCAATAGGCAGATTCAGGAAGCAGTGAGATGTTCATGTGAAATATGAGAAAAAAGGGCCATAGAGACAAGTCTAACAAATCTTCTGACTAAAAATGCCATCCCCAATACTAGGGATCATCCAGATGATCCAGAACCTTCCACAAGTAGAGTTATCACTACAAATGACTAAATGCCATAGTCCAACTCTTCTTCATTGCTGGAGTAAATGTCTATGATTTGTGTATTTCTTTAATGTATGTATGTGTCAAAATGTATCTGTAATTTTATATGTAACATTCCCAACCCCCAAAGAAAATAAAGATAAGATTTATGAAGATGCTGATAATACAAGGCAATAATAATGAAAACCAAAAGCAAAATGAGGTATTTGACTTATTAGAACTGAGGACAGAGCCATTGGAATGGAATGCGGTGGCAAACTGGGGACCACCTATACTGAGATCTGAGACACTACCAACCATAGGCATGGCAGGGTGCAGTCTAATCAAATTAGTGACTAATAAAACAAAACCCTCAACACTCAAAGGAACAATAAACAGGATCCAAGTCCCCATAACAAAATATTTGCACTGTAAATCTAAAATTACTTAACGTATTAAGAGTCAGGAAAATGTAATCATTCCCAAGGGAAAACAATACTGAGATAACTTTAAAGCAGCTATGATAATCATGCTCAATAAGATAAAGTAAAATAAGCTTATAATTAATGAAGTAATTTTAAAAGATCAGAAGAGGAAAATTTTATACTTTATATTTTTAATGGGGATTTTAAAAGAGAATTAAAAAAAATTTTCACTAGATACACTTGAGAGACAAATAGAGATGACAAAGGAAAAGATTCTGTAAATATATAATAGACTAATGGAACATATGAACATGAGCCTCCCTGACTCCAAGACCAAAAGACCTAGATGGTGCCTGGTTACCAGTACCAAATGCTCTGAAAGGGATCATATAAGAAGGTCCCGGATAGAGCAGCAAATTATGTGGAACAAAACTCAAAGTTACTATTATTATTATTTTTTTTTAAAGACCAGACTTGTTGGTCAGAAAGAGACTGGAAAAACCTGACATTATGGCCCTCGATCATCCTTCAGACCTGGAAAAACCTGACATTATGGCCCTCGATCATCCTTCAGATCTGGAAAGGACGTCACGCTCATGGTCCAACTTAGAGCCAAGCAGTACATATTTTATAGAGGGGACAACAACACTAGTAAGGTATGTTCTAGGGAATGGTCAATGATTCAAGATCAAAAGGGCAAATATACCTAAGGACAAGGTTGAGAAGAGATGGGAAGGAGGGTGGAATGGAAACAGGAAGCACAGGGAGGAAGTAGGAGAACTGTTGTTGCAGGGAGGGGATTGCAATCATTGAGATGAAACAAAGTGTGTGACTTGTTGAATGTAAAGCTGATGATCTTGTCCATAAACATTCACTCAATTCACAACAAAAAAGTTTTTTAAAAAGTCAATAAACTTAGAGATGCATTAATAGAAATTAATGTATCCAGTCTGAAGAAGATCAAGAAAACATTTCAAATAAAAACAACAGAGTTTCAGGTAACAAATGTTTTTAAAGTCTGATGTAAGGATACTGGAATCACAGATGGAGGGAGGAGAGAGACTGGCGAAAACACATCTTGGAATATTATAGCCAAACCCTGAGTAAGTGAAAATCTTGAAAGCAATTCTGTTACAGACAGGAAAGCAATCATTTGAATTTCCAAGGACTTCTTATTAGAAACGATGGAAGCCGGAAGACTGTGGACTAGTACTTTTCAAGTACTGAAAAAAAGAAACTGTCAATATAAAATTCACTGTCTTCCAACAGTGATTGTGAAATAAAGACCTTATTTTAAGATAAGAAAACTAAGGGAAGGTGTTATTACCTAACCTTCACTTCAAGAAATACCAAATAAATGTACTTCAGGCTAAAGAGAGATGATACCAGAGTGAAATTCAGACCCTTTAGATGGAAAGAACATCAGAAATACAAAATATATCAATAAACATGAAAAACTATATTTTCTCTTAATATCTTTAAAATATATCTGATTCTCCAAAGCAAAATTATAACAATGTACTATATATGTAGATACAATAATTATGACAACTCTCACACATCATGGGGAGGAGGGGTAAATGGACCAATATATTTGCAAGGTTTGTGTATTTTACATGGAATGGTATATTTCCCTTAAGTAAACTGCACAAAACAACAAGTAAATAACAAACAGTTTATGGTATATAAAACAAAATCGAGAGCAACCATTAAAATAAGAGATATGGCAAAAATGCCATTGTTGTTGCTGATGTAAAGTGCTGTTGAGTCAGTTCTGACCCATAGCGACCTTCTGTAGGGTTTCTGGGAAGTGGCTGATGAGTTTGAACCTCTGACCTTGTGGTTAGCAAAAATGCCATTAGATAAATTAAAATATGAATCTAAACACCTTCAACTGATGCAATAGAAGGGAAGAAACAAACAAAACCAGAGGGAAGATACAAATCTAAACGCAACCTATCAATAGTTAAAAGTCAGAGTAAGTAAGATCTTACTAAATGTTGCCAGCAAGACATACACTTTAAATACAGATGCATGGGTCAGTTGAAAATAAATGGATGGAAAAAGATGTGCTATGCAAACAGCAACCAAAAGACGGCAGGAATGTCTAAGAAATATCAAATAGACTTCAACACAATGAAAATTAATAAAGGTGGAGACCAACAGTTCCAATAATAAAAGGTCAATTAACCAAAAGATAACAATAATAATAACTGTATATTTCCCAATAAAGAGTCTCAAATAAAGTAAAAATTAACAGAATTAAAAAGAGAAACAGAAAGAAACAAAAAGGAAATAGTCTAAAACTATGATAAGAATGTTAACATCCCTCTCTGAGCAAATATTATAGAAATTATACAAGACGCAGAAAATACATAAATGGTGCCAACAATATTTGTTGTTGTTTTTAAGTGCCATCAAGTCAGTTCTGACTCATAGCAACTCTGTATGGTTTCCGAGGAGGGGCTGATGAGTTTGAACTGCCGACCCTGGAATTCAAACTAACCTTGCATTATCCTGCAGTGCCACACCAGGACTCCACCAACAATATTAGCAACCACCTAAATCTAACTGATATTTATAGAATATACACAATCTAGTATACATACAACATAGTACATTTTTTCCATGATATTTAGCCAAAAGAAACCATGTGCTGGACCATAATACAACTCTCAATAAATCTAAAATAATTAAAACCATATAAAGCATGTTCTCGGACCATACAGAATTAAATTAGAAATAAAATAATAAGATATCTAGAAAAACCCCAGATAATTTGGAGGTTAAGCAACACATTTCTAAATAATACATAAGTCAAAGAATCTCCAGGGAAGTTAAAAAATATTTGGAACTAGATGATAATGAAAATACAACACAGCCAAGCTCACAGGATGTACTAAAGCAGAGTTTAGGAAGACATTTGTAACTGTAAAGGCTTATATTAAAAATAGAAAGATCTACAACAATGGCTTAGACACTACCTCGAGAAGCTAGAAGAAGAGCAAAGTAAACCCCAAATAATTAGAATAAGTACCAGAATAGAAATCACTGAAATAGAAACAGACGAATAGAGAAAATTAACAAAGTCATAAGCTGTTTTTTAAAATTAAAATCAACAAAATTGATAACCCCTCCCCACTTGCTAGACTTATCAAAGACACAAAGAGAGGGAGGAAGAGAAAATAAATCACCTCTTCTAGGAATCAAAAGATAACTGGTGTGGCATGGAGTGCTGTTGTGGTGCTGTGGGCTAATGCACCGGACTGCAAAGTTGTTTGAACCACAGGGTCGGTGGTTCAAGCTCACCAGCCACTCCTTGGAAACCCTATACAGGGTCACTATGGGTCGGAACCAACTCAATGGTACTAAACAACAAGTAAGAATCAAAGAGAAATCCAAAGGTAACAACAGTATATTTGCATAGAAACAAAAACATCCACTCTTACTTCACACAAAACATTAAAATTAACTCAAAATGGATCATAGACCTAAATGTAAAAGTAGGAATCATTAAATTCTTAGAGGAAAACAGAAGACAATATCTGTGACCCTGTAGTATCTGTCCAAGACAAACAGTTCTTAGATATGACACAAAAGCACAAACTATGAAAGAAAAAGTTAAGTTGAACTTTTCCAAAGTAAAAAACTTTGCTCTTCAAAATATCATTAAGACTTGAACTGCAAAGTTCATTTGAACAGCAAGGTCGGAGGTTCAAGCTCACCAGATGCTCCTGGGAAACCCTGCACAGGGTTGCTATGGGTCAGAGGCAACTCAACGGCACTTAACATACACAATAGATGTGTATGTATCGTGCAGTGTTTCATTCTTTTGTGCATAGGGTCATTATGAGTCGGTACCGAATCGATGACACCTAATAACAACAACATATATATATATATATATATATACTCACACAAGTATACATGTACAATTACTATATTATAAATCAAAACTGAAAATTTTAAAAGTCATTAACTCATTAATTTGTTTTGAAAACATAGTATTAATCTCCTTACATGCTATATAACATTTTTGTGAAAACTTGAAATATCAACATTAGGAAAAATAGAAAATATTGCTTTGGTGCCACGGAGTTGGTTCCAACTCAAACCCTGTACAGGGTTTCCGAGGCTGTAAATCTTTATGGAAGCAGAAAGCCTCATCCTTCACCCGTGGAACAGCTGGTAGTTTCAAACTGCTGACCTTGCGATTCGCAGCCCAATTTGTAACCTCTATAGTATGAAGTCTGGAACCAAATCAAAGAACTTTTTATCTTTGTTATAAAGATCAATGGGTTTATCTTGCCTTTTGCTGAATCTTTTAACCATGCATGATTCTGTAACATCACGCACTTGCTATTTAGAAACCACTGGCACACTAAGCTTTGCAGAATCTAAGAATCACTGTTTTAGGGAAATGCTGTATTTTACTATCTGCCTCTTAAGTTGCACATTAAAAGCTCTGAAAAAAATCTGAGCAAACAAACAAAAGCCATCATTACAAAAATAAAAAGGTAAGTTGGAAAATGGAAGAAAATGCTGACATATATAGTACTTCTGACAAAGGACTACCCAGAACATATAAAGAACTCTTATAACACAATAATAAGATAACAAAAAGCTCAAATAATGGATAACAGATTTAAACAGACATTTCACAAAATGTTGTTAAGTGCTGTTGAGTTGGTTCCAACTCATAATGACCCTGTGTAGGATTTCCGGGGCTATAAATCTTTGTGGGAACACAAAGTCTCATCTTTGTCCTGCAGAGTGGCAGGTGGGCTTAAACTGCTGACACTGTGGTTTGCAGTCCAGTGCTTATCATAAAAAGCCACTGTGCTCCCCTTTCACAGATTAAGATGTATAAATGGCCAATAAACAAATACGACCACAGAAATGGAAATTAAGACCACAATGAGAATTTAAAAAATGAAAACAAAAAATCAAAACAATAAAACTGATGAGAATATTGAGAAGCTGGAATACTTATACTGCTGGTGGGAATATAAAATACTATCAATCCTTTGAAAACCTGACAATATAGTAGAACATTAGATCTACACTTAACCTGCAAGTCAACTAATCCAGTACTAGGAATTTACTCACGAGAAATGAGAATCTACATGCATGTACATAGACTTGTCCAGGAACGTTCGTAGTCATTTCATTCACAACAGCTATGAACAGAAATCCATAATCCCCAAATGGAAATAGTCAAATACATGTAAACAGGTGAATGGATAAACAAACAGCTACAGCCATAAAATGGAATACTACTATTGTTCTTGTTAGGTGACATAGACTCGGTACCGACCCATAGCACAGCAGAACGAGACACTGCCCGATCCTGGGCCAACCTCACTACCGCTGCCACACTTGAGTCCATCAATGCTGCCACTTGGCCAATCCATCTCGTTGGGGGTCTTCCTCTTTTTCTCTGACCCTCCACCTTACCAAACATGAGCTCTTTCTCTAGCGAATGGAATCTAACAGAATATAGACGACAAACAACAGCAGTGAAGCTCAAATCATTACTCTGAATGTAAGAAACTAGTCACAAAAGAGTACATAATGGGTGGTTCCATTTATATCAAATGCAAACAAATCTATAGTAACAAAATGGATAAAAGTAATCATCACCATGAATGGTTGCCTGGGGTTTATATCAAATACAAAGAAACCTACAGTTGACAAAAAGGGACAGAAGTGATCAAAATAATCATCAGTGGTGGTGGAGACACTGGTGGTAGTGGTGTGTTGTGGAGTCGGTTCTGATTCATAGCAACCCCGCATAGGATTTCCAAGGCTGTAAGTCTTTGTTGTTGTGTGCCGTGGAGTCGGTTCCGACTCATAGCAAGAAAGCCTCATCTTTCTCCTGTGGAACAGCTGGTAGTTTCCAACTGCTGAAAGTGAGATTAGCAGTCCGATTAGTAACCACCATGTTAGGAAATCTTTACAGTAGCACAGAGCCTCACTTTTCTCCCGGGGAATGGCTGGTAGTTTTGAATTGCTGCCCTTGAGGCTAGCAGCCCAACTCATAAGCCCTAGGCTACCAGAGCTCCTTAGTCATCAGTGGTTGCCTGCATTTCAAAGGGAAACGGAGTATGGTAGGAATGTGCTGGAAAGTTCTGTATCTTCATTGTGGTGGTCCCTTCCCAATTCCATCCAATGGTCAGCACCAATCACGTGATACATGTTAGATAGATGTGGTTTCTTTGCCTAAATTAATACACACTGAAATTGATAAGAAACAAAAAAAGAAAAGATGGGGAGAGCCTGAACATGGGCAGTGGGCATTAAGCTAGAAAGGAGGGAGCAGATTTTAAGAAACATTTAATGAATAAAATGGACAGGCTCAATACAGTAAAACAAAGACTCTCTGCTCCTCAGTCCTGCAGATTTTGACTGAGTCAAACCACCT
This sequence comes from Chrysochloris asiatica, assembly GCF_000296735.1. Taxonomy (NCBI): domain Eukaryota; kingdom Metazoa; phylum Chordata; class Mammalia; order Afrosoricida; family Chrysochloridae; genus Chrysochloris; species Chrysochloris asiatica. Next base: position 14,126,479 of record NW_006408522.1, read on the forward strand.
CAGACTACTGCCTGGAACATGCTCTGCGAAAAACTGCCTACAGCAGTGAGAATCAAGTTCCAGCATTTTCCAGCTTTCAAATACCACCACCTTGTGTTTATAGGAGTAAAACAAGGGGCTTGAAATGCTTGTGCGCCTTCCAGGAAGAAGGAAATCTGTGTGACACCTTTTGGCATTTGGGGGATGGAAATTATGTCACAAGTGTATGTCAGCCGCCTTGTTTCCAACTCACTCAGGCCCAAGGGAACAAGCAACTAGGAGCTCCATGGAGCACCTGCAGTAAACATGAGTGTGTGTCTAATAAAATGCATTTGCAGAGCCCTGGTGCCTGGTGCGGCCACCCCATTAATACACAGGGAAATTAAGAATAGTGCCAGGAATGCACAACAGACACGCTGAGCACTTACACATTACACAACACATATGAAACCCAGGCCAAACAAAAGGAAGGGAGTACTTCACTCCTTTCCTCTGACCTACTTTTTTAAACATTTTTTTAAATTATTTTTTTTCTTTTTGAAATATATCCACTCCTCTCTTATCAACATGTTTAGGTTCCAAAGACCAGGTACTATGTGAAAGTCAGCATTATGGGGGAATGAAGGATGGCCATATCAGAACACAAAAGGGAGGATAACTATATCATCACATAACAGCTAAGTTACGTCACAATATAACTGCCAAATTCCATCAGTCCTGGAGTGGTGCTGTAGAATAAGCACTGGGCTGCTAACTGCAAGGTCAGCAGTTCAAACCTGCCAGCTGCTCCTTAGAAACCTTATACAGGGTCACCATGGGTCGGAACTGACTCGATGGCACTTAACAAAACAATAACTGTGGTTCAACCCCCACCCCCAGCACACCTTGAAAATCTTATACAGGATCAATATGGGCTGGAACTGACTCCATGGCACTTAACAACAACTGCCAAGCCAGTAAGAATCAGTGCACACACAAATCAACATACAAATATCACCATCATAACTAGCGACACTTTCACCTAGTACCTTGGCATTTGTTACTGCCAGCTAAACATTAATGTGAAAAATAGTAGGGTACTTGTTGTTGTTGTTGTTAAGTGCCCTCGAGTTGGTTCCAACCCATAGTGACCCTGAACAGGGTTTCCAAGGCTGTAAATCTTTACGGGAGCAGAAAGCCTCATCTTTCTCCCGCGGAGCAGCTGGTAGTTTTGAACTGCTGATCTTGCAGTTCGCAGCCCGATTCATAACCACTATGCTACCAGAGCTTAGATTTTTTTTATTATTGTCTTTATTATTGTCCTGACTAGCCAGGATTCCCAGTGGGTTCGCAGTTAAGAAAAGATGAAATCTACTACAGGCATAGTTAACTCTGATGATTATCTATGAGCAACCGAATCTACTGAAAGGATGTCTCCTTGGAGGTGTGTCCTGCTCCCAATATAATGGACACACAGGAAAGGCTCTCTCTCTCTTCTGCTGCAGACCTGGGACTCTATAATTATAAGCAATTCCCTTGATACAAACTTCTCTTTATATATATATACATATATATGTTTCATTGGTTTTGTTTCTCAGGAAAACCCAGCATAAGACAGTCGCAAATGCACAATGTTGGATAAAGAGATAATCGATAAGTGAGGTATAGGTGTATTTGGAGCTTCTACTATAGTTATAAGAAATACCACAGAGATATTCTATGTTCCCTTTACCCAGTTCCCCGCAATGGTAACATCTTGTATAATTATACTACAATATCATGATCAAGCTACTGACACTGGTAAAAACCATCAATTTTTTTCATATCTCTGCAGTTTTATTTGTACTCATGTGTGTGTATATTTAATTCCTCATAATTTTATCATGTATGTAAATTTGTACATTTTATACCAAAGTCAAGATTTCCTCTGACTTTTTAATTTACCTGCAAGTTTAAGATTTCTAGCAAAAAAAAAAAAAAAGAGAGAGAATGGAATTTTAGAGTTTCAGAAAGCTTATCTATCTTCTGAAGATATATGCTTGTCATTCTATTTTAGTAATATTTTCTAATTGGAAATAGGGAAAGAATGGGCATATTTTTGTATCAGGAAGCTTTTGAATTGACTGATGAACACTCAGTCTGATGGGGCGAAGCAAAAATAAGATTTTTGGAATCTAGAGTTGTAGTTGTTCTTAAGCACTGTCAAGACAATTCTGACTATAGTGACCCCGTGTAGAGTTTACAAGGAGTAGCTGGTGGATTTGAACCGCAGACCTTAAGGTTAACAGTCCAGTGCCTATCTTACAGCTTCACACCAGGAATCTGGAAGGGTAGATGCAAAACAGAACCTAATGAGTTTAAACCTAAATAACTATACATAGGGGAGCTGTACATTTTTTTAAAGGAACTTTTTATCGTGAATTGAGTGAAGGTTTACAGAGCAGATCATCAGTTTTTAAACTCAACAAACCACATACTTTATCTCAATAATTGCAATCCCCTCTAAGCAACATCATTTATCCCACTTCCTCCCTGTGGTTCTTGTTTCTATTCCTCCTTCTTTCTTAAAGCTTCTGAATGTTTTCCTTGGGTAAATGCTGCCCTCTTGATCCTGAATGGTTGTCCATTCTCTTGGTGTCAGTACCTCACTAGTTGCTGCCCCCTCTCTAGAACTATTCATTGCTTGGCTGAAAACTGAGCCACAGGGGATGGGGAGGGGGGGACAGGAATGCACTTTCAGAGAACAATCTCAGAAGTAGAAATGTTCAGCATAGGCTGGGGCAGGACCCAGTGGCCATGGAGGAGAAGATAGGGGTGGAGATGTAGCAAGAACGCATTTCCTTTGCTTTCAGAGACAGGAGATCCTGGTCTTTCAATATGGTACCAGGTCCCTATGGGTCATCTGAGACTTCTGGGAATGACTGGTAGATAGCCCCTCAAGAAGCAAGAATAAATGAAGATGGAGCTCACCGCCCCTGAAAATACAAAGATTGAGAATACAGGCTCCAGACTCAGGCTTACTCATCTCTTCTTTAATGCTCCTGAATCTCAGTGTCTTCATCTATCAAATGAGTGAAATCAAGCTAACTTTACGGGCATCCCTTTTAAGCAAGCAAGAAAAATAATAATAACTTAACCGATATCAAGTCCTCAGTACATGCCAGAAGTCCCTGGGTGGTTAACACGCTCAGTTGCTGACCTAAAGACTAGAGGTTTGAGTCCACTCAAAGGTACCTCCCAAAACAAGGTCTGGCAACCTACTTGGAAAAAATCAGCCATTGAAAATCCTGTGGAGCCCAGTTCTACTCTGACATACAATGAGTCAGAACGGACTCCGTGGCAATGGTTTGGTCTTGTTGTGCTTTTCAGTATATGCCAAACACTTTATATAAATTTTCATTTCATTCATTCATACACATATATGTGCTGTTATCTTCCCAATTTTATAATTATATATATTAAAAAAAACTACCCTTATCTAGGACCACCCAGCTAATCAGAAGCAGATCCAGGGTTCAAACTTGGCTAAGTCTGATTCTACTGTTCACCTGTCCGTTACACAAGTCATATGGAAAGTATCTACCAATGCCCAAGACACACTAGGTTCTTAATAAATGTCATGTCTTCCCTTTCTCCTTACTTCACTGCCGTCTCCAGGGCTATCTCTCACTGGGGAAGAACTATAATGAGGAACAGAGACAGGGACAGATGCTTGGCAAACCAAAGAGACACAAAAAGAAAGGGATCAATGCCAAGCTCTTAATAGAAAGCCTATAGATCAAACAGATTTTGGCTTTCTTTCTATTAATACCCAGACTCTTGAGGCATTTTATATCCCATAATTTCCTTCTCCGGAACCTACACAAAATGACTTTTAAATGGAAACTTAGGAATACTAAATATCTTAACGTTTCAGATAAAATTAAATCACCTCTAAAACATGTTCAAGGAGCACAGTGGCTCCGCTCCATTCAATAAGCACTTGACTGTGAACCACAAAGTCCACAGTTCGAACCTGCCAACTGCTCCCCAGGGGAAAGATGAGGCTCTCTGCTCCTGCGAAGATTTAAAGCCTCAGAAACCCTGTACAGGTTTCACTATGAGTCAGAATAAACTCAACTGCACTTAACAACAACAAAATATGTTCAAGGAGACCTGGTGATACAGTGGTTATGATGCTTGGCTGCTAACCGAAAGGTAGGTAGTTTGAACCCATCTACCATTCCATGGGAGAAAGACGTGGCAGTCTCTTTCTATAAAGAATATCGTCTTGGAAACTCTATGGGGCACTTTTGAGCTGTCCTATAGGCTTCACTATGAGTCTGGATCAACTCAACAGCCACAGATCTGTTGGCTGTCTTTCAGCCTGGCTCTAGCCTTCATCAAGCTGGGTGATCTTGAGCAAAACCACATGCTGCTCGGTGCCTCTGTGTTTTACATTTATTAACAGAGATGTAAAAATCCTCACCTTGCCTTGCTTAATACTGCTGAGAAAATTATGTAAAGAATGTATGTGAGAATACTTCACAAACTATAAAGTACCGCACCAATGTGGGAAATGATCACGATTAAACAACAGCTTATCAGCCTTGCTGAGGAAAGTCTTGAACAAGAAAAAATAGAGCCAAAAAAGCCAACGTGAGTAGCAAGCTGCAATGAGGAGAATCAGATGGTAAAGATAAACTAGCTGTCAGAACCTCATTTTCAGTGTTGGCAGTTAACCTTCAATCACTTTTATAAGGCCAGGAAACAGCCATATTTTTAATTAAGTGTCAGTGGTAGGCTGAGAAACATTAAATTTAATGGTAAGGTAAGTCAGCGTCTTAAAGAAACACAGTTTCTTACCTCTCCTTCTAAGAAAGATATCTTTTCTAAGAGTTGCAGTATTAAGAGCTGCTTCTGTTGCACCTTTTTCTTTAAGGATTCGATCTGTAAAGACACAAGATAAAAATTATATTCATCAAAAGTATAAAATCATATAAATAGGCTTTCTGAGTGTAGACCGCTAGAAATTCAGGGTGCTGGCTCTAGGGGAGGGTTTCCTCTCTCTGTCAGCTCTGGAAGAAGATCCTTGTGTCTTCTGAACTTCTGCTCCTAGGTGATCTTCATGTGACTTGACATGTGTTTCCCCAAATCTCTGGTTTCTCTCAATTACTTGTTTAATCTCTTTTATATCTCAAAAGGGATTGACTTAAAACCCACCCTACACTAATCCTGTCTCCTTAACATAGCAAAGACAACCCATTCCCAAATGGGATTATAATCAAAGACATAGAAGTCAGGTTTACAACACATATTCTGGGAGGACACAACTCAATCAAAAACAGGGAACTTTACAATTGTGTTACTGGGTTTTCATCGCCTGGATCCTTATTGTTGTTGTTGTTAAGTGCCGTCGAGTCGATTCCGACCCATAGTGACCCTGTATACAGTTTCCGAGGAGCAGCTGGTGAGCTTGAACCACCGACCTTGCAGTTCAAATGGCTTTGCAGTGTGGCGCATTCACCCACAGCGCCACACACCAGGGCTCCACCTGAATCCTTAGCGTCACCCAAAATGGGACAAACAATCATTATGTGTCCCTCAAGTATTACAATACGAAGCATGGAGCACCAGTCACTGAGTCTGAATCTAGTGAAACTTCTAGAGCTAATAAGGCAATCGCCTAATCCAGAATATAGGACCTGTTTATCGGGACAACTAACTCGGTTCCTACAATGAGCCAGTGGATAGGAATAATAGAAGTGGGAGATGCATGGGGAGGGGGTGGCATGCTCTGGAGTTTAGAAACATAACCACCAAGTATAAAGAACCTTGTCTGTATGCTGACTGGAATCAGTAAACATACACATTTTAAAACATCTGTGAAAATTTTATTACTGACTGGTATTAAATGGTACCAAGGAATTATCATTAATTTTGTTAAGTATGTAGTGGCACTGCATTAGGCAGATCTGCTGCACAAGACCTCTTTAAAGCATTCAAGAGCAAGTATGTCAGTTTGAGGACTAAGGTGTGCCTGACCCAAGCCATGTATATTCTATAGCTTCATATGCATGTGAAAGTTGGTCAATGAATAAAGAAGACTGTACAAGAATTGATGCATTTGAGTTATGGTGTTGGAGAATATTAAAAGTAGCACAGATTGTCAAAAGAACAAACATATCTGTGTTGGAAGAAGTATAGCCAGAGTGCTCCTTAAAAGCCAGGACGGTGAGCCTTCGTCTCTCATACTTCAGACACATTATCAGGAGGGACCAGTTCCTGGAGAAGGACATCATGCTTGGCAAAGCGGAGGATCAGCAGAAGACCCCCAATGAATTGGATTGGCACAGTGGCAGCAGCAATGGGTTCCAATGAAACAATAATCATTAGGATGATTCAGGACTGGGCAGTGTTTCGTTCTGTGACGCAAAACCGACTCAACAGCATCTAGCAACAAGATACTGACGTAGTAATTCTGTAAGAAGTATCTCATATGCTTTAGAGAGACATAATGAAGTACACAGGAAAAACAATTACACAAAAGTGGGGCAAAAAAAATAAGAAAAGAGGGAAAAAGGAGGGGTAGATAGAGCAAATGTGGCCAATTCTTGCCATTGTTGAGTCTGTGGAATGAGTCTATAAAGCTTCATTAATTTTTCTTTGTTCTAAGTACATTTGATATTTGTAACTATAAAATCTTTCCAATTCCACCTGATGTCAAGAAATATAACCTTGTGATGTGGAAAGCAAACCATACAAAACAGCATATCATATAAGAAACACACTTCAGAAAAACGTCCATTGTTAATAATAATTAAAGAAATTAAAAATAAAATAAAACAGTAATGAGTCACTGTTTAATACCTATTAAATTTACCAAACACTATTGACTAAAGAAACCAGTGTTGGCATAGCTAGCAAAGACAGTTACTCTCATGTGTTGCAGGTGGCACTGTAAATTAGAATGACCCTTTGGGCAATTTAGCAATAAATATTAAGAGCCATAAAACTGTTCATACCCTTTGACCCACTAATCCCACTCCTGGGAATTAATCCTAAGGATATAATTCAAACGAAGGAAAAAAGCTATATCTACAAAGATGTTCTTGCTCCTATTATTTATAATAGAAAATGGAAATAACCTTAATGTCTAGCACTAAAGGAATGGGTAATAAATTAGGGAATATCAATATGATGGAGTATATTACACAAAAACAAACACTAAAAACAATTATATGAGCATTGCAAAATGAAAGAGTATTTACAAAAAGCCTTGAGGTTAAAAAAAAAAAAAAAGCCTTAAGGTATAGAAAAACAAAAGTTTGCATTAAATAAAGTAAAAACTGGAGGAGAAGTTAAATAAAAATAGTTTGAGGTTGGGGTAAGATTATAGGTCAAAAAGAAAAGAAGAAGATGGTTTTGCTAGCTTTTCTTCAATTTTTGAAAAAATAAGTTTTCAACAATCATCCCTGTAATGTTCCTATTTTAAAATATTTATATGATAGGCATCAATGGGCTCAACCATGGCAACAATTATGAGGTTGGCCCAGGACCAGGCAGTGTTTTGTTTTGTTGTGCATAGGGTCACTATGAGTTGGTACCAACTCGATGGCACCTAATAACAACAACAACAACAACAACAACTGTTGTGGTTGTTGCTGTTAAATGCTGTGGAGTCAGTTCTAACTCACAGCGACTCTGTATAGGGTTTCCGAGAAGCAGCTGGTGGGGTTGAACCACCGACCTTGTGGTTAGCAGTCCAGTGCTGATCCTACATGCCACACTGGGAAGTCACTGTTGTTGCTAAGTACCATCCAGTCAGTTCTGATGCTAAATGACATCATAAACAACAGTATGAAACACTGCCTAGTCATGTACCATCCTTATAATCACTGCTATGTTTGCAGTCCTGGTGTGGCACTGTTGGATAAGCACTGGCCTGCTAATCACAAAATCAATGGTTCAAACCCACCACTCACTCCTTGGAAACCCTATACAAGGTTGCTAGGAGTCAGACTGATTCGAAAGCACTTAACAACCACAACATGTTTGCTATATTGCTGCAGCCACAATGTCAATCTATTTCCTTGAGGGTTTTCCTCTTTTTTGCTCACCCTCTACTTTACCAAGTATGATGTCCTCTGCAGGGACTCATCCCTTCTGATACCATGTCCAAAGTATGTGAGATAAACTTGCCATTCTTGCTTCTAAGGAGCACTCTGGCTGTATTTCTTCCAAGACCGATTTGGTTGTGTTTCTCATGGTGGTGGTTGTGTACTGTCTAGTTGGTTCTGACTCATAGTAACCCTGTATTAGGTTTCCAAAGCTACAAATCTTTACCAGAGCAAAAAAACTCATCTTTTATTCCAAGAGCGGCAGGTAGATGTGAAATGCTGGCCTTGCGGTTAACAGACTAACATATAACCCACCACACTACCAGGGTTCCTTCGTTCTTCTGGTAGTCCATAGTCCATAGACTCAATATTCTTCACCAACACCATAATTCAAATACATCAATTCACATCTGGTCTTCAGTGTCCAGCTTTTGCATGCACATGAGTTGACTGCAAATACCATCGTGCACTTTAGTCCTCAAGGTGGCATCTTTGCTTTTTAACACTTTAAAGAGGTCTTCTGCAGTAGATTTTCCCATTGTAATATGTCATTTGATCTCTCTCCTGTTGCTTCCATGGGTATTGACTGTGGATCCAACTAAAATGAAATCCTTCACAACTTCAAAATTTTCTCCATTTATCATGCTGCTGCTTATTGGTCCAGTCATGAGGATTTTTGTTTTGTTTATGTTGAGGTGTAATCCACACTGGAAGCTATAATGTTTGATCTTCATCAGTAAATCCTTCCAATTCTCTTCACTTTCAAGCAAGCAAGGTTGTGTCATCTGCATATCGCAGGCTGTTAATGAATCTTCCTCCAATTCTGACGCTGTGTTCTTCTTCATATAGTCCTGTTTCTTAAATTATTTGCACAACACACTGACGGAATACATATGGTGAAGGGATACAACCCTGATGCAGCTCCTGATTTGAAACCATGCAGTTTTTCCTTGTTCTATTTGAACGGCTGTTTCTTAGTCTATGTACAGGTTCCATATGAGCACAATCAAGTGTTCTGTAATTCCCAGTCTTCACGATATTATCCACAGTTTGTTCTACTTCACACAGCTATATGCTTTTGCATAGCCAATAAAACACAAGTAAAAATCTTTCCGGTATTCTCTGTTTTCAGCCAAGATCCATCTGACATCAGCAATAAAATCCCTCATTTCATGTCCTCTTCTGAATCCATCTTGAATTTATTCCAGCTTCCTGCTGATGTACTGACTTTTACAACTGTTTTTGAATGATCTTCTGCATAATTTTACTTGCATGTAATATTAATGATACAGTTTGATAATGTTCACATTCTGGTGGATCACCTTTCTTTGCAATGGGCACAACTATGGATCTCTTCCAATTGGTTGGCCAGGTAGTTGTCTTCCAAAATTCTTGGTATAGTGAGTAATTCCAGTGTCGAAGCTGCTTGCTGGAATTAACTAAAGTATGTTTAGGTCAGGGCTAGGCAATGTTTGGTAAGTCTGGAAATTTTAACTTTCAGCCTTTAGTTAAAAAAGAAGTTTCTTTTTTTTTTTCTTTTTCTAATTTTTGTCTTAATTAGCATGTTTCTTTATAACTCAAACAGAGAATATGTTTTACAGTCTAATGGATCCTGCATGATGTTAGATTCTTTTAAGACTACCCATTAGTTTGATATTTAAGAGGGAAGAAGGAGGTGATGATAAAAGTTCTTGTAACTTCTTAAATCTGATGATTTTTTTCTTCACATTAGCAATTAGTTACCCGCATGGGTTATCTGAGTTATTCAATCTGTCCTTCACCACAGTGGTGTGTTGGAATCACTCAAAGTAAGTGGAACTTTATGTCTAATGGATGTTGGCTGAAAGCAGAGAATACCAGAAAGATGTTTCCCTGTGCTTTACTGACTATGCAAAAGCTTTTGATTGTGTGCATCATGACAAGCTATGGACAACAACATTGCAAAGTATGAGTATTCCTAAACACTTAAGTATGCTCATGAGGAATGTATACATGGACCAAGATGCAGTTGTTCAAATAGAACATGGGAACACTGAATGGTTTAAAATTAAGAAAGGTGTGTGACAGGGCTATATTCTTTCACCATACTTATTCAACCTGGAGGCTGAGCAAATAATATGAGAAGCTGGGTTCTATGAAGAAAAATGTGGCATCAGGATTGGAGGAAGACTCATTAACAACCTGTGATATACAGATGATACAACCTTGCTTGCTGAAAATGAAGAGGACTTACTGGTGAAGATCAAAGACCACAGCCTTCAGTATGGATTACATCTCAATGTAAAGAAAACAAAAATCCTCACCACTGGACCAACAAACAATATTCTTATCAATGGAGAAAAGATTGAAGTTGTCAAGGACTTCATTCTTCTAGGATCAACTATCGACACTCATGGAAGCAGCAGTCAAGAGATCAAACGAAGTATTGTATTAGGCAAATCTGCTGCACAAGACCTTTTTAAAGTGTTGAAGAGCAAAGATGTCAGCTTGAGGACTAAGGTGTGCCTTACCTAAGCTATGGTATTTTCAATAACCTCCTAAGATGCATGCAAAAGCTGGCCAGTGAATAAGGAAGACTGTAGAAGAATTGATGCTTTTGAGTTATGGTGTTGGAGGAGAATATTGAAAGTGCCATAGGCTGCTAAAAGAACCAACAGATTTGTGTTGGAAGAAGTGTAGCTGGAGTGTTCCTTAGAGGCCAGGATGGCCAAACTTCGTCTCTCATACTTCAGACTTATTGTCAGGAGGAACTAGTCGCTGGAGAAGGATATCATGTTTGGTAAAGTGAAGGGTCAGAGGAAAAAAAGGAAGACCCCCAGCGAGATGGATTGGCAAAATGGAAGCATCAATGGGCTCAAGTGTGGCAACAACTGTGAGGTTGGCCCAGGACCGGGCAGTATTTCATTCTGTTGTGCATAGGGTCATTATGAGTCGGTATCGATTCAATGGCACCTAACAACAACAACAATGCCACTTGTGAGGTGCCTACACCAAAGAATGGCCAACCATTCAAAATCAAAAGGGCAGCATTTACCTACGGAGAAAATTTAGAAGGGAAAGAAGAAGGAATGGAGACAAGAAACACAGGGAGGAAGAGGGGCAATTGAGGCCACATTAAGAGGACTGCAATCACTGAAGTAAACCAACTGTGTGGTCTGTTGGATGTAAAATTTATGACCTAGTATGTAAATCTTAATTCACAATAAAAAGCTAGAAAAAAGGCCCTAACCCCAGAGATTCTGAATATATTCCTCTCCTTCTTAAAAACCCTCCAAATCCTATATAATATTCTAACACTCTAGTGTAGTACAGATGAGACCCTTTCTCTGTGGTCTTATTTTCTCTCCCAGCTTCATTAGATGTCAGGTCCACACCACAGTGCCACCACTCGTCTGTCAGTTTGTCATACTGTGGTGGCTTTTGTGTTGCTGTGATGCTAGAAGCTATGCCACCAGTAGTTTAAATACCAGCGGGGATAGCCATGGTGGACAGATTTCAGTAGAGCTTCCAGACTAAGACAGACTAGAAAGAAAGAGAGGTGGAACACTTCTGAATACTTAGTTACTGAAAACCTTATGAATAGCAATGGAATATTCTCAGATATAGTCCTGGAAGATGAGCCCCTCAGGTTGGAAAGCACTCAAAATATGATCAGAGAAGAGCTGCCTCCTCAAACTAGGATTGACCTTAATGACTTAGATTGAACAAAGCTTTTGGGACCTTCATTTGCTGATCAGCATAACTCAAAATGAGAAGAAACAGCTATAAACATCCACTAATAATCGGAACATGAAATGTACAAAGTATGAATCCAAGAAAATTGGAAGTGGTCAAAAAAAATGAAATGGAACATAGAAAAATACCTATATTTATGCCCATTGCAAAGAAAGCTGATGCAGAAACCATCAAACAAAATCTATATTTATATTTATATTTATGCCCAATAGCTATATTTATGCCATTGCAAAGAAAGGGATGCAGAAACCATTAAACAATATCATTAATATTATATATAAGTAAACTTTTGCTGAAGATAAATTCAAAAACAGTTGTAGCAGTACATTGACAGGGAGCTGCCAGAAATTCAAACCAGACTCAGAAGAGGACATGGAATGAGGAAGATCATTACTGAAAGCAGAAAATACCAGAAAAGACATTTACTTGTGCTTTATTGACTATGCAGAGGCATTTGACTGTGTGGATTGTAACAAGCTATGGATAACATGTACATGAGAAGCTGTACATAGATCAAGGGGTAGTTGGAATAGAATAAAAGGATACTGAATGGTTTTAAATCAGGAAAAGTGTATGGTAGGGTTACAACCTTTCATCATACTAATTCAGTCTGTATGCTAAACAGGTAATAGGAGAAACTGGATCATACGAAGAAGAACATGACATCAAGATTGGAGGAAAACTCATTAACAACTTGAGATATGCAGTGATACAACTCTGTTTGCTGGAATTGAAGAGGATTGAAAGAGTTACTGATGAAGATCAAAGACTAAACTAGACCACTAAATAATACATCATATAAAAAGAGAAAAGACTGGTCTGGTGGCAGCCATCAGGTTAAGCCAAGATAGGTGATTACAAGTACATCCAGGAACTATGAAGGAAGAAGCAGTCCCATGTGATGCGATTTCTCCTGTGGGTCCACTGTTGGCAGTACCACCAGCTCTCTGCGTAGCACAGGACCTCTCCCTCAATCCCACCCAGCCAGTTAAGGTGTGCAGAATGGGATACAAGGTCAAGCTAGGTTATGTCATCTATCGGATTCACGTGCACAGAGGTGGCCGTAAATGCCCAGTGCCTAAAGGTGTAACCTATGGCAAGCCTGTCCATCATAGTATTAACCAGCTGAAGTTTGCTAGAAGCCTTCAATCTGTGGCTGAGGAGTGAGCTGGATGCCACTGTGGGGCCCTAAGAGTCCTGAATTCTTACTGGGTTGGTGAAGATTCCACATAAAATTTTTTTGAAGTTATCCGCATTGATCCATTCTAGAAAGCTATCAGAAGACATCCTGACACCCAGTGGATCACCAAGCCAGTCCACAAGCTCAGGGAGATGCGTGGTTTGACATCTGCAGGCCGCAAGAGCCGTGGCCTGGGGAAGGGCCACAAGTTCTACCACACTCTTGGTGGTTCTCACAGGGCTGCTTAGAGAAGACGCAACACTCTCCAGCTTCACTGTTACCATTAATAAAAATAATGTTTGTAAAATTCATGCCTAATAAACAGTTTAGGGCAGTCACATCTACTTAAAAGTGTTCTTTGTCTGTTAAAACAGTAGCTGTCCTACAGATTGTTTCATGAATGCATTGTCCAATTATGAAAGTAAAAGTACAATGTTTGAAGCCAATAAGTGAATAGTGTATCTTGTTTCTAATAAGGTAAATGCTTTTGTTTTTGCTTTAAGAATCTTACTAGGGAGTTACATGTCAATGTTTAACATGGCATACTGTGTGGTATCATAGGTGTAAAATGAATTCTTTAAAAGGAAAAAAGAGAAAGTCTGAAGTAATCAAATAATTCATTCTTCTTGGATCTACAATCAACCCTCATGGAAGCAGATGTCAAGAAATCAAATGTTGTATTGCATTGGGCAAATCTGCTGCAAAAAAACCTCTTTAAAGTGTTAAAAAGCAAAAATACCAGTTTGAGGACTAAAGTGTGCTTGACCCAAGCCATGGTATTGAAAAATAGCCTCATATGCATGTGAAAGTTGGGCAATGAATAACGAAGACTGTAGAAGAAGAGATGCATTTAATTTATAGGTTGGCAAAGAATATTCAAAGTACCACAGACTGTCAGAAGAACAGACAAATCTGTCTTGGAATTAGTACAGACAGAAAGATCGTCTGAACTGAGGCTGATACATTCTTTGGACATGTTATCAAGAGGGACCAGTGCCTAAAGAAGGACCACCATGCTTGGTATAGTGGAGGGTCAGCAAAAAAGGAGACCCCAATGAAATGGACTGATACAGTGTCAGCAACAACGGGCTGAAACATAACAACCATTGTGAGGATGTTGCAGGACCAGGCAGTGTTTCATTCTGATGTGAATGGAGTTGTTATGAGTTGGAACCAACTTGATGGCATCTAACAAGAGCAACCCCATAGTGAACCGTACATTCAAGCCAGTCCATCCTCCTGGCAAGGAGACCTGGTGGCACAATAGTTAACTGCCCATCTGCTAACTGAAAGTTTGGTGGTTTGAACCCAGCTATTGCCACATGTTTCCCCCATGTAAAAGCTGGTGGGTTTGTTCTGAAGACCTTTCAGTTAGCAGCAGAGCTATTTCACCATTATGTCACCAGGGCTCCTTCTCAAAAAGATCATAGCCTAGAAAACTGTGGGGTTCTATTGTCAGGTGGACGTGCTATGAACTGAAATCTACTACATGCTATGAACTGAAACCTACTACTTGGTGGCACCCAACATCAACAAGCCTCCTTGCACTCCCTGGGTATAATCCTGACCATACTCTGGCTCTACCTCTAGGCCTTTGCACAGGCTAATGCTTCCATTAGGACTGCCTTCTCACCCTTCATTCCCGTTTCCACCAGTAAGATGCCTGCTGTCAACATTTATTCAACAGTTGCCTCCCAGAGCAGCGTTTCCTAAGTCCTCTAGGCTGGTTTTGTGTCTCCCTCTTTTATGCAACCTTGGCCCTTTGAAACACCTATTAGGACATATGATAGTTATTGCCATCCTTTGTTTTCATCTTCCCTTATGATTAGACAGCAAATCCACTGTTCAGTGTATTCATTGTTTCATAGAAAAACAGCACTCCTCTGAAGGGACTGAAATCACCCCTACCAATTCACACACTCTTAGAATACAAACTGCTGTACTGAAAGGATTCCTCCTAATTTATTTCAAAACAGAAGTAGTGTGTAGACCAGACCAAAAGGAAATGATTTAAGAACTGGATTGGACCGCACTGTGTTCCCCCAAATTATGTGTCTGCTTGACAGCGCCACAATTTTGAGTGGTTAGGAAGTTATGCAATCATGTAGTTTGGTAATTGTGTAATGAATAATTATCCCCCATGATGTGATCTGATTTGATTAACCAATCAGTTACAAGGGGGTTAGGGATAGGTGCAACACCTTTATTCAGGTCACAGCCCTGATCTAATATAAGGGGAATTTCCCTGGAGTGTGGCCTGCATCACTGTCTATCTTAGAAGCAAGCAAGAGAGAAACCTACCACCAAGAAAGAAGAGCCAGAGGCAGACCACGTCATTTAGATCCCAGGTCCCTGTGTAGAGAACCTCCAAAATCCAAAGGAAGATTGATGTCAAGACATACAAGACATTGATGCCAAGGAACACCAGGCCTACAGATGGTGAAAGGAGACAAAGATCTGCCACCAGAGCCAATAGAGAAAGAAAGCCTTCCCCTGGACCTGGTGTTCTGAATTTGAACTTCTAGCCTCCTAAACTGTGAGAAAATGAATTTGTTTGTTGACATCATCCACTTGCGGTATTTCGGTTCTAGCAGCGCTAAGACGGTAAGTTTGTGCTATAGTCCAGCACAATCTTGAAGGCTGTGAGGCTCCTCAGTTCCCTGGAACTTTCTCCCCTACTGGTTACATGAAGAATACAAATCATTTTGTGTTAGGTGTCAGAATAGAAAAGAGCCCCATGGTTAGAATTGGACTTCTGGTGTGGCCCTGTAAGATCAGCACTGGACTGTAAACCACAAGGTCGGCAGTTCAAACTTATCTGCTGCTTCTCAGAAACCTATACAGCGTCACTATGAGTCAGAACCAACTCGGCGGCACTTAACAACAACTACAAATGGTTAGAATTATGTAAACAGTACCAAATTGTGAATGAACTTAACATTGAACTCAAGGACAGTAAGATAAATTAATGAACATAAGAAATACAATAGCAGGTAAGTATTAAAAACTAGAGTGCATTTGATAGGACTTTTTAAGGAATAAGGTGTGGGGGAGATTTCTTTGACCAGCTGGCATATTATAATATTCATGTAATCTTAGAAATGCCTTAAATAAACATGACACATCCTGAAAAGGTGTGCATATAAGTTGCACATCAATGCCACATGTGAAATCAACTTTCCTGATACTAGAAGGTGCATTTAAATTCATGGTCACATTCAACTCAATCAAATGAAGATTTTTATGAAACCCTGTCATTGAGCTGATTCCGATACATAATGTCCCTATGGACAGAGTAGAAGTGTTCCTTTGGGTTCCCAAGACTGTAAATCTTTAGAGGAGCAGACAGCCTCATCTTTCTTCTGCAGAGCAATTGATGGGTTTGAATTGCCAATCTTGTTGTTAGTAGTTCAAAAGTTTGTAAGAGAAAGAAAACTTGATTTCTGAAACCTAGACAGTCTAAGTTTACCATATTATTGTTTTATTTTCTTGGAACTTTGCTTTGTTTTATTTTTGTTTCATTTTAATTTTAAGAATAATCAGCTAAGGCCCACAGGCACTTTGATCCAAAATCAGGGTGTAGACCTCTGTGTGTGCTCATACACCATGGCAAAATGTGACCACTCAGTAATAAATAAACCATAGGCTCCCTAACGCTCACCACCTATAACACTGCCTTGTTACTTTTCCCATGGACCCTCAGTTTAAAAGACTTTCTGCTTTGACTGCATTTGTGAAGAAATAATTCATTTAAAAATCTATCAAGACACCCTTCAGGTCTCAAGCTGAACCCATCCCTGGGGCTCCATTTTCTGAGACAACACTAGTAAGGAACACACACCACAGAACGGTTAACCATGTAAGATCAAAAGGGCAGCAACTATCTAAGGGCAAAATTCAGAAGGGTAGGGAAAGATGGAGGAGTGGAAACAGGAAACACAGGGAGACAGTAGAATGAGTGATGGTACATTCAGGTGATTGCAACTGAGATGAAACAAAGTATATGATTTACTGAATGTAGATGATTCACTCTGTAAACCTTCACTCAATTCACAATCAAAAGTCTAGGAAAATCTATCAAAGACAAATCACTGTCAATCAGAACTAGTAAAAATAAAATAACCATAGTTATGAATTCTAGGTCAAGAAAAAGTAATATGATTTATCAAGCCCTTGCAGCCTTTTGTGAGAAAACTTATGCTGTTAGGTGACTTGAAGAGTCCCTAGGTTGTGGAAATCATACATGTAAAGTTAACGTGCTCAGCTGCTAACTGAAAGATTTGAAGTTCCACCCAGAGGAAACTTAGAAGAAAGCTCTAGCAACCTACTTCAAAAAGACCAGACACTGAAAACCCCATGGAGCAAGTTCTACTCTGACACATGGGGTCTCCAGCAGTCAGAATTGACTTGACACACATTGGTAGGTTATTTGAAATTTTGTAAAGTTTTACAAGAAAATAGCCTGAAGATCCCCATTACTGCTTTTGAAAGCCCTCAGGGATCTATCTAGTGAATCAGTGAAGTGACTCTGGAGGAACCTACAAGAACTAAAGCAGGGTTTTAATGCCTTTCCCTCTGGTCCCAACAGGACCTTGTTTCCAACCCAACTTCTTGTTCACTCTGTCATCTGGCAACCATTAATGTTCGTTTCCTTCAGCAAATTAGGAGCCACAATTAATCCTCACATACACCATGTGCAAAATGAGAATACTTGAAACTTTGTACTCTTCCCCTGAACAGCATTTTAGTTCTTGCTACTACTGCTTCTCTTAATTCTATTTCAGATGTCTTGTAGTGCTGCAATTTCATGGTTATTACCTTTCTAACATGTATTCTCGTCCATAAAATAATTCACTACATAATATAATAAAAATAGTAATAGTAAAGTTTACCATCTTTGTTTTTTAAAACACAAGTAATAAAGCACAGGGACATATGACAAGATCAAAATCTGGCCTGCACTAATGCAGTATGAAAGACCAGTTTAATAAGGGCAAGGGAAATGGTACATTATCTCATTCTGGGGGCGGTGGGGAGTGCAAGGGGAATGAATTAAGGCCACAACAAAAGGAAACTGAAAAATTGCTAAATGAAGCTCTGAGTGGGGAAAATGAAAAATCAATGAAGGGATGGAGGGGGAAAATGGTACATTTTTCATCTTCATGATGTTTCACTGGGTTTGTGGAAATTCATTTTCAATTAATGTGTCTTGTGGCGTTCAGCCAGGCTGGATAGGAACAGAGCACATATTTTAATCAATTTTTTCCTATTAAGTTTGAAGTAATATATAACAATAGAATTATGCCATTCAAACGGATCCGTTAAAAGTGGCTTCTGGGGTAAAATAATCTAATTGGGCTTGATTTCTACCTTATATTAAAAATAACCCAACTTCTCTTTAAAGAGAGGAATGTTGTATGCATCAGGTCGATTCTGATTCATAGCTACCCTATATGAATGAGTAAAACTACCTCAAAGGGTTTCCTAGATTGTACTCTTCATGGGAGTAGATCACTAGGCCTTTTCTCTCATGGAGCAGCTGGTGTGTTCTAACTACCAACCTTTTGTTTTTGTTTTTTCAACTTTTTATTGTGAACTGAGTGAATGTCTACAGAGCAGATCATCAGTTTTACATTCAACAAATCATACACTTTGCTTCATTACATGGTTACAACCTCCTCAATGAACCAACTGTTAATGATATTCACCTATATTCACTTTTTTTTTTAATGTTTTATTGTGAATTATGTGATAGTTTACATAGGAGAACATTAGCTTTACATTCATCCTATCGTATATCATTTCACTACCATGGTTACAATCCCTTCCATGCATCATCAACCAACCAAAGGGTATACCCTACAAGCCTGCCACCCAGTTGTCAGCACCTCTCCCTCTCTGGATCTAGAGTCCCCAACCGCTCCATCTCTCCACGTCATCATCTCTGCCTCCATCTCTGGTGTCACTGCTTCTCTGGGTAGGGCCCCGCTCTCCACTCTTCTCCCTTGATGGTCCCAGGGACTTCCACTCCTAGACTGCAAAGTCAATCACTCCCCTCCTTTTGCTACAAAATGTCTACCTTTACATTTCCAACCCCCATAATCAGTCCTAATAACAATTATTCACTATTGTACCACAAGAGACCTATCTCCATCTCCTTTCATCAGTACAGATTGGATACTTACTCAGTGGAGATTCTTCCTTCCTCCATGACCTCTGGATCTAGGCTCCCTCTTGAAAGCGTGTAATCTGCCCTGACAGATTGGATACCTACTCAGTGGAGATTCTTCCTTCCTCCATGACCTCTGGATCTAGGCTCCCTCTTGAAAGCTTGTAAACCAGTCTACTTCATGCCTTTGAAGCCCCTCCATTTTGGGTAGCCATCCCTGTCTACTCTGTGTATGGAGGGGGTGGGAACTAACTACCAACCTTCTGATTAGCAGCCAAGAGCTTACCCATTACATACCACCAGAACTCCTAATAAGAAAAGAACAACACCCTAATTCTCTTTGGTACCTAAAAGTGACTTGGCTGCATAAACACCATGGAGGGATGAAGAAACTGGTTCTCCAAACTGTGTACCTTCACTAAGAAGGAAGAAAGGAAGATTGGGCCTTTGTTGGGTGATCTCATTAGTTTCAGAGAAGCAACCATAAGAATGGTTCTCCTGATTTTATAGATGAGGAAACTGAGGTTCTAAGAGTTTCTTCACTCATTCATTCCCTCAAAACGCATTTACTGTGCACCTCTGTGCTAGGCATGATGTTTAACACTGGGAGCACAACAGTGATTACGGAAGACATGGTCCCAACTTTCATGAAGCAAACACATCAAAGAATGCACTGTTGATGGGAGTGAAGGTAGGTTTCCAGAGGCATGGCTGAAAGGTTCACATCTGATCAAGCAATGGGAAGCCACAGAGGAATGATGAGCAGAACAACAGAAGACATTTGTCTTGGTTTGGTGCTAATACTAAATCCAGTGCTATCGAGTCCATTCCAACTCACAGTAATTCTACAGGACAGAACAGAACTGTGCCATAGAGTTTCCACGGCTGTAAATCTTTATGGAAGCAGATGGCCACATCTGCCTGTGAGAGAAGTGGAGTTAGCTGTCGAGCACTTTAACCAATGTGCCACAGGGCTCCTCTTGATGAGCTATCTCGCCACCTTTGGTCTCAACCTAATTTCAACACTTTTCACCTACACTCTCTTTTACAGCCCAGTCAAACTAGTTCATACTGCCTGAGCTCACCCTATACTTTCTGGTCTCCACGTTTTGTTTATTCTGCATCTTTGGTCTGGTATGTCCTTCTCCACCCATTCATTCCCCATCTAGAAAAATCCAGCCCACCCTGCAAAGCCTGGTCAAGGAACCACCTCCTCCACAAACACTGTCCACCCACATCGGAATTAGTTAGCATTTGCAGGCACTGCACTGAGCACTCTTGGTCTGGTATGTCCTTCTCCACCCATTCATTCCCCATCTAGAAAAATCCAGCCCACCCTGCAAAGCCTGGTCAAGGAACCACCTCCTCCACAAACACTGTCCACCCACATCGGAATTAGTTAGCATTTGCAGGCACTGCACTGAGCACGCTTGGAATGCATTTTATCAGTCAACCAACCCTCATAACCACCTCAGAAAGGAGGTGTTATTGTAAGTCTTCCCATTTCAAACATGAAGAAACCAAGTCTTGAGAGGATCACAAAGCCTAATCAGGAGCCAGGGCAGGTGTAAAAAACAGATTTCAATTACTCAGAATCTAGGACCATAAACAACTTCTGTATTCCCAGAAGACATAGTTCATACTCCTGTTTAGCAATTTTAACATTCTGCTTCAATTTTTGACAAGTTTTAATGTCAATCAGAAAGTTCCTTGTGGACAAGAACTCATATCCATTATTTCATTAGGCATATGAAAGGCACTTCTATTCTTTAAAAACAAAAATGTTGTTGTCCTTGAGTTGGTTCTGACTCACATCAATACTGTAAAGGATTTCCAAGCGCAGATGGTGGGTTTGAATGGCCAAGCTTGAGGTTAGCAGTCCAATGCTTATCCTATAGCTTAATTAGGAAAGAATGTCTGCTTGAACATTATGCTCTGTTAGAGAACTCTCTGGGATCTAACTGACAAGGGCAGCTTGAAACTTAGACAGGAAGTGTACAAAGCAGTGAGATTACAATACTAGAGGAGAGACAAGTCAGAAAAAGACAAAGAGCATGGCTGATCCATTTGAATGTAATCAATGGCACTGCGTTGTACATGTAGAAACTTTGTACATGTTGAATTGGTGTATGTTCTGCCATGTATATTTCCAACAACAGCATACTTCAAATAAATTACATAAATAAAAGGTAATTCTAAAATGACTGATCCATCAGACAAGAACTCCCCATAAATCCTACCTGGATCCCCACTATCCCATTCCACCCCCCACCCTAAGTCCCAGGACTGAACTTCCTGTAAACTTTAGCAGAGGGGCAGGAGAACAAGCATGTCCAAAGACAGTTGCCCAATGGAAACAATTCAACCCAACAAAAGTGACATGAAAAAATCAGTGTGGCAAGGATGGACTGTTCAGTAGTTGCTGGAAACTAGTTTTCCATGAAGAACAATAAACCAACACCAGAGACCTACTCATACCATACATACAAAAATAAATTCCACATGGATTATCCTGTATTTGTTCAACAAATATTTATTGAGCACCTAGTCTATGTCAATGACTGTTTCAGGTGTTAGGGATACAGTCGAGAACAAAACGTATAAAGATTCCTGCCCTCATGGAGCTTACATTCTAGTGGGAAGAAAAGACAATAAACAAAACCAAACCAGGCCAATAAGGCATACAGTAGGTATTATTAGAAAATGGTAAATGCTATGGACAAAAATTGAGGAAGTAAGGGAGGAAGAGGATATGGGGACTGTAATTAAAGATCTAAAGATGAAAACAAAACATTAAAACTATGACAGAAAATATCTTTATGACCAACAAATAAGGCACACAAAAGAACAAAAATAAAATTGTTAAATTTAATTGTACCAAAATGTACAACTTGTATATGATAAACCACACCATAAAACAAGCAAATAAAAACCACTGACTCAGAAAAGATAGTTGCATCTAAATATTGTTTGGTAAGTGGCTAATTTGATAATGGAATCCTGGTGTGGCACTGAAGGTTAATGTGCTGGAATGCAAGTTTGGTTTGAACCGCAAGGTTGGTGTTTCAAGCTCACCAGCCATTCCTTGGAAACCCCACACTGGGTTGCTATGAGTTGGAACAAACGCCACTGAAATTAACAACAATTTGATACTATGCAAGGAGGTTCTAACAAATTATCAGGAAAGAGATAAACAACTTAACAGAAAAAAAGAACCAAAGAGATGAGTAAACTTCATAAAAGAGGGTGCCTGACTGGTGAGTAAATCTTATGAAAAAATGCTCAACCACTCTAAACGTATTTAGTAAAGGCTGATGTGAATCAAAACAATGAGACTCCATTTCACAGCATACTATAATTACAGCCCAACAATGTTAAATTGTTGGAAGGATGTGAAGAAACCTGCCCTTCTCACATAAGACTGGTGGAGGCACACACTTAAAAAGCAATTAGGCAATATCTACGAAACGTGGTGTGGCGCTGTGGGTTAATGCGCTAGATTGCAGTCAGTTTGCACTGCAAGGTTGGTGGTTCAAGCTCACCAGTTGCTCCTTGGAAGCCCTCTAGAGTGTCGCTATGGGTCGGAACCGACTCGATGGCACTTAACAACAAAAACAACACTAAACCAAAAAACCCATTGTATTCAAGTCAATTCTGACTCAGAGAGAGATCTTAGAGGACAGATTAGAAGTGTCCCTCAGGGTTTCCAAGGCTTAAACTGACTAGCGCAGCTCTGTCCAGTGGAGAGGACAGTGGGTTCTAATTACTTGCCTTTATGTAATCAGTTGAGCACTTAACTACTGTACCACCAGAGCTCCTTAATATTTACTAAAAGCCCTACCAAAGCTTCCTTTAGTATGTTTCTTAGCTACAGAAGCATAGAGATAGGTTCAGCATTATTGGTAAAAGAATAAAAATTAGGAAACAAACTAAATATTTATCAATGGGTCTTGGGTCAAGAAGTTACAATATATTCCTATAATGAAATACTTGACAGACATTAAAATGAATAATTTAGATCTATACATAATAACATTACAAACAAAATTGCACAGAAGAGCAGGCTGCAAAATGTGTACAATAAATACCATTTATATAGGTTTTCTAAATAAATAAAGCTTACATCTTGATAACAGATACATATAAAGTCATATGTCACTTAACACTCATGATCTGTTCTGTGAAAAAGGATGCTATATGATTTGTACATTGTGCAAACAAGGGACATATGCTATAACACTCAAGAGATGCATGACACACAAGATTGGATTCTGCTGCCTACCTGTCACAGCAAACACTGTTACATGGTAACCTTTTTATTTGTAAATAGGGAAAGTTCACATTGAAATCATAGAAAGTACAGTACATACTAAGCCAATAACACTGACATTTATTATGATTATTAAGACCTATGTATGATGTTTGGGGTGTTCTGGTGTGGCGCTGTTGGATGATGTGCTGAACCGCAAGGTTGGTTTGAACCACAAGGTTGGCAGTTCAAACTCAACCAGATGCTCCTCGGAAACCCTACACAGGGTCGCTATGAGACAGAAGTGACTCGATGGTGCTTAACAACACAACAATATATATGTTATATATGTACTGCACCATTATACGCCTGGCAGGGCAATCACTTTGTATACAAGAGTCATGAAGTACACCTGTTGACGTGTGGAAAGCTGTTGCGTCTTCTACATCTCATTCTCCTGATTGGGATTTCTGAATTCTATTATAACCTTAAGGACCCATGGACGTACATGGGGCTGAACAGTGCCCGAATGGACATTATGTGCCACATGCCTTTTGATGCAGTTAAGCAGATATATTGCCTGGAAAGAGACCACTTTCTTGCAGTGGTTGTTTCTGGGTTGGGAGTGGAGAGAAAGGAAGAGTAACAAAACCAGGGAGGAGTAAAAAGGGAACTTCTTTATATGTAATGTTTTAGATCTTTTATTGTAAAAAAAATCTGAAATAAGTATGTCAAAATGTTAACACTTGTTCCTTAAAGAGGAGGGTACATGGGATGGGTTTTTATTTTCAACCATTCTCTCTGCATTTTAATATTTTTTTCCGATTAAAAAACAGGAGAAAATATCTGGGTTTGGACAAGGTAGCACCATCATTTGCTGATTTTTTTTTTTTTTAACTTATTTTAGTTTATTACTTATTTACTACATTTCTTATTTTTTAAGACTCTAAACTTCATTTTCCTGTGCTTACAAAAAAAAAAATTCTTACAAGAAGTTAACATGGGAATATGAATCCTGAACTATGTACAACCTTGAAAGATAAGAAACACTCAATGATGTCATTACTTGGAATGGAAACTACTTAGTCTCCTGGTTCTATGAGTAAAATGTGGGTACCCATGTCTCTGAGAAACACTGCTATGCCAATTAGAAACTGGTCCAATGAAGAGAAAGTGGATTCAGTGATAGTAACAAAGAAAAAATCTTCTGCCTTCAAAGGACAATTTGTATGGTGAGTACATTAATTAATACATGTCCTAAAATGAACCTGTGGTTGCAAGTTGGGCTGCTAACTTCAAGGTCAGTCAGCAGTTAGAAACCACCAGCCATTCCGTGGAAGAAAGATGAAGGTTTCTGCTCCCATGAAGATTTACAGCCTCAGAAACCCTATAATGAATCAGAACCGACTCCACAGCACACCACAACCACCACCATAATGCATAAGGGGCGGGAGGGAGAGAAACCTTACATACATGTGATATTTCAGATAGCTTAAAAAGCTTAGATAAAATATTCCAGGTTTTGTGTTTTTTTTAAATAAAGAGGGAAACAATACAATGTTAAATGCTAGAATATGAAATGATAACACATTTATTAGAAATAAATCCTACCTCAAAAAGGGACCCTCCTGTGGATGAAGCAACAAGCATCCAGGGCTAAGGATCCAGTGAAGTGGGATGGGTCAGGGAGGACAAGGGTGAGATGTGTTTGTGTTGGGGTACGGTTGAAGCAGGATCTGAACAGATAACTCAGGTTTAACAGTCAAGTCCAGAACATATCACAGTCTAGGCAGGAAAAGGATGCCCATACAGACAGAGAGGAGCAGTTAGGTCCTGGTGAGTGGAGAACTCTGATCTAAGGAGTTCCCCAATTAGCCTCTGACCCAAGGTGAGGTTACTGAGGTAAGTGAGGCAAGTGAGGGGCCTCGGATACGTACTTGCACTTGCATGACCCTACATGTTGTACCCTACAGTGGTTAACTGCACGACTGCTAACTGAAAGGTAGAGGGTAGAACGGAACAGTATCTCCATGGGAGAAAGCAGTGGAGTTCTGCTTCTGTAACAATCACAGCTATGGAAACCCTATGGGGCCATTTCACTTTGTTCTACAGGGTCACTATGAGTTGTAACTGGCAGCCCTGGGTTTGGGGTTTGGGTTTAGGCGTCCTACTCACCTCATTCGCCCTAGTTCTGGCTCAGGACACTTGGCCTCCGAGACTGTTCACAACACCAAGGGCAGAGAGGGAACACACAGCGAGGGGTGAGAGACTCCCCGGGATGTAAACTTTCTCTAAAAGTCATTACATTCCCATGTTTAACTTGATTTAATTTTTGTTACTCCTGGAATCCATTCCCGAGACTTAGAAAAAACATTAGGGCAGGAAAAGGGTCCCGTGAAACAATGCAGAGTGACTACACTATGTAGTGTAGACTACACTAGAAGCTAGAGTGACTTCTGGATGAAGTCTACTCCAATCCATGGTGACTTTGTGTGTCACAGTAGAGCTGTGCTCCACAGGGGTTTCATTTTCCAAGATGCTTCTGACTGGACTAGAACTTCCAACCTTTCAGTTAGCAGCTTTAACTGAAGTTGAGTTAGCCCTTTACAGCACCCGGCATCTAGATTGGTGGTGGTGGTTATATGCCATGGACTCAGAGCAACCCTGCATAGGGTTTCCAAGGCTATCTTCACAGGAGCAGAAAGCCTCATCTTTCTCCTGCAAACTAGCCCTTCTCAAATGTGACTGCAATCTCCCTAGGAGACTCTGAATACCCAGCAGTGTACTCCTCAGTCCTGGGGAATCTATGTTTAAACAGAGCAATATATACATGCTAGCCCCATTAATGGGTAACGACTAATGGGGAACTTATTCATCTGCTTTCTTTCCCATCCACTCCCTACTTGCTGGAGCTGGGAAGAAGCATTCAAATGAAAGACCAAAGGCAACTATTGACAAGAAAGCATCAGCATGTTCACTTTGCCATGGAGAAGTGGTGGGAATGAAGAACTACCTAAGGTCTAAGTGACTTTCATAAACTCGCTCCTTTAGCCCAGCCTACCAGCCTCTGCAGGCTACTGGCACCCACTTACAACTGCAGTTGTCACTGCTATTACTATTAGTTCTCAGCAAGACTGTTAACACTGATGAAATACCAGCACCTGAGGTTCTATCCAGAACCCTGTTATAATATAAAGCACATATAACATACATTTTATTTCAAATACTTCAGCTGAATGCATCTTTCTTTTCATCAGATATACTTTTCCTTTACATGAAATTGGTTGAACTGCCTTTTGAGGAAAAGTACTCTTAAACAACAGAAACAAACCAAACTGTTCGTAAACAAACAAGATAAAATAGTAAGTTGACAAGTGCTGTTGATATACATTCAGAAAGGACAATCTTGGGGCCACCTCCCACATATAAATATAATCCCACTTGGCTGCTTCTGTGTTTGTATTTTCTGTGTTGTCATCTGGTGGAGAGCACTTTCTTTCTGGAGCACTGAAGGTCTTCAAGCCCTCTTCCCATCTCCTTGGCAGATGTCCTTGGCAGCTTTTTCCAAAAGTAAGCCTTCATTTTCCAAGATCTTAAGATCAGTTGCCACCTGGCACTTTCAGAATTCGTTCTTAGTGCTACTTCTTGGATGTCTAGGGACCTAAGTCTCTAAAAATATTGTGGCTCTGTGTGGTCTCTTGACTCTGAAGTTTGAGGTTGTACAAGGTAACGTTGCAGTTTGTGGGTGTTTCTATAAACAAGAGCCCTACATGGTCAAATTTCCAGTCAGTAGCATGTCTTTCTTGTTTGTTCATCGGCTCATCACAGCAGACAGAGTATGAGTGTTGTTCTAATCACGACCAAGAAAAGAAATTGCATCCAACCCACAGCAGGCTACCATTTTATCATCTTCCAAAGAGCCGGAGACTAAATCGGGAGAAGAGTTCGTGGGACATGATCTGGAAACAGTTGAATTGAGTGCATTAGGCTTCTGGGATTAGTGCTAAATTCCTTTCCACCACCCCCACTCAAGAATGACATTGGATCATCATCAGTGATGGAAATTACTCTGAATCCTCTGAACATAAGACATTGGGGAGAAAAATAAAAGTGTACTTTTGGCACTGTGGGGTAATGCACTGGACCACAAGGTCGGTTTGAACCACAAGATCAGTGGTTCAAACTCACCAGCTACTCCTGGGAAACCCTATACTGGGTTGCTGTGAGTTGGAAATAACTTGAAGGCACTTAACAACAACAACAACATTTTATTTTAGCACAACACAGAATAGTTTCAGAACATTGCGTGCTTATATATAAATGGCTGATTTCAAATGGAAGATTTTCAGGGATGGAGAAAATTTTACATGTTTTAATTGCTTTATGCATAAATATTCTACTGAAGGGATTGATGGCTAAACTAGACAGGAACACAGAGCACAGGAGAGGAGAGGAAAGTTTATCCCAATGACCCCAGCAGGCCCAAAAGACTCCCAGCAGGAAGAGGGTGGTCAAGAGCTACTTTTGCTTTTAACTCATTCCATTTTGCTTTGGTGATACACAGCAGGAACTCGTTCAGTAACAGTAACAATAAGAGCAGCTGGGGGTATTTACTATGTTCAATTAATATGCCTAGTGCTTGCTATACATCAACTCTTTTAACTCTTAACAATACTCCCTCGCAAGTGGGTACTGTTATTAACCCTATTTTACAGATAAGAAAATGAATAACTTGTCAACACAGGGCTATCTGATTCTAAAGCACATGACCATTGTCATTTTCAAGGCCCTCTTTCACTGCAAACCCCAGGCTTGTAACTGCAGGGAGTACTCATGGATTCAAGGCCTAGAAGGTAAGTTAGGAAACACTGATTAAATCAAAGGGAAGCCCTGCTCTGCTGATTGGCTTACAATCAGAAACGTAACACCTCAACTCTAAAGAGTCATTCTTTATCCATCTGTCCTGACCCAGTTTGTTTGCAAAGAACTATTCCTTTATGATAATAGCACCTCTCTTTAAGAAGTAAGCTGGAGAGATGGTAATTAAAGATATTCAAAGCCATTTCTTAGGAACTGCATAAACTGTTCTCATCTGTCTTCCACTTGAGAAGCAGACATCTTAAAGGTATTATTTTACTACTGTATGCCAGTCTCTTCCTAAAGAGGTACAACATGGCCAAGTGCAAGGTCTTGCTAGGGTACCACAGCTCTTTTCTGTACATACAGAAATGGGGAACTGAAACCAGGGAGAGAACACACATGCATGTGTCTACACACCTACACAATGGGAAACAGATCAATGAAACCTATCTCTTTGTTAGCAAAAAGTTCAGGCTTCCAATGGGCTCATCTCTTAATGTCTCTATCATCTGTTTAATAAACATGCCTTCTTCTACCTTAGTCACGTCTTCTCTCTAGGTGTACCTAGGGAGTTGTTATTATTTAGACAGTTCTATTCTGGCACTCAGGTAGCGTAGTGGTTATGAATTGGGCTGCGAACCTTAAGGTCAGCCGTTCGAAACTACCAGCCGCTCCATGGGAGAAAGATGAGGCTTTCTGCTCCCGTAAAGATTTATAACCTCGGAAACCCTGTACAGGGTCGCTATGGGTTGAAACCGACTCAACGGCACTTAAGGCACTTAACAACAACAATTCTGGGATTCAGTGAGCAGTGACAAAATCTTCTCAGGACAGGGGCTGGCGGTGAGTGCTAATCCCCTGACAGGATTACAGACTTTTCTATACCATCTCTCCCACTTCAGTACTCCTGGTCCTTCATGATGATGTGTTTCCCTGGCTTTCTTCCACTGAGCCCTTCCTACCCTGCCCTGTTTGTTTCACTCAAGCAAAAGGGACGCTCACTACCAGCTCCCCGCTCCCAGCCTCTCGCAGGGACAGAAGTTTCTGAGAGAGGTTGGAGGGGATACACTGAGGACATGCAAACCGAACAAGGAGCGCCAACCCGCCGCTCTAAGAATCCAGGGCAGTGGGTCTCAATCCTGGCTGTACACTGGAAGCATGTGTGGAACTTAAATAAACACCTAGCCATTTCCATCCCCATCTGCCAAGTTCTGGCTTTTTTTTTTTTTTTTTTAAAGCTCCCCAGGTGATTCTAATGTGCAGTCTGTTGAAGAGGCATAAACTAATAATATGGGCCAATCAATTCCCTGTACCCCTGCATCTCTGCACTCATTAAACATCGAATTTATAGGAAGGGGGAGAGGGAACGCAATGGCTTTCTACAAATGAAAACAAGTCTAATGAAATAAATCTTCCTTTCCATGGCCCTTCAGACACTTTCTGTTGGAAGAAACAGCTTGCACATCACAAACCACAATGGGAAATCAGAAGAGGAAAACGACATGATGAAAGGCAGAAATGCCTAGTGGTTGAAGTGGAAACCGGTTAAGGAACTCATAAAATCACTGTTTATTCAGCTGAATAACATCATCACCCATTGGTAAAAATACAAATCCACCCTCTTGGAGGGCAAGTAAGAAATCTGTTTTTTTCCCTCTAGACATTAACTCTCCCTGGGCAGGAATGCTGCTTTAGTTGACAACAGAATCTGCCCTGAGAGAGCAGGTACAGAGGTGTGAATGACCCCGTTTACCGAAGAAACAGCAGTTAAAGATGTGTGAAAGGTGGTAAATTGCTCTGGCCTGGCCTTCCAGGTTCCTCTCCAGTGTTTTGCTCCTCCCTGCTCTCTTGCTGTCTTTAACGTGAATCTAAAAAACCAGTTGCCACAAATTAACTCTGACTCACGGCAACCCCTGAGCATCAGACTAGAACTGTACTCCATAGGATTGTCAATGGCTGATACTCAGGAAGTAGACCTCCAAGCCTTTCTTCTGCAGTGCCTCTGAGTGAACTCAACTCTGCAACCTTTTGGTGAGCAGCAGCATGTCTGCTTGTGCCACCCGAGGACTCTAGAAAGTGTATCCCATGACAAAGGCTCTAATTCCAACAAAGCTATTAAACAGAATGATGACGTCCAGGGCCAAAGGTTACTCTGAACTCAGACAACAGCAGTTAACAAACTCCATGAGGACAGGAGTCATATTTACAGCATTTCCACTAAGTACCCAAGCCCTGGCACACAGAAGGTGAAACAATGAATTCCCCATGAAAGTGCTTTTTTTTTTTTTCAGTCTCTTGGTATTTCTCTACATTTTCTGGAAAAAACTAAAAAGTCTAAAGGAATATGTGTAATTTTTCTTTTGTCAAAGGTAGAACTAGCTGGAAGGACTGCTGTCAGGAGAGAGATAAACAATCCCTGATCCTTACGGCAAAAGGAGAATGAACTCCAATAGAAAGACCTCTCCTACCAGGATATCTGGTCCCACTCTTCACAGGAGACACTATGCTCTCTCTTCTCTCAATGAACCTGACCACCTAAGTTCTTCTAAAGTCAGAATTCAAGATTCTACAAGTGACCAATTAGTCGGAGAGATTTTTTTTAATGTAGTCCAAATGACGTGATTACGGTATGATTGTGCTAGTCATACTCATTACGCCAAAGTAATGATACGCTGAGATCCTAATATCAGACACAGCATAAAAAGCAACAAAGACTTCTTCATATGAGAAACAGCAAAAGTTGCCAGATTCCCTTTCGGATTATAGAATACAGAATTTTGGAGAAACGTCAAAGCTTCTAAACCGAGTGCACCTATGATAAAAGTTAAAAATGCTTCCCAGTGCAGCCATGTTAGGAATGTTTTCCTCATGTTAAATGAAGAGCTGAAAATTTCCTTTTTGCAAGTGCCACCCAGTGGTTCTGGCCTGACCTTGCAGGGTAATAAAAAACAAAAAGTGCCTTCCCTCTTTCAGCTCATTGTTTTCTGTGATGGAAATTCAGCTCCCATGTTCCTCCTCAGCCATCTCTCCCCCAGTTTCTTCAGTCCTTCCCTGAATGACTACAGTTCTCAGTGTGCTCTTTCAAAGGGGCACTTCTGAAAGTGATTTCTGTCGATGCCCCCACTTCTATGTTTCTAACTTTAAGAGAAACAGACGTGTAGCAATTGAGAGTATTTACCATCCTTTCATATTGTAAGATAACATGATATACTTAATGAGCACCTTCATTTTTACAACCTGGTGTGGCACTGTAGGATAATGGACTGGACCACAAGGTCAATTTGAATCACAAGGTTAGTGGTTCAAACTCACCAGCCACTCCTCAGAAACCCTATACAGGATCACTATGAGTTGGAACCAACTTTACAGTGCTTAACAACGACAACTTTAAATAAATTTAGAACAAAAGGTCTTATTTTCTTATGATTTTTTTAAGCCTCCATCCCTGTTGATACCCAGATGTTCTACGTTGTACTAACTCTGATGGTTTTAGCCTATGATTTCTAGTTCAGTGCTCACCCTACAGAGTCACATGGAGGTTCTCATGGGGACACAAGAGACATTTACTTGGGAGATACGAAATCACAGGTAGAAAAGGAAAGCAAGGGCATGGAGTGTTATTTGCTTCTCTATTTTCATGTATGTTGTTGTTGTTAGGGGCTGTTGAGTAGATTTTGACTCACAGCACCACAGTGTGACAGGACAGAACTGTCCCACAGATTTTATGAGAGCAGATCACCAGGTCTGTCTCCCATGGAGCTGCTAGGTGGATCTGAACAACCAAAATTTAAGTTGGCTGTTGAGTGTTTAATCCTAATGCCATTGTTATTGCTGTTAAGTGTCGTCAAGTTGATTCCAACCCATAGCAGCCCTGTATAGAGTCTCCGAGGGGCAGCTGGTGGTGAGCTTGAACTGCCGACCTTGCAGTTCAAATGACTTTGCAGCCTGGCGCATTAACCCACAGCACCACCAC
>NW_006408522.1:14159446-14297743 GCF_000296735.1 Chrysochloris asiatica
CAAAAATCAGCATTATGCAAAAATGGAAGACAACCACATTCAGATCACTACATAACTTCCAGATTTCACCATTACATAACTGCCAAGCCACTCAGAACCATGGCCAAGATAATACACAACCTTAACCATTATAACCAGCATTACTCTGGCCTCAAGTACCAGCATTCATTACTACCACACATTGTTAATGCTCAAAATACTTGGATGGTAAATTTTTTACTACTGTTTAATTTCACACATCTGATAAAGAGACAGTAAGTGAGGAGTACTTGTATACTCATTCCACCTGTGTCTTCAGAGTGTTATGCTTGTTATATTAGGGAAGTAGGTTCAAAGGCAGAATTCTAAACTTCTTTGAATATGTCAAAAAATTTTCAAGTGCCTTGATTTTGGTATCAGTCTTAAACTCTTACAGATAATAAACTTAATCAGAGATGAGCTAGTATGATGTTTTACTCACTGGGCCTGTAATATTTGGTACTAAAATAAGATAGACCACCACACTGCGGTGGGATGGGAGGAAAGCTGGCCTCACTGGTTATAAGAAGTCATGTCAAGAAAAGAAGCTAGCACTTGTTTTAGACTTCATGTGGATGAAATTCAGAAGCAGAAACACTAGATCTGACAGTCAGGGTTCACCAAGATGCCCTCTGTGAAAACAGGATGCTTTGTCTTGGTACAGGGTTGACGAGTGAGTACAATCACTGTTACTGGTAATGAATGCTGTTGTTGTTGTTAAGTGCCATCAAGTCAGTTCTAAGCCCTGTACAGGGCTTCTGAGGAGCAGCTAGTGACCTGAACCACCGGCTTTGCTGGTAATGCTACTGGCATGTATACAATAGACCTGGGAAGAAGCCTGCATGGTTTCCTCCCCGGGCAGATCACTAATAGTACCAACATTTTATGGATTAACAAAATGGATAAACTTTCAGAGTGGTGTTTAATATGAAAATAGAAAAATGTGGGGTTTTTTTTCCTGTTCTTCCAGTCAACCAAATGTTTAATTAAATTGAAGCCTTTGCTTTTTCTTACAAACTAGAGATTTAGACCCTCTAAAATCCTATATGCCTATTAATACCTACCTGCTCTATCTTCTATAAGATTTTTTATGAGTAAAAAAAATTACAGTAATAAGTAATTAGCTTTGTCACAGTGCAGGCTTTCTTCTACTGAGCATCACCACAAGAAAGAAAGATTACATTAACACAAGAGATATTTTTTTACCTCTCAGAGAAATAGAAATGTTTCACTTACCTATTGTTGTTTTTCATTTAGAAAGAGTCCTAAACTATGTCCAGTATATAGTAAACATGTAAATTGGTTCCACATTGCATAGGTAGTTAAGGAGAGAAAGGATGGTGGGAAAGAGATAAAGAAGAAACAGAGTGGGAGAAAGGAAAGAGGGGAGAGGAAGAGAAAAAGAGAAGAGCCAGTAGGGAAAGAGAAGAGACAGGGGAATAGGAAGACACCCCCGGCGACAGAGTAAGAACAGGGTGGTAACCAATGGAGCAAGGCAGGCAGGTTCAGGAGCAGAGACTTGAGTTGAAGAAAACTTGTTTTGTCAGACCTTTTGTTCCCAGAACTATAGGCACCGGTGTGGGGTATCACTGTCCTTTGAAAGTGATTGACTTCTTAACTGTGCTTCACAGCTTTCTTGATTTAAAGAAGTCCTTCTTTTAGAGGAACAGCCATCAGAAGACATATGAGGAAATTCCCCACTGGGCCAAGATGACAATGGCCTTTGTAAGGTCACCTGTGAGCCAGAGGCACCCAAGAGAAGAGCTGGACCTGACTGCGGCCTGAAATAGTTCCACCAGGAAGCAATCCTGGGCCCATTATCTTTGACACATGTTTACTAACCTCCTCAACCATCTGTTTGACTTTCTTCTGTTGGCAATGCACCATATCATCTAGGTGTCGGATCCGTTCACGGAGACTGGCAGATGCCTCCTCCAGCTGCTGATACCTGATACAGACAGAAAAACAAGCAACTGAGTCCTAAACCAAAGCAGCAATATCAGCATAGAGACTCAGAGCTCTAGGGAAATACTGCCAAGTAACAAGAATCTAATCAATTACCACCACCACAACAACAACAAAAACATCAACTTGGACTGAAGTGGGTAGAGAAAGAATGAAAGGAAAGAACACTGTTGGCCTTTGGAATTCTACAGTCAGGAAACAGACAAAAGAAGTTTCAACTGTTGTCCCCCAAGATAAAAAAAGGATCATCCTTGGAGCAGTTCAGAAATCAGTGGAATTGTTGGAAGTAGCACAGAAAACAAGGCCTTGTTGGTTTCAAAGGGTGGGGCACAGTCTCCTGGATCTCAAAGGGTGGGACTACAGCCCCCAGGGGCAGGGCTGCCATGCCCAAGGAGCAGAAGAAAGGGACCTGCCAGGGCTGAGGGGTAGGGTCACCACTCAGACGTACTAGGATAATGTTGTTGTTGTTGTTGTTAAGTGCCATCGAGTCAGGTCCGACCCATAGCGACCCTGTACAGGGTTTCCGAGGGTGTAAATCCTTACGGGAGTAGAGAGCCTCATCTTTCTCCCACGGAGCGGCTGGTAGTTTCGAACCACTGACCTTAAGGTTTGCAGCCCAATTCGTAACCACTACGCTACCAGACACCTAAAACAAAGGGAGAAGAGTTGCCAACCCAGCGGACCAGGAAGGTGGAGATGAAATCCAGAGCTGAGGGGTCTTTCCCAAGAATCCAGAGTCTGGAGTGTGGGGTCCAGATGGTCTCAGAAAACAGGATTATGTTTGAACCTTTGAGAACTCATGTAATTTACTTTCTTCTGGGTTTGGGAATTGCTTGGTGTCTGTTATTCCTTCTTTTCCTCCAATTTCCCCCTTTTGTAATGGAAATGTCTACAATCTGCCTGTTTCACCATTGTACTTGGGAAGCACATAGCTTGTACTCTACATGTCACAGGTTCACAGAGGAAGAGGAATTTTGTCCCAGGATGAAATACACCTAGATGATTCAGATGACTTCTGGGATGATTCGATGGGGTGAATGTGTTCTATATGTAGAATACATGAATTTGGGAGGACCAAAGGGTGCAGTGTTGTGGATTGAGTTATCTCCCCACAAAATATGTGTTATAAATCCTTACTTCTGCACCTTTGATGATAATCCCATTTGGGAATGGGTTATATTGGTTATGTTAACAAGGCAAGAGTAGTGTATTGCTTCTGTCAACTCTATCTCTTTTGAAATATAAAAAGGGATTAAATGCAAGCTAGCAAGCAGAGATGGGATTAGATAGATGCTAAAGCACATGGAGATCTCCAAGGATGCAGGAAGCAGAAGCTAAAGAATCAAGAACTTTCCTCCAGAGTAACCGAGAGAAAAAGACTTCTCAAGCTGGGACTCTGGGTTCAGACTTCTAGTTTCCTAAACTGTGAGAAAATAAATGGGTTTGTTAAAGCCACCCACTTGTACTATTTCACTTTTAGGAGCACCGGATAAATAAGACACTACCTTAGCAAAATAATCCCCATTTTATAGATAAGCTAAGAATCTCAGATAGGCTAACTTAACTTGCCCAAAATGCTCAAATGATTCCAACCTTGTTTTCTTCACCAGAGAGCTATGCAAGGCCTCTCTGCAGTTTTATTTCTAGAAGAGACAGTGAGTATTCTGCTGATATTTTCCACTTACACGCTTATACACACTCTGAGCTAGAGCAAGGTTTTACTGAGCAATAGTTGGAAACAAAGGGAGACATTTTTAAATTCGTTTCTAGGACAAATGGTATTAGTCACCATGGAAGAGTTTTCTCATAAGCAGGGTGCATCTTGTGGAGTTCAAGACACAGAGAACACTTATAGGCTGAACTTTTGCATGTGAGACAGTATCTGAGATGTTCTATTGTTGTTGTTAAGTGCCTTCGAGTCGATTCTGACCCATAGCAACCCTGTATAGGGTTTCCAAGGAGCAGCTGGTGAGCTTGAAACAGCTATGCAATCTGATGCATTAGCCTATAGCGCCACACCAGGACTCCTGATGTGTTCTAGTATACTAAAAAACTGCCACGGACCATCAGATATGCCTGGCCCATGAGAAACTCTCAAAGCAATGTTTCATATGTGCAGCAAATTTACAATAATTGTCCAAATGGATGAAATGCAAAAACCAAATGACTCCACAAAAACAGCATGTCCTACATCTAAAATCTATTACAACACGAAGGAAATATGTCTTACCTTTCCTTATCAGAACCAATGATTTCTCCTGACATTTCTGTTTCATGGTCTAGGAGCTGCAGTTGCAATTGATGACGCTCCTAAAACAAACAGAAACTGTTAAACTTAAATCATTGGATCGCAAGTTAAAACAGAATGTTTGTCAAGCCAGTCCATCACTAGTGAATTTCAATCTCTGGTACTCCCAAGGGCCTTCCACACTCACTTACCGAAAGTTCAAGCAAATCCATATTGGTTGGTGTATATTTAGTGTATTTTTAGACTTAGGAGTTAAGAGACAAATCTCCTAAATAAAGTCATTCAAGATTAAAAAAAAAAAAAGTTATTCCATCAGCCTAGGTTTGGATGTCTTAAGTAATGATAACCAGTATTCAAAATCAATGGCCTGTGATATTGCAAACTTGTTCATTGTTTTTTGAATCATCCAGAAGAGAGGTTTCTAGACTTCTGGCAATATCCTTTCTGTGAAGGTGGTTGTGTTCACACAGGAGTGTTCATATGTAAAAATGCGCTATGGTAGTCACAATAGTGGCCCCATAAAGATGTCCACACTCTAAGCCACAGAACCCGTAACAATGTTACCTTTCAATGTTACCAGGGGGCTTCAAAAGGTTTGTGGGAAATTTCCATTGTCTATGAACGTTTCTGAAGCCCCTTCATAAAGCATCTTGAGATGGGAAGAGTGTCATGGATTATCTCAAGCGGGTCCAATATAAAAATCACAAAGGTCTTTATAAGAGGCAGGCAGAAGGTAAGAGTCTGAGAGAGAGATTGGAAGATGCTATGCCATGACTTTAAGATGAAAGACGGGCCATGAGCCAAGGATTACAGGAGGTCTTTAAAACCTGAATCTGCTGAATTGATTCCAACTCAGAGCCACCCTTTGGGACAGAATAGAACTGGCCCATCGGGTTTCTGTAATCCTTACAGAAGCATATTGCCACATCTTTCTCCCACAGAGCAGCTAGTGGGCTTGAACCAGTGACCTTTTGAATAGTAGCCAAGCACTTAACCACTGTGTCACCAGGGCTCCTTTACAGGAAGCCTATAGAAGCTAGAAAAGGCAATGAAATGTAGTTTACCCTAGAGCCTCTGGAAGAACACAGTCCTACTGACACCTTGATTTTAGGACTGCTGACTTCTAGAACTGTAAGATAATAAATGCGGCGTGTTGCTTTACGCCACTAAATTTGTGGTGATTTGTTATACCAGCAACAGGAAACCACTACATGCATCAAGCTGTGCACTAAAGATTTGTTGTTGTTAAGTGCCATCAAGTTGATTCCAACCCATAGTGACTCTATATAGGGTTTCCAAGGAGCAGCTAGTGAGCTTGAAGCAACAACCTTGCAGTTCAAATGGCTTTGCAGTATGGTGCATTAACCCACAGCACCACACCGATTTGTAGGCATTTCTATTTATATGTAAATTTAAGTTTATTCAAAATAGTGCAGGCAGTCTCCAGGTTATGAACATCCAATGTGTGTATAACATGTTGTTACGATCCAACACCCATTAAAAGTTCAAGGTCTGTGCGATAGTTGGGAATAACAAACAGATGCTACTTATGTTGTGCATCAAAACATTGTTGTTGTTAAGTGCTGTCAAGTCTGTTCCAACTCATTGTGACCCTATAAAGGGTTTACAAGGAGCAACTGGTAGGTTTGAACCACTGACCTTTACGTTAGCAGTCCAATACTTAGCCTACAGTGGCATATCAGAACTCCAAAACTGAGTACTTTATTATTATGTTAAAGATGTTTTAGTGTATCTGGACGTGTTTAATTTTTTTATGTATAGGAAGGAACACTATATATGGTATATACTAAGACAATCAT
Organism: Chrysochloris asiatica; assembly: GCF_000296735.1. Lineage (NCBI taxonomy): Eukaryota > Metazoa > Chordata > Mammalia > Afrosoricida > Chrysochloridae > Chrysochloris > Chrysochloris asiatica. The sequence continues at coordinate 14,165,498 of NW_006408522.1, forward strand.
TTGATTGACATTAGGTAAAACTAATTCTTCCAATTTATGCACAAATTCAACTTATAAAACAGACTCAGGAACAGAACTCATTGATAGTCCTGGACTTCCAATAATATGATAATCTGAACAATTACTTTTCTGGACAAAGTGGGAAAACGTTAGTAAAATATGGTGCCCATCTTAACCAAAATTACATTGCAAATATGTTAAGAATTTTGGTGTGACACATTTGCTTAAAATGGAACTTAAATCCTGCTCACAAACTGGGAAGAGATTACTTTAGGTCTGCCTCTAAGAGCTACCATGTCTTATCTTATTCTCAGAAATTCTCCCATCAAAACTCTTATTAGTTGTAGACATTCCAAATCTTCTGTCCTCTAAATTATTATAAGCATATCTTTAAAAATCCAACTGCCACACCTTCTGTAAGCAGTAATATGGAGTCCCTAGGTAGTGCAAATGGTTAAGAACAGAACTAATGGCGGTATAGCACTGTGGGTTAATACACTGGACTGCAAGGTCGGCAGTTCAAGCTCACCAGCCTCTCCTACACAGGGTCGCTATGAGTCAGAACCGACTCAAGCGTACTTAATAACAACAAAATACTGGAAAGGCTGATAATTCAAACCTACTTCCTGGCCCATCAGAAGTAAGCCCTAGTGATCTGCTTCCAAAAAGGTCCCAGCATTGACAACCTTATGGGGCAGTTCTACTCTGCACACATGGAGTCGCCGTGAGTTAAATCAACTCAGTGGAAACTAACAACAGAGCAACGGTGTACCAATGGCCCCTTGCCTTGGAATTGGTTCCACTCATAGCTACCCTCCTAGCAATCCTATCAGATAGAGTAGAACTTCTGCTCAGGGTTTCCAAGGCCGTACTCTTTACAGAAGCGGACCAACTCATCTTTCATCCACAGAGCTGCTGATGGGTTTGAACCACCCCATCTTTTGGTTGGCTATGCACTTGAACCACTGCACCACCAGGACAAGGGATATGCTAAAGGGGCGGGGGAAATAGTCCTTGACCAGGAAGTATACGTTATCTTTGGTTTATTTAGAATAATAAAAGAAGACCTGACTTTTAGTGGGGTTTTGTTATTGATTTTACATTCTCTACAGCAAATACATGCTCTTACTGTATGACTTGGATAGGAAGTTTAATTAGCACTGAATTAACAGTAGCAAGCCTTTTACAAGTGAGGCTCCCCCCTAACTCCTAAAAAAAGTTGTTTAAAAGTAGGGCAAGTTAACCAAGAAAGATAACCTGTCAGCCAAAATTATATGAAGAAATGTTCACAATCAATAGCCATTGGTGGTGATGGTAGTATGCCATGGAGTCGGTTCTGACTCATAGAGACCCTGTATAGGGTTTCTGAGGCTGTAAATCTTTATGGGAGCAGAAAGCCTCATCTTTCTCCTGCAGAACAGCTGGTGATTTCGAACTGCTGACTGTGTTAGCAGCCCAATTTGTAACCACTACACTACCAGAGCTCCTTACCATTAGCCATTTATTGTTGTTATGTGCCGTGGAGTCAGTTCCGACTCATAGCGACCCTGTATAGGGTTTCCAAGGCTATGAATCTTTACGGGAGCAGAAAGCCTCATCTTTCTCCCATGGAACAGCTGGTAGTTTTGAACTGCTGACCTTGCGGTTTGGTTCGCAACCCGATTTGTAACCACTATGCTACCAGAGCTCCTTAGACATATGCAAATCAAAACAACAATGAGCTATCAACTCACACCAGCATTAACAGTGAAGTTAAAAAAAAAAAACAACAGAAAAATAACAAATGCTGGTGAGGGTGTGGAGAGACTGGGACCTTCCAATGTTGCTGTTGGAACTGCAAAATGGTTCAAACACTCTGGAAAATGGTATGGCACTTTCTCAGGTACCTGACCCAGTAATCCCTCTACTTTGAATATATTCACAAGAAATACAAGCCAGTTCACTAGTAGATACATGCACACCAATGTTCATCACAGCGCTATTCACAACACAAAAGATGGAGACAGGCTAAGTGCCCATCAATGGTAGAATGGATACACAAACTTTGGTATATACACACAATGGAATACTATGCAACCTTGAAGAATAATGATGAATCTGCAAAACACCTCATAACATGGAGGAACCTGAGGACATTATATTAAATGAAATTAGTCAATCACAAAAGGCCAAAAGACCATTATTGTAAAAGGTTTCCACACTAAAAGAAACATTCTTTGATAATTACCAGGGGTGGAAGGGAGTGGAGACTCATTCACTGTCTAGAGGGTAGACACATGTTAGATCAGGTGACAGAGGGCAATATATAAGGAGGGGGAGGGCAATACACAAGAAGAGGAGGGTGGCAGATGAACAAAGCAGATCAGGAAAGACTTAGGGAGGTATGCATGGGCTAAATGGGATAGAAATAAATAGTGATTTATATACAACCTTGGAACAACACTGTTCTGTGAGTAGATAACATGGATTGAGACATAGGCTGAATGGGTAAAGAAGGGGGAAAATGTTTATGTGCTTGACTGTCTTGAGGATATTTGTTTCCCCTGCCTAATATTGTAAAATAGATATTTATGTGTGATAGAAATGAATATTGGGAATTATGATGACAGAAAGCTTTAAGCCTTGTCTTCAGCCTATAACTGATTAATTTACTAAAAGGGGAAAGAGAATTTGCCCAGGGAAATAGGCTTCTTGTTAACTCTTTGTAGAACCTAGGGCCTTAGGTAGAATCCTGAGCCCTACTCAGAACCTTATGAGTTGGAACATTCCCACTTGCAAAGACATGCAGACCAACCCAGAACTGCTAGGAAAACAGGTGATTCTTATTGAAAGAAAGACATATGAGGGAAAAGTAGACTGTTTGGCTGTTTGAATAATAAGCAAGATGTTTGCTTTGGAGGCATCAAGGAAACAAAAGTCAGCCCATCAGGGAAAACCCTGTTCTAGGACTGAAACCCAAAGGGAACCTATTAGAAATATAACATGCCCATTGATTTACTTGTGAGTGGAAGTGGGGAAAATGCAGCAATGAAGACCTGGGCTGAATCTGGCCATGTTCCATTGGCACCTATTAACCTTGAGATGAGAAACAGAAGAAGAAGGGCTGGCTAGTGTGAAGTTTAGCAAGATGGGTGAACTCCTAAGCCCATAGGCACTAACCTAGTCCCCTGGGCTAGGGCTAAGAGTGAAGTGGCCAGCTGCTCTGAAGTACAGGGAGGTGTGTGCGAACTGCAAAACCTGCAGCTAGTACCATTTGACCTAACTTGGATGGCTAGTTGACCAGAACTCAAGTACACATTGCTACAATTTGACGAACCAGACTTTTGTCTATGAATGCAGTGACTGAAAATTCCAACTGGAATGGAAGGATTTTTCATATCAAGGTACTGGGTTGATAGAGATGAGAAATTTAGACATTGGCTATCAAAAATGGGGTGCAGGGGGAGGCACAAAGGCATGAAGTGGCTGGCTTACAAGCGTTCATGAGTGTGCTTAGCTGCAGAATGGGTGGGTGGGTGGGGGGAACAGAGAGACCTAGAGAGCACAAGCTCCTTCAATATGTTGTCTACAAGAGACATATCAAAAAGCAGACAGTCTAAATACCCATCAACAGAAGAATGGCTAAACAATCACTGGTACATACACACAAAAGGATACTACAAAGTGTTGAAGAATAATGATGAATCTGTGAAACAACATGGTTGAATCTGGAGGACATTATCCTGAGTGAAATTAGTTAATCACAAAAGGACAACTATTGTATGAGACCAATATTATTAAAAGTTTGAAAATTTAAAAACAGGTTTTCTTGATAAAAGAACAATCTATGACAGTTACAGGGGCAGGGAGGGAAAATTATTCACGGGCTAGAAGTGACAGGGCAGACAATCTACAAGAGGGGGATAATCAGAGGTAAGATGAAGGTAGCGCAGGAGACAAAGGGAGGAATACAACAGATAAAGTGAATAAAGGTAAATACTGTTAGCTAAAGGTACATGGAGGGGATTGCAATGAAGCAAAGTATGTGATTTGTTGAATGTAATGCTGATGATCTGCTTTGTAATCCAACCTTCACTCAATTCACAATGAAGAGTAAAAAAAAAAAAGGTAGGGCAAGGCCTAACTTATAAGTATACTTTAAAAGAGATTTTTTTTAAACTGAGGTATAACAAATCTTAAGCATACGTTTCTGCTGCTGCAGTGCGCCATTACGTCAATTCTGACTCAGCAGCTAACCAAAAGACTGGGGGTTCAAACTCATAGCATGGAGTTTTTGAAGCTGTAAATATTCACAAGAGCAGAAGCCTCATCATTCTCCTGTGAAGCAACTGGTGGATTTGAACTGCTGACCTTGTGGTTAGCAGCCCAACACAGACTCCACTAGGCTACCAGGATTCCTTAAGTGTATACAGCACAATAATTTATTACATTTGTACACACCTGTAGACAATCCACCTTAGCAGAGTTTTACAGCTCTGAAACGGTATTTTTCAGTCCAATACACAGTAAGAGAAACAGTAGCGAAAGCCTACAATAGAGAAGTCCATACTAAAGCAGTTTATCCTTGAGCAATATCCAAAATAAGGTAACAGCAGGAAACAAATACAGCCACAGTTGACACGGGTGGACATAATGTTCACAATCTGTGAGATCAAAACTTGGCACGATTCCTGATTTCAAAGATTTATTCCCGAAGGGGAAAGGGCAGTAAATTGGTATGTCCAACTGTAGTTAAAAGTAAGGAATGCATTTCTCCAGCCTAAATGGAAAAGAAGATTTAAAGACAGGGCAATAAATTTTCAATCACTACAGAAAAAACTCACACTACTAAGGGAATGTTTGGGTTTTCACAAATGCTAGCAGACAGGCCCAGTCTGACCACCTTCCTGCCTCCTATCTCTCAGAAGGACTCCATGTTGAAATCAACTGGAAAAAATCTGGGAGCTTTTAAAATCCCAAGGCCATAAAGAGGGAATGCTATAGAACAGGTCCAGCTAAAGAAAGTCAAACCTGGGAGGCATACACTTAGGCTAGCCTATCACAAACAAAACTCAGAGTCACAAATCACTGAGAACTGACTACGGAGTCTTTGGGTGGTGCAAAGTTACTGTGCTTAGCTGCTAACCAAAAGATTGGGGATTCAAATCTACCCAGCGGTGCCTCAGAAGAAAAGTCTGGCCGTCTACTGAAAACACACTGAAGCATAGTTCTATCCGACCCACATGAGGTCACCCTGAGTCGGCGTGAATTTGATGGCTGGCTGTATGCCGTTGCATTGGTCCTGATTCACAATGACCCTACGGGAGCAGAAACCCTCATCTGTCTACCAAGGAGCACCTGGTGGATTTGAACTTCTGACCTTGAGGTTAGCAGCCCAACTCGTAACCTACTACCCCACCTGGGCTCCTTCATAGCTACTGTGATTCTGTTTGTTTTACTATGTGCCAGGCGCTGTACTTCGTATTTTGTGTACATGTTTCACATTTAATCCTCATAAATCCAAGGTAAAGAACGATTCTTATCAGTGTTTTCCAGAATAGGAAACTTGAGTTTGGAATTCAAGTAACTGCCCCAACTAGGAGAGGGCAAGGCTCACACCCTACATTCCCATGATTCTACAGTCTTGTCCTGGCCATTACAGACACCATCCTAAGAAGGCTTCCCTGTCCCAACCACCTCCCTACCTTGCCTGCTCACCTGGCTTCCTGAATCAGCAGCAGGAAATCTGTAACCTTGACAGAGCATCTGAGTTAACCTGCTGCTACAAGTGAACCATAATGTGAGGAGAAACCTTTCAGTTTCCAGAAAAGTGCCCTTGTTGTCCAATCATCACCATCACCGTATCTAACCAATGCTGACTTTTAGTCCTACGCAAGCCAACCACCCTCTTCAATAAAAAACGGGGTTGTTTTCCCAGGGGATGGGGGGGGGGGTTATAATGGCCTCTAGTTATGTCAGTGCCTACCATATAAAGATATCAGTAGAAACAGGAGCTCCCCAGGGCGTCCCACAGCTCCACAGTATTTAATCGTGGTTGCACCCTGCCTGGTCAGAGGATGGTAGAAGAGTTTCTGTTGGAGACACTGAGGGCTAGGGGACCTCTTCTAAGGAGCCTCTAGCAGCCCTGTTGTTAACCTTGCTAACATTACCATACCCCTCTTCACCATCACGTTGGGGCCTGTCAGCATCCAGAACATGAGTTCCACAGCATTGATGTCATGGTCTCAGAAGGTCACCGCTGCTCTATAAACTCATTCACAGCTGCTGAGCCATTTCCCAGAAACCAGCTACAGCTCGGGGCCTGGGCCACCATTCCATTCCCCAGAAGCCAGCCACCACCTCCTTTCCTTTCCTCCTTCTTTTTCTCTGTCTGCTCTCCCAACCCTTTTCCCCTTTCCCCATTTCCTAAATTCCAGCCTCTTCCTGGTTTTTGTCACTGGCTTCATTAGCCTCCCACCCCCCATCAGCCTGTTTACCATACCCACAGGCAAATGTGGTATCTTGCACTCCTAACCCTCACATGTCAGAGAAAAGTCAACCCATGAGACCATGACCCCGAAACAGCAGGGTTGGGTTTGATGCCTGATCACCCAAGGGATAAAATAAATTTTATGTCTGGGACACCACCAAAGCAGGGCTCCTAAAATACTAAACTTGGTGAAGAGCTTCAAGAGTAGTTTTTTAAAACACTAAATTAGTTACTACAGGGGGAAAAAAAAATCAGAACTTAATTGGACTTCCTTATATATATGGGCTTGCGCATATATGAGGCTCCAGCATCTGCATGCACAGGTTTATTGCAAACTAAATGTGTTTAAACATGTCTCTGTGATCAGTGGATGACTGCAGACAAGCTCTCTCAGTAATGCACGTTTTAGTCTCATTAAACTGCCTTCAAAATATTGGCCAGTCAAAATAGCAGCTTCCAAGGCGATCTGCTTGTTGTTGTTGTTGTTGTTAAGAGCCATCGTGTTGGTTCCAACTCATAGTGACCCTGTATAAGGTATCTGAGGAGTGGCTAGTGAGTTTGAACTGCCGACCTTGCAGTTCAGATGGACCTTGTGTTCAATTGCTTATCCTACAGCGCCACACCAGGGCTCCTAGGCAATCTGCTAGGCCAGTTAAATTCCTAGCAGAGAGGTCAGCTCAGAAGGTTATAGTGAATATTTGGGGGAATTTCTAAGAGGTAATCTTGATAGATTTTCACAAAGAACACAGGTCAATCATGAGAGCTTATTAAGAGGAAGTTTTAAGAAAACTGAAAATGGCTTTGGTGAGAAAAAATGGTCAGGGAAGTTTCTTTCCATCATGGCAATGCAAGGGCTCAATTGCACTTGGAAAGGAGAATTTCATTTGGAAACCTTAGGCCATCCATCCTATAACCCTTCAGACTTCTTTTTGTTTCCCTAACTCAAAGAATGTTTTATAGGAACACAATCTGAGTCCCTCAAAATTGCTGTTTTAACGTAGTGTAAATCAGAGTGCAGAAATCTTTGGGGGAAAGGTTAGCGAGACAGAAACACCACATTCAGAAGTAAGTGTTCAGAATTAGATGGAGGGGATGTCATAAAACAACAGCTTTACATTTTGATATTTTTGTTGAATGATGCATTCAATGATTTTGTAGCAATATCTTTTGACTTACATAGAATGGGGCTTCAAAAAGTTTGTGGAAAAAAAGGCATTAAAAGGTCACTGACAGAGAAGCAGTGATGCCAGAAATGGAAGCAGAGACGATGAGTGGAGAAATGGAGTGGCTGGAGACTTTAGACCCAGAGAAGGAGAGGGGTTGTGTGCTGATGACCGGGGGGAGGAAGGCTTGCAGGGTGTACCCTTTGGTTGATTGATGATGCATGGAGGGGACTGTAACCATGGCAATGAAATGATACACGATAGGATGAATGTAAAGCTAATGTTCTCCTACGTTTGAGAGAACATCCCATGTTCTCCCATCTTTTTATTGGCCTCTTCAATTGCTTTCAGAAAACTATTGGTTTCTTCCTATAAAAGAAACATTCTCCTTAACACACCCATGGAACACCTCACTACTGACTAGGGTCCAAACAACTTTGGCCCTTGCTCAATCATAATATCAAAAAGCATGACCTTGGGGCCTATGACTTAGTTTTCATGATTCTGGTTCTCATCTGTGAAGCAGAATTTGAAGTCCACTATCGCGCATGTGAAATAGCCTGTTAGCATAGTGGGTTACAAGTTGGACTGCTAACTGCAAGGTCAGCAGTTCAAATCTACTAGCCGCTCCATGGGAGAAAATAAGGCTATCTGCTCCTATAAAGAGTTAGAGCCTCGGAAACCCTACACAGGGTTGATACGAATCAGGACAGACTTGACAGCATTCCACCACCACCACCCGTGTGTGTGTGTGTGTGTGTGTGTGTGTGTGTGCGCACATACTTACGCACACACATACACTCGTATGTATACATATATGTGTGCATGGTTTTGTTGTTTTCAATTACAAATTTGAAAGATGACAGAGACAGTGTTGCGAGCTCCCCAAGTCTTCAGATGGGCCCACAGGGAGAGGTTGAATGAGTTGGGAATAGGGCCAAGGACAGTGTTTTACCTTTTCCATGCGCTCGATCAGCCGATCCAGCTCCCCAATCCTCTGGTCTTTCTCCTCTAGGCTGATCTCAGCCAAATGCATCTTTTTATTGGCCTCTTCGATTGCTTTCAGAAAACTATTGGTTTCTTCCTGTAAAAGAAACACTCTCCTTAACACACCCATGGAACACCTCACTACTGACTAGGGTCCAAACAACTTTGGCCCTGATCAGTCATAATATCAAAAAGCATGACCTTGGGGCCTATGACTTAGTTTTCATGATTCTGGTTCTCATCTGTGAATAAAGACACACTATATACAGCTTCTAAATGAACTTGACTATTTCTTCCCCTTTTAGCCCTTCAGCTCTTATATCTGAAAGGTGCAGAAGTACCTGCAAGTGCTACTTAGCCCTTGACTAGATGCTCAATGTGTCAGTGTATTGGCCAAGGATGTACAGTGAGTTTGGGGCTAGATCTGGAATTGAATAAACAATGTACAGGTCTTTTTCCCACTTTGTAATGTACCAACTCATCCCTAAGAAGAAAGCCCAGCTGATCAACCAGTGCATTTACTAAGTCTGTAAGGAGATAAGGAAAGGTAGACATGGAATTCCTGTCTTCAAGGAACTCAGGATCTTCTGGAAAGGCCAAGATGTGAGCCGTGCATCCAGCTCTAGTAACAGGTATAAGGTAATTCCAGAGCACAGAGCAGAGAGATAGAGCGGGTGTGCCAGGGGCAGAGGACACGAGTAACTGTGTGACTACTTCATTCCTTGTTGTTAGGTGCCATCAAGTTGGCTCCAGCTCATAGTGACGCTGTGTGTAACAGAACAGAACACTGCCTGTCCTGCCCATCCTCACAATAGTAGCTATGCTTGGGCTCATTGTTGCAGCTACTGAGTCAGTCCATGTCGTTGAGAAGGCCCCCTCCTTTCCAGGTACTGTAGGCAGCCTGCAGTAGAATCGTGAGTAGGGTAAGAGGAACTTGCAGGTAGAGAGGAGAGGGCTGGAGTGAAGTAGGGCATGGTTGCAGATAAGCCCAGGATCCATGTGGATGCTGGTGAACGGTCCAGATTAGCTGGAGAAAGGGTTGTATTTCAAGACAGGGAGCTATTCTGAACGGAGAGAGGGGGTAAATAAAGGAAGGGAAAGATGGGTGAGAATGAGCAAATAAATAAGTTCCTTTGACTCCTTGCCCATATTCGAGTCCACTGACACACCTCTAAGAAGAAACCTGTCTAATTAAACTCCACCAACAATGAGGAGTCCCTGTGTGGTGCAAATAGTTAACATGCTCAGCTGCTAACCTCAAGATTGGAGGTTCGAGTCCTCCCAGAGATAACTTGGAAGAAAGATTAGACAGTCTACTTCTAAATGACACCAACCACTGAAAACCCCATGGAGCCCATTTCTACCCTGACACACTTGGATTTGCCATGAGTCAGAACGGACTAGAGGGCACCTGGCTGGGGAGCAAGAATGAACCAGCTTCATCTCAGTGGCTGGATCAGCAAGCGGCTCCAGCATACAAACCAGAAGAGCCTCTTTCTCGGCACTGTGCTTCTGCTGTTCTTCATGCAACTTTTCTTCATACTGGCTGTACAGCTTCCTGGTCATCTCTCTCATCACCTCAGCATTAGCTTCTTGGGATGATTCCACCTAAAATGAGAATCATTTCAGGTCTACAGCTTTGCAGGTTCCAAGGCCTTAACTCTATATGTGGGGGTGTATGAATACAAGGAGGGAATAAAGAACACAGACCCAACCATGAACCAGCATTCTGTGGTAGAGAGAAGTAACAGGAATAATGTGGGGGAGGGGTAGGACAAAGACATAAAAGGAGCACGCGGTAGCACGTTACATTAATTTATCTGGCATTAGCAGGACAAAGGTGTTCCATAGGAGAGAATTATTCTTCAGCAAATATATTCAAGGGGGGGGGAAAAACAGATGAAAGCAGAACATATAGAATAAAAGCGTCCTGGCATGGCACTGCAGGATAATGCATTGGACCACAAGGTCAGTGTGAACCGCAAAGCTGGCGGTTCCAAACTCATCAGCTGCTCCTTGGAAACCCTACAGAGGGTCACTATGAGTCAGAATCAACTCAACAGCACTTCACAACAACAACATGAAGAGACATATTAACTTAATGGTGGTGGAGTCAATTGGAAAAGGGTTGTGATAAGGGTTGCACAACATAAAGAATATAGATGCAGAAATTGTTGAATTTGAGAATATTTTGGTGTGCATATTTTCACCACAATAAAAAATGCACACACAAAAAGAAGAGAGAAGCACACAACTTAATTACCAAGTATGAATCTTATTTTTTCCTGAATTGTATATAAATAAGACAATCGGGATAATTTAAACATTGGGTATGAGAGGATTTCAAAAAGTTGATAGAAAATGTCCATTCTCTTTTGATTCTATTTTTCCATGAACTTTCTGAAATCCCTTCGTGTGTGCTGAAATATCTATGGATGGAAGGCTTCGGAGTAACCAGCAGAAGGAGCATGGGGGAAGTAGATGAGGATGTAGCTGACAGAATATTTACCCTGAGTTGGTGAATGTTGGGCTGGGTGGTAGGTACATGGAGGTTCATTATATTACTTCTTCTATTTCTGTGTGTGGCGCTGTGGGTTTATTTACTGGACTACAAAGTCAGCTTGAACCATAAGAAGTAGATCAGACTGAGGCTCTGGGTATCGATACAGTACAGTCAAGTCGACAAAACAGTTCTACTTACTTACGAAAGGACAACTCCAGAGGGGATCCAAGGGAGGCTGCCCCACCTGGATGGAGGACCTACCTGGAACCCCTATTCTGGCATCATTTCTTGGGGGAGGTTGAGAGAAGAGAAAATCAAGTCTTAAGGAAACTCCGTTTAGAAACAACCCAAATATTCACCAATAAGAAACTACATAAATAAATTATAGCACATCTATACAGTTTAATAGAGTCCTAGTGTCATGCTGTAGGATACGCACTACTAGACTGCTAACCACAAGGTCAGCGGTTCAAACTCACTAGCCACTCCCCAAATACCCTAGACAGGGTCGCTAGGAGTTGGAAGCGACTCAATGACACTAAACAACAACAACACAATTGAATGTGCAGCTTTAAAAAAGAACAAAGTAGTTGTTCTTTTTAAGAACAACATTAATACAGAACGCTCTCCAAGATCCAGAAAGTGAAAAATGGAAGGTATAAATATCTGTTTCGTATTCAACCCCATGAATGTAAAAAGAGATTTACACACAAATACAGACAAATAGAAGAAGAGATGCTTGATTACTCCCACACTTGGAATATCTATGGAAGCTGAATAAAGGGTAGCAATGGTTGTTTCTAGGAAAGGGAACTAAGGAATGAAAGGTCAGAAGTAGGAGAGATTTCCTCCTCTTCCCTAGTTACCTTTCATGTGGTTTCGCTGATTTATCCCCTTGTGCATGTATTACTTTAAAATAAACTCAAAACAAATTAATGTCATCAAACAAGGACGATTTGAGGAGACATTCCCCAATGGGAGCTGAAGTTGTCCCATCAATTACATTGGTCAAGCCAGTCTGTAGTTAAGATTTCAGTTAAATTCAAGTAAAATTCTGGACTCATCTATCCTTACCTTTGTGTTGTCTCAACAGTTGAGTTTAAAACATTCCAACCTCATTTGGGAGACACTACTATGCTAGGGGCCTCTGGTGGCTTAAGCAGGTCCAATTTTGAAGACAGAAAGAGTCAGCAGATACCTACTTCAGTACATGCGGGCAGAGCTGAGCATGGTGGTAGCTGGTGTTTCCTTTCTACCCAAGCCATTTCCTTACACGCAGACTTCCTAACATTCAGCTCATGTTGCTGATGGTTTACTTTTGTCCCTTCCTTCCAGGTTATTGTTTGTTCCAGAGAGCTGAGTTGGCTGGATAAGAAATCTCTGGATAAGTGAGGCACTGTTAATCGGTTACATAATCTTTGCTTTAAAAGTTTCTGGTGATAACTTCTAATTCTCCCTTCTCACAAACAGAAGGGCAAGAAGCCACTTCTTCAGAGACACTGTTACTTCAGTGTGCCCCACACTGCATTTCCTCTTCAGGTATATATTTCTAGAAAAGAACTTGTTCCTAGAGTCTGCTTTCTTGGCATTCATGTCATAGAAAATACCTTAAGTCCTTAGAACTTGTTTTATTTTAGGTTTGGTTTGGTTTGGTGTGAAGGAAGGAGAATAACATAATTCTGCTGCTCAGGATGAAAAAAAGCACTAGTCTCTGAAATGGGCAATTGTAGGTAAGGCCTGAGTTCTATGGAAGCAACTAGACTACCAACCTGCCTAAGGATGTCCTCAGATCCTAACGCCATACCACCTCTCGAACAAACAGGAATTTGCAAGCAGACACATACAGTAGACACTCGATAAAGGTTTGTAGAATGAATGGATAAAGCACCTATGCTGAGGTAGAGACTTTAAGAGTGGCAACCATGATATATGTAAAGAGAAGAGATGTCATACTTGAAGTGAGAACAGAAAGGAGCTAGCTGATGTACTCTAAACATCCTGGTCCTTCTCCCTAGGGCGGCTGTGTTTGGCCAAGTGGATTGTGCACTGCATACCACAGTGACCCAGCAATGCAATGTGGCAGCCCCCTCCTCTCCATTCGCCCATCCAGGAAGTAGCCCAAAGGCAGGAGGACCACACATCTCAGCTTGTTTCCACAACTAAATTACTAATCAGATCAGACCACCTTTCACTCCCAAACATTCCTGTTAGAGAAATAAATTATACCCATAAACAATATCCATAAATTTTATCCAAAATACCCATAAGGTACCCTCCTATAGGCTAACCTAAGGCTATATTAAAGAACGTCTCAGACTTAAATTAAAAAAATTAGTTCAGGAAATAATTTGTTGAGTGATTTCTATAAGCCAATTGTGTGTATTCTCCCAGCCACTGGACAGGAAATCTATTCATGTTTCCAATTTGGAGGGGCACTAGCACTGCCAGGGTGTGCCCTAGAGTCCTGATCACCCATCATTTTCCTTCATGAGGCCAGAGCCCAAGTACCACAAACTGTGAACCCCTTGGCTCTTTACTATCAAACCAAACAGCTGAGACCTCAGACAAACTCCAAACAGCTAAGGGCATAGATCTCTAAAGCATCTGAAGTCACACACCTGTGAGTATCCCAACAGCTTTCTCAGTAACTTAACACTACCATGTTGACTATCTGAGCCGCTCTTGCAGCTCTGGGGGTCAATGAAAGGAGCCCCAATGGGTGTTAATGGAGCCCTCAAAATCTGGACTGACAATCGTAATCACAGAAACCTCTTCAGTGTCTTCAAGCCATCTCCTGTGGGGCTGACCACAAAAAAAGATTTAAAAAACTCAAGAAAGAAGAGAATGGGGAAAAGGAACTGTATGTGTGGAGGGTGGGAGGAGAAAGCGGTACAGGAAAGAGAGCAAGATTCATGAGACATCTAGGCTCGTGCATGGTACCTTCATTTTCAGCAGCTGGTTTTCAATCTGCGTAACTTCTAGCTGCCTCTGCTTCTCCCGCAGCTTGTTCATGGATGCCTCATACGTCCGCTGCAGATTTCTGATTTGATCCTTAATGTTGCTATTTTCCAAAGTAACATCTACGAGTGTTTTCTGTTGGGATCAAGATAAAAACAAAACAAAACCTAGTGGTGAGAGGAAACATGGCAAGAGTCACGGATTGGAATGCCCTTCTGTCACATGTCACTTGGGTACATGTCAGACCATAGAGTTGCCAGCCTGCGACTCTGCTGAGATCCTTCCACAGTGCTCAAGATGTCTGCCACACTGTAGAATCATGACCAGCAAGCCACCACCACCACATTTCCACAACTGCTGCCAACGACACCTGCCACCACTAAAGAAAGATGGAAATGGATTAAAACGGTCTTTTCATAATACACCGTTTTACTTGGGAAGAATGAGGTGAAAATTGTTTAACACTTAAAAGGCAAAATGTATAAGTGTAAGTTCAAATATGTGGTTATACCAAAAAAAAAAAAAAAAAAAAAAATCACTTGGAAGAAACACACCAAATCCTATTAATGGGATTTACTATGTGATAGGATTATAGATGATTTTTATGTCCTTCTTTGTGGTTTACTTTACTTTCTAAGTTTAGACAAAGAAATCAATGCGTTTGGAAGAATGAAGATATCCCCCTTTTCTTAAAGGGGCTGTGACTTCTTAACTTCTAGACTACCTAGCTAATATTCCCTCTACTTCTGTAAGTATTAGGATAACATGGCTGATGTCATTCCAAAGGGTAAAGGCAGAGGAAGACAAGATAAAGAAGCACCCAGGAGTAGAGTTTAATGGCTCCATCAAGTTCTTGACAAGAGTCTCTTGATTATTGCTCCAGACTACCCATTTAAGCAAAAATGTTTAATATTGAGGCTATTTACTGCTTCAGTGTCCATGTGGCTGACAGTCCTTACAGACACACAGTTCCCATATATCCCAGAATTCCACCACTAGACACTGGGTCATGGGCACCCTCTATCGCCTCCCTAGGTCATCCACTTCAAATTAAAAGATTTGGGAATCCAGCTGTTGGACACAGATTATCTTTGGACAAAAATAGCCTCTCACTTCTAAATAGATTTAAGAAAAAAGATTCTCAATGGTACTAAAGAGATGATGACAGAAAGACTGGTGCCATCTGAAAGCATGGAATCACCATTTGTGCCTCAACGGACTTTAGGAGCCACCTAACCCAACCGCTCTCACTCAAAGTCCCACCAGCTTTACAGATACTACTCTTTCCTTCAAGAACCTACAATCTGACCAAGAGAACACGTTTCTTCTAGTTCTGGCTCTACCACTAGCCAAACACCATATTCAAGACTTTTCTTCTTGGTTGCCTTCAAGGAACTCTGGTAGCATAGTGGTTACGAATCGGGCTGCAGACCGCAAGGTCAGCAGTTCAAAACTACCAGCTGCCCCGTGGGAGAAAGATGAGGCTTTCTGCTCCCGTAAAGATTTACAGTCTTGGAAACCCTGTTCAGGGTCGCTATGGGTCAGAACCAACTCGAAGGCACTTAACAACAACAACAACTTGGTCATCTTCAGTTTCTTTAGCCATTAAAAAAGGGCATTAGAATTACTCATCTCAGAAGTTCTGTCTAGTTTAGACCAAAGGTCTGCTCTCATAATCAGGAAGGATAAAAGTGGGGTAGAGTAGACAACTAGAGAGATTGAGATCTTACATAAATAAGAAATCAACTGCTCTCAGACTCATTTGAGTTTTCCAGTTATAGGCTGATGCCTTTAAAGAAAAAATGGTTTGATGATTTTGTTACAAAGTTCTTTTGGCTGCCTGGGAATCAAAAACTGGACAATAACTAGTAATTTGCCATGATACCTAGGTTAAAGTTGACCGTGTCTGAACTTAGATTAAGTAGAGTCCTTCATGGTTGGTCAAGAGTGAAAAATGTCCAAAAGGGAAATGTTATGTTTATGGCATTAAAGAGAGCCTTGGAGAGCTCCCCAGTGGCAGGAGGAAGAGAAAACAAAGGCCAGTGAATAAACCAGAACGCAGTGTTGAGCTTGGCCTGAGGTTAAGGGAAAAGGGCATACAGCAGGAGAGCCAGGAAAAGGGTGGGACTTGGACACCCCATCCATTGGAAATGGGCATCCGGACAAACCCAAACACGGGACCCACCAAGACCCACTGCTGGACAGTGGCCTAGCTTTGTTGTTGGCATTATGTCGCATCAGCTACTACTGGTGAATACTAGGTTCCAGGGGAAATAGATAACCCCAACATGAAAATGTGTTTGCTTACATAATCAAATATTTATATTCAACTTGAAAGAATTTGAAATTGCTTGTGGATCTTTTAAGAGGAGGGTAAAAAGATGAGAGACAAATATCAAAGTTGGAGGAGGGGAAGAAACTATTATATATTTTGAAATCAAGGTCAAAAGAAACTGTTTCAGGTGAGTATAACACTATGTTCTCAATATTTTCAAGTTAATTTGCTTGTTAGGTGGGGATTCCGTTGGAAGAATAAATGGGCAGCATTTAAACAGTTACCCTTTACCATTGAATCCATTTCGACACACAGAGATCCTACAGGACGGAACAGAATTGCCCCATACGGTTCCCGAGGCTGTAATCTTTATGGCAAGTCCTGGTGTGGCACTTTAGGATAATGCACTAGACCATGAGGTCAGTTTGAACCACAAGGTCAGAGGTTCAAACTCACCAGCCGCTCCTAGGAAACCCTCTACAGGGTCACTATGAGTTAGAACCAACTCAACAGCAGTTAACAATAACAACAAAAGTCTTATGGAAGCAGACTGACACATCTTTCTCCCACGGAGCAGCTGGTGGGTTGGAACCACTGGCATTTGTGTTAGCAGCTGAGCACTTAACCACTACGCTACCAAGGCTCCTTATTTGAGTTGTTGTTAAGTGCCGGTGAGTTGGTTCCAACTCATAGCAATCCTGAATAGGGCTGCTAAGGAGCAGCTGGTGGGTTTGAATCACTGGTCTTGTGATTAGCAGTCCAATCAATACTTACCCTATGGTGGTGGTGGATGTGTGCTATTGAGTCAATTCCAACTAATAGTGATCCTATATAATGTTTCTGAGGATCTATATAAATCTTTATGGGAGCAGAAAGCCTCATCTTTCCCCCGGGGAAGCAGCTGGTCTTGCAGTCAGCAGTCCACTGTGTAACTATAGTCCACTATACCACCACGGCTCTTAATTCATCCAATGTCGTTGTTAAGTGGCATCGGTCCTGACTCATAGCAACCCTGTATAGGGTTTCCAAGGAGTGGTTGGTGGGTTTAAACTGCCAACCTTGCAGTGAGCAGTCCAGTGCTTACCATACAGCACCACACCAGGACCCCTACTTATCCTATTGTTGTTTATAAGTGCTATTGAGTCACTTCTGACTCATAACAACCCTGTATAGAGTTTCCAAGAAGCAGCTGGTGGGTTTGAGCCATCAGCCTTGTGGTCAGCAGTCCAGTACTGATCCTACAGTGCTACACTAGCACTCTACTTGTTGTTATTGTTGTTAAGTGCCGTCAAGTCGGTTCCAACCCATAGTGACCCTGTATAGAGTTTCCTAGGAACAGCTGGTGAGCTTGAACCACCAACCATGTGGTTCAAACCGACTTTGCAGTCCAGCACAGTAACCCACAGCAAGCACCACACCTGGACTCCAGGACTCTACTTTGTTGTTGTTAAGTGCCGTTGAGTCGGTTCCGACCCATAGCGACCCTGAACAGGGTTTCCGAGGCTGTAAATCTTTACGGGGGCAGAAAACCTCATCTTTGTCCTGTGGAGCAGCTGGTAGTTTCGAACTGCTGACCTTGAGGTTCACAGCCCAATTCGTAACCACTACGCTACCACAGCTCCTACTATACTAGCACCTGGCAAATCAAAGAAATCAAGAGAACAATTTCTTTAAATGGGTTAACAGTACATATTTTCATAGATACGTACTGGGTCTTTCTGTTTCCCTCTCCGGTACTATAAGGCAGCCTTTGAAATACACATGGCTCTTTCTAATGCACAATACTTTGTAAATTCAGAAAAAGGGCACAAAAACCTTTGGCAATCACTTGCCAAGAATGAGTATAAGTTGTCTTCAGTTAAGGCTATCTTTTTTTGTGACTGGGTGGAACCTTCTATAACACTTGGGCTACAGAGAGTAGTTGTATTGTATTAGGCACTGACACATAGGCCCATGTAGGTATCTGGTGGACCAAGTGACACCTCTAACACTGAACTCAGGATCTAAATCTTCATTTTAATGGGAGTAAAAACAACCACAGCTCAACGGTGTAGAGTCTCAGACAGAAAATAGTTCCTCCAAATTTTTCATCATCTTTCTGGCACAGTCTTTAACGGGGCTATGCTTAAAGATTTCGAATACTGATCTGAAGCCATTCTGTGACTTATTTATGTATGAAGAACAGGGTCTAATCTTCATTAAGTCTTGTTTCACTGGAACAGAGGGGACCCCAGTGTAACAGTGAGAAGACGAATACCTGCAGGCCAATGGAGTCCGAAGTCAAAGTTGAGTTCATGGCATTGAAACTATCCAGGGCTGATGACTGTGCTTGGATGTGATTCTCTAGATAGTCCTGCTGGGCCTGTGAAACCTGGGTAGAATGAAGAGAGGGTTATAGAAAAACCAATCCTTACAGACCCACAATAATCTTCACATAGGTTGGGGTTTTCTCTGATAACAACCATGTCTACTTCAACAATATTGCTTCAACAAGTAAGGCTTTACATTTAAAGAGCAACAACTGTATGGCTCAGAAAATAGAAAGACAATACTTTTTCAGTCTTTACACATTTACCCACAGAGCCTCAGTCTTCTGCGGTTGCTCAAGGAGGATATAACCAGAGTACCTCAGAGATTTGCCCACAAACAGTCAAGAAGTGGTACAACCCTAACTTCTTGTACTACCGTTCTCTTTCTACTCAAAGAAAGCATAAAGTACACACTCTGAGCTCACTCAATTCTTAAGAGTCATTTTTGTTGTTGCTGTTGTCCTTGTTGGGTGTGTGTGTTTAATTGTTTGAGATAAGAGAAATCAATTGTTTTGATTGTCAGTTGATGGATATATGGTCTAGTATACCTCATGATTTCAACTTTGATCTGCCCTTGAACCCTTTATCCCTATTGGCTATGTACAATTAACATCAAGGAAGTTACTGATAAGAGGATAAATATTAGAGGTATTTATGAGAACATAAGACTGGAGGGGAAACTCCTGTCTAATTATTCTCTATATGTGGACTAGTAGCTCTCAACAAGATATACGACAAGTAAGCAATACAATATAATGACTAGGAGCATAGGTATTTGAATCCCATCATTCACTAGCTTTATGGCCTTAAGCAAACCATATTCCCTTTCTGAATCAGAAAAAGTTTAAGGTAAGTAGGATAACATATGTGGATCCCTGGTAGCATAATGGATTCACAATGCTAACCTCAACGTCAGTTGTTAGGATCTACTAGAGGCTCCATGGGAGAAAGATGAGGATTTCTGCTCCCGTAAAGATTTATAGCCTCGGAAACCCTATACAGTGTAGCTATGAATCAGAACCGACACCACAGCACATAACCACCACCACAACCACCACCAGGATAAGATATAAAGCATTAAGTAATATCTAGTACATAGTCCTGTGTGTGGCGCTGTGGGTTAATGCGTTAGACTGCAATGTCGGTTTGAACTGCAAAGTCAGCAGTTCAAGCTCACCAGCTGCTCCTTGGAAACTCTATACAGGGTCACTACGGGTCAGAACTGAGATTTGTTTTCTCCCTTTGGCCACACATACCAACACCCATCAACAATGTCTGAACTCAAAGGGCGGTAAATATTCCACAGCTGGACAGGGGAATTGGTGACTTAACCACTCGGTAGCCACCGCAGGCAGCACTTTTCTGGATATTTTCTGTAAATGACCTAAGCTTACTCAGAAGATTGTTGTTGTTGTTAAGTGCCGTCGAGTCGGTTCCGACCCATAGCGACCCTGTATAGGGTTTCCAAGGAGCAGCTAGTGAGCTTAAACTGCCAACCTTGCAGTTCAAATGGCTTTGCAGTCTGGCGTATTAACCCACAGCGCCACACCAGGACCCCACTCAGAAGATTAGTAGGCACAAAATATTCTAAATATTCCCCAAACAATTGTCAAACTATTCAGCTGTGGAGTACTGATACTAAGTCACCCATGCTGGAACAGATTTGATTTTCATCAGGGTGGTCTTGAGTTAAACATTATAGAAGGACTGGATATAGGCAAGCAGGCAACAGAACTAGGGGTGAGGGTTTTGAAATGGACTCAGTGGGGAGTCACAAGAAGCAATCTAGCATGATGGAACAGGGGACTCAAGGGAGAAAGAACTGAGACAGAACCCCAAGACCAGGAGCATATGACATGCTCTCGTTCAGGTGTGTGTGTCCCCCAAAATAGTACTGTAGCCATTCCAGTCTGACTGCAGAATGTAGGATAGCCTCAGGGGAAGAAGGGACTGTAGGCCGAGAGACAATGTTCCTGCGGTTCTAGTCTGAGGAAATGAGGGGTGTGCAGGACAGAGCAACAGATAGCAAGGGCAGGGTCTTGTTTATGCATCAACTGCAAACTCAATCCTTCTGCTTTGATTACAATGGTGATAGAATGCATTTTCATTAAGTATGTAAGAATTTCCCAAGTCTCTTCCTACCTGCCATAAAGAATGTGGTTCAGTGGATCTGGTTGTGTACCTCACCCTATCTATAATCAAGGTACCAGGTCTTACTTAAGCAGATCATCTCAATCACAAAGTAAACTCAAATGTATGACTGACTGTTGTAACTGCTCTTTTCTGCAGATAGTAACGCTTATGGAATGCATGCCCATATACCTATACGTAGACTTTTAGCTTTGGAATTCTGAACAAATGTTGCTGTTCAGTGCTGTTGAGTCCGTTTCAACTCACAGCAACTCTGTATAGGATTTCCAAGGAGAGGCTGGTGGGTTTGAACCACCAACTTGGTTATTAGCAGTCCAGTGCTTATCCAACACACCCACACCAAAAATAAAATTCTTTCCCAGAAGCATTAGCTTGGTTAAACAACAGGAAAGTTATCTTTTACAAAAAAATTTCCATTCATGTAACACATTCATAAAAGGTGCACAGTAGGAAAAAAATCTCCCTTTCGTTCCTGTCCCATTGGCTCAGTTCCCACAGTGCCCGCCTCCACCCTCCCAACTAGGGACCACTGTGCATTGTTTTCTTGATTATCCTTCCAGTAACTTTTTGTGCACAACGCAAGACAATCTTTATTTTCCATCAAGATATATTTATTTCCCCCTCCTATTTTACACAAATCGCAGTATACTAGGCACCTTTTTATTTTTTGTCACCATCTACAATGTGATGTTGTTGGTGCTGTCCAATGCTTATCCTAGAGCACCAAACCAGAGCTCCAACTACTATGTTGTTGTCAAGTGCCATCGAGTCAGTTCTGACTCATAACGATCCTGCATAGGGTTTCCAAGGAGCAGCTGGTGAGTTTGAATGGCCAACTTTGTGGTTCACACCGACCTTGCGGTCCAGTACTTTACCCCACAGTGCCACACTAAGACTCTACAACTAGTCTATAAATTTTTATAAGTCTCTTTTGAAGAGCTTACGACTCTCTTTGTGTCTTTTTTTTTTTCTTCTACCAACTTTTTTTTTTTTCTTTTCCAACTACAGGTATTTTCTGTAGAGATATAACAATTTATTTAACTTGCTCCTTATTGATGGACATTTAGGTTTCCAATCTTTTGCTAGCACAAGCAGCGCTATAAAAATAACTTCATACACATGCATTTCACATGTGTGAGGAGGATCTGTACAATACATTCTTAAGAACAGAACTGCTGGGTCAAAAAACACGGGCATTTGTTATTTTGATAGATACTGCCAACTTGTTGTACTGACAGAAATAAAGATCTCCATTCCTGCCAACACATCAGTTCACGTTCAAATCATTTGTAAACAGTAATAGTTTTATATGTACTTGTCCAGTTTTTATACTTTTATTGGTTACATTTCCTTTTATTGTTTAACTGCACTGACTAGTATTTCAGATAGTATGTTAAATAATAATGCTGATAGTAGGCATCCTTTTTCTTGTGTCTGACTTTGGTGGGAAAGTTTCTAGTGTAAACAAGACTATACCTGCTACAAAAATGTTCCTTTAAGTAATAATAAACTTCATTCTATGATAAAGCTCCCTAGGTTTGTTTGAATTATGACTCCAGGCATAAAGAACATTGCATATCAAATATTTTTATGCACTAATCACTTAGAGGACATGCTGAGCTCTCTCATCCCTCGAATTTCCTCGTCACTCAGATTGTTACTTACTGATAATTCCTGGGTGAGCTGGCGAATCTTCTGCCTCATTTCATCATAGTCTCCATACATTCGCTTCCTTACTTTTTCCAGAGTGGCTCTCACCTGAAGCCCACAAAGATGCTAATTAGACATCAAGTTATAACATACTCCCCACGAGACTTTCAAAACTTTGTCGTTGTTGTTAAGTGCCGCCGAGTCAGTTCCAACTCATAGCAACCCTGTATAGGGTTCCCAAGGAGAGGGTGGTGGGCTTGAACTGCCAATCTTGTTGTTAGCAGTCCAGCACTTATTCTACAGCGTCACACCAAGACTTCAAATGGGATACAACGTGTCTAGGGAGCCCTTCCAGGAATAATCTGGAATTTCTAAATAGGGGAGACTTGTCATGAAGCTTTGTTTGCATAGCAAGCCTACTGTATGAAATTAAACTGCATGTTTATTGAAGGCAACTGGGAGGGGAAATATTGATAGAGACTGGGAGGGAGGGAAAGATTAAGACCTCAAGTCCTTCCCAGATGAATTCTACCAAGAGTCAATTTTCTCATCATTAGTTATAAACATTTTGGAAAAATTAGGTTCAAAGTACAGCTTTTCATTCTGGGCAGGGAGAATGGCATGTGTGACCCTGAGTTGGCTCTTGTTCTGTGTACCAGTAGCTAAGTAGGTGGAATGTTGAGCTGAGTATCACCACCACTGGCAAACACTGTGGGAAGTCAACTGGGCCAGAGTCACATAACAGGAGGGAAGCAAACAAATCCATAAACACATTCAGGAATGACCAAGCGGGGGACAGACTTGAAGGCAGGTCATAGAAGGTGGGACTTGAAAATTAATTTTAACTTGCAAATCATAGTGGAGGTTGGTAATTCTAGATTAGAACCAGCTCTGCAACCTCCACACATGTCATCCATGGCTCTTAATCAGCCTGAATCTGCTCTTTGTCTTGAGCAATGGGGATAACTCCACTCTGCTTTCAATGTTTACTGCTGAAGCAATGCCATGGTATTTGGGGCATTTAAATGAGGAATACCTAAGCATCTCCTTGAGAAAAACATAAGAGACTTAGAATGTTTGAGCTGCTCTTAGGAAAATCAGGAATGAAATACTCTGAGTGGTTACAATTTACTATAGTGGAGGAAGATGGCTGGGGATTTGAGGCTAGTGGTGGTTATCACATATGTTGAGTGCATTTGTATACGTGCGTGTGGCTTTTCTTCACGTCCTCTGTTTAAACATTTCTTATTTCTGAAATTTGTTAAGAGATGTTCTTTTTAAAAACTCATGTAAACATTAAGATAACATAGCTTTGTGTCTTATCTGCAAATGCACCAATTTGCACCAAATAAAACGGGGCTCACAGAGCTAGAGGTTTTGACCTTACATGGGAATTATTTATATGAGAAAGCAGAAGCCCAGAAAGGGCAAGTGGCATGTGGGCCAAATATAGGGCTGGAGTCTCTGTCTCTGACTCAGCCTCTTAGAAGACGAGCATTTTCCAGGACAAAAAGCAGTGTCTGCGGCCCTTCAATGTCAGAGAAATTCTCTTCCTCTTTTATCTAAATCAGATGCCTTGCTTAGCCAACAGGTGCATCAATCACTCTAGGAGGACCATGTTGTTATTGTTAAGTGCTATCAAGTCGGTTCTGACTTATAGAGACTCTGTATAGGGTTTCTAAGAAGCAGGTAGGTTTGAACTGCCAACCTTGTGGTTACCAGCCCAGTGCTTATCCTACAGCACCACACTAGGACTCCAACGGGTGGAACGAAAAAGAAATGGCAGTATATAGGTGACATATCAATGGATGCATGAGTGGATAGATAGAAAGATTCAAATGGAATGCTATAAAATGTTAACACCTGTTTTGAATAAATTTATGTCTGATTTTGTTTTCTTCATAAGATATTTTTGTATTTTCCAAATTTTCTCCAAAGAGCATGTATTTAAGATAATAAATTAAATATTATATTCCAAAAAATGGCATTGATTGCTTGTGTTGTACCATGTCTACTGTGGTAGGCTTCTCAGCATCTGCTGAACCCAACTGACTGGTCTGAACCAATCATGGTCTTCCCATTCCTTGCCAGTGGAGTGCCTGGGAATGGTCAAGTGAGCTAATCCTGGCCAGCGGCACATGAGGCAAATAATGGAGGTCCTCTAGACTGTAACACCATGAGGAATAGCCTCTTTGCTTCCTCCAGAAACTGTCAGATTTTCAGATGCTGCCACTAGCCTAAGGCTGAAAGAGGAAAGAACCAAGGGAAATTCAGACTGTGGTAATGAAGCCCGAAGTGCCCTGCCTGGAGCCCATCTACTCCTATGCTTAATTCTATAAGACATAAACATCTTTTTTAATGAAGCCAGTTTGAGCTAGCTTTTCTGTTACTGGCTGCCCAAATGATTCAGATTTGTGCAGGTTACTTTGGGGTGTCCAAGATACTAAGCAAAAGCACTTGGGAAACTCTATTTCATATGCAGTAGGAAAGCAAGCCATTTGGTATTCTGAGCATCTATATTTAATACTGCCCACCTGTTGACGGCACTTAACAACAACAACAATCTCACAGAAGTTCAAACTATACCCCATCACAGAATTACATCTGTATTTTTAACATGACCAAGAAACTAGGTAGAAAAATTTCCATCCAAAATGATAATGCTAAGAAATCTTTCAAAAGGCCTTATTACAGTCACATCAATGCTGCCGACCCACCCTCTTACATATAACTAAAAGAGGAGAAAGGAGGAAAATACTCCTTAAATGGCTCACATCTTTGATGTAGTTCATTTCTTCCTTCAGCTGATTGGTGGACCAGCCGTACACCACCATTTCTTTCTGCTGATTTTGATCTGATCTTCGTACCACACCATAAACGACACCCTGAGGAAGTTTCCTGGTAGCGTCTCCATTGCTGATGTCAGGATGCTTTGAGAAGGTAGAAGGAGACAGAAAAAATAACATTTTAGGCCTCATGACCCAAGCCATGGTATTTTCAATAAGCTCATAGGCATGTGAAAGCTGGACAGTAAATAAGGAAGACCTTAGGAGAATTGATGCTTTTGAGTTATGATGTTGGAGGAGAATATGAAAGTGCCATGGGCTGCCAAAAGAACCAATACATCCATTTTGGAAGAAGTGCAGACAGAGTGCTCCTTAGAGGCTAAGATGGCCAAACTTTGTCTCTCATACTTCAGACATAATGTCAGGAGGAGACCAGTCGCTGGAGAAGGGTATCATGTTTGGTAAGGTGGAGGGTCAGAGAAAAAGAGGAAGACCCCCAACTAGATGTATTGGCCAGGTGGCAGCATCGATGGACTCAAGCGTGGAAACAGTAGTGAGGTTGGCCCAGGATCGGGCAGTGTTTCATTCTGCTGTGCATAGGGTCACTATGAGTCGGTACCGACTTGATGGCACCTAACAACAACAAATAAGGAACCCTGGTGGCACCGCGGA
The DNA here is from genome assembly GCF_000296735.1 of Chrysochloris asiatica. Taxonomy (NCBI): domain Eukaryota; kingdom Metazoa; phylum Chordata; class Mammalia; order Afrosoricida; family Chrysochloridae; genus Chrysochloris; species Chrysochloris asiatica. Next base: position 14,191,421 of record NW_006408522.1, read on the forward strand.
TTAAGCATCGGGTTACTAACTGAAAGGTTAGCAGTTTGAATTCACCAGCTGTTCGTAAAGACTCACACCCTTGGAACCCCTATGGGCAGTTCTACTCTGTCCTACAGGGTCACTAAGATCAGAATCAACTCCATAGCGGTGAGGTTTGGGGCCTCATGTGAACAGCTACAAAAAGGGCCCACCATGTGTAGCTGTGCAGTTCTGCCCGACACAGGAGTGCCTGGCAACAGGTAAGGCGGGGATGAAACTCAGTCTGGTCTCTACTTGCCATGTCTCACCTGGCCTGGGCTTGGCTTGCCTTCACAATGAGCATCTCTCTCTAATTTGTCCTAAGGCCCCACCCAGTCACTTAGTAATAAATTTGCAGAGCTGGATCTTTCCAGAGGGGGCATCTTTTCCTCATTCTTACAAAAGTGCCAGATGGGGTTATCTCTCTGATAACTAACATATTGCTGTTGTGTGCTATCAAGTCTGTTCCAACTAATAGCAACTCTGTATAGGGTCTCCTGATGGTGGTTGGTGGGTTTGAACTGTAGACTTCACAGTTACCAGTCCAGTGCTTATCCTACAGCACCACACCAGTGTCTGAAATCTCACATTCTTATTAATTCTGCCTTCCCCCTGGGGTCACCTCCTCTGTGTGTCTTCAACTTCTGCATGGTATGTGTAGTCAGAAATACATGAGGTTGGGGGTGAATAAAAGGAGCCCTGGTGGTGCAGCAGTTAAGCACTCAGCTGCAAACCAAAAGGTAGGCAGTTCGAACCCACCAGCTGCCCCACAGGAGAAAGATGAGAAACCATTTTCCATAAAGATTAGAAATCTGATGGGGCAGTTCTACTAAAGGGTCATTATGAGTCAGAATTGATTCTACATCAGTGGGTTTGTTTTTTGGTGGAAGAAGAATGTTGGCAGCCAGCCGGCAGCCAAACTGTCCTCCAAGGTTGTTGTTGTTGTTGTTATGTGCCATCGAGTCGGTTCCGACCCATAGCGACCCTGTATAGGGTTTCCGAGGGTGTAAATCTTTACGGGAGTAGAAAGCGTCATCTTTCTCCCGCGGAGCGGCTGGTAGTTTCGAACCGCTGACCTTAAGGTTCGCAGCCCGATTCGTAACCACTACACTACCAGAAGAATGTTGGCAGCCAGCCGGCAGCCAAACTGTCCTCCAAGGTTAGGGCTGTTGTTGTGAAGTGCCATCAAGTTGGCTCCAACTCACAGCAACCTTGTGAAGAGCGACGGGTGGGTCTGAACTACTGGTCTTGTGGTGAGCAGCCTGGTGACTAGGGCTGAGTGGGATTGAAACAGTCTGTTGTGACCACTCCTTAAATATGTCTGAAAAGCCAAGCAGAGATGCTGTGACTTGAGTTCAAAGGTATCTCCCTGGTCCTGTTAAATCCTTAATTCCTTCGATTAAAACACTGATCATTGTTGGAATGCAAATACCCTTGGGAACAGGTACTACAACAAAGTTTTAACACATCTTTGTAGAATGAAGTCTCAAGAAGTAGAAGGGAAAACTAAGATTGGCCAAACATCTACTGTTCCTTAGCACAATTAATCTTCACACTTATCCTCCAGCAGAGCAGCTGTACTCTATGGCTGAGAATACTTAAATTCAGAGAGCTTAAGTATCTTGCTAACTTGTCCATAGTCACACTCCTAGATTCAAGCCCAGGTCTGTTTGACTGTAAGTACATTTATTTGTAGGGGCACAGACCAGGGAGAGACACAAGTAAAAACAGCAAGACGAAAGACTGAGGCTTCAGAGACAAACTGCCCTGTTTCCAAGGTTCCCTAGGGCTGACCCTGGTACCCAGACAATGCCATAGTACGGAAGCTTGAAGTTCATCATGGCAACTTTGTTTTCTCACTGATCTTTGAACCACCTTTACACAAATTCTCTCCATGTACTCACACAACACTCTTGACATACAAAACTGCAATTTGCATTTAAAATCATCCACTGAGTCCGAACAGTAGGTTCTTTATGATTCCGCTCATTTGAAAGTTATAAAAAACAAATCCAGAGAGCTACACCACAAATGATTCATAATGATACCCCTAAGCAGCGGCAGTGAGGTGAACAGAGGAGCTGCTGATAGACATGACTTTCGCTTTTGTCTTTATACCCTTATTAGTATTTTTTGTTTTATAATAAAAACTTCTTAAGACTTCACAAACATCTGCTGTTTCCCACCCTTCTGCACATCTGGGGGAAGAAACCGGGTGGAAAGGAGCTGTAACATTTTGCATTTACTTCTGATAAACGCATGAGTCTCTCATGCTTACATCCCACCGATATTGAAATGAGTATGTAAGCTAGATGGCTAGGCTGCTAAATGGTTCTTTTTGTGGAGTGACAAGCTGGGATGAAGACATCCTGTGTACTAGACATATAATTAAGAAGAGGAAAAGCTCTAATGAAACTCCCACACTCCAGGAAACAAAAGCCTGCTCCTTCAGTCTCCGACTCCGCCCATTCCTGAAAACCCCACCCATTCCTGAAAACCAAGCTGGTGACCACAGGAAGCTGAGGTAAACTGCATTTCTACAAAGCAAAGGCTTTCACAGGTGGGGTGGTTTGCAGGAAACCCCTCAGGTGACTGGATACAGAAGATTCGGCCTCAACACCAGCACAGGTGGGAAGACCATCATTGGTGGTACAAATAATGCCACAGACAGGCAGCCTGCAATACTGCATTAGACATCTTGGATCTAAAAGTTAAACACCTGGAAAGAGATCTAAGACACATTAAGGGAAAAATAGTAAATTTCATAATTCCTATTTTTTTTTTTTAAATGTGCTTGGCTGTTTTAAAATTGCTTGTGAGGATAGAATTTTTCAAACCTTTCAGTTTCCTCATTAGATGGGGAATTGTGCTTTTTCTTTTACGCTATTTGAATTTGGTTTGGGGCAAAAAAAAAAAGGAGAGGGATACTATTTTTGAATTGATTCTTTTTAATTGTTTTAAAGTATTAAACTGTCAGGGTTAAAGTAAAAGGCCCAGGAGTGGTGAGGGGAGGATCTGGTTACAAGACTCTGCTTAGAAACAGGGCAATCAGCTTGGGTCACTCCACATCTAGCCTTCAGAGCTGCTACATTGACAGGGAAAAGGATCCAAGGTTTAAATAAAGAGGAGATGGTATTTGGGTTTTGGCCATCTTATTATACATTTTCTTTCATCCTCACAGTAACCCTAGCCATACCCAACGCCATAAATTGATTTTGACGCACAGCAGCCCAACAAGACATACAGTCTCCGAGGCTACAAATCTTTACAAAAGCAGACTGCTGCCTCTTTTAACCGTGTATCAGTTAGTGGATTTGAACCACCTTTTGGTTGGCAACTAAGCGTTTTAAACACTGCATCAGCAGAGGCTCCTTCACAATAATTCGGCCATCTAAATACAATTAGCTCGGCCAAGAATTCAAATGTCTGTGTCTTTACAAATTTAAGTTAGCTGCTTGGCCCCAATGCCTCCAAAATAGTTAATAGTCAAGAACAGAATTGGAACTCACATCTCTGTGTTGTAGCCTCGAGCCTGGCCCTCAGCTCCAAGGTCTGTTTGGAAGAGAATTCTTCTCTCTCCATCCACACCAGCCCTACGGCTCCTTCATTGGTCAACCTTCTTCTAGCCTCAGGGCACTTATACAAGCTCACCATTCAGATGAAATCTCTCTCCTTCCAGGAAGTCTTCACTGACTCTTCACACAGTCTCATAGCCCTGCTCCACAGCAATCAACAGAGCCATACCAAGATAACTAGTGTTTCTGCACATGTAGGACCTGCCTCCTCTGCAAACTTCAACAAGTCTAGGGCCTTGTTTGTCTCCTTTTCCCTTATAATCTCCAGCATCTAGCAGTGACTGATGTGCAATGGGATTCTCCATAAACATTTACTGAATAAAGGAGCTCTGGTAGTATAGTGGTTACGAACTGCAAGGTCAGCAGTTCGAAACTACCAGCTGTTCCGTGGGAGAAAGATGAGGCTTTCTGCTCCCGTAAAGATTTACAGCCTCAGAAACCCTGTACAGGGTTGCTGTGGGTTGGAACCGACTCCATGGCACATAACAACAACAATAACAAGTTGGAAGAGGTTCTGGGAATTACCCAAGGGGTATAAACATGGTTTAGCTGAAGGGAATAAATACTCTTTGTTCCTCTTAAAATAGGTCAGGTAGCTGATGTTTGCTCCAATCAATCCCCATTTGGAGGACGAGAGACTTCACAAAATGTATACTCAGATTAAAAACAATGAACTCTATACCAATAAAACTCCTTCCATGAAGCGACAGAAGGCAAAATCAACCTGAAAACAAAAAACCCAATAAGTGCATGGAATGAAAGAAGGTTATTATTAACAAAGACGTGAAAAGGAAACAACCAACAGAAAGGCACTGTGTGATCCCTAGGCAGATTTAATCCATAAAACACAAACATTCTCAAGTCGTTCCCTCCATCTACTCCAAGCTGAAAAATGTGTCTACAGGCTCATATGGCTCATTTCCCTTCAGAGACGGCTTAGAAAGAAGGAGAATCTATAGAAATGCAACTCCGCCTAACTTCCTGCTATCATTTACTTTACTGCCATTGAAGAATTTGGATTAGTGAGGCCAGTGATGTTGTTGTTAAGTGTCATTGAGTCAGTTCCGACTCACAGTGATCCTGTATAGGGTTTCCGAGGAGCAGCTGGTAAGTTTGAAGCACCAACCTTGTGGTTCAAACCGATCTTGTGGTCCTGTGCTTTATCCTACAGCACTACACCAGAACTCTTAGGTTGGTGACAGTTGACAAGATTTTCCAAACCTTATGAATATAACAAAAGATAACTAACAAAACCTATGACCTTCCAGCGGAATAAGTTCCACAAAGGATTTATCTCCCTTCTTCACTCCTACACCCCCAGTGGTGCTGTGGGTTAGGCATTGGTCTACTAACCACAAGGATGGAAGTCAAACCTACCAGCCACTCTGCTGGAAAAAGATGAGGCTGTTTGCTCCCATAAAAATGTACAGTCTCAGAAATCCCATACAGGGTCACTGTGAGTAGGAATCGACTCAATGGCAGGGGCTTTTTTTCTTTTTTTAAAAAATATTCCCAATTCATAGCACAAATAGATGCTCCATAAATAAGTCTTGAAAGAAGGAAGACAGAATATTTGTAAGCCCTGCCTTCTCTGCAAGTTCCAAGTAGACTAGGGCCAGCTCTGTTGTTGCTAAATACCATTAAGTTGGTTCCAACCCATATCGAGCCCTATATAGGGCTTCCGAGGAGCAGCTAGTGAACTCGAACCATCAACCTTGCAGTTCAAACTAACTTTGCAGTCCAGTGCATTAACCCACCCCGCCACACCATGACTCCTGTCTAGGGGGTCATGTATGTTGTTGTTGTTGTTAAGTGCCGTCAAGTTGATTCCAACCCATAGCAAGCCTGTATAGGGTTTCCGAGAAATGGCTGGTGAGTTTGAACCACTAACCTTTACAGTTGAGCACATGGCTTCAAAATGTTAGTAGAAAAATGGAATAGAAAGATAATGACTTTCTCCAAGAACTTTTGAAGCCCCCTCATATGTAGCCACCCTAGCCACTCAGGATCAATCTGTGCGAAGGAAGGGAAGCCAGTGGGCAATAAGAACTCTCAGGGAATAAATAAAACAGAAACAGTTTTAACATAAATCCAGCCCGAGGGCAGAGCTGACCACCATTTGCAGGCAGAGGACATTAGTCATGTGAGGAATGTGCTCTGGCCAGTCTGACCTGTGTGCCCATCTTCGTAAAGTACTGAAACCCGGCATCATGAACACTTGACGGTGTTTTGCCTACCTGTGACAAAAATGAACATTATAACCAAAACTGAAAGACCTTTCCACAGCCTGGGAGTGAGAACGCACAGCCCACATCCTCAGAAAAATGAAAACCTTTGGACTATTAAAATATTTATATTACTTTTCAGTGGCTCCAGATGATAATCACTGGACTGCAAACCACAACATCTGAGGTTTGAATCCACCAGCCACTCTGAAGGAGAAAGATGAGACTTTCTGCTCTCCAGAACAGTTAAAGGCCTTGGAAATCCTACACAAGGTCGCTGACGCTACAGCACTTAACAACAGCAACACAGGCTGAATAGAGACTACTTCCTAAGTAAGCACATTTTAAGAAAAAAACTGATTGATCACTTTACATTAGAGGGACTCCTGGTGTGGTGCTGTAGGATAAACAATGGATTGCAGACCACAAGGTTGGTGGTTCAAATCCACCAGCTACTCCTCGGAAATTCTGCACAAGGTTGCCATGAGTCAGAACTGACTTGAGGGCACTTAACAACAGCAATCACATTAGAGAGAAAAAAGAAAAACTTCTAGTCAAGCAAAAATCCCCAAAAGCGAGTTCTCAAGATAGTATCCTGATAGAGGCAATTTCTAAACAATTTACTTTCCAGCTTCTATGTAGACAACAGCTGCTTAGGGAAACAGAGAAGTTAAGAATAACGGGGTGGGGAGAGGGGAATGTGGTAATCAGGAACTGCTTTTCTGGAGTCCAGTGGTGTAGTACACAACTTAGGTAACCTTGACATAAAATGTAAACATCCTATGTTGTTAATTGCCATCGAGTCAGTTCCGACCCATAGCAACCCTGTATAGGGTTTCTGAGGAGCAGCTGGTGAACTTGAACTGCCAACCTTGCAGTTCAAGCGACTTCACAGTCTGGCACCACACACAGCACCACACCAGTAGCTTAAAGTACCAACGAAGAGCGAAAGAATCTTCACAGCTTTCCCACGCCCTCTGTACTCAGAGTTGATAGGGATGATCAACTTAGCCATTGGCTACCAAAAATGGGGGGGAGTGGGGGAGGTATAAAGGCAAGAAGTGACTGGCTTACAAGTTTTCAAGAGGGAATTTAATCTCAGAGGGTGTGGGGGAAGGTAGAATCTCCACTGAGTGGTTTTCATCCTGTCTGGATAGGGCTCTGCTATTCATAAGGTTTACAGTGACTAAATATTCAGAAGTAGTTTGTCACTCTTTCTTCCTAGTCTGTCTTCATCTGGAAGCTCATCTGAAACCTGTCCACCATGGGTGACCCTGCTGGTATTTAAAATATCAGTGGCATAGCTTTCAGAATCATAGCAACTCACAAGCCACCACAGTACGACAAACTGACAGACGAGTGGTGGTGGCCGTTAACTTCCAGAGGTTCAAGCCAGACTCAGAAGAAGCCGTGGAACGAGGGATACCATTGCTGATGTCCGATGGATCTTGGCTGAAAGCAGAGACTATCAGAAAGATGTTTACCTGTGCTTTATTGACTATGCAAAGGCTTTCGATTGTGCAGATCATGACAAACTATGAACAACATTGTGAAGTATGAGTATTCCGGAACACTTAATTGTGCACATGAGGAATCTGGACATGGACCAAGAAGCAGTTGTTCAAACAGAACATGGGAACACTGAATCATTTAAAATTAAAAAAGGTGTGCGACAAGGTTGTATTCTTTCACCATACTTATTCAGTCTAGATGCTGAGCAAATAATACGAGAAGTTGGGTTATATGAAGAAAAACGTGGCATCAAGATTGGAGGAAGACTCATTAACAACCTGCGATATGCAGATGATACAACCTTGCTTGCTGAAAGTGAAGATGACTTAAAACATTTACTGGTGAAGATCAAAGAGCACAGCCTTCGGTATGGATTACATCTCAATGTAAAGAAAACAAAAACCCTCACCACTGGACCAATAAACAGCATTTAAATCAATGTAGAAAAGACTGAAGCTGTCAAGGACTTCATTCTTCTTGGATCAACTATCGACACTCACGGAAGCATCAGTCAAGAAATCATATGACGTATTGCATTAGGCAAATCTGCTGCACAAGACCTTTTTAAAGTGCCTGACCCAAGCCATGGTATCTCCAGTAACCTCATACGCATGCGAAAGCTGGACAGTGAATAAGGAAGACCATAGAAGAATTGATGCTTTTGAGTTATGGTGTTGGAGGAGAATATTGGAAGTGCCATGGGCTGCCAAAAGAACCAACAGATCCATTTTGGAAGAAGTGCAGCCAGAGTGCTCCTTGGAGGCCAAGCTGGCCAAACTTCATCTCTCATACTTCGGACATATTGTCAGGAGGGACCAGTCAATGGAGAAGGATATCAGGTTTGGCAAGGTGGAGGGTCAGAGAAAAAGAGGAAGACCACCAACGAGATGGACTGACCAAGTGGCAGCATCGATGGACTCAAGCGTGGCAACAGTAGTGAGGTTGGCCCAGGATCGGGCAGTGTTTTGTTCTGCTGTGCATAAGGTCGCTATGAGTCGGTACTGACTTAATGGCACCTAACAACAACAGCAACAGATGAGGCTGGTGAAAGGAGATGGGGATAAGTCTCTTGTGGTTCAATAATGAATAACTGCTATCAGGACTGATTATGAATGTTGCAAATGTAAACGTAGACATTTTGTAACAAAAGGAGGGGCGTGGTTGATCTTGTAGTCCAGGAGCGGAGGACCCAGGGACCATCAAGGGAGAAGAACAGAGTGTGGGACCCTACCCAGAGAAGCAGTGACACCCAAGATGGAGGCAGAGACGATGACAGGGAGAGATGGAGCAGCTGGGGACTCTGGAATCAGGAAGGGAAAGGGGTTGTGTGCTGGTGGCCGGGGGGCAGGCTTGCAGGGTATATACCCTTTGGGTGTGTGAATGAGTGTATATTCCTGAGTGTTTTGGTGTACATACAAAAAAACAAACAAACAAAAAAACCCAGAGGGAATAGCAGCAAATACTGTTGAATGATGATATGCATGGAGGGGATTGTCATTACAATCAAACAAAATAAGATAGGATGAATGTAAAGCTGATGTTCTCCCATGTAAACTATCATTCAATTCACAATAAAAACTTTTTTTAAAAAAGCAAACATCCTAAATAGACCTTCCCTGATAGAACACATGCCAGTTGATGCTCCCATGGCAACATGGCCCAGTCTGATCCAGGTTTCAAGTCACATAAACCAAGTTGGAACTGCAAATCCACTATGAACTAACTGCATGAACCTGTGCAAGTTATTTACATCACTGAGTTCTAGGGTCCTGAATAGCAAGATGAGGACTGTTGCTGTTGTCAAGTGTCATCAAGTCAGTTCTGACTCATAGTGACTCTCTATAGGGTTTCCCAGGAGTGGCTGGTGGGTTTGAACCCCTGACTTTGATTAGCAGCCCAATGATGATTCTACAGCACCACACTAGGACTCCCCTATAGTCTACCATCACTGCATTTTCACCATTTTACCAACAATCACAAACTTACAACAACTGTGAGGATGGCATAGGACTGGGCAGTATTTTGTTCTATTGTTCAGAGTCACTAGGAGTTGGAATCACTTGATGGCACCTAACAACATTTGTTTGAATAAGCAATTCCAGAGCTAAAGAAATTTGAAAACCACTGGCTCTAGGCTAATGCTTCCTTTCACCAGAAGAGGAAACTGAAGTCACTAGAGATGACTTGAGTGGCCCAAGCGCTCCAGGGGATAGTGAGTGAGCCAGGACTAGAGTCCAGGCCTCTTCCAGGTGGTGTCTAGGGCTGCTATCTGTGAGAGGCTCAGAGTCCCTGCACGCTATCATGCAGGGCAGCCCCAGCCCGGTATGAATCATGGCAGCACATTCCTTTGCCTGGCAACTTCCTATATGTTGTATAAACAGCAACGCCAGGCCAGAAGTCAACAGGCTTATTCATCTAGGGCTTTTAAAGGGCTATAAAACCTAATGGCAAGGGTTTCCTCCTCTTAAACATTTTACAGGGTTATGAAAGTTCCCAACTTTACCTCCATCCCCATTAAGTGCTCTCCCTCACTCAGGGTTCTCAAAGAGAAATTGCTCCTTCAGAAACTCAGGCCACCAAAAAGAGGTCTGTGATGTGGAATATTAACAGCTTTTCACTGTGTTCTCTGCTCCAAGTACTTGGTGAATTTGAAAAGGACTTCACAATCATACAGACTCAAGACTCAGCAGAGTTCAACTCATAGTCAACTCAAACAGAAGTATGCAATGAGAATGATTCAAGATGAAACATCTGTAGTAACTGATGTTGATCCCATCTCTAAGGGAGAGCAGCAGATTGGATAACCTATAGGTCACAGGAGGGAACAATCCCCGAAGCATAAAGCAGTGAGAGAAAGTTCCAAATAAAGCAGGCTTTCACTGAACCTTGGAGGACAGGGAAGACTTGTATAAACTGAGAGATGCTGGAAGAGACTCCAGGCATGAGCTAGGCCTTAGGAAGGGTTTTGAGATGGAAGCAGTAGATTTCAAGTGTTAGGGAGATAAGAATTGAAGCTGTTCTGTCCAATAGGGCAGATGTACTCAACAAAACCAAACAAATATTTAAAACATACAAAAACCAAGGCGGTCTCATTGAGTTCATTTTAGATGGACTGATATCCGAGTAAATGAGGTCACCCAAGAGAAACTGGCAAGTAGCCTCAGAAAACTGCAGACCAACCAGTGATGCTAAATTACAACAAAGTCAAAATACTAATTTTTTTTTTCTGGCCATCACAAAATTCAGTTAACGTATTTAAAATGAGGGACAGCAGCATCTCCTTTTTCTCTTTGATCTCATTTGCTGTTCCACCTAAAAGAGGGTGGAGGTCCAGGTCTGAATCTCTCAGGAAGGTTGCTTAGGGAAAAAAGTTCTAATAAAAAATAAATTATCCTGAAGAAGGAGGAGCCAAGCCCCATGAGAGAAGGAATACGGCTCTGGATCTGGAGGAAATAAGAGGCAAGGAGTAGAGGGACAGTGAACCAGGTGCTCACTTCCCTCCCCTCTCAACCCGCATGCCGTGCGACTGTCCTCCTACTTCCTCTGCCCCATTTCCAAGATGACTCTATCAGGTTCTTTTAACTCTTCACAACCAGGCATAATTATGCCTATTTTATAGATGGAAAATCTGAGCATCAGAGAAACCAGGTGCTTGGGAGTTCATCTGCAAAAAGCCGGTCAGGGCAGTTGATATCTTCTGGAAGAAAAGGTCTAAAAGGACCAGGTAGCCAGGTCATCAGCTTTAGGGATAGGAAGCCCCTCAAACACATCTCACGAATTCACAACTCAAACAAAAAGAAGCTGATGGTTTTGCAATTGCACCCACATGCCTCCCAACATACTGTCCTAAAGCTGGAGAAAACATCACATCTGTCACACACTCAACCAGGAAGACATCTTCTCAGTGACTGGGAACTTTGGGCAAAGCAGGGCCCAAGTGGCAGTGGTGTCTGTGTGTGGCTGGCTGCCCCTTAGCCTCCCAGGTCCTCCACAAACACTGAGTATTTTCCATGACTGTGTAGAAGACCAAGGCCCAGTCTTGCCTTCAGTCTGCTGCAGCTCTATCAGGGCCCTCGAAATCCTGTAAGAAATCATCTTTTCAGAAGTTATTCAGGTCCCTGGCATACTACTGCTTCCCTATGTGAGTCAGTTCCAACCCTCTAACTTTACACACAGCACAGACCTCTCCAGAGGAACTGAAGTCAGCTGACCAGGGAAGGTCATCCAGAGTTCTAGACATCTGGCAGTTTTGTGGGCTACAGTGTCCCAGGGAAGGGCAGCCACATCAGAGGAGACAGGCCCACTGGAACCTCATCCTGCACTGATGGCTGACCTCTGGCTCCCAATGACTCATTCCATGCCCAGATACCTGGTCAGGGCACAGTGACAACTGCACCTAGACCAGCCTCATAGTTACTACCAGTACCTTCACATGATGCCACCACCCAAGGACTTCAGACCTAGGGAGACAACCAGGTCCCACCCTCCTCCTCTCTACCCAAGTTCTTTTGCACTGAGTCATTAATGCATCCAGACAGGCACTTGGATCACACACCTGGCTCATCAATGTGCTAACTCTACCCTCATGGTTTCTATCCATGTTCTGCAGAGACATCCACAGTGAGACAGGCTGAGGGCAGAGGAATAAAGGGAAGGTGGGAAGACTCTGGACTCCATCAATGCTTCAACCAGAGCTACTGTTGCCCAGTTTATATAATAAAGCTCAGTATAATATTTTGTTTGTTGTTGTTGTTGTTTAAAAAGCATCTGATTGCTTTAAAAGGAGGTACTGAGTGGTAAAAACAATTAACATGCTTGGCTACTAACAAAAAGGCAAGGTCCACCCAGAGATGACTTACGAAAAATCGGCCATTGAAAGCCCTATGGGTCACAGTTCTACTCAACACATGTGGGACTACTGTGAGTGGAAGGCACCTCAGCAGCATCTGGTGGTTCTTCTCTAGCAGAGAAATGTCCTCCACTATCTCACAGGATCTACCTCTCAGTTTCAGCACCACAAACCCTTCACAAGTAGTATCACTGCGTCCTTCATCTCTAGCCTTCCCCAACAAACTACCACATGCACAGGGACAACCACCAAGGCCCTCCTACGGTCACTTTCTCCAACTTGAGTACTTCTTCTGAAGTCCTACGTTCTAAAGTGCCCATATGCCACTGGACAAACCCAGGCCCACTCCTCTGACCAAGTCATCAACTCTAAAAGGGATAGATAAGGAGAGAGAGTAGAAGAGGACCCCTTTCCACAACAGTAGGCTCTAGTTGATCCTGGTCACCAGCAGGCTTCCAACTGCCAAGCATGACCACTCACACACACCCTTGTTTTTTGTGGTGACCTTTTACCCCTAACTTTTCCTTTTGAGAATAGTCAAAGCCACAGAGAATACAAAGTAATATATGCTCATAGTACCAGTGTCACAAGTAAAATTCAATAAGCTCAAATATACAAACGATTCAACATTTCTACAATTGTCCCAAAATACCTTTTGCAGATATTTTTTTTTAAACCCAGCATCTAACCAAGGTTCACTCATTGCATGTGGCATTAGGTCTCTTTCAACACTTTCATTGACAACAAACTCATCTTTTCTTTTTTTAATGGCACTAAATTTATTGAGAAGTTTGGGCCAACTGTTTTGTAGAATGTCACACATTTTGGATTTTTCTCATTGTTTCCTTATAATGATATTCAGTTAAACAATGTGGCATGCAGCGATAATATCATATACTTCTTAATTGTTGCTGGTAAGTGCAATGGAGGCAGTTCCAACTCATAATGACACTAAGCACAACAGAACTACACACTAACTGGTCCTGCACCATCTTCACAATTGTTATGTCTGTGGCCACTGCTGCTGCCACTAAGTCAATCCACCTTGCTGGGGACTTCTTCTTTTTCACTGACCCTTCAGTTTTCCAAGCATGATGTTCTTCTCCAGGGACTGGTCCCGCCTGACAATACGTCCAAAGATCGAGAGACAAAGTCCATCATCCTTACTCCTAAGGAACATTCTGGTTGTACTTCTTGTAAAACAAATCTGTTTATTCTTCAGGCAGTCCATGGTACTCTCAATATTCTTTCTAACACTATAATTTAAATGAATCAATTCTTCAACGGTCTGCCTTACTCATTTTTAATTGTTTATCTTCAGAAGTTATATATTAATTAGGTTGTTCCAATATTGGCAACGTGAAGTTAGACCACCTTATTGGAGCTGTGCTCCATGAAGGAAAAAGGACACCTGTTTCATTTAGAATTAGTGCCATCTGTGGGGTGATATTTAAAAACAACTTGAATATTCTATTGTACAATAACATTTTATCAACTAGTTTTAGCATCCATGGATGAGACTACCTTCTGGCAGCCAAGTCGAGATTTTTCACATTTATTAGCTGGTGTTTTCTTTCTCTCTCACTATATACTTGTGAATTATTTTGTATTCACGGTTTCCTAACCCATTATCTCACTATGCCCTTTAATGCTCAAGCTGTCGCAAGTTTGGCCACAAAGAGCCTTTGCAAACTGCTTTCTGGGTCCTTTGATGTAACTCTGTTCATCTTCAAGTGCTACCTCGCTTCCTAGCAAGATGTCCCCAGCTCACCTTATATTATCCCTGTTCCATCCAGGATGAGCCACTTTACTGGATCCCTTTAGTGGGGCTCACCCTTACCTTTTATATAAGCAAGTTTCTTTCTCCAGCCAAAACTTCGCTTTCCTTCCTCTCTAATTCCTGTCCCTGTCATTCATCATTGCATTAGCACAGGTAGCTCTTTGTAGAGAGAAGAGTGTGAGAGGAAGGAATAGAGACAGAGATCGAGAGTAAAATTAGGGTTTTGATTATCAACCATTTACCAGCCTAGACCCCTTCTTCCATCTCTAGATCCTAATACCCGAATTATCAAATCATCATTGCTTATTTATACCTCTGTCTCACCTGAAAAATTATGAGTTCCTCTCTGATAAGGACAGGGTCATATCTGTCTCCATTTAGCACAGCCACTGGCAAAAATGTTCCCTGACCTCCTCTTCCCTCCCTGCCAGAGCCCGTTCCCCACAACACAGCTGCCTGCTTAAGCTCTTCTTATCCAGTCAGTCTCTTCTCTGCAGGAGCTGAGAAAAGCTCAGGCCCCCTAGGGAGCTCACAATGGGCCCTTTGACTCAACCAGACTGGGCTGTTCCTAGAAAAATGCACTCCCTGCCACAGCACCTGCCACTAAAGTCGGTGTCCCTATGTGCTTTGGAGCAACAGAGCCACAGTGTTCACTAAGAAAGGAGAGCAGGGGCGTGTGGCTGGCAGAGGCTGCTGGGAAGAGCAGCCCGACTCTGGGAAGATGTGAGAGGAGGTGGGCAGGTGGAAGGGCCTTTCACCAGCAGACCTGCTGACATTCAGACTCTGTGAATAGGAGTTGAAGGGGGTGTGGCTGAAAGAGAATACAGTGGTCAGAACCTGTCAGAGCTATACCTCAGAGACAGCTTACCTGTTCTTTTCTTTCAATTTTCTTTTCACTTTGCTCAAAAACTGGACTCTCAGGGGGTACGGTCAGCCGAAGTCTGCAGACATTGGCCTAGGAGGAACAGAGAGGAGAGACCATGTTATGAACTAGTGTTGGTGATAGAAAGCTGAGTTTAGTTTATGAACTGGATGACTTTGAGCAAGTCACCCAAATCCTCAGAACTTGTTTTCTCCACTTGTTATTGTTGTTAAATGCCACTGAGTCAGTTCTAACTCACAGTGACCCTGTATAGACTTTCTAAGAAGCGACTGGTAAATTTGAATTGCCGACCTTGTGGTTCAAACCAACCTTGCAGTCCAGTGCATTATCCCACAGCGCCACACCAGAACTCTACTGATGATAACTGAACCAATCACAAGGGAACTGTGAGGATGACCCCACCCAAGACACTCACCACCTTGTTATCCAAAACAAGGAAATGATTGGATGCATTCATATATTTTAAGCATATTTTTTTAATGGCTCGGGTTCCATAACTGTAGGTATAGAAATTGTCTCACTTCACATGGTCATGTCAAAATCCATTTATAGGGCTAGAGGCCAAAATACACACAGTGATTGTTAAAGGTCGGATTCTGTCCTCTAAAAAGCACCGTGAATGTGACACTGCTTAAAAATAGGATCTTTAAAAAATGTTGTTAGTGAACATGAAGTCATACCCCAGCAGGTTAAGCCCTAATCCAATATGACTTGTGTTCTTATAAAAAGAGGAGAAGACACACGGAGAGACACAGAGGGAAGGTGGCCACGTGAAGACAGACAGAGACTGGAGTGATGAATCCACATACAAGGAATTCCAGGTGCACCAAAAGCTAGGAAGAGAGAAGCAAGGACACTTGGGGGTGAGGGGGAGGATAGCCAGAAACATTACAACAGAGAACATGTAAGCCCGTCTTCAGCCTCTAACTGAATGGAATACCTTGAGGGGAGGTGGAAATTGCCCAGACCCAAAATGGGGGGTGGGGGCTCTAAAGGCAAGAAGTGACTGGCTTACAGGCTTTCAAGGAGTAGCCTAGTTCCAGATGGAGCAAGGGTAGGTAGAACCTCCACTGAATGATTTCCAGTCTGTTGGGACCAGGCTGATGAAAGGAAATGGTGACAAGACTCTAGTGGTACAACAGTGAATACCTGCCGTCAGGACTAACTGTGAGGGTCGGAAATGTAGAGGCAGATTTTTTTTTTTTTTGGCAAAAGGAGGATATTGATTGATTTTGTAGCCCAGGAGCCGAGGTCCCTGGGACCATCAAGCGAGAAGAGCGGAAAGTGTGACCCTACCCAGAGAGGCAGTGAAGCCAGGCATGGAAACAGAGATGTTGGTGTGGACAGATGGAGTGGCTGGGGACATGGGACTCAGAGAGGGAGAGGAGCTGTTTGCTTATAGACAGTGGGGCGGGCCTGTGGGGTGTATCCTTTGGTTATTTAATGATGCATGGAGGGGATTGTAATCATTGCAATGAAATGTAATACGATAGAATGAATGTGAAGCTGAAGTGGGACAGAGGCAAATAATGATATATGCACAACCTTGGAACAACAGGGCTATGGGATACAGAGATTGAGACATGGTTGGAATGGGGGAAACAATGTTAAGATGCTTGGCTGTCTTTTGAATCTTGGTTTCCCTGGCATACCACTATAAAACAGACACTGGAGGAGAAGAGAAAGGAATAGCCAGAAATATCACCATAGAAAGCTTGTAAGTCCATCTTCTGTCTATAACTGATTGGAATACCTAAAATGGGCTACAACGTGCCCAATGAAGGAGGCTTCCTGCAGAGTCTCTGTATTACACAAGACCATAGGTGGATTCCTGAACAGCATCCAGAATCTTCTAAGGAAGTATCTTCTGATAGTTCCACTTGAAAGAACAAGCAGAACAACCTGGAGTGGCCAGAAGAACAGAAGATACTTCCTGAAAGAAAGACTGACAGGAAAAATACAAAACAATATAGGCAAAACAATATATAAGAACAAACAAGTGGCTCGCCCAGGAGACATCAAGGCAAGTGGTCGGGTCCCCTCAGGGCAAACCTCCTTCAAAGGCTAGGACCAAATGGGAAAACATGCTCTGACTGGTGACAATGTTTGCCGCCGATAAAGGGAACTGAGGGAAGGGCAGCACTGGAACTGCGAGCTAAGCCCCACAACGTTCAATGGACTCCTGTGAACCCCGCTGGAGACCTGGCTGGCCAACAGTGTGGCAAGACGTGGGGACTCTTGGGCCCAGAGTCAGTGCCATAGCCACAGAGGATTAGAGTGGAGAGTGAAGCATCCAACTGATAAGAAGAGAGGGCATATGCATAAGTACACCCACACTTGCAGATAATACCCACCTGAGCTGGCTTCAATGGCTGGATGATCAGAGCTCAACCAGAAGAAGAAAGAATAGGAAAAAGGAATAATCTGATACAATTTGATGAACTTGACCTACACCTATGGAAGCAGTAGCTCAAAAAGAGGGAACAAATCTTCAAAGTGAGGATCACTCCCACCCCCTCCACACAAGGAGAAGACAAGGATGGGCAACTTGGACATTGGCTACCCAGAATGGAGGGTGGGGGTGGGGATGGTGGTTACAGAGGAAAGAAGTGACTGGCTTACAAGCTTTCAAGAGGGAACCTAGATCCAGAGGGTGTGGAGGAAGGTAGAATCTCCACTGAGTAGTATCCAATCTGTCTAGGTGAGGCCGAGGAAAGGAGATGTGGATAGGTTTCTTGTGGTACAATGGTGAATAATTGTTATCAGGACTGACTGTGAGGGATAGAAATGTAAAGGTACACGTTTTGTAACAAAGGGAGGGGAGGGACTAATTTTGCAGTCTAGGGGCAAGGTCTCTAGGACCATCAAGGGAGAAGAGCAGAGAACGGAACCTTACCAAGGGAAGCGGTGATGCCAGAGATGGAGGCAGAGACAACCAACGCGGAGAGATGGAGCAGCTGGAGACTTTTGAGAGGGAGAGGGACTGTGTGCTAATGACAGGGGTGGGGGGCAGGCTTGCGGGGTAAACCCGTGGTTGGTGGATGATGCATGAATGGGATTGTAACCATGGAAAGGAAACAATATAAGATGGGATCAATGTGAAGCTAATGTTCTCCCATGTAAACTATTACATAACTCAAAATAACGCATCCCACAGAAGAAGTAAAAGAGAGAGAGAGGCAAGGAAGGATCTGCCCATAGATCTTAGGAGATAGTTGACCTTGTGGACACCAGGGATTTGAATCCATGAACTGTCAGGCATACATTTCTGTTACATTAAGCCCCTACTCTGTGGTACTTGGTCAAGGCAGCCCTAGGAAACAATCAAAAAGTGACTCTGCCATACAAAAGCCTAGACAGGGTCCCAGTAGCACCCAGCATTCCCAGACCACAGTCCCGTGGCATGACTCAGAGGAATGCTGCGTACATCCCCCAGTGGGTTCGCAGGATCATGGGTCTATACTCGTCCACAAGGCAGCCTCTAAGTAAAACTACCTTGCAGCCTGGAAGCCCAAGGGTCAACAAATCGCAAAAGTCTTTAAGTCCAACCTGCCACGATGGATGGAACTCTACACCCAACAATGTACCCGGCAAGGAAGCAGCCAGCCTGAGGGTATCAGCTTCCATGAGCAGGTGGGATACAGTATGAGCACTTCCATGTACACTATCACCTCCCTCTGAGGCATGCCAGTGATGCTCAAGACTCTTCTGTTTGCCTGAGTCTAACCTGTGGCACCATTCTGCAGAGAACAGGTAGTATCTTTCTCCAGCACCATATCCCATAACCATACACACACATGTAAACACACATGCATACAGTCATATATAAGCAGTTGTGTATACAATGGGTTTTAAAAAGTTCAGGGAAAAATCCCATTTTCTTTTTATTCCATTTTTTCAGGAACTTTTTGAAGTCCGCTCGTGAATAGGTTCTATCACCTACTCACTATGTTATCACAATGGTCCCTTTGACTCAATGTTACTGGGCTGCTTCAGGAAAAATGAAGGTCGTTATCTGTTTTGAATCTCACTCTCTTCAACTATAATGGGGTTATACGAAGGTACTTAGACAGTGTCGGTTAGATATTATTATGTCTTATTATGTTAGACAATATTATGATTATTGACAGCCTTCTTCTTCTTGTTGTTATGTGCTGTGGAGTCAGTTCTGCCTCACAGTATGGGGTTTCTGAGGCTGTAAATCTTTCTGGGAGCAGAAAGCCTCATCTGTCACCCATGGAAAGGCTGGTGTGCTCGAACCACCGTCCACAAAGCTTCCCCCGCCTCCGCCTCCACCTCCACTCTCCATTATCATTCTAAATGCACTCATATGAAACAGATCTACTTGGCTTTAAGGCCCTTCTTTCCATGAGAAAAACAATTGGGTCAACAGCTCTGCTGGGCATTAACCCCATGTAGTTGGCTGGCTGCCCTAGACAGTTAATCCCCAATGGCAGAAATTCTCAGATCAAATCAAAAGACTAAAGAGGAGACAAGTCCTAGAGGGACACCATGAGTCCAGTACCCCTGAATGAGACACTCCAAGCCTGTTTCAACATGGTTTTAAAGTGTGTCTCTATGGTCGGTCCACAGCTTACTAAAGAATATTAACAACACTTCTTAATCTTTCTATCAAAGGACCTCCAATTATGGACATAAAGACTTACCACATTTTGACCCATTTTTCACCTGTCCCTTCCAAATGGTGATACTCCTAATTCTTACAGTGAAAGTGTATATATGCCACATTCTCACACTAAAACATGTGTACGCTGGAAGTACACAAAGTCTTTGTTGTTGTTGTTGTTAAGTGATGCCGACTCCATCCAACCTGCATAAGGCTTCCAAGGGGTGGCTGGTGGGTTTGAAATACCAACCTTGTGGTTCACAAGTCAGTGCTTATCCTACAGAGCCACAGTGAAACCCTAAAACACATCAATTGTACTTGGTGACAGATAATAATGAATTGAAATGAAATGAACTCTTTAAAAAAATTTTTAAAAAAAGACTTCAAAGAAGTGAAGTGCTTTAGACTACACCCCGGGACCCTTTGATAAACGTTTGTACTCATCACTGGAGGTTCTTTGATAGAAAGATTAAAAAGTACTGTTAATATTCTTTAGTAAACTGTGGACTGACTATACAGACACAATTTAAACCCAGGTTGGAATAGCCTTGTTGTTGTTGTTAGGCGCCATCAAGTCAGCACTGACTCATAGTGACCCTATGCACAGCAAACCAAAACACTGCCCGATCCTGGGCCAACCTCACTACTGTTGCTGCGCTTGAGTCCATCGATGCCACCACCTGGCCAGTCTATCCCATTGGGGGTCTTCCTCTTTTTCTCTGACCCTCCACCTTACCAAACATGATAGATATCCTTTTCCAGCAACTGGTCCCTCCTGACAATAAGTCAGAAGCATGAGAGACAAAGTTTGGCCATCTTGCACTTCTTCCAAAACATATCTATTGGTTCTTTTGGCAGCCCATGGCACTTTCAATATTCTCCTCCAACACCATAACTCAAAAGCATCAATTCTTCTACGGTCTTCCTTATTCACTGTCCAGCTTTCACATGCATATGAGGTGACTGAAAATACCATAGCTTGGGTCAGGCGCATCTTAGTCCTCAAGCTGACATCTTTGCTCTTCAACACTTGAAAAAGGTCTTGTGCAACAGATTTGCCTAATGCAATACGTCATTTGATTTCTTGACTGCTGCTTCCATGAGTGTTGATAGTTGATCCAAGAAGAATGAAGTCCTTGACAACTTCAATCTTTTCTCTGTTGGTAAAAATGTTGTTTATTGGTCCAGTGGTGAGGATTTTTGTTTTCTTTACATTGAGATGTAATCTATACCGAAGGCTGTGCTCTTTGATCTTCATCAGTAAATGTTTTAAGACATCTTCACTTTCAGCAAGCAAGGTTGTATCATCTGCATATCACAGGTTGTTAATGAGTCTTCCTCCAATCCTGATGCCACATTTTTCTTCATATCACCCAGCTTCTTGGATTATTTGCTCAGCATACAGGTTGAATAAGTATGGTGAAAGAATACAACCTTGTTGCACCCCTTTTTTAATTTTAAACGATTCAGTGTTCCCATGTTCTGTTCGAACAACTGCCTCTTGGTCCAGATACAGATTCCTCATGTGCACAATTAAGTGTTCCAGAATACTCATACTTCTCAATGTTGTCCATAGCTTGTCATGATCCACACAATCGAAAGCCTTTGCGTAGTCAATAAAGCACAGCCACAGGTAAACATCTTTCTGATATTCTCTGTTTCTTTCCTAGGCTGTAAATCTTTACAGGAGCAGAAAGCCTCATCTTTCTCCCGTGGAACCACTGGTAATTTCGAACTGCTGACCTTGCTGTTGGCAGCCTAACTCGTTAACCACTACGCTACCAGAGCTCCTTGGAATAGGCTTAGTGCTTCCTTAATAAGGCCAACAAATGTCATGTAAAAACCAACAACAAAAAAAAAAATTCCAGAGCAAACATTAGAACAATCTCATTGAGGAAGCAGGACAGCCGACAAGACAATCATTGTGGCATGGAGGAGACTGCAATCATTGAGATGAAACAAAGTGTACAACTTGTTGAATGTAAAACTGATGATCTTCTCTGTAAGCCTGCACTCAATTCACAATTAAAAAAATAATAATAATCCCACTTTTGTTTTTGAGATACATACTGATGATGTGTGTAATTTAAGAAGAAATGTATTTACAGAAATACAACTAACCAGTGTTGTTTTTGCTACGTGCTATCGGTTCCAACCCACAGCGACCCTCCAACGAACAGCTGGTGAGTTTGAACAACCAACTATGGAAGAGGGTTATTTACGGAAAATGAGACAGGGAAAAGGTTTTTCACTTTTGAATTTAGACATCTGTGTTGCTTACAATGGCTCCATGTCTGTTAAGGTTTTTATTTCAATAATAGTAGCAGTAATTGCAATGATAAAGACCAAAGAAACTGTGTGTGTGTGTGTGTGTGTGTGTGTGTGTGTGTGTGTGTGTGTGTGTGTAAGAGAAAAGAGGGAGTGAGGAAGAGAAAGTCAAGCAAACACAACAGAGTAAGGACAGCAAACAGAATATCTAGGAAGTTTAAAATGGGCTCTAAATTCCTTAGTAAAAGCACTAAAAAATCATTCCTGAATCCTTTCACTAGGCTGACCTCAGTCCCCTCTTCTTTCATTCACCTTCAGGAATCTCCCTGTGGAGAATTTGCCACTGAATAAGATCAAGACCAGGGGTTCAAACCCACCAGCTGCTCCTCAGAAGCCCTATGTTGTTATTGTTGTTAAGTGCTGTTGAATTGGTTCCAACCCATAATGACCCTGTATAGGATTTCCAAGGAGCAGCTGGTGAGCTTGAACCGATGAACTTGTGGTTGAAATTGAGTTTGCAGTTCAGTGCATTAACCCACAGGACCACACTAGGATCTGGAAACTATACATGGTTGCTATGAGTCGGACTGACTCCACAGTACTTAACAACAACAACAAACTAGGAGTCCTGGTGTGACACTGTAGGATAAGGACTGGATGGCAAGGTTGTTTGAATCTCAAGGCAAGTGGTTCAAAACCACCAGCCACTTCTCGGACACCCTAAATAGGGTCTCTATGAGTTGGGACCAACTCAATGGCAGTTAACAAGGACAACAAAAATCAAGACAGTGATACTTATCTCGCTGAGCATTTGATGATGCTGATTTCCATGGTTCCCTGGAACTCAGATACACAATATCTGGAGTTGCTCCAGACTGGGCAGAACCTCAAAGGCAGGCCCACAGGTTTGCACAGCAGCTGGCTCAGCCCTGGTGTACAGTTCAGCCCTAAAGACCATCACTATTGGGTCTCTTTCAGTGGTTCCACCTATCTCATTACTCAGTTACTGAATACCCACTACTTGCAAAATACTTTCAGGGGCTGTGAGATTACCAAAATAAAACCAAATCATCCTGCTCCCTGCTGTTATTGCTGTTGTTATTATTAGGGCCAGTTGAGTTGATTCCAACTCACAGTGACCTTGTGCACAACAGAAGGAAACACTGAAGGTCCTGCACCATCCTCAAATCGCTGTGACACTTGAGTCCACTGCTGCTGTCACTTGGCCAGTCCATCTCTCTGGAGGTCTTCCTGGTTTTCGCTGACCCTCTACTTTACCAAGCATGATGTCCTTCTCTGGCAAATGGTCCCTCCTTATAAATTGTTCAAAGTATAAGAGACAAAGTCTGGTCATTCTGGCTTCTAAATAAAGAACATTCTGGGTGTGTGTACTTCTTCCAACACAGAAGGTGGGATTTGTTTGTTCTTCTGACAGTCCATGGTATTTTTAATATTCTTCTCCAACAGCATAATTCAAATGCATCAATTACTCTATGGTCTTACTTATTCATTGTCTAACTTTCATATGCATATGAAGTTATTGAAAATACCATGTCTTGGGTCAGACACACCTTAGTCCACAAACTGACATCTTTGCTCTTGAACATTTTAAAGAGGTCTTGTACAGCAGATTTGCCTAAAGCAACATGTCATTTTATTTCCCTGTTGTTGTTAAGCACCTTCTAGATGGTTCCAACTCACAGTGACCCAGTATAGGGTTTCCGAAGTTTTTTTAAACCTTGGTAGGAGCAGAAAGCCTCATCTTCCTCCTACAAAGTGGCTGGCAGGCTCGAACCATAGACCTTGTGGTTCGCAGTTCAGTGCTTATCGTAGGAGCTTATAATCTAAAAATATCTGTACAGTAGATTCAAGAACACTTAGAAGAACCCATAGAAGTTACTGAGATGCAGAGTGAAACTGCATTTCATGGGTTCCAGGATTGGCTCTGACATACTGTTCAAACTTTGGCAAGTTACTTGATCTTCAATGCTTCAGCTACCTCAGCTGTACGACTGAGCTAATAGAGCCCACAAGTCAGTTCTGAGTCTTGGCAACTCCATACATATCAGGATAGAAGTGTCCTCGGCAACTCCATACGTGTCAGGATAGAAGTGTCCTCGGCAACTCCATACGTGTCAGGATAGAAGTGTCCTCCACAGAGTTTTCAGAGGCTGATTTTTTGGAGGTAGATCACCATGGCTTTTTCTTCCATGGCACTTCTGGGTAGACGGAAACCTCTAACAGCTGACAGTATTAACAGTTTGCACCAGCCAGAGACTTTTAGCTAGCAATCCTGTAGAATCATCCTTTTACAACTGTTTGAGGATTAAATTAGCTAACACCTTTAAAGTGCTTACAACAATTCTGGGCACCTATTTAGCACCTGGCTTAAGTGTCCTTTATGACCAGGGGAATATAGGAAGGAGAACATAATTCTTAATAGGAATTGGAGTATATGTAAAGATTCTTAAAATGACATTTAGCATAGAGGTTAAGTGTTCAGATGCTAACCAAAAGGTCATGGGTTCAAACCCACCAAGGGAGAATGATATGTCAGTCTGCTCCCATAAGGATTTTTGTTATTATGTGCCGTGAAGTCAGTTCTGACTCACAGAGACTCTATATATGGCTTCCAAGGAGTAGCTGGTGTGTTTGAATTGCCGACTTTGTGATTAGCAGTCCAGTGCTTATCCTACAGTGCCACAGCAGGGCTCCCCATAAAGTTTGCAGTCTTGGGGAAGTTCTACTTTATCTTATAGGGTCATACGAGTCAGAATCAACTTGACGGCACACAACAACAACATAGAACAGAAAGGTCTTTTCAGGGCATTGGAGATCGTTGAATCCATCATAATACTAACAGACAACCGTCACAGAAGGCATTGTAGTCTGGCCAAAGGCACAGAGGTGGGCATGTTCAGAGAGTGTTAAGGAAGTCCAATTAAGAATCTATAAATGCTTGGTGAAGAAGGCTCTAATCAGAAGTCAATGGGGAGCCATTCCAATCTCAATGATTTGACTGAAATCTGATTAGATTTAATTAATGCTCAAATCTAAACGCATTTCAAGGATTCAATTTACAGTTACTGAGCACCTCTTTGTGTTCCATGCTCCTCAGAACGGATGGAAGGGGAAGACCAAGCAAGCTTTGAGCCTCCATCACTTATGTAATCCGTACAGGGCCTAGCCGAGTATCAACACCTAATAGGTGTTTGCTCAATAGATGCCAGTATGTCTGTGGTTTTTTTTAGGCTGAACTAAAATCAAGTAAGGAGAATATACCTGAAACTCCCCAGAGAGTCCTACACATTCTTCAAACCAACCCCTCTGGGAAGGATGGCAAGGGCGGGGCAGGCAGTATTCAGGCCTCCTTCACAACCAATCCCTTGTCTGAAATACTGGGCACTCGGGTGCTAAGCGGGTCTTCTGGGAACTTGTTTTGGGCCTTTTTTGTGGAGGCAGTGGATTTCTTACCCTCCAGCTTCTTTGGGTATCCAGGTACCATCATGCACTCAGCTTCAGGCACCCGGGCTAACCCAAGGGGAAACATCCAGCTCAAATAAAAAGGAGTGGAGCAGATAACTCAGGGAAGGTGGCAGGGGTTGCCAATCAGTTTAGAAAGATGGATTTACCTAAGGAAATTAATCAAACACATTTACATTTCTCTCAGCCTAGAGTCTACTTTATGACAGTGGGTCCGTGGCCAGTTCCACCTAACAACAGAAGGTGTGGCCCCCGGGCGTGGTCATGAGATCAGACACCGTGATCTCTTGCTTCCGCGCTGGTATAAAGGCCAGGCTGCATGTGGAACCAAACATGCCCCTTCTGTTCTGAGACCTCGGAGCACAGATCACCCGCTTATCTCCATGAGGTGGGGCAAACTGTCTGTAATGGGCCAGAGAGTAAATATTTAAGTCTTACAGGCCATTGTAAACCCTATTCTTAGTTCAGGGGAGTATACAAACTGCTAAGAGTCAGATGTGACCCACAGGCAGTAGTTTGGTGAAACCTATCCTGGAATTCCACTTTCTCATGTCAGGACTGACCCAGATAAAATACATTATTGGGAGAATGACAACCTCTCTTTGCTCCCCCTGGCTCACTTCTATGCCAGGCACAAAACGTGCCCTCAAAAATGCCAGATCCAGAGAGAAAACACAGGTAAATGAATACTTAACAAAGATACCAATGCGACTATTCACTCTGCCTACCCTACCCCCACCACCTTGCCCTTTACCCTAAAGACCTAAGTGAACTTTCAGCCACACCGTCTGCATATACAAAAAGTAGTGGTCCCCTTCCTTAACTGCACATTGGAATTGCCTGGGATGCTGCTTAGAAAACATCAACACCAATACCTCAGAGGCTTGGGGTAAGGCCTGAGCATGGAGCCCCTGGGTGTTTCAAAAGATTAAGTGTTAGCCCAAAGGGTGATGGTTCAAACCCACCCAGAGACACCTGAGAAGACAGACCTAATGATCTGCTTCCAACAGGTGACATGGAGGATTTCTACTCTGCATACACAGGTCAGTCACCATGAGTTGGGATCAAGTCCACAGCAACAAACTAAAAGACATTTCAAGGTTCCCGATGATTCTGTGTAACCACTGAAAACCACTGACTTCACCAGAGGAATGAAGCTTTGTGTCTAGAATAAGACAACTAGAATACTTGGAGGCCTTCCCAGAGCTGTCAAACTCTTCACCTAGGCTAGTAAGTTCATTCATGTGTCACCTGTTTCCTGTCCAGGTGGGTTGGAAGCTGATGGGCTGGCTTTATCCCAAGATGCTGCTTCCTGTTTTCCCATTTACCAATTAAATGCCAAGTGTGGCTCCTTTAGAGGCCTAGTGAGACTCCTCTTTTCAGCACCTATTATTCCGATTGGGGGAAGAGCCCTAAACCCTCTCCTCAGTTATTCAGAGTTGATGCAAGCATTGAGGGGGTGCACAGGCCTGTAGGGAACTGTGGTAAACAAGGGTTCCTGTAGGAGTCCTGGACAAGGAGCAGCATCGAAAGCTTGTGGAATGGCAAGTAGTTTGGAATGTCTATGGAGACTAGGGGGCAAAAGGCCAGGGTTAGATCAGAAGGGTTTGATGTGAAACTAAGGTGTTTGAACTTTTTCCTGGCAGTACTGAGAAGGCTCTCAAAGTAGAAAACTCAGGTGACTGGATTTTGCATTCTAGAAAGATCACTCTGCCTAAAAGAACAAATAAGACTTAGCAATGTGATTGGCATGTAGGAACTACTGCTCATCTAAAGAGGTAAAAAGGTAAACAAACACCATTACATTACTCTTTTGTGTGTTGGAGAAGTGCTAGAGCAGTTTTAAACTATGGGAAGCTCTAAGAAGATAACCCGTCAGCAGTTCGAAACTACCAGCAGTTCCATGGGAGAAAGATGAGGTTTTCTGCTCCTGTAAAGATTCACAGCCTTGGAAACCCCATACAGGGTCGCTATGAGTCAGAACCGACTCCACGCACGTCACCACCACCACCACCACCAAGATGATAGCACACGTTATTGCTCAAACTAAGTTGACACATTTCAAACTGATCTCAAGTTAACTGAACGCAGTTAGACAATGATCTTTGAGGCTTAATGACCTGGAAGGATTGACAGTAACACCAGCCTCCTGGTATAGACACAGTATAAACCAACTACAACAAGGACCTCTTCTGCTGTATCCTGGAAATAGGTCAGAATCATATCCCACCCCTTGGCAGAAGAACCACAGGGTCTTCATAAATGTCTTGGAGAAACCAAGTTTCCCTAAGTGTCTCCAGAACTCAAGTCTGATGGTCCTACATTTGTCTCAGCAAGACCTATGAACAAAAGATTAGAGGTTGGAGCTTTACTTTTTATTTTTCTGTACATTTCATCCTGAGCATTTCTGAGCATATCATCCATAGTGGTATAGGTTGTTTGGCTAAGCCGTGAGGGAACCATGGGTCCAAGAGCATACAACACAGCCTTTCAAGGATTGACAAGCTGACTTGCTCCAAACCCCACCATCCCTGGAAGCTGCTGCAAACAAACTTCCTTCCACCAGACTCTGAGGTTCCCCCAGTACCCTGTGTCCATCTCCACAGCCCACAGGAGGACACAAGCTGGTGTGCACATGTTTCGGTGTACTGGGAAAAGGAACTGAGTTTAACACCTGCCTGATCCACTCACGGGGCAGCTAAGGACGCTTTTTACCTTGAGCCAATCGGACAGAAATGGAGTACAGGAGAGCCATGGTGTGATAACTGCAGGCCCAGTCCCTTTTTTAACAGAGGACAGTTTTGCCAAATAGAAATCATATTTCCAAAGGCAGGCTAGGAAATAATCCTTCTACCCTTGTGGCCTTGAGCATCCCTGAACATCCAGTGTCAGCAACACCAGCCAATAATCTCTTACTGTCAACAGAGCGTGGTGTGGGACCAAACCCTGGACAGGTTTCGCATCTCACCCCACCTGCCTTGAATAGCTTAACCAAAAAGATCTGGCCACAGGAAGCAACTGGGCCTTCCCCCAAAGTGCACAACCTGGGCACATAACTGACCTTTTCTTTCAAAGGTTCATTCAACAAGATTAAGCAGCATTTACAAAATTCCTTGCAAGAACATGAAGGGAAAAAATAAAATGTAATGCTTTCCCCTACCCCTCAAGGTCACCATTCTGTAGATGGTTGTTCTCTAGTCAATTTATCTCCCTGCTGTTGCCATAGATAAAACTATTTTTAGTGCACAACTGCTTTGAAGGCAGACCTTTTTTTTTTTTTTTAATTTCGCAATCTCTGCTGGTTGGCATCCATAAATGCCTCTCAGAGCTTTGTTGAGCAGCTGACAGAAAATACTCTCATCACCTTTTTTTTTTTTTTCCTTGAGCAATGATTTCAGATAAGAAGGAAGCACACGTTGTAAGTGGCAGCCAAGGAAACGGTGACACTTGGGTCTGGCTCAACATCAACTGTCACCACCATTTCTGGTTGTCCTGACCATCGAACTAGCTTGGCCTGGTCTTCCCAGCAGCGCATAATTTGATAAGCTCCTTGGATGAAACAGAAATGCAGTTTTAATGGCTAACATGTCATTGTTCAGGACTACTGCTTGACCAACATTAGAGAGGAAAGAGAAAATGGTTCACACTTAACTGAAAAGTTGCAATTTCAAGCAACTTTTTAATGATTATTGATTTGTTAACAATTATATTTCCAAGACATCCTGCTCTTGTTTTTGCTAAACGTGTTTTGCCAGTATGCCACAGTCATACAGTATACGTCACACATTCCATCTATTATTGTTGTTGTTAAGTGCTATCCAGTCAGTTGCAACTCATGACCACTCTGTATAGGGTTTCCAAGGCTATAAATCTTTGCGGGAGCAGAAAGCCTCATCTTTTTCCCAAGGAACAGCTGGTGGGCTCGAACCACTGACCTTGAGGTTCACAGTCCCATGATTATCATATGGAACCATGGAACTCACATGTATTCTGTTTAGATGAATGATATTTCTACCTTTCAGCATCCCAATCATATCAACTGAGTCCTCCACTTCCTGTAGGATTAAACTCAGAAGCAGCTCACAGTGGGAGAGGCATTCCTCAGATACCTGAAGAACCACCTTTCCTTTTAGCTTCCAGAGGACTTTGTAAACACTCAATAATCATCACTTTGTCTGAGAGTTGTTTTTATTGTTAAGTGCTGTCCAGTTGGTTCCGCCTCATAGTGACCCTGTATAGGGTTTCCTGGTGGATTTGAAATGCCAACTTTGTGGTTAGCAGTCCAGTGTTTATCAAACAGCACCACACCAGGACTCCTATATGAGAATTGTTGTTTTAAGTGCTGTCGAGTTGCTTCCAACTCATAGCAACCTTGTATAGGGTTTCTGGAGAGCAGCTGGTAGGTTTGAACTGCTGATCTGGGGGGTCAGCAGTCCAATGCCTATCCTATAGAGTCACACCAGAAGTAGTTGGTGACAATATCTGCCTCTACAGGTAGAATGGACCCCAGTGGTCCTCCTGTGCATCACCAAAGATCTATTCATATTTTTAATAAGTCAATTACTTTATTATTGATGGCACAGGAGTAAACATTCCCACCCATCCCTCCATAAACATACAACAGTACCCATGACATATATGACTCCTGAACAGAGTTGGAAGCCACAGAGATAAGATGACCCTTAGAACCTTTCGATACCACCTTTCTAGAAGGAGGACTAGTGTTCTGGTACTGCATAGTCTGATTCAAGGCTCTAAGACCTCCAGTTCCAAAGGATTTCTGTCATCGGACTCAAAAGACAAAGTAGCCCTGGTGGCGCTTGGGTTAGGCATTGGCCTGCTAACCACAAAGTCAGCAGCTGAAATCTACCAGCCGCTCCGCAGGAGAAAGATGAGGCTGTCTGATCCTGTATAGACTCACAGTTTCAGACATCCTATATAGGGTCTCTATGAGTTGGAATCAACTCAACAACAGTGAGTATAATATGCTAGACTGCAAGGTCTGTTTGAACCGCAAGGTCAGTGGTTCAAGCTCACCAGGCCACTCCTCAGAAATGTTATACAGGGTCACTCTGAGTTGGAACTCACTCGATGGCACTTAACAACAACAACCTATTCAAAAGACAAAACCTTCTTGATAGTGTGTTCCACTGTGCCAGTTACTAAGCCATGTTCGTTAAAAAAAAATAATAATACTCTAAATATTTAAGAGAAAAAAAATCTCCAGAAATGTTATCTGATATACTAACCACTGTGCATCAGAGTTGTTTCCTTTCACCATACTTATCCAATCTGTAGGTTGAGCGAATAATCTGAGAAAATGGAGTATATGAAGAAGAACACAGCATCAAGATTGGAGGAAGACTCATTAACAACTTGCAATATGCATATGACATAACCTTGCTTGTAGTAATCAAAGAGCACTTATTGATGAAGATCAAAGACTACTGTCTTCAGTATGGACTACACTGAAACATAAAGAAAACAAAAATCCTCACAACTTGACCAATAAGCAATATCATGATAAATGGAGAAAATACTGAATCGCCAAGGATTCATTTTACTTGGATCCTCAAGTAAATCAAGAAATCAAACAACATACTGCATTGGGGGAAATCTGCCGCAAAAGACCTCTTTAAAAGTGTAAAAAGCAAAGATGTCAGTTTGAGAACTAAGGTACACCTGACCCAACTCATGTTTTCAATTGCCTGGTATGCATGAGAAAGCTGGACAATGACTAAGAAAAGCAAAGAATTGATTACTTCAAATTAGAGTGTTGACAAAGGATACGGAAAATACCAGGAGTCAGAACAACAGTCTTGGAAGAATGCTTCTTACATGTTAGGCTAGCAAGACTGTGTCTCGTGTACTTTTAACACGTCATCAGTAAGGACCAGTCCCTGGACAAGGACATCATGCTTGGTAAAGCAGAGGTCAATGAAAAAGAGGAAGACTCTCACTCAACAGATGAACGGACACAGTGGCTACAAATATGGGATCAAACATGGGAACTACTGGGAAAACGGTGCAGGGACAGACTGTTTCATTCTGCTGTGCATGAGATCCTTATGAGTAGAAACCAACTGGACAGCACCTAACAATAATAATATTAATAACATTTGTATCCACTTACAATATCATTCTGGTCATCCTGACTCATTTCTTCACCTCTGGAGGGGGATTTAGTGAACTTCATGCAATTTATGCAATGAAATTCCACAGTTGGAAGACCATTTGAATCTAATGTTTTGTGAATCTAGTAATAGATAACTAAAGGTCTATCCATCTTAAGTGGCACAAGAACCAATCATTTCGTGTATATCTGAGAGTAAAGCAATGCCTTTCTTCTAGTGCTAAAGTAAGACAGCAGAACAGTAATCACTTGGCTGAGGTATGCAAAAACAAACAAGCGTACCTACAAGACTAGAAAACAGACAGGAATATCAAAACAGCCTTAGGTTTGGACTCAACCATGCTTAACCAAGCACAGGGAGATACCATCAAAGAAGTCTCAGTAAAGAGACACCAAATAATGAGTACTGAATATCATGATAAATGGATAAATCAAGGCAGTGTACGCTGAGGTGCTGATCTTGGAAGAAACACGGAATGTGAAAGATAGATCCTGAAGGTGTCTAGCGTTTCTTTCACAGGGCATCTGGAGAGGTGAGAAAAGAAGCAACAAGGATTGCAGGGAAATAAGAACACTTCTAAAAGTGCAACCTCCCTAGAGATGGTGCCAGGGTTACCACTGCTGCCACAGTGCTAATATTTAAATCAGAAAAAAGAAAGTGATTTCCGGAAATCGAAGTCCCACACAGCTGGGCTCCTGAGTGGCCCAGCTGCTGACCTCTAGTTTGTAATGGGGTACCCATCTTAGCGGAGTCCCGGTGTGGTGCTGTGGGTTAAAGCACGGAACTGCAAGGTCAACGGTTCAAGCTCACCAACCGCTCCTCAGAAACTCTATACAGCGTTGCTATGGGTCAGAACCAACTCCACTGCACTTAACACCTTACCTAAACTACCACTCCAGAATGGGTACTAACTAACTGATCAACAGTGGATACAAATGACCCCTTCTTTTTTTGCACGTTAAAAACATTACCTTTGTGACTCAAAGTAGGGAGACATTGCGGAAATGTCTCCCTTGTTTTTAAACTAATGCTACTAATAAACTTGGCTTGACCAAGAAGGCAGGAAATGGAAATCTCGGGGCATTCCAGAAAGTCCCCTGTCTTCTCCTTCCAACCAGTGAGGCGCCCCTGGGGCGTCGAGAGGCAGAGTCCCGGCCAGAGTTGGGACAGGAATGGAGAGTTGTTCCCAGGATGGGGGACCTGAGCTTTGTCCGAGGAACCGCTCGCACTCGTCCCTTTCCTAGACTCCTACAGCAAGGGCGGCCAGGACCGGGGGACCCGGCAGTGGCGGCTCCCGCCCTCAGCTACTCACCCTCCTGCTGGGCGACCCGGACGCCCTGGCGCCTCCGCCGGAGAGCAGGGTGACGGTGGACGTGGAGCGCAGCATTCTGCAGCGGCAGTCGACGGCGGGAAGCCTAGGAGCTCCTCCGGGTGGAATAAGCGCGCGGAGCCGGCCCTGCACAGGGGGCGGCGCGCGCAGTCAGTTGCGGTTCCAGCTGCCGCGCGGCGGGTACCGGAGGGGGTTGGCCAGCGGGGGCGGGCCGGCGCCGGGGGCGGAGTCGGAGGCGGGGACCCCAATGTGCTCGCCCGACCTGTCCTGCGGCATTTTCTCCCTTGGGTGCTGACCAAGCAAAGTTAAGCGCCTTCAGCGCCCTTCCCCGTTTCACCCTCTCGGGGTCTTTCTCAGGGTGGGAAGGAGCCTTGGACATCCCCAGGAAGCCACGAGCTCCGCATCAAGGTCTCTGTCACTTGCGGAGTAGAGGTCCGCTGGTTCAGCTTCATGGCCCACTACCAACTGGCCGGCCTAGGCCCTGTCCCTCTCAGTCATCACTGAGCCCCTTGACCCCATGCCATTTGTTCAAGATTTGCTGAGTGTCTAGCACATGTCCCTCCCAGGAGCCAATACAATCGGTCAGTCCCTGTCCTCATCGAGTTTTCAGTCCCGCGGACACACAAGCGGGCCTGTCCTATGGTAGAAAACGAGGTACCGTGTACCCTGGGAGCACATAACCTGGTCGTGTTGTTTTTGTTGTTAAGTACTGTCAAGCCAATTCTGACTCATAGTGACCCTGTGTACGTAGGCTTTCTGATGACTGTTGGTGGGTTTGAACCGCCGACCTTGCAGTTAGCATCCCGATGTTTCTCTTACAGGCCTCACCAGGACTCCCCATCCTTAGGAGCCAGAAAAGGCCTCCCAGAGGCAGTAATGACTAGACTCAAGACCTGAAATACAAGTAGGAGCACAGCAGCGTAAAGTGTTCATGAAAATGGTTCATATGTATTCCATAATTACTGTGGGCAAAGCTAGCAAACACTTTGCATTACCTCATTTAATGCTCACAACCAGCCTTTGAGGAGACAACAACACCATGTGATCCTGCAATCCCATTTTGAAGCTGAGAACATTGAGTCACCAGGAATTGAGTAGCACACACCAGAGTGCCACAGTCTGACTCTGCCCCTGGCAGAGGGAAGAGAGAGTTTCAGGCCAGGAGAAGGGTGTATGCAAAGATGGCAGGTAGTCAAGAGAGGGTAATGTATATACAAGGGAACAGGGACGATCGCAGTGCAAGGACAAGGGGGTGGAACAATAGCAGAAGGGAGCAGAGGTCAGATAGTGAATACAGGCCTCTGCTTAACTGAAGAGTTTGGCCTTCGTTCTGAGAAGAAACTTTTTTTTTTTTTTTTTAAGCAGGGACTAGCACACTCTCTCTCTGCCATCCTTCTAAGCCTAGATCAAATCCTGCCTCCCACAGAGCTCTCTGGAGTCTTCCTACCACGGAACACTCACACTGGTGAGCCCAGCTGCTCTTTGGGGTCATGCCTTGTGTTAAAACCATCCATGTGTGAATATGTTCTTTTCCTAGACAGTGAGATTCTGGAAGGCAGGAGCCAAACCTCATTCCTCTCTGAACCCCCATGTGACACCAGCAGGGAAGACGCTCAGTCAATGTTGCCAAATAGAATTCCAAATCATTCTGTGAGGTTCAGTCACTTTGCAGATGAAAAAACTGAGGTCAGAATATAAAAGTGGCTTTCCTGAGGTCCCATGGCCTGACGCTCATCCTCACCACCACTGTCATCATCGCTGTCTAATTAATAAACCAAATCATCAAACAAAATGTGTGCCTTCCAAAGAGGAGCCCTGCGGCGTAGTGGGTTACATGGTTTGCTAACCACAAGGCCAGCAGTTCGAATCCACAAGCCGCTCTACAGGAGAAAGATGAGGCTTTCAGGTCCCGGTAAAGACTTACAGCCTTGGAAATCCTATACAGTGTCACTATGAGTCCAAACCAACTCAGTGACACATAACAACAACATGTGCCTTCTAAGAGTTTTATGTGTATTTCTCCTCAAAAATCTCACAGTGGCTCTACAAAGTGAATAGTGTTATTATCCTCATTCTACAAAAGAGGAAACTTGAGGCCAAGAGCATGAAGTTAACTAATGAAGACTTCCAGTCTTCTAACTTCAAGTATACTGCTTTATTACTATCCTCTTTATTTCCCCCATCCTCCCACCTACCCCAAAAGGAGGCTGTGCCTGATGGCCCCCTCCCCTCCTACTTTCATCACCCCTACTTGTGGGAGAGTTTTATAAGATTGAAAATTGGACCTACCTTTCCATAAAAGCAGGTCAAATTGTGGCTGTTGGAAGCCACCATAGATTAGCAACATCTGCATGATTACCTCCATAATAAGAGGCTAATGATGATTGTTGTTTTGTTATGTTGCTCTGAGGGAAAGGAAGTGGAGTGTTGTTCAAACAGAGTCAAAATAACTTGGCATCTTCCTTGTTTATTTATTTTATCTGACCACCCAAGATAGAGACAACATTTAAAAGGAAGGACTGTCTAGGGACTCCTGTGTCTTCTATCCATTCATGTCCTCTTCACATTATTAATATAATACTTTTCATACTGTCTTGTAGTTCATTACAAAATCACCTGACTGCTCACTAGCTTGTGAGCTCTTTGTAGGAACTGGGTCTGGTTTGCATTTCTGCAGGTCAAGTGCCTAGAACAGTAACTAGCATGTTGTAAGTGTACAATCAACCTTGATTGTTAGACCCGAAGATATG
This sequence comes from Chrysochloris asiatica, assembly GCF_000296735.1. Lineage (NCBI taxonomy): Eukaryota > Metazoa > Chordata > Mammalia > Afrosoricida > Chrysochloridae > Chrysochloris > Chrysochloris asiatica. Next base: position 14,226,846 of record NW_006408522.1, read on the forward strand.
ATCTTACAGAACAAGATTTCAACCTACTCAGAGTCAATTAAAACAGAAACTAAAGTCTTTACCAATCCAAAAGATGACTTAACTTCAAGGGTGGGCCAGGGTCTCTAATCAATTTGCTAGCTGAAGAAGTCAGAGCCCCAGGATTGTCCCACCCAGGGCAGTTCCCCAATGCTGACTGTCACCAATGATGGAATTGAATCCTGTGATTAAGCAGAAGCCAGGCTCTGATTGGGCTATAGTTCCTGCCAGGCCAACACTGGAAAGCTGAGGATATAAGGAACTGTGAGGAAGAGGAGAGTGAGGAGCCCATGGGAAATGGAGAAGGAGGAAAGAAGGGAAAGGGAAGAAGACAAGTAGAGCTTGGAGAGCAATGGAAAGGTGGATCTAGACTGGAGAAGAAAAAGCAAAAAATGAAAGCATAGTCACAGGTTTCTATAAGCAGTCCTAGGAAGGGAAGCTAAAGGAGAATTGACTTCTTTGAAAGAGGAGTCAAAGTTGAGAACTTCTGCCCCAGTCAGAAGTGCTGTGGCATCTAGCGAACTGAGAGAGATAAAGAGGGCAGAAGTGTGAGGGATAGGGTAAGGGCTCTGGTGTGGAAAGTCCCTCTCATTATTCCCTTGCAACAGGCCTAGTCCACTCCAGGAACACCAACTCATTGGACATATCCTGCTGGCTCACCAGCTAAACCAATGAATAGCTGCACCCTTCCTGAGCTGTAGTGATTGGGGGTTGGGGTGGAAGGTATATTCCAAGCCACACTTTGGACTAGAGCAGCCACCAGAGAACAGGATACTAGAACTGTCTAGCTGGCATCCCTTTCTATCCACAGTAGTATTAGTGTATTCCTAATATCTGTCCTAAATTTCTCTGCTAGAATTTTGTTGTTGTTGTTAAGTGCCGTCAAGTCGGTTCTGACTCATAGCAACTCATAGTGTGTAAGGTTTCTGAGGAGTGATTGGTGGGTTTAAATCACCAACCTTGCCAGTGCTTATCCTACAGCGCCATACCAGGATTTCTGCTAGAGCGTCGGTCATAGAAGATTCCAGATGTCTATGTAAAAGCCCTATATTTTCTTGAAATCAATTCATAAATTATACTTCCATCTCCTATCTCAGTTCCTGGAATTCTCTCTCATGCCCTCCAGGCCTCTGCTTTCTGCATCTTCAGGTGAGGGACATCTGATGGACCCATTTCCTCAGCAAAGTCTTGAACAGCAGCATTGTTTAGGGGCACAAATGAGAAGGAATTGGAATTCCTGGAGGAGGACAGAAGGTGAGTCCAGGCAGCACCAGGATTCCTAACATTTTGTGTCCTCGTCACTCTTAGGTCTCTGAAGCTTCCCTTTTTCCCTCTTCCTCTCCGCTGTGACAGCATCCCAAAGTCCTGGTGTATTCTCCTTGTTTTGAATGTCTGAGACCTAATGTTCACAATAGAAAAAGGACACAGGGTCAGGCTATGATATTACAAAGTCCCTTTGAATAAAGTAGAACAAGAAACAGCTCAGATTCACAGGGAGTCTGAGAAGCAGAGAACAAGGCCCGGAGATAAGGAAAGCAAGCTGAGAGGAACCCAATTCCACTGGCCAAGTCACCCAAATACACATTTATGAACCTGTCCAGACACAGGGGCTGGAACCTGCTGCTGGGGAATACCAGCTCATTGAAAACAATCCTGCTGGCTCACTAGTCAAACCAATGAAAAATGAGCCATTGGCAGACTAATCATAAGACGATTCATTGAACAAATATGTACTAAGTGCCTACTATGTGCCAGACGCTGGGCACAGAGATGAATAAGACCTTGCTTTCTAGGAGTTTACAATCGAGAAAGAGACACATCCTTAGTAAACTAAAATGATAGCTAACTAAGGTATTTACTATGTTTTAAGGAGCTCTGGTAGCGTAATGGTTACAAATAGGGCTGCGAACCTTAAGGTCAGCGGTTCGAAACTATTTTGAGGGAGAAAGATGAGGCTTTCTACTCCCATAAAGATTTACACCCTCGGAAACCCTGTACAGGGTCGCTATGGGTTGGAACCGACTCGACGGCACTTAACAACAACAACGAGTCCCTAAGTGGTACAGTTAATGTACTTGGTTGTTAACAGAAAGGTTGGAGGTTCGAGTCTCCCCTAGAGGTTTCATGGAAGAAAGTTCTGAAGATCTACTTCTAAAAAGTCAGCTGTTGAAGGTCCTGTGGAGTACAGTTCTACTGTGGCACACATGTGGTTGCCTTGAATCTAAATCAATTCGACAGCAACTGGTTTACGGTGTTCAAAAAGTTTAAAATGCACCAACTACACTTAACTTTTGCAACAACTCTTTGAGGAAGGACCTGAAGTCACAGGAAGGTATAGTTTTCCAATCATATGACTAGTAAGTAGTGGAGCTAAGCTTCAATGTCAGATAAAATGGCTCCAGATGCTTCAGTGCCCTTTTGAATATTCGCCTCCCCTCCTGTAATAGGGGTCAAACTGGAGGCCTATCTAAAGTCCTGTGATAAAGAAGAGAGGTAAATCTGTATAGGAGCTGGCCCTGATGAACAAGGAGGACAAAAATACAGGCATTCCAGACTGAGAGGCCAGAGGATCTGGGAATGTGCGTGTACCAGTTTAACTTGAACGTCAAGACAGGAAGGAATGTCCAGAGACACACAGAGTTGATTGCAAAGGGCCTTGACTAAAATCAAGCTATAATCTGGTGGTGATAGGGAACTATTGACAATTTGTGAGAAGGGCAATAACATAATCAGATTTACATTTACTTATGTGGTGCTGTGGGTTAATGTACTAGGCTGCAAAATTGCAGATCAGCAGTTCATCTCACCAGCCGCTCCTCAGAAACCCTATACAGGGTCGCTATGAGTCAGAACCAACTTGACAGCATTGAATAACAACAACAATATCTTAGACATATTATCGGAGTTCTGGTGTGGTGCTGTTGGTTAATGCACGGGACTGCAAGGTTGGTCTGAACTGTAAGGTCGGAGGTTCAAGTTCACCAGCTGCTCCTCAGTAACCCTATACAGGATGGCTATGAGCCAGAACTGACTCAACAGCACTTAACAACAACAACAACAGACACGCTATCAGGAGGGACCAGTCCCTGGAGAAGGACATCATGCTTGATAAAGTGGTGGTGGTGGTGGGGGTAGGATGCCGTGGAGTCAGTTTCAACTCATAGTGACCCTGAGGCTGTCAATCTTTACAGGAGCAGAAAGCCTCATCTTTCTCCCACAGAATAGCTGGTAGTTTCGAACTACTGACCTTGAGGTTCACAGCCCGATTCATAACCACTACGCTACCAGAGCTCCTTTGGTAAAGTGGAGGGTCCGTGAAAAAGCTGGATTGATGGAGTGGCTGTGATAGTGATTGGGAGGACAGCACAGGACTGGGCAGTGTTTGCTTCTGTGGTGCACAGGATCTGACTCACCATCACCTAGCACAACAAAATGGTCCTATGTAGAAAGCCTGGAGGTGCAAAGACAGAAATCTTGCATATTTATTTTTTCAGGTGAGCATCCTGGTGACTGTGTTTAAGAGGAAACCGGCTCCACCCAATGTCAGAAAGAATAATAAGAGGAAGAGGAAGTCAGGTGAGAAGTATGAAAGGAATTAAGGGCCTTCCTGAGCAGTATGGTACAAAGAGCATCTCCTTTTGTAACTCATGGGCTTCCTTGAGTCATTTAGGAGGTTTGCCTGGAGAGCCATTGAATTGGTGACTGGTCACTAAACTTCATTTGGATTGACTAAAATATGAGTAATACCTGTATTTGAATCTATGCCAAAAGTGAAATCGTTAATAATAATAGACAAGAGGAGGAGTCTATTTATTTATTTACTTTTGCTTTTCAATAAAGCAAAAATCCTGATGTTTACATCTATATGTTGTTGCTGTTAAGTGCTGTGGAGTCAGTTCTGACTCATAACAACCCTGTATAGAGTTTCTGAGGAGCAACTGGTAAGTTTGAACTGCTGACCCTGTTGGTTCCAACTCATAGTGACCCTGTACTATATAGGATTTCCTTAGAGCAGCTGGTGAGTTTGAACTACCAACCTTGTGATTAGCAGTCCATTGCTTCTTATTATTTCCTGGTGTGGCACTAGAAATTAATGCGCCAGACAGCAAAGTATTTCGAACTGCAAGGTTAGCAGTTCAGGCTCACCAGTTGCTCCTCGGAAACTCTATACAGGACCACTATGGGTCAGAACCAACTCAATGGCACTTAGCAATAATATATATATATATAATTATTTTTAAGTGCTGTCAAGTTGGTTCCAACTCCTAGTGATCCTATATAGGGTTTCCAAGGACCAGATGGTGGGTTTGTTCCATTGCTAACTGAAAGCTTGGCAGTTTAAACCCATTTGAAGCCCCTCAGCAGCTCCAGTGGGGGAAAGATCTGGAGACGTGCTTATGTGAAGATTACAGTGTAGAAAACCCTATGAGGAATTTCTACTCTGTCACATGGGGTCACATGAGTGAGAGTTGACACAACAGCACCCAACAACAACAACAACAACATATACATACAGGAAAACTGACGTGGGTCATGGTGCTATGACTGTCATCTTAGGTCAGCATCTCCCAGAAACAGACTTTGGGCCAATGGTTTGTGTGTAAGTGCTTATTAAGAAGGCACTTTCAGAAGAAACCATAAAGGGAGTGGAGGATGTAGGAAGGGGAAGAGGGAGGCAAGGGTAACCTCAGGTGAACTTCCTGATTCAGTCTAATTCTGAGGATGGTCCTGGTGTATAAATATACCTCCAAGTTCATTCTATGACAAGGCAAAGAAGCTGGGGGCTTTCTTTTCTCATACCAGGACTGGAGAACTGGGTTAGTGTTGTGTGACAGGATTTTGTGTTAAGTTAGTTGGACCAGGATTCTCCATGGTTTAGCAGTAAAGATGTAGTTTTTACCTTCCTGATGAAACCTAATATGATATAACCACTCCCATGATGTGATTTTATGATATCAGCACTTATCTGACAAGCATTATCCTACGTGTTGTAAATCTGCACTTCTGTGATGTTAATGGATGTCCTGGTGTGGTACTGTAGGTTAAACACTCTACCACCTGGTTGGTTTAAACCACAAGGTCTGAGCTTCAAACTCACCAACTGCTCCTTGGAAATCCTATACCAGGTCACTATGAGTCAGAACTAACTTGACAACACTTAACAACAAAAACAATGACGTTAATGAGGCCAGATGCAATTTACAGGATTAGGTTGTATCGTGAGTCAATCTTATTTTGAGATATAAAAAGAGAAAAAAGAGATCTGAGTTCAGAGGGACCTACTACCACTAAGCTAGAAGAGCCAGGAGTGGACCTGGGTCATTGTAAAGTTCCTACATCCAGGGAATCTGGATGCCAAGACCCATGGAGAGCTCCAAGGAATATATGGCCTACAGATGCTGAAAGGTAACATTTCTCTAGACAATTCTCTCTAAGAGAGGCCTTTCCCTAGGCACTCAGCTTGGACTTCTAGCTTCCTCAACTGTGGAAGAATAAATTTCTGTTTGCTAAAGACATCCACTTGTGGTGTTTCTATCATAGCATCACTAGATAACTAAGACAAAGTTGTTGTTGTTAAGTGCCATCAGGTCAGTTCTGACTCATTGCGACCCTGTATGGGTTCCTGAGGCGCAGTTGGTGAATTTGAACCACTGACCTCGCTGTTCTAGTGGACCTTGCAGTCCAGTGCATTATCCCAAAGCGCCACACCAGGACAGAGTGGAAGGGCATATAATCTCCCGGGCACTTGCAACACTCCAGAAACACAAGGATCCTCCAAGCCAGTGGAAAACACTCTGAAAAAGGTCACTGACATAAACTGTTGTTGTTGTTGTTGTCAGGTGCCATCGAGTCGGAACCGACTCATAGCGACCCCATGTACAGCAGAACGAAACAATGTCCGATCCTCAGCCAACCTCACTACCACTGCCACACTTGAGGCCATCAATGATGCCACCTGGCTGATCCATCTTATTGGGGGTCTTCCTCTTTTTCTCTGACCCTCCACCTTACCCAACATGACATCCTTCTCCAGCGACTGTTCCCTCCTGACAATATATCCAAAGTATGAGAGACGAAGCTTAGCCATCCTGGCCTCCAAGGAACACTCTGGCTGCACCTCTTCCAAAACAGATCTATTGGTTCTTTTGGCAGTCCATGGCACTTTCAGTATTCTCCTCCAACACCACAACTCAAAGGCATCAATTCTTCTATGATCTTCCTTATTCACTATCCAGCTTTTGCATCCATATGAGGTTATTGAAAATACCATGGCTTGGGTCAGGCGCACCTTAGTCCTCAAACTGACATCTCTGCTCTTCAACACTTTAAAAAGTTTCTGTGCAGCAGATTTGCCCAATGCAATACGTCGTCTGAGCTCTTGACTGCTGCTTCCATGAGTGTTGATAGTTGACATAAACTATTAGCATCAAACACTCAAAAGCTGGGGACAGCCACACACAGACCTGGTAGAAAGAGCCAAGAAGGTTTGCGCAGAAACCAACTGTGAACACTGTATCCCTATACTGTAATCATCCATATGCAGACCTGAATATGAATACAAATACTAATACTTGCTGAAGCAAGTATAGATTTTACTATAAAACTTGGAATGTGAAGAATTCTTTCTCTAAGTCAAATCTCCTCTTCCCCAAGTACCCAGTTGGCCCCACTCCCACTCCCAGCGAGGTTCTGATATGTCAACAATCACTTCAGGCCTCTGATGGGGCTATCAAGGGCTTCAGGCTGGAAGAGCTAATGTTCCTCTGGCCAAGCTGTGTGTCTGACCCAAGGCCGTGTGCTCTGGAGGTAAGGCACAGCTTCCATCCACACAAAGGTGCCAAGTGGACTGGCAATGATGGTGCCTTCAACATGGGAGGCTAGACGATTTCTGCTCAAGGTCTCCTTACCCTTCACTCCTGCCACAGCCTTCCCCATCTCAGTTAATGGGGATTTCATTCTCCCAGAGTAGCTCAGTCCAAAATCTCGGAGTCATCCTTAGTTCCCTCTTTGCATCTCATGTTGTTAAGTGCCGTCGAGTCGGTTCTGACCCATAGCGACAGGGTTTCCAAGGGTGTAAATCTTTACAGGAGTAGAAAGCCTCATCTTTCTCCCGCTGAGCAGCTGGTAGTTTCGAACCGCTGACCTTAAGGTTCGCAGCCCGATTCGTAACCACTACGCTACCATACCCTACATTTAATCGACCTCACTTTGCCTTCAGATCATGTCCACAATACAAAGCCTTCTCACCTCCAGGGTTCAAGCCAACATCACCTCTCTCCTGGATCCTTGAAACAGCTTCCTAACTGATCTTCTTGCTTTTGTCTTTCCCGGCAGCCCCCAGTTCCATGTCCCATTCACAGCACAGCAACCACCATGATCTTTTTAAACTTTCACTCCTCTGTTTGAACTACTCTACTGGGGTCCCAGCTTTTCGGATGAAAGCCCAAGTCTTCTGTAGTTGGTTTGTGTCTTCTCCCTTAACTGAACCCAGGGGTTTTAGGGCAGGGATTTGAATCTGTTTTATTCATTGAGTCTGGTTTATTCAGAGCAGTGTCTGGAACAACATAAACATCCAGTAAATCATTCGTCCACCACCTGTCTGTCCACGTATCATACTGTGCTGGTTTTCAAGTTGCTGTGCTGCTGGAAGCTACACCCCCAGTATGTCAAATACCAGCAGGGTCACCCACCGTGGACAGGCTTCGGTGGAGTTTACAGATGGAAAACAGACTAGAAAGAAAAGTCTGGCTATCGACTTCTGAAAATTAGCAGATGAAAACCCTTTAGATCAAAATACAATATTGTCCAATATAGTACTGGAAGATGAGCCCCCTAAACTGGAAAGCACTCAAAATACACAGCGACCGTAGCAATGAACTGGAGCTAACCAATGATGGTGAGGCTGGCATAGGACCAGGCAATGATTTATTCTTGCTGTTCATGGGGTCACCGTGAGTCAGAGCCAACTCAATGGCAGCATGAGTGACCAAGCAAAACAAATCATTCTTGAATGAAGGACTGAGTGATCTTCTGCCAGGATCCCTAGGACTTGAGCATGCTCAAATCAGTCCATCCAAGGTCCCAGCACCTCCGGGCAGGGAGAGAGTGGCCCTCTGTGTGCACGCTGAAGTCGTACTCCACTACTCACAGGATCTGAAAACAAAATCTGCTTCAGGTCCAAACGTCACTCTGACCCCGCGATGTCTGCCTCCCCCAGTTAACAGCAGGTCACCACCTCATACTGTCTCCTTCAGGAACAAAGGATGTCAGGCTGTCAGTAAACTTTAAGAGAAACCAAAAAAGGAACTGTTAATGTGGACCTAGACTAAAGGCCCTAGAACAAGGGAAAGGCATAGGGCAAGAAGGGGGAATAAAATAAAATATCTACAGCAGTAAAAACAGGGACAAATTCATTACTTCATTGATTGTGTTGCAACACATCTTGACACTTTACTGCACTCGCTCATTTCCGCATGACTCACCCTTCTTGGCTGCTCCTTGACGTCAGTAACTATCTAGTCTTTCATCAGAATAGACATTTGTGTAGCCCAGAGACATGTCCAGTCAACAGCCTCAGGCGCAAATCCCTCAATCTCTGCCCTATTCTCCCCACAGGCTGTGGTGGGATAAAGGGTTGGGGGCCTATATTCTCATTCTCTCTTCCTGCTGGGTGATCTGGACCAGTTCTTCTGCTTCCTGGACACCCAGACAGCCCTGTCCCGTCAACACCTTCTCAGTGGGGGTCACACCACCATGAGCTCTCTCCATAGTCTCTCAGCGTTCCTGTGCCTGTTAAGTCCATTTGGAGCAGATGGGGTGGGCCAGATGTGCTCAGAGGTGGAGGAGGGGCACTTCAGTATCTGCTCCACATTTGGAAGTTAATGGAGAAATTAAGTTTAGCTGGAAATCCGGGAGGATGGGCACTCAAGCTATTTCAGGTCTCAGCCCAGGAGCAGGGGCTATAGATGAAATAACTGCCCATTCTAACAGGTGAGCTGAGCAGAAGAGGCCAGAGAAACATGAAAGTGAGCTGCCATGGGGCAACAGGACTTAAGGCATGGAACTGGGTTCAGATATGGTGACCAACCTGTCCCATTTTGCCTGGTATTATCTTGGTTTGAACACTATCCATCTAAAGTCCCACCAGGCCCAGGCAGACTCGGACAGGTACAAAATGTGAAACTGCTGGAGCAAGGCCAGAACTGTGGGGTGAAAAAAGATGCTAGGGAGACTGACAGAGAAGGATCCAAACAAAAAGCCCAGTGGTAAGAACCAAGACATATAAAAGAAACTGGGCTTACCAGCTTCAGCCTATACTGCATTGGAATACCTTTAAAAAGTTCTAGAACTTACCCAGTGAAATAGGCTTCTTATGGAAGCTTTGTAGTGTATAGAACCTTCTGAGGTAGGACATTCCCACTGGAAAGGACAAGAAAACCAGCCTGGAATAGCTAGAGCAACAGAAGATACTTCTTGAAAGAAAGATCAGCAGGAAAAATCCAAAACAAAAAGGGCAGTCTGATTGGCTACTATAAGAACAAGCAAGTTGTTCGCTGGGGGAGCCATTAAGGCAAGCAATCAAGTCCCTTCAGGACAAATCCCCCTCCAAGACTGAAACTCAAAGGGAACACATGAACAGGCATATAAGTTTGCTGGTGACCATGTTGGTCTACTGGTGAGTGGAAGAGGGGGAAAGCCAGAAAAGAAGATATGGGCTGAGTTTGACCATGTTCCATAGACTCCTGTTGACCTGAAGATGAGAGAGAGAAGAGGAAGGTCTGGTTGGTCCAAAGTGTGGTGAGACCTGGGGACACCTGAGCCCATGGTCAAGGAGCTAGCCACAGAGGGCTAGAGCTGAGAGTAAAGCACCCAACTGATATGAAGTAAGGGGAGATGCACAAGAACGCCCAAACTTGCAGATAGTACCCATTTGACCTAGCCTCAATTTCTTGATGATCAGAACTTACTAGAGGATGATAAAAAAAAAAACATTTTTTGATAAAGGAAACAAGTGAAAATTGCTACAATTTGATGAACTTGACCTATACTTACAGATGTAGTAGCTCAAAATACTGAGAGGGAAGGAGTCTTCACATCATGTATCAATCCTATCCCCTCTGTATACGGGGTTGATAGGGATGGGCAACTTAAGACATTGGCTACCTAAAATGAGGAGTTATAAAGGCACAAAGTGACTGGCTTACAAGTTTTCAAGAGGGAGTTAGTTTAAAAGTGTGCAGGGGAAGAGACCCCACTGAATAGTTTTCATCTTGTCTAGATGGGTCTGGTAAAAGAGATGGGGATAAGACACTTATGATTTCATAGTGAATAATTGTTATCATGACTAATTGCAACTGTCACAACTGTAATGGTAGACGTTTTGCAACAAAAAGGGGGGAGTAGTTAATCATACATTCCAGGAACAGATGACCCTAGGACCATCAAGGAAGAAGAACACAAGTGGAATGTGGTACCCTATCCAGAGAAGCAGTGACACCAGAGATGGAGGCAGAGATTGGGACCTGGAAAGAGGGAGGAGCTGAGGAGGACTCTAGACTCATGGAAAGGGAAAGATTGAGTGCTGGAAGCCAGGAGGCAGGCTTGCAGAATGTGCTCTTTGGTTGTTCAAATAATTATATATTCCTGATTGTTTTTGTGTACATTCCCTCCCCACCCCCCCAAAAAAACAAACAGAGGAATAGAAGCAAATACTGTTGAATGATGATGCATGGAGGAGACTGCAATCATTGCAATGAAACAATGAGTGTAAAACTGATGTTCTCCCATGTAAACTATCACTCAATTCACAATAAAAACTTAAAAGAGAGAGAAAAACTGGGCTTAGAGAGAGATAAGGTGAAGGCTCTTCAAGTCACTTGGAGAGAGGGGAAGTTTCTGTAGTCAAGTAAAATTGGGAAATTCTAGGTTGAACTAAATTAGACAGGTTGGTGTGGCACTATAGGATAAGCACTGGACTACAAGTTCAGTTTAAACCATAAAGTCAGTGGTTCAAACCCACCAGCCACTCCTCAGAAACCCTGTACAGCATAGCTATGAGTCAGAACCAACTCAACAGCACCTAACAACAGCAAGAAGATAGAAATGGAGTCCTGGTGTGGTGCTGTTGGATAAGCATTGTACTGCTAGCTGCAAGGTCGGCAGTTCAAACCCTTCAGTTACTCCTCAAGAACTCTACAAATGGTCGCTATGAGTTGGAACCAACTCAACAGTTCTTCAAAAAGATAGGACTGAAGTCCTGGTGTGGCACTGAAGGATAAGCACTGGACTGATAACCACAAGGTTTCCTCAGAAATCCTATAAACAGTCGCTGAGTCAGAACCAAGCCAACAGCACTGAACAACAACAACAAAGATAAAAAAGAAGTAGGTTGTTATTTTGCTCACCCTGCTGTGTCCACCCGTTTTCTCTGCTTTGCACCTGTTGTCCCCACTCCCGCCACCAAGATGATGTGCGGAGGGCCCTCTGCCATGCAGCTGACCACCCCCAAGACCCAGGAGATCACCGGCAAGGTAAAGGCCCAACTTGAAGAGAAAGAAAATAATTTTGATGTGTTTAAGGCTGTGTTGTTCAAGAAGCACGTGGTCGCTGGAATAAACAAGGTTCACATGGGCAACAAAGACTTCATGCACCTGCGAGCATATCAGAGTCTCCACTGCAGGCAAATGCACTAGACTGCAAAGTCAGTTTGAATTGAAAGGTCAGTAGTTCAAGCTCACCAGCTGCTCCTTGGAAACCCTATACAGGGCCGCTATGGGTCAGAATCGACTTGATGGCACTTAACAACAACAACAGCTGCTCCTTGGAAATCCTACACAAGGTCACCATGAGTTGGAACTGCCTCAACAGCAACAGTCTTTATAGTAACATGTCACCAGGTCTTTTCTTTCACAGATTTGCTGAGTAGATTGAACTGTCCACATTTCAGTTAGCAGATGAGCACTTTAACTATTGTACCACCAGAGCTCCTAAAGTAGTGGTGGTGGTGGTTATGTGCCGTGGAGTCGGTGCCAACTCATAGCCACCCTGCATAGGGTTTCCAAGGCTGTAAATCTGTCCAGGAACAGAAAGCCTCATCTTTCTCCCATGGAACATTTGGTAGTTTCAAACTGCTGACCTTGAGGTTAGCAGCCCAACTCATAACCACTAGGCAACCAGAGCTCCTTAAAGTACATTAAACATCTTCAAAAGATTAATAACTATAGAGTGTTTATTCAGCTTAACTGACTACAGGACCCTTCCCAATTCATGGAATATCGATTAAAATAAAGCTAAGCCTATTGCTGTGGAGGCAATTCCCGCTCATAACCGAACTGCCCCATAGGGTTTCCAACTCATAGCAGAACTGCCCCATAGTGTCTAAGTCTGTACACTTTATGGACACACACTCCCACAGAGCAGTTTGTGGACTTGAACCTCTGACCTTTCATTTACAAGCAGACTCACTGGGCACAGGGCCTTCTAAAAAATTGTTGGATCCTGAGAGGGAAACTGGTGATGGTCTTCTCCAAGGACACATCTGCATTCTTATGAACAAGTCACCATGGAGTCTAAAGATGAGGAAGACCCCCAAGGGCTTGTGTTTACAGTTCTACTTAGTTATGGGATATCCATGGAGTGATGGAAAGACAGAGAATTAGAAGCCAGGAGACCTGGGTTCTCTTGGTGACTTTGGCACCATTTCTGTTGACTTGAAGTTGTTGCTCTGGTTTGGGGCTTTGTGTTTCAGGGAACTTTGGACTGGATGGTCTTTAAGATTGCTGTTTAATTTTGACATTCCAAAAGCATAAACACAAAACAAATATTTTCTGTTGTTTATTTCATTTATAGGCTACCATTTCCTTTAAATCTTAAGCAGTTTCCCTTCTAATAAGTCAAGAGACTGAGTAGAGTTGCAGGCTAGGTTCTTGAGGAAACCAGATTAAGACTCGTTATCGGATATTCAGAATGCAATGAAGGAAGAGTCATCCAGTCTACACACCCTGGCAATCTTGGGCTAGTCCCATTTTCTGGAACCTTCCACATCTCCATGATTGTCTTAGCTTGGGTTACCTGAGAAACAGACTCTGGAGTGGAGATTTCAATGCAGACAGCTTCAGCAGGAGTGCTCGCAAGATAGTTGTCTGTCCTGGAGTCAGGGAAGTGGGATTGGAGGAAGGGGCTGAGCTGTGGAACATTCCATGGAGAGCTCTGGAGCTGGGTTGGACCTTCAAAGTTGTCCTCAACAAAGGCAAGGGGGCCAGACTTTTGCAACCCTCTATTGACTCTGTGAGGAGTCCTGGTGTCACACTGTAGGCTAATGCATCAGACTGCGAAAGTCGGTTGAACTGCAACATCGGTGGTTCAAGCTCACCAGCTGCTTCTTGAAAACCCTATACAGGGTCTCTATGGGTCGGAATCGACTCAACGGCACTTAACAACAACAACAACATTGACTCTGTGAAGTTCTGGTGTAACACTGTAAGGTCAATTTGAGCTATAAGATCAGCAGTTCATCCCACCAGCTGCTACTTCATCCCACCACCCTCTACAGGGCTGCTTTGAGTCGGAACCAATTCGACAGCATTTAACAAACACATTGACTGTAGAATAAACACTGGACTGCAAACCACAAGATTGGCAGTTCGAGTTCAGCGGCTCTGCAGGAGAGAAATAAGGCTTTCTGCTCATGCAAAGCTTTATAGCCTTGGAAACCCTATTCAAGGTTGTGATGAATCAGAATCGACTCAAGTGCACTTAACACCTATAATACTGACCAGTCACTCCCCTTCCCCTGCAAAGGGAAGCCTACCATTGTTCAATGAAGTTGCCTCCAGTCTAGAGCAATTCCTGTGAGCAGCTGGGGAATGAAGGAAAATGGGCAGCATCCACCTCAGTGCCTTTGCTCATGTTCCTTCCTCCATCACGGATGACATTTTTACTGCGAAGTCTTTCCTTGACTCCCAGACTCTCCTCCCACCAATGATGTTATCATGCTTCTTGCAGTGTTTCCTCATAACTTCTTGTTGCTGAGTGCCATCGAGTTGGTTCAAACCAATGGCAACTCTGTATAGGGTTTCTGAGGAGCAGCTGGTGAACTTGAACCACCAACCATGTGGTTCAAACCAATTTTGCAGTCCAACGCATTAACTCACAGTACCAGAAATTCCTCAATGGGAGGACTACCTTAAGAATCTCTGTTAGACTCGATGGCTTGATAATCAGAACTCAACTAGAGGAAGATTAAAAAAAAAAAAAAAAAATCAGAACTTGACTAGAGGAAGATTAAAAAAAAAAAAATTGATAAAGGAAACAAGGGTACAAGTTCATCAAATTGTAGCCATTTGATGACCTTGACCTATACTCATGGACGTAGTAGCTCAAAATACCAACAGAGAGGGAAGGAGTCTTCACATCAAGTGTCAATGCTATCACCTCTGTATATAGGGTAGATAGGGATGGGCAACTTAAGACATTGGCTACCTAAAATGAGGGGGTGATAAACGAACGAAGTGACTGGTTTACAAGGTTTCAAGAGGGAGTTTAGTTTGACACTGTGTGGGGGAAGATAGAGTCCCCACTGAACAGTTTTCCTCTTGTCTAGATGGGTCTGGTGAAAAGAGATGGGGATAAGATTCTTATGATTCAATAGTGAATAATTGTTATCATGACTAATTGCTACTGCTACAATTGTAAAGGTAGAAGTTTTATAACAAAAACGAGGAAATAGTTAATCTTACAGTCCAGAAATGAAGGACTCTAGGACTATCAAGGGAGAAAAGCACAAGCGGAATGCAGGACCTCATCCAGAGAAGCAGTGACACCAGAGATAGAGGCAGAGATGGGAATATGGAGAGAGGGAGTAGTAGCTGAGGACTCTAGATTCATGGACAGAGACAGACTGAGAGCTGGCGGCCAGGAGACAGGCTTGCAGAATGTGCCCTTTGGTGGTGTAAATTATTATATATGCCAGAGTGTTTAAAAAAAAAAGAGCTAAAATGAATAGAAAGAAATACTGTTAACTGATGGTACATGGAGGGGATTATAATCATTGTAATGAAACAAAGTGTATGATTTGTTGAATGTAAAACTGATGATAAGGTACACTTTCTATCGTAAGGAATAAATGAATGGCTTACAAGGTTTCAAGGGGGAAGCGATTTACCACTCAGCAGGGAAAACTTTTTAACATGTAGTAAACAACATGTAGTGAATATCACACAAATAAGAATGTTTGCATAACTTTTAACTATTTAGAAAACAATATATTGTGGCTCCCATTTCATGGCATACTATTCAATTACTTTTCTTTAGAAATCACACTTTGGGAGAAATGGAAAGCTTCCAATCTCTTCTGTCTTAAGGATAACAAGAAAAAATTCACACAGTCTTTCAGAAAATCCATGTACACACTGTGTAATAAACACGAGAGTCATTTTCAGAAAAGGAAAATCTTTTTCAGAACTAGAAATCAATAGACGTATTAGAAACAAGGGAAGAAATCCTGAGAGTTTCTCAATCAGAAAACAATAAACATCTCTCTGAATGAGAAACTTTAAAAAATCTGATCACATACATTTTGTCTGATAAGGGATGAATACTAAGCAACATTAAAGGGATTTACTGCTCAGAAGGGAAACTATTAAACATACATTGAATAACACCCTAAAAAAGAAAGAAAAAGAATCTGTTACAACAGAAAAATATCAAGAAGGCAATAAAACCTACTAAATAAGAGTGAGGTCTCTACATCAGACTTGCTATTATTGTTAGGTGTCATAAAGTTGGTTCCAACTCATAGCAACCCCGCATAGGGTTTCTGAGGAGCAGCTGATGAGTTTGAACCACCAACCTTGTGGTTCAACCTGACCTTGTAGTCCAGTACTTTATTCCATAATACCACATCAGACTATCAGATTTCAAATCCTGGGACTATACATCAACAGGGTAGTCCATTTACTTCCCTAAGCCTCAGCATCTCAATCTGTAATGTAAGGGAAAGTCATTATCACTGCCTTAGCGTTGTAGGATTAATCATTAATAGTATTGGAAAGATTGGGTTATCCTTATGTGGTTTAATAAGAGAAAGGGGCAGGGAAGAGTGTCTCCTGTAGCCCTTTCTTACTGACCTATTAGTATAGTCTCAGGAATTGTTGGGTGAGGAAGGGAGAAGAAGCTGTAGGCAGCTGTACATGAGTGGGTGTCCTTGGGGAGCCATGCCCCTTGGTAGTGTACAGGCATAGAGGAGAAATGAGGTCAAAGGCTCAGACAATGGTGGTTAGACAATGGCCAACTGGGAAGATCTTGAAGAGAGGGAGGGAAGTTGAGGGGAAGATGCAAGCTTAGCTCTGGCTGTGATGCCCGAGGCCTGTTCCACAACATCATCAGTGATTTTGCCCTTCACCAGGCACTATCTTCACAAGGATCTCAAAAAACATCATCTCCACCATGCTTATTATCTCCCCTAAACAACATCCTTACTGAATAAGCAGACAGATATATCATAAACGCCAGACGTTTCCTCCCTTTCCAGTTTAGATTTTAGGACAATGTATTTATCACTCTTTCACAACATGGGCCACCACGTAGACTTCTGGAAAAAGGAAACAGCTCACATTAGAGGGGGTTAGAGAGTCTGGCTCGCCTGCATCCTGTCTCCCACGGGGCCAGCCAGGCCGGATACCCTGCTGGAAGCCCCCTTCTCCTCTTCATCCCCTCCTTCAACAAAGCTATCCTTGAGAGAAATACTCTTCTGTCCTGTTGGAGAGAGACCTTTGTCCTGCCTGTATGAGGGTGAAAAAGGACAGCATATCATGACTGGACATTTTGAACTGTCCAGCCTTCCTTGCAAATTTCAGCACATGCTGCTCTAACATGAGCATTTAACTTGTGTCATGTTAGAGATTATGTTATGTTGTTCTGTCATATAATGGTATTTTGTTTCCAACTTTATTTTGCTTAAAAACATACAAGGTCAAACAGGTCTAAACATGCCAAGAACTAAAATTTCTCCTACGAATTTTATGCTAACTTGATGAGTCGTTTCTGACTCATGGCGTCTCCAGGTGTTACAAATGGAATTTCTACATAAGATTTTCTTGACTATAATCTTCAACAGAAGCGGATCATCAGGTCTTCTCCTGTGGTGTTGGTTGTTGTTAAGTGCCGTAGAGTTGGTTCCGACCCATAGCAGACCTTGTGGTTCAAGCCACCTTTGCAGTCCAGGGCATTGACCTACAGTGCCAGTGGCATTCAAATCGCCTTGAGGTTAGTTATTGTTATTAAAGTGCCATCAAATCGGTTCTGACTCATATGGACCCTGTGTAAGGTTTCTGAGCAGTGTGGTGCTTATCCTACAGCACCACACCAGGGCTCACTTTACGTTAGCAGTTGAATGCAAATAGTTGAGTAAACACAAATAACATCCACCCTGAGACCTGAAGAACTAGATGGTGCCCAGATACCAGTATTGATCACTTCAATTAGGACCATAATAGATAGGTCATGATAGAAGAGGCAAACAATGTGAAACAGAATTTGAAGTCTTAAAAAGTCCCCAGTATTGGATTTCTGGAGATCAGAGGACTCCCTGAGACTACTGCCCTGAGACACTCTTAAAACTTTGAACATAAACTGTTCCCCGAGATCACATTTTAGCTAAAATGTGGCTCATAAAATGAAGAGAGCAATGTTCCTTTAGAAAATCATCTATATGAAACCAAGTGGTAAAAATTTACTCTAAAGCAAAAATAAGACAGGAAGGGGGCAAGGAAACTAGAGTGCTGGAATTAATATAACTAGAATGAGACAAATGAAAATGCTGACATATTATGAAAAATGTCATCAATGTCACTAAATAATTTGTGTAGAAATTGTTCAATGGAAACCTAATTTAAGGTGAAATAGAATTTCACCGTAAACACAATCAAATATTATTTTTTAAAACACTTGGCTAATCAAAGCAAGTGGTTGAGTCCCCTCAGAGCAAACCCCCTTCCAAGACTGAGACTCAAGGGGAATACATGAGCAGGCATGTGGTCTGGCTGGTGACCACACTGGTCACCGATGAGGGGAAGAAGGGGAAAGACAGCAATAAAGCTGGCACCTAAGTCCGACCACATTCGACAGACTCCTGTGAACCCGGGTGGAGACCTGGTTGGCTAGCAGGATAGCAAGACCCAGGGACTCCTGGGCCCAGAGGCAGTGACATGGCCACAGAGAACTAGAGAGGAAAGCGAAGCATCCAGCTGATATGAAGTGAGGGGAGATGCATAAGAACACCCATACTAGCAGATAGTACCCACTTGACCTGGCTTCAATGGCTGGATGATCAGAACTTGACTAGAAGAAGAAAGAAGAGGAAAAAAAAAAGTAACCCGCTACAATTTGATGAACTTTACCTATGCTTATGGATGTAGCAGCTCAAAAAAGGAAACAAATTTTTACAGTGAGGATCACTCCCACCCCCTCGGTACACAGGGTTGACAGGGTTGGGCAACATAGACATTGGTTACCCAAAATGGGGGGCCTACAAAGGCAAGAAGTGATTGGCTTACAAGGTTTCAAGAGGGAGCCTAGTTCCAGATGGGGTGGGGGAAGGTAGAATCGCCATGGAATGGTTTCCAACCTGTTGGGACGGGGCTAATGAAAAGGAGATGGGGATAAGACTCTTGTGGTACAACAGCGAATAATTGCTATTAGGACTGACTGTGAGGGTCAGAAATATAAAGGTAGATATTTTGTAATAAAAGAAGGGGACTGACTGATTTTGCAGTCCAGGAGCGGAGGTCCCTGGGACCATCAAGTGAGAAGAGCAGAGTGCAGGACCCTACCCAGAGAACCAATGACGCCAGAAATGAAGGCAGAGATGATGATGTGGACAGATGGAGTGGCTGGGACACTGGACTCAGGGAGGGAGAGGGGCTATGTGCTGACCTCCAGGGGCCAGGCCTGTGGGGTGTACCCTTTCGTTGTTTGATGATGCATGGAGGGAATTGTAATCATTGCAATGAAACAAAATACGAAGGGATGAATGTAAAACCGATATTCTTCCATGTAAACCCACATAATTCACAATAAAAATAAAAACTAAAAAAACACTTGGCTAAAATGAAATTTCCCCAGTTGAGTTGCCTCAGTACATTATTCTGGTTGACCAGTTTGAAATGGCGATCAGAATAGAGACCAACTTTGGCCAACTGAATATTAAAATCAATTGTCAGAACGACATATTTTCTTTTAAAAGTACATTCATAAGAAATAAGTGACTAATCATTATGAAGTCATTTATTCATTTACTAACTCAATGGATACCTTTTTATTGAGTGCCCTAGAAGGCCTAAGAACCTGTGTCACTGTAGGATAAGCACTGGACTACTAACCACAAGGTTGATGGTTCAAACCCACCAGCTGCTCCTTGGAAACCCTATACAGACTTGTCATGAGTTGGAACTGATTCCACAGCCCTTAATGACAACAACAACATTCAATAGGCCAAGTATTGTCCTAGGACTGTAGAAAATGCAAGGGTAGCTAAGATCACCCCCTGCCCTGGAGGAGGAGAGGCAACAGAGAAAGACAGAGCTGCATGAAAGAATCATTCATTTGGAGACCTAAGATGGTAGAAGAAAGCATGAGGTAGAGAGAATGCCAGAGAGGGTGGCTGAACTGGTCTATCATTTAAGGCCCAGATTATATAAATACAGGGTCTTGGCTGCCATCAATTTTGTCCTGAGATTTTTGTCTTTTAATTTTATTTTGGAGGCAATGGAAACCACTGGAGTATCTTAAGCAGAGGAGGCCCACTGTAAGATGTCACCAGCAGACTGTAAACACTACCACTAGATGATGAGAGACAATGAAAGCAAAGAGCATGGCTTATTCAGTGTGTATCTCCAGCCACTAATCTAAGCCATGCAAGAGTCCCAATAAATATTTGTTGAATAAATGCATTCATGAAAATCGTCCTAAAAAACAACGAAGATGGTATCTTGAGATTGAAAGTATAGGAGGAATTAGAACCTTGTGATGTTTGCAAAAGGTTTGGAATACCCACTACAATCAAAGAGATAATAAATAGGTGGTGGATAAATGATTCCCAGGCTGCTTGACATCATTAGCCATCAAGAAAATGCAAATCAAAACCACAATGAGGTATCACATCGCATCATGAGGAGGGCTATAATCAAAAAGATAGATAATAACAAGTGTTGACAAAGATATGAAGAAATCAGAATTCTAATATACACTGAGGAGACTGCAAAATAGTACAGCCATTTTGGAAAACAGTCTTAAATATAGAGTTATATAGCCCAGCAATTCTACCACTAGGTATACTTGTATAGCCAAGAGAATGAAAATATATAAAAACGTTGTACATGAATGTTCATAGCAGCATTATTCACATTATCCAAAAAGTAGAAACAACCAAGATGGCCACTGACTGATGAGTGGATGAGTAAATGGGGTACAGTCATACAGTGGAATACTGTTTTGTAGCTAGGTGCTATTGAGTGGGTTCCAACTCACAGCAATCCTCTGCATGAAATATTGGTCAACAATAAATAGGTATGGAGTACTAACACACGCCACAACATAGACGAACCTTAAAACCAGTATAGTAAGTGAAAGGAGCCAGCTACAAGAGATCATGTACTATATGATTCCTTTGATGTGAAATGTCCAGAAGAGGCAACTATATAGAGACAGAAAGTAGATTAGTGGTTGCCTAAGGCATATTGTCAAGGACCTCTGGTAGCGGAGTGGTTACAAATCGGACTGCGAACCTCAAGGTCGGCAGTTCAAAACTACCAGCTATTCCGTGGGAGAAAGATGAGACTTTCTTCTCCCATAAATATTTACAGCCTCAGAAACCCTGTACAGAGTCGCTATGAGTCAGAACTGATTCCATGGCACATAACAACAACAAAAGGCATATTGTCAGGAGGGACCAATCACTGGAGAAGGATATCATGTTTGGTAAGGTGAAGGGTCAGAGAAAAAGAGAAAGACCCCCAGCGAGATGGATTGGCAAAGTGGTAGCATCAATGGGCTCAAGCGTGGCAATGATAGTGACGTTGGCCCGGGATGGGGCATAAAGTGGCTATGAGTTGGTACCGACTTGATGGAACGTAACAACAACAACAACAACTAGGCTGGAAGAATTTAGGAGGAAATAAAGAGTAAATGCTAATGGATGCAGAGTTTCTTTTTGAAGTAATGAAAACATTCTAAAGTGATGATTGAACACCTCTGTGAATATGCTAAAACCCATTCAATTGTTTACTTAAAATAGATGAATTGTAGATATGCAAATTATATCTCAATAAAGTTGCAACCAAAAAAAGAACACTTTAAGACATATATCTGTGATTGAAAGTTTAACATACATTCACACACACTATGATGGGCAAGCCCAGAGGAGATCCAATGGGGACCAAATAGCATGACTTTGTATGAAAGCCAATTAGTCTGATTCTTGGCCTTTCTCTGAGCAGCCCCAATGGAAGAGTGAAGAAAACAAGTGGAAAAACAAAGCCAGTAGCAACTAGCAATAAACAAAGAAATCAGTTGCCATTAAGTTGATTGTGACTCATAACAACCCCAAGTGTGTCATAGTATCATAGTAGAACTGTGCTTCATAGGGGTTTCAACGACTGGTTTTTCTGAAGTAGATCTCCAGGCTTTTTTTTTGAAGTGCCTCTTGGGGGACTCGAACCACTATCTTTTCAGTTAGCAGCTGAACACATTAACTGCTTGCACACCCAGAGACTCTATAGAACTAACAACAGCTAACAGTTACTGAGAGCTTCTGTGGACAAAGTATTGTTTAAAGCTTTATGTCCATTATCTCATTATATATTACAGCATCCTTTCAGCATCATGATGATGTTGGTACTATTATAAACTTCAGTTTACAGATGAGGAGGTGGAGTTCCAGAAAGGTTAAGTAACTTGTCCAGGCAGTCTGACTCCTGACTTGAGTACAGGCATTTCAATCCTGGTCCATGCTGCCTTCCCTAAGGGTGGGGGCTTGTGCCAGAAGCAGGGTGGAGGTCCAGGAGAAGTGGGATGTGTGTTTACTGGGTGAGGTTCAGGCACCTGTGGTCTCAATGAGGGTGAAGAACTGGTTCTGTTAGTGCCATCGTGGCTCTGGATAGCTACAGCATTTAGCTGAGAAATGTGTGGTGATGATCCTGACTCTGTGTTCTTGGGAATGGAGCCGTTTGAAGCAGCATTGCATTTGGAGGTGTGGAGGAAGTGGGTAGCAGGGGTGGGGTGGGGAGAGGGACACCATGAGTGTCAGTCATCATCCTAGATGGTGAAATGACTGAGACCTTCCAACTCTAGCAATTCTATTCATTTCTATGGGATACATGTGCCAAATAGGAGTCCCTGTGAAAAGCTAAAGGGGACTCTGTCACCATCCAAACAAAGAGATGGCACATGCAAGAACCGGGATCTGGAAGAGTACAATTGCTCTGTCCGTGGTTCTCAAACTTACCATCACCAGGGAATCTTTCAATTATACTGCTTAAGAGTTTGAAAAGATTTCAGAAAGATTTTAGTCTGTCAAATTACATTTCTAATGAGTTGTTTTGGGGTTTTTTTTTCACCATTTGCATTTAACCAAAGAGATATATAATGATCAATGAGAACTTCTGAGCACCTGAGACCACCAGCCTTGCCTGGCTGGTTTGCTGTAATCCCCCAAATCAAGTAACAATGGTTTCTATAGCTGAGGCAGCTGTACTTGGACACCTGTACCATCTTTTCCTGTCAAGCTTTCCAGAATTGGTCCCCATGAGAACATCTCTAGGCCCCTAAGGGAATTATTGTCCTCATTTCTCTCTACAGTTAGGTCTGGCTTTTCAGCAGCCAGCACAGAGGGTGGGGCAGCTGTGAATTGGGACAGGATTTGAGTTCCACGATGACAAAATGCTACTGAATTAATACTAAATGGAGGCTAAGTGCTGGGATCCCACACACACCACTCCCCAATTTCCCAAAGTGATGCCAAGTCTGGGTGATTTTGTTTTTTTCAATCAAGGCAATGCAGTGGTTTATTAGAGACTAGATCAGTGTTGTCCAATAAAAATAGAATGTAAGCCAGCTTTGGGACTTGATTTTTTTTTTAGTAATTTAAAAAAAAAAAAAAAAATTTTTAATTTAATTTTTTAAAAAATTAGAAAGAAATACTTGTCATTTAAATTTAATAATACGCTTTATTGAACCTAATATAACCAAAATACTATCATTTCCGCATTAATATCAAATGTTCATTTTAATGATATCATACTACTAAAATAATGAAATTTTACGTTTTTTAAACAAAATTTTCAAAATCCAATGTGTATTTTGCATTCACAATAAATCTCAATTTGGACTAGAAACATTTTAAGAACTCTATAGGAGCCCTCTACCACTTGTCTGTCAGTCATCATACAGTGGTGGGTTTCACGTTGCTGAGATGCTGGAAGTTGTCCTGCCAGTGTTTTACATAGCAGCAGGGTCACCCATGATGGGCAGGTCTCAGCTGAGTTTCCAGACTAAAACAGACTAGGAAAAAGAAGATGCATACTACTTCTGAATGCTTAGCCACTGGAACCCTTATGAACAGCAATGCAACACTGTCAGCTAGCACCAAAATATTGACTGTTGAAAGATTATGAATAGCACCAGAATATTATCAGCTGTAGTGCCAGAATATGAGTCTCTCAAGTAAGGAGGCACTCAAAAAACCACTGGGAAAGAGCTGCCTCCTTGACCGTGATGATGTCAGTGGAATAAAGCTTTCAGGACCTTCATTTGCTGAAGGAGCACAACTCAAAACGAGGAAAAATAACTGCAAACATCCATTAATAATCAGGACATAGAATGTACAAAATATGAATCTACAAAAATTAGAAGTTGTCAACAATGAAATGGAACACATAAAGATCAATATCCTAGGTATTAATGATATGAAATGGACTGGTATTGGCTATTTTGAACTGGACAATCATATGGTTTACCAAGCCAGGAATGACATCACATTCATCATAAAAAGAACATTTCAAGATCTATCTTGAATTATACTGCTATTTGTGATAGGATAATATACAGATGACTTCAAGGAAGACCTCCCGGTGTGCCACTGTAAGACAAGCTCTGAACTATGGATCACAAGGTCCCTTATTCAAACCTACCAGCTGCTCATCAGAAACCCTGTACAGGGTCACTGTAAGTCAGAATTGACTAGATGACACTTAACAACAGCTAGGAATACCAGTTAATACCACTATTATTCAAATTTATGTACCAACCACTAAAGTTGGTGATGATGAAATTGATAAATTCTACCAGCTTCTTCACTCTGAAATTGATTAAACATGCAATCAATATATACAGATAATTACTGGTGATTGTACTGCAAAGGTGTGAAACAAAGAGGAAGGATTAGTAGTTGGAAGATATGGCCTTGGTGATAGACGTGATGCTGGAGATCAGATGAAAGAATTGTGCAAGACCAATGACTGATTCATGACAAATACGTTTTTTAAGAAACATAAAAGATAACTACACACATGGACCTCACCAGATGGAATACACAGAAATCAAATAGACTACATCTGTGGGAAGAAACAGTGGGAAAGTTCCATATCATCAATCAAAACAAGGCCAGGAGGAAACTATGAAATAGATCATCAATTACTCATATGCAAATTCAGGCTGAAGCTGAAGAAAACTAAAAGAAATCTATAAGAACCAAAATGTGACCTTGAACATATCCCACCTGAATTTAGAGAACATCTCAAGAATGCATTTGATACATTTGACCAAAGAGAAGAAGACTTGTGGGATGATATCAAGAACATCATATAAAAAGAAAGGAAAAGGTCATTAAGAAGACAAGAAAGAAGGAAAAGACCAAAATGGATGTCAGAGGAGAATCTGAAATTTGCACTCCGGCATAGAAATGCTAAAGCAAATGGAAGACACGAGGGGGTAAAAGAGTTGAACAGAAAGTTTCAAAAGACAGCTCAAGAAGATGAAGTCAAGTATTATAGTGAAATATGCAAAGACCTGGAGTTAGAAAACCAAAAGGGAAGAACACTCTCAGCATATCTCAAACTAAGGGAACTGGAGAAAAAAGAAAAAAAAAAAAATAAATCAAGCCTTGACTTTCAATTTTGAAGGATTTTATGGGCAAAATAGTGAATGATGCAGAAAGCATCAAAAGAAGATGGAAGGAATATACAGAGAAACTGTACCAAAAAGAAATGGTTGATATTCAACCATTTCAAGAGGTAGCATATGATCAAGAGCCAATAATATTGAAGGAAGAAGTCCAAGGTGCATTGAAGGCATTGGCAAAGAACAAGGCACTGGGAATTGATAGAATACAAATTGAAATCTTTTAACAAACTGATGCAGCACTGGAGGCACTCACTCATCTGTGCCAAGAAATTTGGGAGACAGCTACCTGGCCAACTGACTGGAAGAAGATCAATATTTGTGCCCATTCCAAAGAGAGGTAACCCAGCAGAATGCAAAAATTATCAGACAGTGTCATTAATAGCACTTGCAATTAAAATTTTGCTAAAGATTTTTTTAAATGGCTGTAACAGGGAACAGCTAGAAGTTCTGGCTGGATTCAGATGAGGCCGTGGAATGAAAGACATCACTGCTGACGTCAGATGGATTTTGACTGAAAGCAGAAAATACCAGAAATATGTTTACTGGTGCTTTATTTACTATACAATGGCTTTTTTTAATGGGTGGATCATGACAAGCTATGGAAAACACTGAGATTAATGAGTATTCCAGAACACTTCATTCTGGTCATGAAGAACCCATACGTAGATCAAAAGGCAGTCATTCAAACAGAACAAGGGAACACTGAATGGTTTAAAATCAGGAAAAGTGTGCACCAAGGTTATCTTCTTTCACCATACGTATTCAATCTGTATGCTAAACAAATAATCTAAGAAACTGGACTATATGAAGAAGAACATGGCCTCAGGACTGGAGGAAGACTCATTAACATCCTGTGATATGTGGATGATAAAACCTTGCCTGCTAAAAGAAAAGTGGACTTAAAATACTCACTGGTGAAGATCAAAGACCACAGACTACAGTATGGGTTGCACCTCAATATAAAGAAAACAAAACTCCATACCACTGGTTCAATAAATAATACAAATAATATCATGATAAATATAGAAAAGGTTAACATTGTCAAAGACTTAATTTTACTTTGTTGTTGTTAAGTGCCGTCGAGTCGGTTCCGACCCATTTTACGGGAGCAGAAAGCCTCATCTTTCTTCCGTGGAGTGGCTGGTAGTATTGAACTGCTGACCTTAAGGTTTGCAGTCCAATTCGTAACCACTACGCTACCAGAGTAGCAGTGGTCAAGAAATCAAACGTGTTGCACTAAGCAAATTTGCTGCACAAGACCTCTTTAAAGTGTTCAAGGGCAAAGATGTTACTTTGAGGAATAAGGGCACCTGACCCAAGCCATGGTATTTCCAATAGCCTCGTTCATACTCATGTGAAATTTGGACAGTGAATAAGGAAGACTGTAGGAGCTCTGGTAGTGTAGTGGTTACGAATCGGGCTGCTAATCTCATGGCCAGCAGTTTGAAACTACCAGCTGTTCCATGGGAGAAAGATGCGGCTTTCTGCTCCCGTAAAGATTTACAGCCTTGGAAACCCTGTACAGGGTCACTATGAGTCAGAACTGACTCCACAGCATATAATCATCACCACCAAGGAAGACCATAGAAGAATTAATGCATTTTAGTTATGGTTTGGGGGGAAGAATATTAAAAATATCATTTACTGTCAGAAAAACAAGTTTTTGTTGGAAGAAGTACAGCCAGAGTGCCCCTTAGAAGCCAGGTTGAGACTTTGTCTCTCATACTTCAGACATATTATCCTGAGGGACCAGTCTCTAGAGAAGGACATAATACTTGGTAAAGTGGAGGGTCCACAAAAAAGAGGAGGACCCCCAAGAAGATGGATTAGCACAGTAGCAGCAGCAATGGACTCAGTGTAGGAATGGTTGTGAGGATGGTACAGGATGGGACAGTGTTTCATTATGTTGTGCAGAGGGTCACTGAGTTGGAACTGACTTAATGGCACCTAACAACAACAAGAATAGGAGGTCTGGTGGTACTTGGACTGCTAACTGAAAGGTAAGTAATTCAAACTCACCACAGACACTCCATGGGTGAAAGATGGGGATCCCAGAAAGATTTACAGCCTCTGAAACCCAATACAGAGTCACTATGCATCAGAACTGACTTGATAGCAGTGCACTTTGTTTTTTTTTAAATAAGAAATATGGTGGCATAATGATAAAGCACTTGGCTGCTAACTGAAAGGTCAGCAGTTTGAACCTGCCATCTGATCCTTGGGAGAAAGATTTGGCAGTCTTGGAAGCCCTGTGGGACAGTCTTATAGGGTCACTATAAGTTGGAAAAGACTTGACAATAACAAGTTTGGTTTTGGTCATAACCACATGGGGCTAGTGGAGGCACAGCTAATAAATGCAGGAGCCATACTAGGGGCTACTTCTTCAGACTTCCTAGTCAGGTCTGTCCCTGCTGTTACACAAGTCTCCATTTTGTTCCAACACAAGTAAATGATTCCTCTGAGGATGTCTTTAAAGACCATTCAGCCAGTCAGCCATCCCAGGTGTATCTGTCTATTGATGAAGGCTGGGCTCTGCAGAGATATCATAGCAAGAGGCAACCCCCTCAGGGAAGCCAAGGACCTGATCTGGAGGGTCCTACACCCCATTCATTTGGAGGACTCTGTTCTGGCTCCACAAGGAACATGTGTTACCCATGTTTAACCAATTGTTGCTGTTGCTAAGTGTGTTCGAGTCAGTTCTGACTCATAATGACCCTGTACAGGGTTTTCAAGGAGCAACTGATGAGCTTAAACAGCTGATCTTACGGATCACTCTGACCTTGCAGTCCAGTGCATTAACCCACAGCACCATCTCAGGACTCCATTTAACCAATAGTCTATGTCATATTGGTGAGCAATTTCCTGTCTCTAGACATCTTCTTCCTCATCTGAAAAAGGTTACCAATAATATATACCTTAGGGGAATGTTTTCAGAAAAAAATGAAGTCATATTTGTAAAGCACTATGGGTGGTTTCTGGCACATAATTTGTGTTCAATAGATAATGGCTACTATTTTTAATGGAGCTCTGGTAGCGTAGTGGTTACGAATCGGGCTGCAAACCTTAAGGTCAGCGGTTCGAAACTACCAGCCGCTCCGCAGGAGAAAGATGAGGCTTTCTACTCCCGTAAAGATTTACACCCTCGGAAACCCTGTACAGGGTCGCTATGGGTCGGAACCAACTCGACGGCACTTAACAACAACAACAACTATTTTTAATTACCAGAACCACTCTGAAAAATGGCATACCACGCAACAAAATACAGTCAGGTCAGAATCAGATAGATCTTCCTAAGTTCATAAAACTTAGATACTGGGAGTTACTATTTGTCAAAGATGTCTTCTTTTCATACCCAAAGAATTTTAACAATAGGATAGTCATAGCCTGGGTTAATTTAAACATGGGCCTCATGAAAGCAAAGACCAGATGAGGTGACCTCTGAAATTACAAAGAATCGATTCATGGCTGATAAATAAATATCAAAGAGATCTAGGGCAAGAGTAATATGATAGCTCATTGTTCCTGAGTATTTGAATTGCTTTATTTTTCTGGCTGGCAGTTTGTTGGAATATTGCAAGAGCACGTGGAGTGATAAAATGTAAGGACAAGAAACATGCAGGTGTATTGCACCAGTCAGGGGTATAGTGTAGTATTGCATGTATATATTTGCATTAGAGTTGGAAAATAAATTTGAATTTATATTAAGAACACCCCGCCATTAGTTTGATCACAAGACCTTCATGAAATAGGATTCTGAATTTCTTGGACTAGGAAAATAGACAACTAGGAGTTAGACTTTTTGTTTTTATTTTATGCTGATGAAATATATGTAATGAAGAGTTTGCCATTTTAACCAGTTTGAGTAGTCAGTTCATTGACATTGATTACATGCGCCATGTTGTACAACCTTCACCATTGATGGTATCCTAAGCAGACACCTAAATCAGGAAAGGGTCAGGCTTGGATCCTTTCACCATACTTATGTCCTGGTGTGGCACTGTAGGATAGCACTGGGCTGCTAAACTCAAGGTTGTCAATTCAAACCCACTAGCCAAACCTCAGAAACTGTATACAGAGTTGCTATGAGTCAGAACCAACTCAACAGCACTTAATAACAAAGCTGCATTCCATATGTATACTGAGCAAATGATCTGAGAAGCTGGACTATATGAGGATGAATGAATCATCCCTCTGTACACAGAGTTGATAGGGATGGGCAACTTAGACACTGACTACCTAAAATGGGGGCAAGGAGGGTAAGGTGGACGCTTAGAGAAAAAGAGGACGATCCCCAGAGAGATGGATTGGCAAAATGGCAGCATCAATAGTCTCAAGTGTGGCAACAAATGTGAGGTTGGCCCAGGACTGGGCAGTGTTTCGGTCTGTTGTGCAAAGGGTCACTATCCGTGGATACTGACTAGATGGCACCTAACAACAGCATAAAGGCACAAAGTGACTGGCTTACAAGTTTTCAAGAGGGGGTTAGTTTTAGAGTGTGCAGGGTAAGGTAGAATCCTCACTGAATAGTTTCATCTTGTCTAAACGGGTCTGGTGAAGGAGATGGGGATAAGGTTCTTATGATTCAATAATGAGTAATTGTTATCATGACTAATTGTGACTGTCACAATTGTAAAGGTAGAAATTTTGTGACAAAACCAGGGAAGTTGTTAATCTTACAGTCCAGAAACAATAATGTTTTCAAGGTTCATCCATGGAGTGGCTTGTATTATTTCTCTTTAGGACTAATATTTCATTGTCTGGACATAGTATGTTTTATTTATCCATCCATCTGTTGTTGGACACTTGGGTTGTTTCCACCTTTCAGCTGCTGTGAATAAGCTTGCAATGGACTTTGGCATTGAGTTCTGACTCTGGTATCTTTTCTCACCCAGGGTGAGTTGCCAACACAGAGCATGCATGGTGGTGGTGGCGGTGGTGGTGGTGGTGTGCCATGGAGTTGGTTCCGACTCATAGCGACCCTATATAGGGTTTCCAAAGCTGTAAATCTTTATGGAAGCAGAAAGCCTCATCTTTTTCCCATGGAACAGCTGGTAGTTTCAAAATGCTGACCTTGTGGTTAGCAGGCCAACTCGTAACCATTATGCTCCTTAGAGCATGCACAGGAAGATCAACTGTATTGGGGAATGAGAGCTGGGGACAGGAGCATGACTTCTCTAAGGAGTGATCATTCTAAGGAAATGAAGATGAACAGTGATGTTAATGTCCAGGAAAAGCATTTGTGTTAGTTGCCATTGAATCGATTCCAACTCAGATTCCAACTCATGGCAACCCTGCATGTGCCGAGTAGAACTACTACAAAAACTGTCAAGGCTGTGACCTTTCAGAAGTGGACTGCACAGCCTGTCTTCCATGGTGCCTCTTGGTGGTTTGATCTGTCTTTGGGCTA
The DNA here is from genome assembly GCF_000296735.1 of Chrysochloris asiatica. NCBI lineage: Eukaryota > Metazoa > Chordata > Mammalia > Afrosoricida > Chrysochloridae > Chrysochloris > Chrysochloris asiatica. The sequence continues at coordinate 14,257,447 of NW_006408522.1, forward strand.
GTAGTCAAGCACTTGAGCATTTGTTTCATCCAGTCTTATGAAACTGAGGGATAATGAAACAGATATGACAGGTGTTTCTGCAAAGGCTGTCCTTTCAAAAGAGCCATTGTTATGGGGAATGTTTTCTCAGTTGTTGTTGAGTGCCATCAAGTTGGTTCCAACTCATAGTGACCCTATGTTGGGTTTCCAAGAAGTGGCTGGTGAGCTTGAACAGCCGACCCTGCAGTTCTAACTGACCTTGCAGTTCAGTACATTAACCCACAGCACCACACATAGAGAACAGGCTTAAAGACAGAAAGCATGAGCTGTGAGTGGCCATAAGCAGGAACTGTCTTTGCAGCAGAATTATAAACCCAGGGTATCCCAGAGAGTGAATTTACCAGTGATGTTGTTTTTCCCTTTAAATTTTTTTCAGTTATTGCATATTCACTATTTAAAAAATAAAATATTATAAGCACACACAAAAAAACATAAATCACCTAAACTCCTGCCAGTAATTTTACCTTTTTCATATGATCTTTGTATAAGAAGAAAAATCTGGGAAAACCTGCTGGCTTGAACGTGGTAGTCAGTTCCTACAACAATGTCAAGCTAGTCCTCTAGGATCCGATTTGAGAGGCTCTTAAGGGCCATTCTGCTCTGTTGTAGGGACTGGCATTCTCACCATTACAGATTTATTCATGACATATTATCATAGGGAGGACTCCAATTCAAAGCACCCCTAGGCAACAGAATAAAACTGCCCCATAGGTTTTCCATAACAGTAAATCTTTATGGGAAAGCAGACTGCCACGTCTTTCTTCTCGGGAGTAGCTGGTGGGTTTGCACCACCAACCTTGAAGTTAGCAGACAAGTGTTTAACCACTGTGCCACCGTTGCAAATATTCATACTGGGCAGATATTAGGACTCAGTGAGTCCCCTGAGATGGAAGACCAGTGTCTTATTGGCCATGAATGACCTTCGCAGGGAGTGCTATGGAAAGCACATCACAAAGCACCAAAGGAAAGATATCCAGCAGAGTTTGTAAACTGCAAAGAACTCTACAAAGAGAGTGATGCTATTATTGGTCCTAAGCAATGGGATTCTGGGTAGAAGTGCAATGGGGTTCTGCACTGAAGCCATCAGACTCATGAGTCATCATCTCTGACATCTTTACCCCTACCAGCAAAATACCCAGCATGCTCCCAGCATAACACCTAGCAGACAGTGGGCGCTCAATGAGTATTTGTTTAATGAATTAGTAGCAACAGCAAATAAACCAACAACTTAAATATCCTATAAGAGGCTATTGGTCCTAGTGTGGTGTTGTGGGTTGATGTGCTGGACTGCAAAGTCGTTTGAATCTTAAGGTTGGTGGTTCAAGCTCACCAGTCACTCCTTGGAAACCCTATACAGGGTCACTATGGGTCAGAACTGACTCGACGGCACTTAACAACAACAATAACAAGGCTATTGGTCTGTATGACTTTATGGTATATCCAAGATATTTCATGCCTGAGTTTTCCTTTTTGCTAGAATGGTAATAGTATCATCTCAAAAGGTTCTTTTGAAGATTAAATAAATTTAGATATGCCAAATATCTATAACCCTGCCTGCTACATCAAGCCCATTGCCACTGAATTGATTCTGACTCACAACAACCCGATTGGACAGAGAAGAACGGCCCTATAGGGTCTCCAAGGCTGTCATGTTTATGTAAGCAACTGGTTAGCAGCCGAGTGCTGAACCACAGTGCCATCCGGGTTTCTTTACCTGGCATATCATTGTTGTTGTTAAGTGCTGTTCATTCAGTTCTGACCCACAGCTACCCTGTATAGGGTTTCTGAGGAGTGGCTGGTGAGCTTGAACCACTGACCTTGTGATTCAGATTGACTTTGCAGTCCAGCGCATTAGCCCACACTACCACACCAGGACTCCACCTGGCATTACGAGTACAAAATAAATGTTATATGTTATTAGAAATATTCCATGGAATTCTGTGCAGCAGTTAAATGGTGTTGAGGAAATCCATTTTTACTCATGGAAAACATTCATGATAATTTATAAAGCAGGATATATAATAGTATATAAACAATTATAAACAATATGATTCCAAAATATCACCAGTAAGAATGATTTCTAGATAGTGAGACTAAAGTTGCTTTTCTTTCCGTTTTTTTTTTTTTTTCTTACCTATGCCTTTAAAAACAATGAACATACATTGTTTTGTTGTTGTTGTTAAGTGCCGTCGAGTCGGTTCCGACCTATAGCGACCCTGTACAGGGTTTCTGAGGGTGTAAATCTTTACGGGAGTAGAAGGCCTCCTCTTTCTCCCGTGGAGCGGCTGGTAGTTTCGAACTGCTGACCTTAAGGTTCGCAGCCCGATTCGTAACCACTATGCTACCAGAGTATAAGTGAAAAAATTCACACAATTTATTTTAATTTAATAAAAGCATTCATAGCCTTTGTAACAATTACAACTTAAAGTATTATCTTCAGGAAATAATTCAAAAACCAAAGAAAATATTGCCTATAAGAATTAAGTAAAGTATGCTTTATGCATATGATAAAATAGTATATAGTTATATTGAAAGATGTTCATATGTTTAAAATATTAGATACTCAAAAACATTAGCACAATGTTCAAAAGCATTAGAAAATACTTATTGATAATAAGTAAATTAAATGATATACAAATAACTGGCGTGTGATCTTGAGCATCTAAACAAAACAGAATGGGCGAGAGAGAACTAGAACAAAATAATAACAAGAAAAGAAAGAATCCTTGGCAGGGGGCATGTTTGACTCTCTGTCCGTTGTTGATTAACCACACCTATCACTTTTTGATCGGAATAGGGTAGATTCCTTCTCAGTGATTCACAAATTAACCAGAAACCCCCAGACTTATTATAACTTCAATTCTCCCATGGGAGGAGAGCTGCCCTAGGATGTAAAAATAAAATAATTAAGTATATTTAATCTGGCAATAGAAAGGCCCAAAGGAAATATAGTTTTCATTTAGGAAAACAAAGTTTAGCTGTTCACTTCTAAAACAAACAAGTCACTTGAATTCTACTAAAATGTATCAGGTACTACCTACAAACAAAGACAAATCATGAGAAGCAGTCTTTACCCTGGAAGAGGTGAAAATGCATGGAGGTGAGTGTTTTCTGACCTCTAACTCCTGGCGTGATTATGTAGGGTCAGCACTGGACTGCACACAAAATCAGCAGTTCAAACCCATCCTTGGAAATCCTCTACAGGGTCTCTACGAGTTGAAGTTAACTCGAAGGCACTTAACAACAACTCATGAAGGGAGTGACTCATCAGCTTCAACATCCAAGACTGATTCCTATGAAGTTGACGTCAAGCATATCTCCATTCTCCAACCTTTTGACCAGTTCTGAACCAGCCGTCCTTCCCAGAGCACTCCCTACCTCTCTGTCGGCTTCCAGAACTCATAGACTATAGTCACAGTTAGGGGATTAGAGAAGTAACCGGTTATAATTCAGGATCAGGAACGACTCAGGACAGCTTCTCAGTCATTTCCTCTGGCAGACCTCGCTCAGGTCCTTGCCCCTCGGCCTCTGAGGTCTCTTGGGCCAGTCTGACCTCTGCTGTGCTTGAGCAAGTGTTATTACTTCCTCTGATAAGTGCAGGGAGGCGCTCTGCTCTGGCGGTAAGCCTCGGCCTATAGGCACTCAGCTCTTCACTTCGTATATCAGCTCACCCACTGTAGCTGCCTTGCTCCACGGACTGGGAAGCCCACCACACTGCCTTACGTCAGTCTCCTGGCTCTGCTTCTGCCATTTTTGTTGCTGCTTGTCACCATCTCCACTTTCTCGGATGTTTCAGCTCTGCCTCCCTATCTCCTGGGTCTAGGGAGTTCTCAGCAAAGGGACCCCAACTCCAAAGTACATGTTCCACTCCTATCTCTTCTTCTTGGTGGGAGTGAGGTCTTCCCTGTCTGCCTTTCTGATGGTTCCTTTTAAGGCTAGCAGAATGGCAAAACTGACCAATCACCTCACTAGGGTCCCATACACCTTATTTTCTTACACCCATACACCCATTCCCACAAGGAGCTCTGGTAGCGTAGTGGTTACGAATTGGGCTGCGAATTGCAAGGTCAGCAGTTCAAAACTACCAGCTGCTCCATGGGAGAAAGATGAGGCTTCCTGCTTCTGCAAAGATTTACAGCCTTGGAAACCTTGTTCAGGGTCGCTGTGGGTCGGAACCGACTTGACGGCACTTAACAACAACAGCATTGCCACAAGTGTGCCATGAACCTTGTCTGCAGTGTTAGCAAGTTGTCCAATCCCATTGGTGGGCCACAAGCATCTTGTTTACATAGTTCTACTCCAATCATTTGGTGGGAGTTACAAGACCATAGCAACAAAGGCCATATGAAAGTGATCTATCACACTGCAAGGAGCCCACCCTCTAATAGTATAGGGTATGTTCAATTGTGAAATTCCATAGTAAGCTTCTAAAATGTATACAGGATTAATCTACAAGAAGGCCCAAGAAATATGGGGATGAATTTAAGGAGGCAAGATAGAAGAACGATCTAGAACTTACAAGCAGCTGTTCTTGATTGTTCCTTTCACTGCTGACTGATTAAGGGAAGCAGGACACCAAAGCTAATTTACAAGTAGCCCTTGGAGCTGCCAGCAAGGACAACTGTGAGCAGTGGAGCAGACAGTGTAAAGTGGCATGTCAGGATGCCATCTCAGGCAGGACGGAAACTTGCTAGTTTCCGAATCATGTCTCATCCTGGTAGTGTGCTGTGAAACCTGGCTTGAGGACATCAGGAAGACCCCAAGACCACAGGCTAACATAGCCCTTCTGGACCATGGGGTTCCCTGTACACACTCTAGTTCAACTCTAAGTTATTGGCTTTGACTTATACTCAGAGAGAAACCTTGTTGAAAGTGACCTTGAATGCTATCAGATTTCCCCATCATAAAAGAGAGATTGGTTTTGAAAGTTCTTAGGGTATGGCAGAGGGTGTGGTGGAGTTTGGAGAGGGGCATTCTGGGGAAGGAACAAGTTACCAATCCCTCCTACAATGCATCCTTGTGCTTTGAATAACTTGAGTCTGCTGTTGGGCTGAGTTTTCATTTGGTAGCAAAGACCTGCATTGAAGACTCACGGAACCAGCTCCTGTAGCCTAGGATTAAGGACTCAGGTTTCTACTACTCCTGTAGTTTGGTGGCTGTATTGTTCTCTGCTGCCACCCAGGGGACCCACTGAGAAGGTTCAGGTAGGAAGTTTAAGCCAGAGGCACTTGTTCATTGTGGTCCTCAAACCAGGAGCATCAGTGGCAAATTTTCAGCTGTACCAGAAACTCTGGGAGTGGGGCCAGTCGACTGTGTTATAACAATTCTTCTAGGTAATTCTGATAGGCTCTCAAGTTTTGGGTTAGACTGAGTAATGATTTGCACTCAGGGATGCATGGACAGATAATCAGAGATTTCTCAAGCAGGAGAAGCTGATTGTGGATGATCAAAAATCATATCCTTTTTTATAAGAACTAAATTTTACCAGCCATTTTAAAAATACATATTTATCTACTCCTCAGAAAGGACAAGAAGGCATAATATCCAGCTCCTTTGAATTTTATATAGAATTTCCTGCTTCTATGCATCCACTATTTCCCTATTTATGAAAGTAACATTCTAAAGTCCTACAAAAAACCTGTTTTCCAGTCTTACCTACTATTATACATCTTTTCATTCATCCTAAACTAATGCATCTGGCTGAATTTTGAATCCAGCCTACATTACCACATTCACTCTATTCCTTCCCAAAGACACATCCATCTGTAAGATTACAATTCCAGAATAAAAAGTTCTAAAATGTTGCACTCATTTTTAAGGTTCTCTCAGTCACTGTGCCCTCCAAGGAACCTTTCCTGACTGTACCATCGAGGGCCCACCTTGTCCTCCTGAGTCGCTGTCACACTCCATCTAGGCCTTTCTTTTAATGTGTTAGACTTCACCCCTTATTTTTCAGTTTTTGATCGACATGTTCGATCCCTTTGCACCCAGGAACTGGGTCCTACTCATGTCAGCAGAGTAGGGGCACCACAAATGCTCTCAGAAAGGGGTAAATGAATGACTGGCCTCACCACATAGGTAGGAGTTCAAATGCAGCTATTGCAGTGGAGAATTTATATAATGATCATTTAGGAGCACCAGATAGACAATACTGGGACAACAAACCTTGAAATTGTACAAAGACTCTTGGGCAGAGCAGCAGATCCCCAGTGTCCACTGATGGATGGACCTTATTTCATCAGGATCTGAGAGGCCACCAGCTCCCCCTACTGGCCACTGCAGTTGTTGGGCCAGCGCGCCTTAGGTGTTCATTTGTTCAATCCCCTCTTTAAATTCCTTAGTTCCTTAAGGATTCCACCTGAGAACCCAGGAACTCTCAAAATGCTCCCCTTCTGCAGCTGCTAAGACGCTTTTGGGAATGTCTCCTCCCACAGGTCCGAATCTCCTGTTGCCATCTCAGGAAGATGGGTCAACCCTTCTGGGTTTGGTCCCATCCTCACTGCCTTCCCCGCACACCCTCCCCCCTCCCCCACAATAAGTGGCCTATGTTTATAGTTCTGACTATTGTGGACCTGTTAAGAGAGGGAGATGTACCAGGTCCGACAGTGGAGATGGTGCCCTGGAAAGGGAATCTAAAAGTTAGCAGAAAGTCAGAGAGTAAGGAATCTCCCAGAGAAAAATTTATGAGGAGAAGACTCTCACCAGAATAAGGAACCAAAGACACTGTAGTATGAGGGAACAAATGAGAAAGGACACTCCACCAGGTCATTGGGCTCATCAAGCAGAGTCTGAGGCATATCTGGATTCGGATACCTGTATCTGTGGCTCTGTGAGCAGACTGCAAAGTCATTTGAACTGCAAGGTGGGTGGTTCAAGCTCACCAGCTGCTCCTTGGAAACCCTATACAGGGTCTCTATGGGTCGGAATCAACTCAACGGCACTTAACAACAACAACAATCTCTTTGATAAGCAGTGGACTGCTGACCACCAGCTGCTCCTCAGAAACCCTATACAGGGTCTCTGTGAGTCAGAACCAACTCGACGGCATAACAACAATCTCTTTTAGAAGCCTTCACAAACCCTGGCTTCTCAAGTGGGAAGTCTCTCATATATTTGACACTACCATCACTGAAACAACACTTCATGGGCAGTCTTCTTCCAAGGTCACCTCACTGACCCAGGAGTCCCAGGACCTGGTCACAATCCTTCTGGGACACTAAGGTGAGCAGTCTACAGGCAGGTCTCCTTTATGACCATCCGTAAATAGCAAAGGAGTTGGGGGAAGGTGAGGAAGACTGCGGGGAGAGAACGGCATGGAAGGGCGGGGTTCCTGGTACCCACAATGACCTCACCAATTTTTATAAATCCCCGCAAGTGCTGTTTACTTTTCTATGAATGTGTCCTATGGGATGTTTATATATTCTGGGCCTAGATGAAAAAACACTGAAAACTTGGCTTGGACGAAATAAACTAGACCCAGTGATTGCTTCTGAGAAAAGACATAAAAGAAGTTGAGATCAGGAATAGAGAACGTATTTTTCATTGTCTTACCTTATTATTTATCTGCACCTTTTTTTTTCAGTACTGAAAAAATAAGCTTTATCTTCAAAGAGTTTTAAAAAAAGGAAGACAATAATAGATAAATCACAAAAGGACATTTTAGAAAACAAAACTCACTAATTTTTTTTTTTTTTTTAGGAAAGATTTATATGATTAAAGAGAGAATAGTCTATTAATTAGGGGGAAAAGACGTTAATAATTTCAGGGCAGCTGCTAATCTCAAGGTCAGCAGTTTGAAACTACCAGCTGTTCTGCGGGGCTTTCTGCTCCCGTAAAGGTTTATAGCCTCGGAAACCCTGTATAGGGTCGCTATGAGTCGGAACCGACTCCACGGCATACCACCAATTCTTTATTAGGCGATCTGGTTACGAGTTAGGCTGTTAATCTCACAATCAACAGTTTGAAATTACTAGCGGTTCTGCAGGAGAAAGAGGAGACTTTCTGTCCCTGTAAAGATTAACAGCCTCGGAAAACCCTTTACAAGGTTGAGGTGAGTCAGAACTGACTCCACGGCACATCACCACCACCACCAATCACTTATTATGGCCTATCTAGCCATGTTGTTCCATTCTGTGATGTATTGTAGATCCTACCTCTATACCTGACTCCGGAGTCCTGGTGTAGCACTGTGGGTTAATGCATCAGACTGCAAAGTCATTTGAATCTTAAGGTCTGAAGTTCAAGCTCAAAAGTCACTCTTTGGAAACCCTATACAGGTTCACTATGGGTCGGAATCGACTCAACGGCACATAACAACAACAATATGCCTGACTCTGGAGTTCTGGTATGGTTCTATGGATTAATGCGCTGGACTGAAAAGTTGATTTGAATTGCAATGTCTGCAGTTCAAGCTTACAAGCTGCTCCTTGGGAATGCTATATGGGAACCCTATACAGGGTCACTTTGAGTCAGAACCAACTGAATGGTACTTAATAACCATAACAACATACCTAACTGTGGAGTTCTGGTGTGGTGCTGTGGGATAAAGCACTAGACCACAAGGTCAATTAGAACCACAAGGTTGGTGGTTCAAACTCACCAGCTGCTCTTTGGAAACCCTTCACAAGGTTTGAGTCACAACTGACTCACAGCACTTAACAACAACAACAACATGCCTGACTATGGACACATTTTGAAGTGAGTTGGTAAGGAGTTAGGATTAAGATGGGACTAAAGAATAGCATAAGGAAGATCATAGAAGAATTGATGCCTTTGAGTTGTGGTGTTGGAGGAGAATACTGAAAGTGCCATGGACTGCCAAAAGAACCAACAGATCTATTTTGGAAGAAGTGCAGCCAGAGTGCTCCTTGGAGGCCAGGATGGCTAAGCTTCATCTCTCATACTTTGGACATATTGTCAAGAGGAAACAGTCGCTGGAGAAGGATGTCATGCTGGGTAAGATGGAGGGTCAGAGAAAAAGAGGAAGACCCCCAACGAGATGGATCAGTCAGGTGGCATCATTGATGGTGTCAAGTGTGACAGCGGTAGTGAGGTTGCCCTAGGATCGGACATTGTTTCGTTCTGCTGTGCATGGGGTCGCTATGAGTCGGTTCTGATTTGATGGCACCTGACAACAACAACAACAACAACAAAGAATAGCATAGTAGTTACGAATCGGACTGCTAACCTCAGGGCCAGCAGTTCGAAAGTACCAGCTCCTCCGCGGGAGAAAGATGAGACTTTCTGCTCCTGTAAAGATTTACAGCCTCAAAAACCCTGTACAGGGTCACTATGAGTTGGAACTGACTCCATGGCACAACAACAACAAAGAATAAGGATTGGAGTTGAACCAGTTGGTTTGAACCACAAGGTCGGCGGTTCAAGCTCATCAGCCACTCCTCGGAAACCCTATACAGGGTTGCTATGAATCAGAACTGACTCGTCAGCATTTAGCAACAATAATAGAGTAAGGATTAAGTAAGGATTAAGGTGGAACTAAGGATTAAGGGTGCCCACACTTCACTAAAGGGTGTAACTCAAGTCACCGCCTTGAATTTTCCTTGGGGCATGATCTGAGTCTGATACTTAGGAATGCTTTAGCAAGGTTCGCTTTCTTGTTCTGGATCTTGCATCTGACTCAGCAGTCTGACCTCCAGTTCGTGGGACTTGTGGTCTATCACCTGACCTGACTCACCAGCTTCTGCAGATTTGCATTCCTCAGTTCCTGAGACTATGTGGATGAGGAGAATCCTCCACACTGACCTCTGAATGGCAGATTTGGAGCTTGCCAGCCTCCACAATGTCCTTGGACAGTTACGGGTTCTGTGAGACATGACAGCATATTGTAGAGCCCTGGGACTCTACAATAAGATAGGGTAAAATAGGGTGCTGACTGATATCAAGGATTAAGCAGTGGTGGAACATGGTGGGAAAGTGGGACATTTGAGCTATCTTTAGCCCCCACCTCATAGGGACCAGCCTCCTTGCCGATCTTTCTAAAATAAATTATTCATGCAATAATAAAAACTGAGGGTGGGAGAAATAACAGAAACTGCCACAGTTTTATATTGCTTGTCTTAGCTAGTGCTGTTGTAACAAATATCACAAGTGAATGGCTTTATTTTCTCACAGTTTATGAGGCTAGAAGCCTGAATTCACAGCCCCATCTCCAGGGGAAGGTTTTCTCTGTCAGCTCTGGAGGACGGTCTTGTCTCTTCAGCTTCTGCTTCCTGGTTCCTTAGAGAGCCCCATGTGTCTTCGCATCTGTCTAAGCCCATCTCTTCTCAGTGGTTTATTCTGTTTGATAACTCCAAAGAGTTAGACTATCCAAAGAGATAGACTTAGGAGTCACTCCATACCACCCTTGCCTCATGAACATAGCAAATACATACTATTCCCAAATAGTAGTATAAGCATCAGTATGGTGGTGTTGTTAAGTGCTGTCGAGTTGGTTCCTTCTGAATCTTAGCGACCCTGTCTAGGGTTTCTGAGGAGCAGCTGGTGGGTTTGAACTACCTACCTTGCAATCCAGCGCATTATCCTGCAGCACCATACCAGGACTCCAATTATAGGTATAGAGGTTATATATGTGTTATAAATCTTAATCACAGGCAGAGATTAAAATTTACAACACATATTTTGGGGAAACATAATTTAATCCATACTGGCTTTCAGCTCCCATAAAGATTGACAGCCTCAGAAACACTTTATGGGGTCGCTATGGGTCGGAACCGACTCAATGGCACTTAACAACAACACTACTATATATGCAAATTGGTAAACTCTTCTTTTTTTCCATACATGCACAGGTTTATTAAAAAAAAACAAACAAAAAACTATGCTTAAACATGTTTCTGTAGAAAAGTTCTCTCAGTAATATATTTTGTCTTAGTCATGTTATGGTGTTTTCAAAAATAAAGGATACTTTTTGTGCCATGGGAAAAATTATTCAGAGGTCAAGGCTAATAATAAACTTTTAGCAAGACTCAAGTGTACATCTCCCCAAGTCGTTCACACTTTGCACTAAGTTTACAGGAATGCTGCCCCATATATAACAGTTTTTAGATGGATCAAACATCTTAAGGAAGGTAGGGAAGACATCATTGATGAGCAATGTGGAGATATCAGCTCAGAAGGCTATAGGAACTGCTTTTGGGGATCACAACAAGGGTAATTAATCTTAGTAGATTTCATTGAAGGACACAGGGGCTTCATAGGGCCTTATTAGAAAGAAGTTTTAAGAAAATTAGAAACTACATTGGTGACAAAAAGGCCAGGAACGTTGTGCTGATCATTTATTTTCATCATAGCAATGTACTTGCTCATTCTTACAGTGTAGCAAGGACTGTTCTAGGAGAATTGCGCTGGGAATCCTTTACCAATCTACCCCACAGCCTTGATCTTGCCCCTTCAGGCTTCTTTTATTCCCCAAACTCAAAGAATGTTGAAAAGAAACACAATTTGAGTCCCTCGAGGATGCTCAAACTGCTGTTTTGATTGGAATTCACCCAATGGGATGCTGTGCAGCACTTCGAAAGACTGATACAGATGATCTACTCAGGAAACATACATACTCTATAAATGAAGTGGTAATCAAACCATGTGCAAAATCTCATCAACACTGGTGGTTGTTTGGTTGCTGTTATATGTTGTCAAATTTATTCTGACTCATAGAACAATCCCATAGGGTTTCCTAGACTATAATCTTTACTGAGGAGTCCTGGTGTGACCATAATGTTGGTTTGAGCCACAAGATTAGCAGCTCAAACTCACCAGCCGCTCCTCAGAAACCCTAAGCAGGGTCACTATGAGTTGGAATTGATTCAACAACAACCACAATCTTACTGAAGCAGACTTCAGGTCTTTCTCCCATGGAGACACTGGGTAGCTTCAAATTGCTAACCTTTCCATCAGTTGCTGTGTAGTCACTTTCATAAGATTGGTTCCACCTCATAGTGACCCTACAGGACAAAGTAGAACTGCCCCATAGGGTTTGCAAGACTGCCGCACCTTCCTCCGCAGAGCGTTTGATGAGTTCAAACTGCTGCCGTTTGGGTTAGTATTCAAGAACTTATCCACTAGTCACCAGGACTCCTGTTAAAAAACTGCAGAGGAAAAAAGACTGAAAGCAAATATACCAAAATGCCAATCCAAGTTGTACTCAGTTGATGGGACTATCCTTTTTTTTGTAAAATACAGTTACCCTATTTTATATGGGGAGGGAGAGGAATCTGTTAAGAAAGAAATAACTGAGGTCTGTCTTTCAGTTCCTCTGACTGCCAAAGAACACATGTGAGGCCTCTTATCACGTTGAGCTGTTACCCTATTTTCAGAAACTCTGGCTATGAAATGCATACTTAAGGAAGAGTAAGCAACATGACACATGTACCTATTTCTAAAATGCTTGAAAAGTTTTGGAGGATTCCAGCTACTGTATTAAAGAGGCAATTTACCCAATGTAGCTGTCATAAAGGGTCCAAGTGGAATATGACAGAATAAAAATGGTGACCCAGATCAATTCTGCCCAGGTGACATGCACAGTATCCCTTCTCATCAGAAAGGAAGAGTAGCAAGCACAAGACATAAGCCAAAGAGGAACAAAGGTCAATTCCAAGCCAAGGTTGGATGTTTCAAGGGACATGCAAGGATGTCACCACCATTTGTACTCCAGGGAAGAGAGCTGGTGAGGACTTGGTCTTTGTGTGCCTGGAGGCTATAAATCTTTACGGGAGCAGAAAGCCTCATCTTTCTCCCATGGAGCAGCTGGTAGTTTCGAACTGCTGACCTTGCAGTTCGCAGCCCGATTCGTAACCACTACGCTACCAGAGCTCCTTGGAGCTAGCATTCTAAGCAAGTTAAAAATGCCACTTTCCAAGCAGACTAATAACTTTGTGTTCGTTTAAATCAATATTCTCAGGAGGGTGAGCTCAGTAAGACCAGAGCCTTGGTTTGGCTGAGTTGGGATGTCCAAGTTTGGGATCAGAGCTGAACTGGCCTAACCAACTCCAGTATACTGCTTCCTTTGGTCCTTCAAATATGGTGAACACATAGAAGGGACTTCTTCCCTGAGCTTTCTGAAGACCCTTTCTATGTGAACATCATATTTGAGGGACAAAAGGAAGCAATATGTTGAAGTTAGTATAGTGCTGGTAGATATCCTTAAGTCTATTCGCTACTGTTCAGGCCAGTTCAGCTCTGATCCCAAACTTAGATACCGCAACTCAGCCAAACAAAGGCCCTGGTCTTACAGAGTTCACCCTCCTGAGAAGGCAGTTTCATCATCATGTCAATAGTCAAGTTGGCCATCTGGAGTCTCATCATTCTTCAACATAGCTATTAAACTAACAACTTCCCATAGAATAGTCACTTCAACAGTTCTCTTCCTCTAACTTCCTTTCCAATGGCATTTTAGTGCCTGGGTAGAGGCACCCTACAAGATGAAACATAACTGGAGCTTAACTTGGCTTGCTCTGTAGCCACTTCCATGAGCCTTCCCCAAAACCCACTGTCCCTACTCTGAAATCTCTTTATATCAACCTTCAGTTTCTAATTGCTGAGGCTGATCTTTTGTTGTTGTTTTTTAAATTGTCGAGTGTTCTATCTTATATACACATACAATATGTTCATGATTTTGCAAATCAACTTTTCCTTTTAAACCTTTCTTCAATTCTAGATTTTCAAAGGCCAGGCCGAGGATATTCTTCACTGTACTCAATAAACCAAAAGAATCCGGGGGAGCTGACTCTTAGTTCATCTCTCCACAACTTCTCCACAATTGGGGCTGGCCAGTTTTTAGTTAGTCCTTACTAATAGGACATACCCCATTTTAGGGATGTCAACTGAAAGCACAGGGTGTCTTACCCCTTCTATGGAAAGTCTTTAAGTCTAATTTTTGCCTCCTCAGAACTATGAACTACTCATAGTTCTGATTAGATTCCTAGTCTCTTAGGAGCGACCATCCTCTTCACCATCTTGCTCAGTTGAGGAGACAACAAATACCTTATGAGGAAATTGTATTCAGGATGCCAAACATACTTCTCTGTAGTCAGCTTTCTTCCAGACTTAGTCTCTGGAATCTTGGATGTCTTTGTTATTCCCTGATGCCTTCAAATGCTGTTTTTAGTGTTTTGTTTTGTTTTAAATATATTCTGTCTTTATATTTGCTCTCAGTGCAGGGGTTTAGTCTGACATCAGCTGTCCTTTCATGCCTGAAGCAGAACGGAAATCCTTTTTCAAAGTTATAGCATATAAAACAATCAACATTTAAAAAATATTAATGTTCAACATTTGATTGACTAGAAAAGAAAAAAGGAATTTACTAATGCTATACATGAGAGGACTTCAAAAAGTTTCTGGAAAAATGCCACTATTTCTTCATTCTATTTTCCCACACATTTTGAAGTCCCCTTATACATCAACATACAAATAGATAGGTCTCAAAAACTGTGATTATGTATGAAAATTTCATAGAGTAATATGTACATGATGCTAATATGTATACAAAAGTTCAGAATCCACAAAACAATGCTAGGTAGTGTTTCGAATGTAAAAACATTAATATTGAGTGGAAGAGCACACACCAAATTCCGAATAGTGGCTTCCTTGGAGAGGAAAAAAAGGGAATGAGACTGGCAAAGAGAGCCAAAAGAAAAATCATTAGTTATTTTTTCTTTCTTTTTCATTTAAAAAGGCAGAGCAGATACCACCAAATATTAACCATGATCCACAAAGTAAACCCAAAACCCCTCAATTCAAAATTCCTAAGCCATCAGATGTCATTCTGTTACCTATGTTTCTGTCTTCCTTGTATTTGTTGCTCCCTGGTAGCGTAATGGTTTCAAATTGGGCTGCGAACCGCAAGGTCAGCAGCTCGAAACTACCAGCTGTTCTGTGGGAGAAAGATGAGGTTTTCTGCTCCCATAAAGATTGACAGCCTCGGAAATCCTATGCAGGGTGACTATGAGTCAGAACTGACTCCGTGGCATACTACCAAATGTCCTGGTAGGGTGTTGAAGGACAAAGCACTGGACTGCAAGGTTGGTTTGAATCTAAAGGTTGGCGGTTCAAACTCAACAGCTGCTTATCAGAAACCCTATACAGTGTCACTATGAGTTGGAACCAACTTGACAGCACTTAACAACAACAAATGTCCTGGTGTGGCACTATAGGATCAGCAGTATACTGCAAACCACAAGGCCAGTAGTTCATGCCTACCAGCTGCTCCTTGGAAACCCTATACAAGGTCGCTATGAGTCAGAATAGAAGCAAACACATTTAACAACAACAAATGTCTATATTGGACTCAAACATATCAAAGATCTTGAAGATGGATCAGGACTAGCCATCATTTCATTCTGTTATAATGTCACTCTAAGTCAAAGCCAACTCAATGGCACCTAACAAGAATCACCCAATGAATGCTTATCTTGATGATAGTAAAGTCATGGCGCTAACGCTTCAGTTGGCTTCCTAACGTCTAGGGAGCAAGTTCTGGATAGATTCTGCACTCCTGAAAACAGCGTCCTTGTGTGACGACCAGTCTGGGAATGCAAGGCTTCCATCCTGTACTCCTCTTACTACTGGTGTTGACCACCCTAGTTCTCTTGGGCCCACCTACCATCTCATGGGGCTGGGAAGACTACCCAATTTAGTAAATATGAAGTCCAAGTGCATTTTACACCTTGATTTTATACTCTAGGAGCCATGACACACACAGACAAATAAAAAGAATTTGCCCTGAAAGGAGGAGGTGGTATAGTGAGGGATTCATTTCCTCTAAGACCCAGTTTCAAGAAGCAAACCTGGTTTTGGAAGCCGTGCAGAATCAGGAAGAAATGCTTCTTAGGAGGTCCAGTGTTGTGGATTATACGTAGGCCAGAGAGATGGAGGCAGTTCTGGTCTCTTGTGTCATTATCCAAAAGTTCCTCGCAGAAGACAGACAGGCCCCGGACACCTCCTTCTGGATGAGCCAGAGCCTAAGACAGAGCTTATGGCATGAGTCTTTTTCCGGTCCTGTTCCCTATGCCTAACTCTGCAGAAAGCCCTGTCCCTACCTCCAAAGAGGCTCAGTATTTGTGCCCAGTGATAGGCTGGGAGCCACTGGAGCTAGAGGAAAAGCAAGGTGGCCCCAGCCCCAGAGATGGAACCAAGTAAACCAAAGAGCTCTATCAGCCGGTCCTTTGAAAGGGAGGCATCTGGTTTCTCTTCATCCTCAAGCCTTTTCCTGGAAAACACTCCTGTCCTGGACGGGCCAGAAGATCCAGAGGCAGCTGGGAGCCAATGTGGCCGGTTGGCTGCATGCAGTAGGCAGGAGGGGGCTTTGCAAGAAAGAGCAGGCTGTCTGTCTGCCCTTCATGCCGGCCTCATTCTCAGAGTGCAGACTTGGAATCCATGGTTGGGGCAGCTGTGATCTCAGACAAGCCAGCAGTCATTGTACTTTGTGTCCTTAGCTGGGGGATCAAGATAATTTCAGAGGGGCTACAGCGTGGGAATGACTGAGAACAGGGAACTCATGGGCTGGTAAAAGCAAAAGAGCAGGGATGTGATCCTAGCTCCACGAAGGACTAGTTAGATGCCCTGGTAAGCTTATTTATCTTAGTCATTTAGTGCTGCTGTCACAGAAATACCACAAGGAGACGGCTTTGACAAACAGAAATTCATTCTCTTAGGAGGCTAGCATTCTAAATTCAGAGTACTAGCTGAAGGGAAAGTCCTTGTCTCCTCTCAGTATCTGCAGGCTCAACATTCCTTGGAGATTGCCATGTGTCTTAACATCAATTGTTCTCCGGATCTAAGAGCTTCACAGTGCTGGGACCCCAGACCCAAAGGATGCACTCCACTCCCGGCTCTTCTTTCGTGGTGGTAGTGGGCCCCTCTTTTTCTGTTTGTCTCTCTACTTTTAGCTCTTTAAGATATAAGATGTTGCATGCCACACCCTTGGGAATCTCCCATACATCAGCTCAGGGTTGTGATGCGATTAAGGAGCTCTGGTGTAGTGCTGTTGGAAAAGCACAGGATTGCAAAGCCAGTGGTTCAAACCCACCAGCTACTCCTCGGAAAGCATATGCAGAGTCGCTATGAGTTGTAACCAACTCATTGGCATGTAACAACACCCTATCCTTAATTCTTTTATTGGTTCAATACATCAGATTACAGCATGGGACCATCATATAAGTGCCAAACCACTGAGAATCATGGTCCAGCCATGAACATGTTCTTTCTGAACATGTTCCTTAACATGTGAAAGAGGATAACACAACTCACCTCTTGGGTTTAGATGAAATCCGATAAAGGTATGAAAGTTCCTGACCCACATGTGCTCTAGCTTCTGCCTTATTGAGAGATTTTCATCAGTAATTAAGAATCATTCCCATTGTCCCAAAATACCACTGGGTCCTCACACAGGGCCAAGTTGATTAGTCTTTGTAGAATCCCTGCGTGGAGTTCAGAAGGGATGCTTTCTGTTGTGAGGATGGTGGACTGGTTGCCTAATCCATGCACACACAACCCCAGTCCAGTGCACGTGGCATTAAGGTGTCAGAGACCCATCTCCCATCGCATGGTAGGGTTAGGGTTAGGGAGTTGCTGGAAGGCACGGGCATCCTGATCCTTCACAATGAGCTTCTATGCCCTGAAGTCCAGCTGATGTTCTCCACCCTGGAGCACACTCCTCAGAATTCAAGGTCCACTCCCACTGTGACCCTTCCTCTGAGCCTTTACTGAAGCACCAAGACGATGCAGCCACATCCAGGAAGGTAGCCCACTGCTGTCCAACCCAACCACCCAGGACTCTAATGAGCTCTTGTTGTTAGGTGCTGTCGTCGGTACTCATAGAGACCTTATGCACAGCAGAATGAAACACTGCATGATCCTGGGCCAACCTCACTACTGTTGCCACGCTTGAGTCCATCGATGCTGCAACTTGGCCAGTCTATCTCGTTGGGGGTCTTCCTCTTTTTCTCTGACCCTCCACCCTACCAAACACGATCTCCTTCTCCAGTGACTGGGCCCTCCTGATATTATGTCCAACGTAAGAAAGATAAAGTTTGGCCATCCTGGCCTCTAAGGAACACTCTGGCTGCACTTCTTCCAACACAGGTTTGTTGGTTCTTTTGGCAGCCCATGGCGTTTTCAATATTCTCCTCCAACATCATAACTCAAAAGCATCAATTCTTCTATGGTCTTCCTTATTCACTGATCAGCTTCCACATGCATATGAAGTTATTAAAAATACCATGGCTTGGGTCAGGCACACCTTAATCCTCAAGCTGACATCTTTGCTCTTCAACACTTTAAAAAGTTAACGCGGGTTAAACAGTTTTATAGTGACCTCAGTCAACAGTGTTCCATTATGGACAATCTGCTGATTTATTTCAGGTTGCAAGTACAATAAACCTATTATGAAATATGCATTAGACCATGAACACTACTGCTACATGTTGTTAGAGAAGAATGTTTTTTCACAAAGCAGTCTGAGAGTTGAGAGGACAAATGTTCCCCAAGAACCATCCAAACTAGGGCACTTTCTGATGCTACCCAAGAGCCACCTTTCATAGTGAGATGGCAGTGAGACCTGGTGACTACCCAGAGCAAACCATCCACTGTCATCAGACTCAGAGACAGGAAGTTAGCATAGGCAGCATCACAGTGTCTAAGGCAACGAGAGATGCAAAGATCACAGCACAAATGGCTCCAAAGACAGCCAGATTAGAGCGCAACTAAAACTCTGGTTAGCCAAGTTTGAAGTCTATGGCTTCAGAGCCTGCCTTTGATTGCAGTGCTGAGTGAATGCAGGCAGCAGGCAGTTGGCTTTTGGAGAAACCCACAACCTAAGGGGAAATCTAAAAAACAGCAACCAGAACACCTTGAAGGTCTCTAATATAGGGGGTCAAATTAAAGATTTTCGACCTTAACCGCATGATGGTTTTGGTGAGAGGCCTTCCTAGAGTAGAGTGTGAACTTGAGACAGGCTCAGACTCAAATCCCATCTCTTCTACTCCCCCCTCTCCACTTGCCTTGGTTGTCTTAGCTGTACACTGCAGTGACAAGAGAACCCGTTCAGGGTTGTAGGATCACATGAATCAATACATGTGAAAGGTTTAGAATGATGCCTGGTATGTGGCATTATGTATGTCAGCAATGCCTGGTACATGAATCAATGCCTAACATACATAAAGGATGTCAACAATACCTGGTGCACTGCATGTAAGTTCTCAACACACATTTGATATTACATCGTAGATGTTGTTAAGTGCCAAGTTGCTCCCCTTCTCATAGTGAACCTGGATAGGGTTTACAAATAACAGCTAGTGGGGTTTGAACTACCTATCTTGTGGTTAGCAGTCCAGTGCTTACCGACAGTGCCACACCAGGACTCCAAATTGTAGATGGTCTCAGGGAAAACTGCTAGTACTATTAATAGAGAGTAATCAAAGTATAGGAGAAAATAGACAAATTTGGTATATTTTCATAGATTAAATTGTATCTCCTCCCCTGCCCCCCGCAAGAATGTGCCAGTTTAGCTTGGTCATGATTCTCTGTGGTTTGGAAGTTATGTAATGATTCCCCATGATATGATCAGATGTGATAAACCAATAAGAGGAGAGAAGCAAATGGAAGAAATGAAGTAAAAGAGCTGAACAGAAAATTTCAAAGGGAAGCTCAAGAAGACAAAGGCAAGTATTATAAAGAAATGTGTAGACCTACCCAAAAGGGTAGGACACACTAAGCATTTCTCAAGCTTAGGGAACTGAAGAACAAATTCAAACCTTGACTTGTAATACTTAAGTATTCTATAAGCAAAATATTGAATGATGCAGAAAGCATCAAAAGACGATGGAAGAAATACAGAATCACTGTACCAAAAAGAAATGGACAATGTTCAACTAGTTCAAGAGGTAGCATATGATCAAGAGTCAATGGAGCAAGAAGAAAGAAGTCTAAAGTAACTGAAGGCATTGGCAGAAAACAAGGCTCAGGGAATTGATGGGATACAAATTGAAATCTTTCAGCAAACTGATGCAGCACTGAGGGCACTTATTCATCTATGCTGAGAAATTTGGAAGACAGCTACCTGGCCAACTGATTGGAAGAGATCCTTATTTGTGCCCATTCCAAAGAGAGGTCATGCAAAGGAATGCGGAAATCATCAAATGGTATCAATATCACCTGAAGGAAAAATTTGAAAAACAATTAAAACCAGCTGCGCCAGTACATTAACCGAGAACTATCAGAGGTTCCAGCCGGATTTAGATGAGGATGTGGAAAGACGGATATCACTGCTAGATATCAGATGGATTTTGGCTGAAAGCAGAAAGATGTTTACCTGTGTTTTATTGACTATGTAAAAGCTTTTGGCTGTGTGGATCATGACAAACTATGATTGCAGAAAATGAGTATTCCAGAACACTTAATATAGACCAAGAGGCCGTTTTTCAAGCATAATGAGACACTGAATGGTTTAAAATTAGGAAAGGTGTGTGCCAAAGTTGTAGTCTTTTGCCATACTTATTCAGTCTATATGCTGAATAAATAATCTGAGATTTATGCCCCATCCGTTCCCTCCCCCACCCCAAATTAGGCATTATTGCTGGATGTCTTTCTGAACTGCCTTGGTACATTTTCTAACCTTAATAAACCCAGCCAGGCGAAGAGTCATATGCTTTGCTGACGGATAACTGGACTGGGCCTCAAGTCACCCATGCATGTGAGCACTGATCTTTAGCACCATGTCTTCAGATCCCCAGACAATATTTAGAATGTGTGGCTTTTTAGCAGTTAAGCCCCTGGTAGGAAATTGCTTTTGCATCCTTTGTTTCTGTCATTTGAAAACTTAGAAAACTTTGTGGCTAATTACAGTTTTCCAACAAAGACAAGATCACTGTAACTATCCCTAAGTTCAAAGAAGAAATGCCAAGAATGCAGCGGAAACTAGTTGCAGGTAGAGGCAGTGTTTCCCTTTGGGGTCTCCTAGCCACATTCTTCCCTCTGGCCTGAGGAAAACCTCCCTCAGGATCTCTAGCTCCACCTTTACCCCCTCACCCTCCCACCCCCTGAGGATGCTGATGCTGAGGCCAAACAATAGGGGCGTAACTACAGATCCAGAGTCCTGGTGTGGCGCTGTGGGCTAATGTGCTGGACAACAAGGTCGGAGGTTCAAGTTCACCAACAGCTCCTTGGAAACCCTATACAGGGTTGCTATGAGTCTGAACTGATGGCACTTAACAACAAATACAGTTCTAATCAAGGAGGTCTTTACTATATGTAAATTATACATCAATAAACAAACTTGAAAAAAAGGCAGAAAGAATTTATGCAAAGCCTTTGAGAAGTAACTAAAATTAGATAATCGTATATTTGTGATGTCACTTTAATTACTAAAAGCAGGGAATCAGCGGCTGCAGGGTAGTTGAGTGGATGAGGGGAGTCGTGAACTGCGTTCAGGAGCTGAAGTCTGGGAACCTGTGTTCAAGACCTTCTCATGCTATGAGCAGAGAAAGCATCCTACTTACAACTCAAAAGGCCTAATGCTTAGGGTTCTTCTAGAAGTAAGGCAGATTGAGGAAACCCACCAGGGCTGTCGAGGTTCTCGTAAAGTACAGCACGCACCAGGAAGGCATTAGCCACAGATTTGGAAAACCATCCAAATCTTGAGCAGCTGCAGCCATAGAGGAGCCGGCCTGACAGAACCATTGTTTGAAAGGAGGCACGGAGGAAGAAGCAATAGGGCAGGCAACCCCAATCTAGGGATGCCTAGATTGCTGGCTGCTCCCACCAACTGAATCCAATAGCAGGAACCCAGGGGGTCAGTTGGGATCAGCCTCCGGAGTCTCTGAATCTGAGGGCAACTAGTCTGTGCCATATTGGTACGGAAGCTTTCATTACCGGTAAAATGGAGGCTGTGGTACTTGCTGTGGATCTGGTGTGAAATCAAGAAGAAATGTGTAAACTGTAATTACATTTTCGTTTAGGCACACGGAATAGACAGGGGGTGTCTGTTTCCTCCTAGTTAATAACATTGAACATACTTCCTCCTCTGCCATATTCTGGAAGTGGACTGTCTGGACTTCTTGTAACATCACCACCATCCAGTCATTCTCCTAGTTTTCATCACTGAGCCACACAGCCCCTAACCCCACCCCATCATCGCCACCTCAATTCTCTATTTTAGAAACCATCCCACCAAGTTTCACCCACTCCAGTAACTTCCTGTCATTCACCTTGGCAGAGCTTTCTTGGAGTAAGGGAGTCAAAATGATACAGTCGGAATTCCAGTCAGGTAACACTTTATTGAAAGGCAATCTTACTTTATTATATATGAGTTCACTTATGTGGCGGGAACTGTAGTAAGAACGTCTCTTGTCCATGACAATACAAAGCCACTAACCTATACCTGAAAGTAAAAACCCAACAGAATGAATCTATTGGTATTGGTAGAATGATACTCAGAAGCAAGAAAAAAAATTATGAAAGGTATATGATTGTCTCCTCAGTACTGCATTTGGCCAGGTACTTGTTTTTATTAAATAAAGTCCTTTTCTTTTTAAGCTCGCCAACAGCACACTCCTGAGCAGGGTTAGTTCTTAAAGCAATAAACAGCGGGGAGGAATATATATAATTAAATGAAAGGATGGCCGCATGTTAGAACTGGAAAAGGCTTTGGCCCAAATTGTGGTTTTAGCCTCAGACTCGGAGAGTGGTTGCTCTGTCAAGATCACCAGGGTAAGGAGATGATCGGGACCGAAACACGCCCCTGTCCAGTGTTCTTCCCATGCCACTATAATGTACGCATCCAGCTCACTGCCTACTCTACTACAATGTAAGAGAGCATGTTTATTAACATTTTAAAGAGAGGGGGGCTCCAGCGCTGGACATGGGGATGCACAGCCTGCATCAGTTGGTTTGCCAAGCTCCAGTGTGGGAGGGATTGTTAATCTGTTTTATCCACTTCTGTATTTTCAGTGCAAAGGGCTATGTCTGGCATATAGTAGGTGCTCACTAAATCTTTTCTAGTGAATAAACGGCTAAAGGGAGCGATCTCTCCATATACCAATTTAAGTGAAGAGAGGTCAAAACCATTCCCCTGCTAGGACAGGATGATAGGGACCCTAGCAGAGGTGGAAGAAGGCTTGGCTCTCCTGCTTCAGGGGTCTCGTGTGTGTGTGTGTGTGTGTGTGTGTGTGTGTTGGGAGGAAAGTGATGCTCACCCTCTTACACTGGGCTGGCCACTCAATCCTGTTGGATGAGCCCTATCTTAGGGTAGGTCCTCGTCCCCTGTGGTAGGTCATGCAGCCCTCTGGTCCATAGGGTTCCCATCTGTCAGGATTCTCGGGGACCGTGCTGAAGCTCTGCCCAGATACATGCACATGCATGCAGGGTTCTTCCCCAGTCATGGCACCACTGAGCTGCCTACCCCATGCCCTGCCCGGAAAGCCACACTGAAAGAGTGTGTGTGGGAACTCTAAAGGGTCAAGATGAGACCAGGAGGGTCCTGAGGAAGTTCTGTGGTACCCAGCATCCTCCCAATGTCATGTAGTCCCTGTAACTCTGCCCAAGCCTTGCAACTTTCCCCCCCCCCCGACTCCACTGATTCCCAGTCACCTTCCTTGTACTTGGTGCTGGCCCAAGTCCCTTTGTCCTAAGAAGTTTTCTGCTTAAACAGACCCACCTCTACCTGATCTGTTTCTTTCCTCCCACCATAGACACAAACCTGAGCTCTTGTTCCATCCACTTGTGTAGACATCTTCCCAGCTTTTGAGACCTTCTCTTTCTTCTCACACCAAACCCAATACCCTCATACACCTACATATCTTTTCTCCTCTTTATTTTATGAACCTCAGTGGATACTTCCTGCCTCTTTCTCATATCTAAGCCTAGGAAGCTTGTGCCCCATACTCTCTACCCACTGCCCTGTCACCCACAACCATTTCACCCAGGGCCTGGCACGGGAAGAGGGAGGAAAGGACCAATAAGAAATGACAATAGGGCTCATCCTTCCAGAAACTGTATCATTCATTCAAAGCCTTACAAATCTCTCCATAGTTCCTGACACTGTAATTCATGATTAGGAATTAATCTCAGCAATGGTTCAGAAATTAGAGCAATGTCCTAGACAGCATACGTAACCAAGACCGCAGACACAGCCCACAGACAAGAGTGATCTCTGGCTTTCTCTGCCTCTACTGGCAAGTTTCTCACTAAGACTACTTGCAGTTCCATTCTTGGCACTAACTGTCCATGATCTCAAAGGCAATTCATTTTTCCCATCTCTCAAGTTCCAAAGTGGTCTTTAAATCTTCTCTTACCTCCGCTTTTTAACACTTAAAAACTAGTAGCTTCATATTTTAAAAATAATACTCAGTAAAGATGTGTGAACTTTACAAAGAAACTGTCCTACCAAACCTTGGTAGCATTCCGAAATGGAACAGTGGCCGTCCACGAAAAGATCTGGCTTAAAACATCTACAACCTACACACCATCCCCCCCACCCCGCACCATGGCTATTAAATAATAACACGCATTTTGGACCCTTTTCCTTGGCAGGGGTGGAAAAATGGAGGCAGACGCATGTGGCGGCGGCCAGCTGTACATAATGGAGTCATCATTTACCAAATTATATTTTTCCAAACACCCCAATGGGTGGTAGCTCCTGTGTCTTAGACTTGTCAACATTTAAAAATGCAGTCTAAGATAGAGGAGCTGTCCTCATATTTCGAGCCTCTAAGAAGTTAAGTACATTAAGGAATCGGCACATTCTAAGAAGAGGCAATGGGTCTTGACTCCGGACGGACGCTCCTGTGCCTGCCTCCTGCGTGGTGCGGCTGCAGCGTCCCCATTAAGAATGTTGGACCACTTCCACAGCCCGGGAGTGGGCTCAGATCTGGCTGGTGACGGTGCTGTCCTTGGGGAAGGTATAGCTCAGGGGTGCCTCATAGAGGCTCCCCCCATCAGTGCTGAGGTCATCGTCGTCATCCATGTCGTCCCGCATTTTACTCGGGAACTTTTTAAGTCTGCGGAATTAACAGAGACATGGTTGTTGGACTGGGCGACAGGCGATAGGTGTGCTTCGCTGAGTGACTGGGGTACGGGCACGCGCACTGCACTGAGTGGCTGGGGTACGGGCACGCTCACTGCACTGGTCCGCCCCTTGAGCACCCTTCAGCACAGGGCCCTCATGTTTATAAAGTGGGCCGGGGAGGGATGGAACGGGATCCGTATTATTGATTTTTTTTTCCCTTTTGTCTCAGACTCCAGTGTGGCTTAACTCAGGGCTGTAACTGATCCTGTCTTTAAAATTTTGGTATTTTGTACATCATGGGCTGCTTGCAATAATTTGTCGTTTTTAAAATACGGCCTTAAAATATGTCTTGATGACTGAGGTTTTGGCATCCCCTTATGTTTTGTGCCCCAGCCAGCCTTGGGGTCCAGTGCCCAGTGAGAGACTCTTGTTTCACCAGATTCTCAATCAGCCGAAATCTTCTGTCCATTTATACCAAAACTGCCTGGCCAGACTGCTGAAGGCAAGCAGGCCAGCACAGCGCCCCCTTACGGCCAGCCGATAGGGACTCCTCAGCTCTCTGGATGAGCATGGACCTAATCTCACTGCTTGACACCAATACCTTGGCAGTGACCTAGCCCTCATCCTTAGGACCAGCAGGAGAACTTCAGAGAACAGTTCTGTCCTGAAACCAGACCAGGGCTAACCTATGACACACACCAAAACGTTACCTTATTTCTACCCAAGTCAGGTAAAATCAGGTGATAAAAGTGCTGGTCCAAGAAGTGCCCCTCTCAGATGCCATCAGCTAGTCTGAGCTGCTCAAAGTTTCAATAAGGACAATGCCTGTTTGCACAGCTGACATGGAGGTCACAGGTAAGGGCCTACTGAATATATGGGACCAGAGCCACCCTCATCTCTAGAATGGAATGATTTTAAAAGGTGTTATGGGAGGAAGCGTGGGCCCCCGTGGGGTCCCCGTACGAGCCCACCTTAGGTCCTTCTTCATGGAACTGAGCTGGCCCTGCAGCTGCTCATTCACATCCATCTGCTCCTCCAGCTCCCTCTGCAGCTTCTTTCTGGAACTTTCCAGTCTGTCGATTTCCTCCTCAGCCGCCTCCACCTGCCGCTTCATTGCTTTCAAGCGCAAGCTGAGCTGCGGTATGAGAGAGGGTGGGCTGAGTGCTGGCTGATGGGCCAGCTTGGCTGAGATGGAGAAGAGTCCCAGCCAGGAGACCCCAGTGGTTCACACACCGTGTCTTCACCTAACCATAATACAGGTACAGGGGGCAACCAGTCTCATGGGGAAATTAGAGCTCGGACTCTAAGGCAGACAGGCTACCATTTAAAAGCCAAGCTCAGGATTTAAATTTTACTGGCATCCCCTACCAAAGGAGGCCAGGAAACCCCCAAACCCAGCCCCATTCTATGATGGAATTGGGTGGCGTAGGAAGAATCATCAGCCCACCAAAACTCCGGGTGGGGCCTGTCCTCTGTCGTGCGTCTCCAGCCGGAGACAAATCTCAGCTGCAAATGGACTTGCAGCGGGCCCCTCACCTGGTCCTTCTGGTCAGTCAGTGACAGGTGCTCATCATCCACCTGCATCACCAGCTCCTTCACCTTCCGCTCCAGTCTTCGGTTGTTGAGCTGGAGGCTGGTCCGGTCCCTGGAGGCGCGGAGGAAACAGAACCAAGGCCCCTGTCTCTCCCAGCCTACAGGAGGATTAGGACCAGGCTAGGGAGGAGACAGAGCTCCAGCCAGGGGCACCCAGAGACTCAGGACCAGGGCGACAGACACAGGCAACTGAGCAAGACACATGGGGAAGCAGGGCTCCGAGAAGGAAGTGACTTGTCCAAGGTCAGGAAGCTGGTGGGGGACTGAGTTGGCCCTGGAACCTCCCTGAGTCCTTCCAGTCCTGAGCTGCCTTTTGTAAGGCAGAGGGTCTCTTCCAAACTATAAATACTGCTCCAACCCAGGCCCTAAAAGTTCTACTGAAAGCAGATAATGGAAAAGGGACACAGATTCACAAACACACACCTTTCTAGGCAGGGGACCATCTCTCTCTCTCTCTCTCTCTCTCTCTCTCTCACACACACACACACACATACACACACACCCACCCACCCCCCAAGGTGAAAGGCCATTAGTAAGAACCCAGGTTGGTCAACTTCCACCTAGTACTTGCTAACTGCAGAATTGCAGAAGCCCTGGTTGGTGTTCAGCGGTTAGTTTAAGCATCAGCTGCTAACAGAGAGGTCAGTGTTTTGAATGTTCCAGTGCTCTGGGGGAGAAAGGTATGGCAGGCTGCTTTCATAAATACTTCAGCTTTGGGAATCTTACGGGGTTCCGTAAGTTCTGTTGTGTCCTATAGGGTCACTGTGAGTTGGAGCCTATGTGACAGAACAGTAACAGGGTTGGTGTCTTATTGTTTTTGCAGAGAATCTCTGATCCTACAACTCTCCTACCACCTGTGGACAGACCTGCCTCATGTCTTACTTCTTTGTCTGAATACACGTGGCCACGAGGGTAGAGTTAGCCCCCTCACCTCTAAAGCACGATTCCATCAAGGGCAATGTTGTTGTTGTGTGCCATAGAGTCGGTTCCGACTCATAGCGACCCTGCATAGGGTTTCCTAGGCTGTAAATCTTTACGGGAGCAGAAAGCCTCATCTTTTTCCCACAGAACAGCTGGTAGTTTCCAACTGCTGACCTTGAGGTTGGCAGCCCGACTCGTAACCTCTATGCTACCAGAGCTCCTTATCAAGGGCAATACGTCAGCTCAAACGCAGTAGTTTTATGAGGCAGCCTGTAGACTTCAGAGCGGGCTTCAATTACACCAATATTCAACCAGACGACCCTGCTCAAGTCACTTCCTTTGATGGGTCTCTGCTTACCCATTTAGAAAATGATAATAGCAAGGTTGTACTTGGTCTCCCTTCCTCACAGGCTTTTGAGGCTCCAAAGTGATACTAAATGGAAAGCATTCTGTATCGTGATTAGGTCCCTGGATGGTACAAACTGTTACCACTGCCTGCCAGGGCCTCTGCAGCATAGATGGGCTGGGCTCACCTCTCCTCGCTCTCCAGACGGTCCTCCAGCTCCGCGATCCTGGCCTCCATCTGCACGACCAGCCCCTCTTTACTCGACCTGTAGGAGCCTTCCAGGTGGATAATCCGGCTCTTTAAGTCCTTGTTCTGGAATCAGACAGGGAGACCGTGAGGACCTGTGTCCTGGTCACACTCTCTCGGCACTGCAGGCCTGAGCATGGGGTGGGGTCAGGCGTTTGTTCAATGCTTCAGTAGGCTGCTTCCACACCTGGATGCATGGCCCCGGGGACTCTGGGGCATTCTGGGAGGTTTCCAGGGGAAGGCTTTGAACTCAGGTCCCAGAAGACTGAAGAAGACATTACATTCTATTTCCCTATAAGTTTGAATAAGTCCTTGATATGTCCAAAGACTCCAAATATACCCACTGGATGTCAGACAAACAGGCTTGCGTTGGTCCTTTTATACACCTACTGGGGGTGGGGGTGCTGGAGAAATAGGCTCCTTCACCATTCTAATTCAGTGAAGAATTTATAGGAATAAGATGTTTTTAAAAAAGTCAATTGAGCTTTCTTAGCAACTGGCATGTTGGATGTCATAACACTAGTTTCTTTGTCATTCTTTTTACATTAGAATTTATCCTAATTTAGGGGCTAGGAAACAACCTTGACAATTCTTCCGTTCCTCAGATGCCAAACTCCTAAGCCGATTTAATATTACTGGGAACTGCGTATCTAGAAGATAGAAGAAACACCTGTACCTGCCAGGTGAGTTACACCCAGTGCTCTTGGGACTAAATAAAGGTGGCAGCAACAAAGGGTTTTAGTATAAAACCACAGGATGGTCGGGGTGAGGAGCTTCAGGACTAGTTGCCCTTACCTGTCTCTCCAGGGAAATCTTGTCACATTCCAAGTCTTGCCTCACTGCTTTCTCCTGAAGTAATTCAATCCTCATCTGCTCGATCTACAACATAAACATAGCACGACCCTCAGAGGTCACATACTATTTGTGCTGAATTGAAATCCAACCACCGAGTCAATGTCTCTTCAAGGACAGGACTCATCTACAAGGCCTCTTGTATTATTTTCCCTTGGGTGTTGAATTGCTTCTTGGATATTCTTGGTTTCTTGGTGAGTGCAAAGATAATGATACAAATGAAAATAATAGTCATAGCTAACCCGCTTAGCACTCTTATGATCCATCCTATTATATTCCTGGACCAATAAACAACATCAAGATAAATGGAGAAAAGATTGAAGTTGTCAAAGACTTCCTTTTGCTCAGATCAACCATCAACACTCATGGAAGCAGCAGTCAAGAAAGCAAACAACGTATTGCATTAGGCAAATCTGCTGCATAAGCCCTCTTTAAAGTGTTGAAGAGCAAAGATGTCAGTTTGAGGACTGAGGTGGACCTTACTGAAGCCATGGTGTTTTCAATAACCTGATACACTTGTGACAGTTGGACAACTGGACAATGAATAAAGAAGATCACAGAAGAACTGATGCATTTGAGTTATGGTTTTGGAGGAGAACATTGAAAATGCCATGGACTGTCAGAAGAACAAACAAATCTGTGTTGGAAGAAGTACAGCCAGAGTGCTCCTTAGAAGCCAGATGACAAGACTTCATCTCTCATACTTTGGGTATGTTGTCAGGAGGGACCAGTCCCTAGAGAAGGACATCATGCTTGGTAAAATGGAGGGTCAACAAAAAAGAGGAAGACCTCCAATGAGATGGACTGGCACAGTGGCAGCAGTAATGGGCTCAAGTGTATCAATGACTGTGAGACTGGT
This sequence comes from Chrysochloris asiatica, assembly GCF_000296735.1. Classification (NCBI taxonomy): domain Eukaryota; kingdom Metazoa; phylum Chordata; class Mammalia; order Afrosoricida; family Chrysochloridae; genus Chrysochloris; species Chrysochloris asiatica. Next base: position 14,287,318 of record NW_006408522.1, read on the forward strand.
ACAGGACTGGACAATGTTTCGTTTTGTTGTACATAAGGTCACTATGAGTCCGTACTGACTCAACAGCACCTAACAACAAGAAGAACAATTATATTCCTAATAGGATAGATTATTCCTGGAGCTCATATAATATTACTGGGGTCCTGGTGTGGTGCTGTAAGATCAACACTGGACTGCTAACCACACGTTGGTGGTTCAAACCCACCAGCCACTCCTTGGAAACCCTATACAGTGTCACTTATGAGGCAGAACTGACTCAAAGGCACTTAACAACAATAATATGCTATTCCCAGAATAACCTATGAAATAAGGTAATATTTTTGCTGAGGACAATCAGGCTTGGTGAAGTTAATCAACTTGTAGTAAGACCATTATCTGAGTTTCCCAGGGCTGAGATTGTTCCCAAGACATGGGATTTTTGATGCCAAAACTGAGAAAGTCTCAAGAAAATCAGAATAAACTAGTCAACATAGCAAAGATCTACACAACTAGTATTCCCCAGAGTTGGGAACTGCTACACTACAAACTCAGACTTCAGAAAGGGTCTCCAATAAGTCTGCATGTCTCAGATGCAGCCAGGATTTTCCTTTCTTACACTGGAAACAGACAGCAGTAAAATAACCAGGAAGCTGCAGGAAATCTACACATCATCACAAGGGTGATGCACATGATCAATGCCCTCAGCTGCTACCTGAAAGGTTGCAGGTTAGAGTCCATCCAGAGGCTCTGTGGAAGAAACGCCTGGCAATTATCTGCCACTGAAAAATCAGCCACTGAGAACACTGCGTAATCTATGGAGGACAGTTCTACTCTACACATGGAGTCAGAATCAACTTGATAGCAACCGGATTGGACCCTTCTGTGTTAACAGAAAGTGAATCCCCACTGGATAGTTTTTCTCTTCTCCAGATGGAGCTGGTGAAAGGGGATGAGGGATGATGCTGATAATATTTATGATTCAGTTGTGAGGAATTGTTTGCAGGATTTATTGTGATTGTCATAACTGTACTTGTAGAAGATGTGTAAGTAACAGGAGAAAGAAGTTCACTTTTCATTTCAGCAACAGAGGATCCTAGGACCATCAAGAAGGAAGAGCATGCGTTGGAATGTGAGATCCTACTTAGAATTATAAAAGCAGTAACAGCAGAGAACGGGGCAGAGGCAATGGGACGAAGAGACAGAGCAGCGGCAGGCACTAGGCCCCTGAACTGAGTAAGATTGTGTGCCTGTGGGCAGGAGGCTAGCTTGCAGACTATGTCCTTACGGCACTTAGATGAATATATATTGCTTTGTGTGTGTACATCAAACCATTTCGCTTTGTTCATTTGTGAAATATAAGATGTAAAAGGGAAGGCACAGAGAGGAAGTAAGATAACTGTTGTTACAGGGAGGGGATTGTAATCCTTGAGAGGAAACAAAGCGTATAATTTGTTGAACGTAAAGCTGATGATCTTGTCTGTTAAGCTTCACTCAATTCACAATAAAAAGTTTTAAAAAAAAGAGAGAAAGAAAGGAAATGAGTCTAACAGAGTAGCATCAGGAAAGAATCCCACCACTTGCCTGTCAGCATCTCTTGTCCCCATTCACTGTAGGAGTATCAGAAACAGACCCCAGTCCTTGCTCCCACAACTTCTGCTGCTGTCCAGCAGAGGGCAGCAGGAAGAAGCCAAAAGAATTAGGAGCTCCAATCACTAAAATAAAATCACCCTTTCCTTCTTAAGGGTGAGACAGATATAAACTCTGAGGTTCAACAGGACTAAGAGGTTCAATACAAAGTCCCTGGAAACCAGGTGTCCCCCAATGACATGCTGAAGGTACCTGTTAGTGTGGCCTTGTTTGGAATCAGGGCTTTGATGATATTATCAGTTAACATGAGTTCTTACTGGAGTACGGCGGTCCCTAATCTGACTGGTGTTCTTACAGCAGAGACTTGAAAGATGCTGCCATAACCAAGGACCACCTGGACTGGGAAAGTCATGAAGGCTCTTCCCCTGGAGCCTCTGGAGAGAACATGGCTCTGCTCACACGTGGAATACAGATTTCTGGCTCCAGAACCGGGAGAGGATACACTTTTGTTGTTTGAAGCCATGCGGTTTGTGGCAATTTGTCATGGCCATCCTGTTGTTGTTGTTGTTAAGTGCCGTCGAGTCGGTTCCGACCCATAGCGACCCTGTACAGGGTTTCCAAGGGTGTAAATCTTTACGGGAGTAGAAAGCCTCATCTTTCTCCCGCGGAGCAGCTGGTAGTTTCGAACCGCTGACCTTAAGGTTCGCAGCCCGATTCATAACCACTACGCTACCATGGCCATCCTAGGGAACTAATAAGGAGAGTCTGGTGGCATTTGCGAGTCTCAACCCTCAACTTGAGTTTTTACCACTTGTACAAGCACCCCAGTTATTAAAACTTAAGCTCCCTCACTTCCTCCCAGGGAGTGTTTAGAGAGCATAAACAGAGACCCCAGGAATAAGAGGAAAAGCACGGCATCATTTCCCATTGTCCATGACCAAGGTATGTCCTGGGAGGAACAGCATAGCATGTGGCTGACCCAAAGTGAATGGCAGGGAGTGGTAAGGAAGTTGGAGGGATGGAAAGGACCAGGACACGAGAGACTCAGACCACAGGAGGAAACTAAGACAATTCCCATCTGTGTGGGGCAGCCTGGGCCATCAAAGACAATGCTTCTGCTATTGTGTTTCTCACCAGCCGCTCCTTGGAAACCCTATACAGGGTCACTATGGGCCGGAACTAACTCAATGGCACTTCACAACAACATTGTGTTTCTGGCTTGCTGGATTTTAAATCAGGTAAGTCCGGAATTTTACAGTAGAGAAAACTGAGGACCAGAGTAGTTATATTACGTAACTGGAGGAACTCAGGTTGAGCCCAAGTCACTGCCCACGTGGGCCAGCTAAGTGAAAAGACTTCCAACAAATGTAGGATTCAAATACAGCTATAAGGTCAAAACCCAGACCTGTGGACCAGTCTCCTTAGGGCATCCTTGTGTTTAGTAGAGAAAAAACCGCCAACAACGTACAGGATCAGCAGGCAGAGAACATAAAACACTGCCTGCGGCCACCGCTCCCATCACTTGGCCACAAAACTCTTGTTAATCACATGTTGCAAAGAGGGCACTGGGACAATTCCTGCAACTGGCTATGTGAACACAAAGTCCATGGGTAATGAATGCAGGCTCACAGCCCCGTTCCATACGTGGTTTCTGAGCTAGCAGCTGACACCGCATGTGTGGTGGTCACCGGAATGCTGGGCCATGGGACCAACGGACATGCCTGCTGGGGGAAATAGTTCTGTTCACATCTCAAGGGCAAAGGTCAGGGACTTCAAGTGGGACATGGTTAAACTTTGACTGAGACGGGAAGCAATTAAACAGACAAGCAGCAGTGGTCTGGGTTAACTTGTAGGTAGGTGACTGTGGCTACCTCACTTTTGGGATGTAGTCTCCTCATTTCTAAAATAAGGAAATGTGACTGAGACAGCCTCTGTGGGCCCCTGGAGCTAGCCTATGCAACAGTAAAAGCCTACTTTGTGGCATCTTCTATCTTCTGGGATACTGTGCGGAAGCCAGAGACTCTTACTTCAGACCTCAGGTAGACACACTATCTCTCCAGACCTGTAGGAGTGCCCCCACCCAAATGACTCACTGTATCAAGTTGAGAGTGAGTGTGTGTTTGTATGAGCTGAGGCTGGGTGGTCTTGACAGGATGGGCCGAGTGGGTTTTATTTGTTCACACTGTTACCAACTCTTTGTCAGGTACTGTGACCAAGCCTAGTGGGGACAAGGGAATAAGCCCTGTGCATGTGCTCAGTGTTGCTATGGTGACGAAGGACCATGTGCTGGGGCAGGGCCATGGGAATGGCTACCAATGGCAGGGTCAATGAAGACCTCCAGAAAAAGGAACAGTAAACTGAGATCTGAACATGAAGTCAGGGTTGGCAGAAGAACAGAGCAGGGTAGGAGATGACCATTCCAGATGGAGGGACCACCAAGAAGAAGGGTGGGGGTCCATCACCAGCGAGATGGAGATGTTACAGAGGTGTCTGTAAGACAAAGTCCCTGCACATATTAATAGGCCAAGAACATGAATACAGTATGTAAGTGTGACAAGAGGCCAGTCTCTCCACAGAGAAGACGGATGGAACCCAGGCCTCACCACTGAGGTCCGCATGTGGTGGAAAAACAGGTGTTCTTTGTCTGAGCCTGGGAGAGAGACTAATTCAAGGGCTTAGTGGGAGGCGGACTCCCATAGCTCAGAGAGAGAAGAAGAGAGGGAGGAAGGGAGGAAGGGAGAATGAGAAAGGAGAAGATTTTCTCAAAAGTAAGAGCATAAGGAAGAACTGGAGGCTCCAACAGAAAGACATTTCATTGCAGTGAGATGTGACTGAAAAACACCAACAGAAAAATACAAACCAGCAGCACATCAGCAGGGGTCTTACCACAGATGTACGGCATCTGCCTTTCGTGGGTCTGAGGAAGGAGAAGGGAAATACCAAGAAACAAGAGGCCCCCTCATGCCAGGCACTGAGCAATATGAATGTCAATGTCTGACCCGATTAACTCTTTGAGGCAGATGTTATCACTGATTTGTCCAGGTGAGAAGAAACAAGCCTCAAGTCAGAGTTGGTTGGAAGCAGCTTTGGGGTATCTAATTGAAAATCATAATCTCCTTTTGCCCTCTCACTTTCTCTTAGCTAATTTTCTCACTGAAGGACCAATCCTACCAAGAGGGAGATGTTCCGGCAGGGACTTAGGAACTCAAAGGAAAGACTTGTCTATGGGAATGAGGCATTGGAAGCACTGGGGTGCATCCAAGGACTGCCAAGTGGTTGCAAAACACTGGGACCAAGTTCAGCACAACTTCAAAGAGCCCCCACTGGCCGAACTCTTACTCCCTTGGTGCGACTGGTTGGAAATCCAGGGTCCACCAAGGACTGGGCCTCCCTATGCAGAGGGCCACTCAGCAAGGCTGAATCCCTGAGCGTCTCCATTGGCTTCAGAGTTCCCTAAGAGCCCTAGGCAAGTGGTGACTCTTCAAATATACACAGCCAGTAATTATTTGTACCACACCAAATCCTCTCAAAAGATGGTTATGAAAACAGAAATGCACAATGAATGAAATGGATAGGGCGGGTAAAGAAGTGACTATCTAATCACAAAGTTTAACTGTCCCTGTGACCAGGCAGCAATTTTTCCTTCAGCCTTTTAGAAACCAAGACAAAAGGCAAACAAGGTGGACTTCCTACTTCTGATGTGACAGAAATGAAAAATCTACCCTCACCTAAGTACAACAGAGCGAAACACTGGTCCTTTGCTATCCTTGTTAAATGTTGCTGTGTTTGAGTCCACTGTTGCTGCCACCTTGTCAATCCATCTTGTTTGGGAGTCTTATTCTGTTTTGTTCTTCTTTGTTCTTGTTCTAAAATAAATCTACCAAGTCGAGTCTTAGACAAGGAACGCTACGTGCCCAATGGATGTGTTTCCAAGAAGGATGGTTACTAGGAGTCCTCCTCCATTTCTGGCAGGAATGGTCCAGTACCTGTGAAAAAGTTTAGTGGTGCCTCAAAAAGTTAAACATGGCACTGCTACACTTGGATGACCCAGTAATTCCAACCCTACATATATGTCCAGAAGATAGGAATGCAAACAAAAACCTATACAGCAATGTTCATTGCAGCACTTTTACAACAGCAAAAAGGTAGAAACAACTGACATATCCAACAATAGATGAGTAAATAAAATGTTGCACATACACACAATGGACTATCACTTAGCCATAAAGAGAAACCAGGGACTGATGCATGCCATAGCATCAATGCCACTTGAAAACATCACGCTGAAATAAATCAGTTGCAAATAACAAATCTTGTATGGTCTCATATGAAATAAGCAAATATATCACTTTTGTTTTTAGGCACCAACCACTGAGTTGGTTCCAACTATAGCAACCCAAGGAGTCCTGGTGTGGCACTGTGGGCTAGTGCGTCAGACTGCAATCATTTGAACTGCAAAGGGAGTGGTTCAAGCTCAGCAGCTGCTCCTTAGAAACCCTACACAGGGTCACTATGGGTCGGAATCGACTCGATGGCACTTACCACCACCAACAACATAGCAACCTAATATACAATGAAACACTGCCTGGTCTTGTGTGCCATCTCACAGTCATTACTTTGGGCCCATTCTTGCAGCCACTACGTCAATCCACCTCACTAAGGACGTTTCCTTCTCCAGGGACTGCTCCTTCCTGATAACATGTCCCAAATATAAGATGAAATCTCACCCTCCTCCCATCTAAGAACATTCTTGCTGTACTTTTCCTAAGACATATGTGTTTGCTTTTCTGGCAGACCATGGTATATTCAATATTATTTGCCAACACCACAATTAAAACACATGAACTATATTGTTGTTAAGTGTCATTGAATTGGTTCCTTCTCATAGCAACCCTGTATAGGGTTTGCAAGGAGTGGCTGGTGAGTTTAAACCACTGACCTTACCCTACAGTGCCACACCTGGACTCCAATATATACAAGCCAAAAACTAACCAGGTGTGGAAGAGAGGGGAGTTTTTGCTTAGGGGACAGTGAGTTCCTATTCATGTTGGTGAATGGTGCGGGAAAGTACAGGTAGAATGGTTACACAATTTAAAGAATCTACTGAATCGTACACAGAGAAATGCTGTATGTTTTGCTGTGTACATTTTCACCACAATAAAATTTAAAACATTGATAAAACCAATGAAGAAAAGGATTAAATTCAGAAATATTCTCTGTATTGCTGTTTTTAGCTGTGTTCCTCAAAATTGATCCCTAGGACTGGACATAATGACTTTGGAATATTTCTACTAAGATTCTTCTTACCCAGAGTCCACTGGCATGACTTGGTCAACTTTCTTCATTGGACAAGGGCAGTAGGGAAGTCAACCAGAGGTTGAGAAAACATCTTTCTATAAGCTTAGTGTTTAGCATGCTGTCTACACACTCCCCACTCCCCACGTCCCCATGTTATACTAAATAGAACAAAAGCTTTCCAGTCAAATTAAAAACAGAACAAGAACGGAAGGCAATAGTTCATCACAGCTGGATTTAAAGAATGCTAGACCTGGAGCATTTTGATCGGAAATAACAGTGCTGGGTTTCAGTGGGCTTTTTGTCAGAAGCATCCGTGGTCTGGGCCAGTGCTTGGGATCAGCAGCAGCTGCCATTAATGAAAAGGCAGAGGTATTTCTGATTGCTAATAACAATATTTAACCCCATCACCTGTGTTTACCACTGGTTTCTAAAGGGGTTGGTAAGCTTACACTGCTGGCTGGTACTGAAAATGATTCTCAATCACAAGAAAGGGAAATTCTTTTTAACCAATTGTACACATTGGGTTTTTGAGCAGCAGATAAAATAAGAGGCAATTTTGAAACTAGGATTATTTTCATTTAAAAAAAGAAGAAGAAAGCTCGCTTTGATCCTCTCTCGCTAACTGCAAAGGAGGCTTATTTCCAGTCCCCCAGAGATGGGTTGTACCCCCTGGTGCTGACTGAGGAGCAGGTGTGAGCTGGCCACTGGGGAGAAGTTTCCGGAAAGTGACTGGAGGAGCCGGCAACTTTATCCACTGGGATTTATCCTGCAGTTGCTAAAGCAACAAGGCAGCCTTGCTTAGCCCCTGGAAAGTCTGTGAAACCACCCAAAGCTCTCTAGTTGGTCTTTTTCTTCCTTCCTGCCAGCTGTTTGGGCTGAATGAATCATCTTTCCACTGGGCTGGCCCATCTTGGCTGCCACAAGAGAATGCCTCTCTCCTCCTAAGCCCAGCTCTACTGTTAACTGTTTGTAGGACAAAGACCGTGAGCCCAATTATCAGCCTGCTGGACACCCTGAAAATGCATCAAGCTGGACTGCTCACCATTCAACTCCTGGACTCAGGAGGAGAGTCAGGAGAGAATCAGTTGACTTTAAAAGCTCACTCCTATTAAGAGATACCATGACGTTATTTTTGATTTGGGAACAGAGGTGCAAGTGCCATCTCGGGGATCTTTAAGACTCTCCCGTAGTCTAATGCAGGGGTGATGGGGATGGGTGGGAGAAGGCTAGAGTCAAATCACGGTTCCCCTCTCCTCCAGGCCCCATCAAACAAGGATCTACAACAGAGGTTGGAGGTGAAGACAATGAGAAGATGAACTCAAGGTTCTGAAAGGATGCCCAGCACAAAGGGAGGTCACAGTAAGGATGTAATTGTCACAATGGAAATAGGATCTTTGGAGGAAGGGTGGAAAAAGGATTTCTCTGGATTTAAATAGACCAAAAGGCAATACGAGGGGGATTCAAAAAATGTGCGGAAAAATTCCACTACCTTTCAATTCCAATACTTTTCTGAAGTCCCCTCGTATCCACTATTTAATGGATTTTTCCTTTCCTTCAATTTGTTAAGTTAAACCTTTCTGTATAAGGTGAAATTATATTTGGGTGGGGAAAGAATACTTACGACATAACTGTTTTATCCAAGACACCATTTACTCAAACCCAAATCCATCCCTTCTCTCATGTATTAGCCATATCTGAAAACAAAATGCTAACTTCCAAAAAGCTGCAAAACTTTCCTCCCAATTAGGAGACTGAATCCATCACTCTGAATAACGACATCCTTGGCACACGTGGAAAAGAAATGTCAGAAAGGTTATTGCTGTTAAGTGCTGTCAAGTCGGTTCCAATTCATAGCAACCCTGAACAGTGTTTCCAAGGAGCAGCTGGTGGATATGAAACACCGGCCTTGTAGTTAGCAGTACAGTGCTTATCCTACAGTGCCACACCAGGACTCACAAAGGCTGAGAGCTTACACATACATAGTAAGGCAGGCATGTATTGAACGTCAAATGTAAGTACAAGAAAGGGAAAGAAAAGTCTGGTATATGGAAAGGATGAAATATTTGATCGCAGCGACGGCCTTTCCTGTCCTCCAGTCCTTCCCGTCTCGTCCTTACTACATCCTCCTGCCGCATCGATCTATCATTGTGCACGCATCACTGTTCTGCTCAATAATCTTCTATGGCTCTCTACTGCCTTTTGATAGCATCATCCATTCAAGATTTTCAATCTCTCTCTCCAAACTTGTCTGCTATTATTCCTTTATGGAAACCAGAAATCTGATCAAGCCACACTAATCCTTCATTGCGCCTCGAAATGCTATATACACTCAGACTTGCCAAGTCTTGCTCATTTATTCTATTTAGAATTCCATTACGACTCCTAATTTTCCTAGTTCTTACTTTTCCTTCAAAGATGGCTCTAGGCCCACCCTTCTTTAAGAACTCTTCCACCGTCACCCTTGATATGAGAGCCTTTCCCTCATTAGCTGCCTAATTCCTTCACTTGGCATTTTGTGTGCGTATGTCTTGCTTTTTATCATCAGTAATACATTCTTTTTTAGGCATGACCTAGCTCCTCTAACAAACCGTAGCACCTCACAGGGACCATTTTGCTATACACATGGTGGTGGTAGTGCTGTGAAGTGTGGAGCGTAGGTTCTGACTCCTAGCAACCCTGTATATAAGGTTTCTAAGGAGCAGCTGGTGGATTTAAACTGACAGTCCAGTGCTTATGCTGCTGTACCACACCAGGACTCCATGCATATAGCAACCATTTGTTATGTTTACAAGCATTGGTGGATGAAACACTGCCTTGGAAGTCTAGACACCTAAGGCCAGCTCTGCAATGAACTGGACGCATGTCTCTGGCCAATGCCCAGTGGCAGTGACTCTGGGACCTTATATCTTTCCATTTTATAAGAAATCTGTGAAGAGGAACTCTATGAGGTCCTTTCCAGGCCTGAGAGCCTGTCATTCATTAATATTGTTAGGTTTGTCACGCGCTAATATTGCTAGAAAACCATTTTTCCCATCTGCTTGTTCCCTCTGCCCCTGACTTTTTAAATTAAGCCAGATCACTAAGACTAGGGGTGACAAAAAGGGAGATATTTGGGGGAAGCAAAGATTCAGAGTGAGACTTCAGAGTTTAAGTGCTGTAAATTTGTGTCATTTGTTTTTTGTTTTTGTTTTTTTCTATTTAAAAAGAACAAAATCCAGGGGGGTGGGGGACTACAAAGGCAAGAAGTGACTGGCTTACAAGCTTTCAAGAGGGAACCTAGACCCAGAGGGCCTAGAGGAAGGTAGAATCTCCAGTGAGTAGTATTCAATCTGACTAGGCGGGGCTGATGCAACGAAATGCAGACGGGTCTCTTGTGATACAACTGTGAATAATTGTTATCAGGACTGACTGTGAGGGTTGGAAATGTAAAGGTGGACGTTATATAGCAAGGAGGGGAGTGACTGACTTTTCAGTCTAGGAGCGGAGGTCCCTAGGACCATCAAGGGAGAAGAGTGGAGAGCGGGACCCTACCCAGAGAAGCAGTGATGCCTGAAATGGAGCC
>NW_006408522.1:14298638-14310217 GCF_000296735.1 Chrysochloris asiatica
AAAGAAAGACCTACAGGAAAAATACAAAACAATAGAGGCAGATGGCCTGTAACTACAAGAACAAACAAATTGCTTGCCCAGGAAACATCAAGGCAAGTGGTCGGGTCCCCTTAATGCAAACCCCCATCCAAGACTAAGACTCAACGAAAGTACGCGCCCTGATTGGTGACCACACGCATCGCCCATAGGGGGAAGTGGGGTAAAAGCAGCAATGAAGCGGCAAGCTAAGCCCTACAATGTTCGGTGGGCTTCTGTGGACCCAGATGGGGACCTGGTTGGCCAGCAGTGTGGGGAGACCTGGGGACTCCTGGGCCTAAAGTCAGCGGTGTGGCCACAGAGGACTAGAGTGGAGAGTGAAGCTACCAGCTGATAAGAAGAGAGGGCATATGCACAAGAACACCCACACTTGCAGATGGTACCCACGTGACCTGGTCCCAATGAATGGATGATCAGAACTCAACCAGGAGAAGAAAAAAGAGGGAAAAAAATAAAGAGTGATCTGAGACAATTTGATGAACTTGTCCTACACCTATGGATGCAGTAACCCAAAAGAGGGAACAAACCCTCACAGCAAATAAAACAATCCCATCCCCTCCACACACAGAGTAGACAGAGATGGGCAACTTGGACATTGGATACCCAGATGGGGGGTAGGGACCACAAAGGCAAGAAGTGACTGGCTTACAAGCTTTCAAGAGGGAACCTAGAGCTAGGGGCCATGGAGGAAGGCATAATCTCCAGTGAGTACTATCCAATCTGTCTAGGCGGAGCTGATGAAATGAAATGCAGAAGGATCACTTGTGAATGATTGTAATCAGGACTGATTGTGAGGGTTGGAAATGTAAAGGTAGACATTTGGTAGCAAGGAAGGGAGTTATTGACTCTCCAGTCTAGGAGCGGAGGTCTCTGAGATCATCAATGGAGAAGAGCCGAGAGCGGGACCCTACCCAGAGAATCAGTGAGGCCCGAGATGGAGGCAGAAACGATGACGTGGAGTGATGAAGCGAATGGTGACTTTGGATCCAGAGAGGGAGAGGGACTGGGTCCTGAAGAATGGGGGGGAGGGGGGAATGTAGGGGGTGGGTTTATAAGGTATACACTTTGGGTGGTTGATGATGCATGGAGGGGATTGGAACCATGGCAATGAGACGATATACAATGGAATGAATGTAAAACTAAAGTTCTCTTATGTAAAATATCATATAATTCACAATAAAACATGAAAAAAAAAGAACAAAATCCAGAAAATGAAAACTTCTCACACTTTTTTCTTTTTAGTGCCAACTGACAGCTGACCACAGGACCAATGGTATTACTTGTGTTAAACCTGACAGTCAGTGTTTCCTGTTCTCTAGAAACTGTCCCTTCTTAAAGAGGTGCCACGGAGTTCTGGTGTGGCACTGTGGGTTAATGCGTCAGACTGCAAGGTCAGCGGTTCAAGCTCACCAGCTGCTCCTCGGAAACCCTATACAGGGTCGCTATGGGTCAGAATCGACTCGACGGCACTCAACAACAAAGGCGGTGCCACAAGGTTAGCATTTTCTGGGGGAGAACAAAAAGAGGGTCTCAGGTTTAGAAGTTTCCCATTCCATTTCTTGTTCTGATTCTGACAGGGCAGCAGCAAGCATATGAGCCTAGAGGTTAACCCAACTGGAATGCAACAGCTTCAGAAGCAGGGCCCATCTGCCTCCACCCAGAGACTGAGCAGGGGGCTGCCTCACTCGAATGGCAGGAAATAAGTCTCTTATTAACATACTTTGAATGAGAATCAAATGCCTTCTGTCAAGTCAAGGCAAGTATCTGGTTAACTCATTTTTCTATCCTCCTTTACAAATATGAGGCAGCAACAGTCAGAAGAGAGGACTAAAGACTCAATCAAGAAATATCACTTAATGGCTTGTCTTGTTTTTTAACTTGTTATTGTGAACTGAGTGAAAGTTTACAGACCAGTCCCACATTCAACAACTCATACACTTTGTTTCATTATAATGGTTATAGTCCCCTCCATGCACCATCAGTTTACAATATTTACCTCGACTCACTTTAGCTATTACACTTCTCCTCCCTGTGTCTTCTGCTAACTTCATCTTTCCTTTGACAACCTCCCTCTTGTGTACTGTCATCCCCATCACCCAAGAACATTTTTCTGTTTTGTTTTTCACCAATTCCTTTATTGATTTGAACAGAATGCTCAATTTTCTTCTTAAAATAAACACCAGGGTCCTTGGAAAACACAAAAAGAAGAAAGAAGATAGAAGAGGGAAAATAGAGCTGCACAGTGGAGAGCAACTATCCACATTAGTGGAGCTCATCTTTTTAGCTATGATCAATCAGATACTAGAAGAAAATAGGAACAATGAAAGGGTGAATCAGACACTTTGGGTTTTATAAAAACTCCAATGTTGGAATTTAAAATTTTCCTGGGCTGATATTGTTGTGTTGACAGATTTTAGAGGCTGTGACCTTGTTGGAGCTAGGAGGAGTTGGTACAGGAGCCACGACAAACTGACCGTCTGTCTAGTGCTCTTTCCAGGAGGACACTTTAAGTTCCCCTGACTTCCTCTCTGGGCTTACTTCAGGTGCTTGGCTCAGTGAAAATATTTTTTCTACCTTGACCACATCCCAGAGAACCATTCTCTTTCCAGTGATCCAAGTGCTCCATGGAGAGGAAGAGAAGGGTCCCAGAGCAGTTCTGGAAACAGATATCGAAGTGATCAGATCTTTCAGTCTTGGCTGCAAGTGGAGCCCAGGAGGCAATCACATTCTCCTGTGTTTTGTTTTTGGTTGAAAATCGGGGACTGGAAGTCGATTTTTACTGCCTGGCTACTGACAGGCTACCGCACTTTCCCCACCATTCGTCCTCCCATAATTCACAAGATGCGTCAGGAGACTAAGTCATGGTCACCTCTTCGGTCATCAAGAATGCTTAGCAGATGCTGAAGTGTCCTTTGGTTATTTGGCTACTTAGCCAAACTGGCAGGAATGCCTCTAACATAATAGCCTTTACACCCATGTGTAAAGTCAGAAAAGTCACACCTCAGTAAGAACCTTTGTTGTTGTTGCTGAGTGTTGTCGAGTTATTCTGACTCATACCAACCCTGTAGAGGTTTTCCAAGGAGTGGCTGGTGAGTTTGAACTGCCAACCTTGGCGTTCTAACTGACCCTGAGGTAAGAATCAAATGTAAAGACTAGGGTCTCTGTCCAGGCTTTTGGCAGATTGCCGTGCTATAACCCTCTAAAGGAATACTATTAGCACATCCCTGGAACATTTAAGGGATGAAGGAGGATGAAGCCTACGGTGGAATTTCCTTCACCCTTAGGAATAAGAAAGGCAATTTATTATACCTCTCTCCGACTGGCCTATTAAGGTGAAGACAGTACTCAAACATCCATCATTTTCCAAATGGCATGAACTGCCTCCCTCCTCTGGCTGAATCCTCAGGGATTTAACCTTCCACACTGCCTGTTGCATGCAGGATAATCCATTCAAGGTTCCTCTCTAGTACACTACCTGTTCTCTGCTCCGAGAGATCCTCTCTGACAGCAAATCTGAGTTGTTTCTTTCTTCTTCCAATTCCATTTCCAGCTGACACATCTTGTCCTAAGAAAGAAGTCACAAACACAACCCATGGAACTTGCAATGACCCAGAACAGAAACAAGGACTGACCTGTGAAAAGTAAACTGCTAAAGCAAAAGGGAGGGTGGTATTATTAGGATTCGGAAAGAGGATATGTTCATTTCTCATGCTGCTCAATGCGCATATTGTCAAATATAACAGTACAAAGGAGTTTCAACAAGTTTGTGGGAAAATTCCATTATTTTTCAATCCCGTTGTTACATGAACTTTTTGAAGCCTCCTTGTACATATCACAGGAAATGTAGAAAATATATACAAGAAAAATTTGACCCCCAATGCCAACATAAACACTAAAGACAATTTCATGTGTTTCCTTCAATTTTTTTTTTCCCTTATGATGTACAAGTATCAACTGATTTACGCAAACCAAATACCTGTTCAAAGACAGTGCGGTGGTGGTTATGTGCCACAAAGTCAGTTCCGACTCACAGTGACTCTGTATAGGGCTTCTGAGGCTGTAAATTTTTACAGAAGCAGAAAGTCTCAACTTTCTCCTGCCAAACAGCTGATAGTTAGCAGCCCAAATTGTAACCACTATGCTACCAGAGCTCCTTAAAGACAATGTAGGAGTTGAGATATCATCCAAGGCACATTTCTTTAAATGTTTCACGCTCAGAAACAACAATTTACTTCTCTCCTGCTCAAGATTTCCAAAATATCTTACAGAGGATACTGTGCAAGTCTTTTGTACCTACCTTTTTCTTCAAGGGAACCCCGTGTACTCTGTACTGCAGAGCCCCAACCTGCATCAGATTAACATAGTGATGTTGTGATTGTGTGCGGTGGGTCTATTCCAACTCATAACCACCTTCTATGACAGAGCAGAACTTCCCCATAGAGTTACCAGTACTTTTGGTGGGAGAAGATAGCCAAGTCTTTTCTCCCATGCAATGGCTGGTGAATCTGAAATACTGACGTTAGTTAGAAGGCGTCCACTGAAGTCACCAGGGCCCCTTTAACATAGTAATAGTGCTGGCCAGTGCTGCTAAAGGAGGCCTCACCAAAGAAGTACCATGTGCATCTTTCTATTGGCTCCTACCTTAACATCATTGAGTGTTGATGAACATACATTTCAAAGTAGCTTTATGCATGCTTCTAACACAAATGACCCCACCCACAATGTTAGATTAGTGGGTTTGTGCATGCGCTACTCCTCCGTAGCCATCCATGCATGTGTCCTGTGTCTGGGTTAACTCAGAGCCACGCACCCTAGGAAGCAATCAGCATTGTGAGCTTTTAAGCATGAGTCTGTAGCTCATGTATTTAAATGTTGTCTCTTTGATGCCAAAGTTGACTGACAAGCTATGGATGCCTCTGCAAGCACCAAAAATAAAACTCACAGAAATCACAGAATGACTAAACATCTGTGAATGGTTTTCCCCATTTAAGCTAGAAAATTATAGGGAAGCTGGAGAGCTCTCTGCAAGAGCCGAGGGTCCCAACGACCAAGTGAGAATAGAGGGCTGGGTTCTGCACAGAAGCCTCCTGTTTGTTCAAAGCTTCCTGATTCCTCCAAAGTTGGCTTCAGTATGGCCAAAGACGAGGCTCCACAGATATGTTTACACACCCGAGGTTTTGAGTTTACAGAAAGTGTCCGAAAGTAAGGGCTAATGAAGGGTCAGGCAGGTACAACCATAGTACGGCAGTCAGGTCCTCTTAGGGTAAGATGCTCCATTGCCATCCCGTTGACTGATTCGGACTCACAGCAACACAAGAGGGCAGAGTGGAACTGCCCACTGAGTTTCTAAGGCTGTAAATCTTTATGGAAGCAGACTGCCATCTCTTGTCTCTCACCTAGTGGCCGGTTAACCACTTCACCACCAAGGGAGGAAAAGCCCCTCCAGTACACTCCACAGGGGTGAGATTTTGAGAGCTATTCATGCAGGTAACTATTGCACAGCGGCAAAGGAATTTTAGCTATGCCACTGCTTTGGGATCTTTGAGTCAGCAAAAGGAAAGGCCCTTATTTATTCAGAATGTGCTCCAAAGGAATGGCCTGAGAACTCAGTCTTCAGCTAGCAGCACCTTTTCAAAGGACTCTCTTTTGGCCTAAAATCCAAACCAAACAGAAATCCGGAGTCCTGGTGTGGCGCTGTGGGCTAATGCATCAGATTGCAAAATTGTTTGAACTGCAAAGTCAGTGGTTCAAGCTCACCAGCTGCTCCTTGGAAACCCTATGCAGGGTTGCTAAGGGTCAGGGTCGACTCGACTCGACTCGACGGCACTTAACAACAACATACAGAAATCCAGCAGGCATGTTCAGAGGGTGTTCCAGGACAAGAGCTTTATTCCAGCAACTCTTAACCCACTGCTTTAGCTTGCTCTTAACCAGGTTGCCGGGCTAGTTAACTGGGCTGACCTTAGCTTGCTTTCAGATTACCTCCCCTAAAGAGATCAGAAGAGATTGCGAAATGTCTAGCAATCTTACAGAAGAAGAAGAAAACTGTAAACAAGTTATCGTAGCTTCTAAAAAGGGTCTAATAAAATCTCTCATGGTTGAAACACCACTCCCTAGATAAAATCTGCAACCAAGTCCTCTGGAGGTTTTAAAAAGTTATTGCTATTTATTTGCAAAGCAGAACCAGGAATTCCATTGACTTTATATTTAAACCATCTCTTCTTGGCTTTGAGCACTGTCTCTTTTCAAAACCTTGACAGTTTTCACTTCTCCAGTAGGTGTAAGAGCCCTGGTGTGATGCTGTAGGGTAAACACTGGACTGTAGCGGTTCAAAGTCACCAGAAGCTCCCCGGAAACCCTATACAGCATTTTGATGGCACCTAACAGGTCTCAAAATCGTGGTGTGTGTGTGTGTGTGTTGCAGAGGTTGTTTCTGGTGTTGACTTGGTGTCTTCCTTGAGGATTATTCTTTTAAGAGTTCAGGTGCACTGATTTTAAGATTCTTCTTCCTGTCATTATCAATGGACTGTTCCTATTTAGATTCCGTTATTTCATTAACATTTTTATAATGTGTTGCGTTTTCACCTTGTCAATAGATCACGCTCATCCAGTGAACAGAATACTTTCTGATATGCTGTCTTGGACCGTACTGTGCACACAAAAATAAACTGAGGCGTCACTGGCCACTGGCTTTGGCAAAGCTAGACCATCTTTTGAGGAAAAAATGAAAAACAGGGCCAAAAGCAGGAAAAAAGAATGAAGTATGTGGTATGGCAAGTAAGCACTGACTGCCCCTAGGAATTAGTTTGGACTCAAGGAGCAGCTCTGCCACTCTCTACTATGCAACATGGCAGTGGTGGTTCCGTGGGAGATTTTGTGCATTCCATAGGGAGCTCTGGTAGCGTAGTGGTTACAAGTCAGGCTGCGCACAACAAGGTCAGCAGTTCGAAACTACCAGCTGCTTCGCGGGAGAAAGATGGGGCTTTCTGCTCCCATAAAGATTACAGCCTCAAACCCTGTACAGGGTCACTATGTGTCAGAACCTACTCCACGGCATTTAACAACAACAATATGGGAGACCCAGCTTCAATTTTAGCCATTGCACCTTACAAACAGTCACTATCCATGTGTCAGTGGAGGACTGTGTGATGCTAAGATGCTGAGCAGGTTTCAGAGGAGCGTCTAGATTAAGATGCACTAAGAAGAAAGGACTGGCAATCGATTTCTGAAAACCAGTCAGTGGAAGCTCTAAGGATCACAAGGGTCTGGCTCCCAGTCAGTCTTGGGGATGGCACAGAACCGGACCACGTTTCTACCCATTGTACATTGAATCACAATATGAAAGGGTTGAGTCATAGGCACTTAACAACAACAATAGATATGCAGCAGTTTTGTCTCTTATGTGGCTAGAAGCACCCACAAAGCAACAAGCAGAAGATGAGCTATCTGTAAGCCTTTATACCAAGTCACTTAACCACTGTTGGACTCCGTTTTGCTTTCTGCTGGAGAAAATGAAGCCATTGGCCTAAATTATTTCCACCACTCCTACTGACTCTGATGTTCCAAGAGTCTATGATCTACCAGTTTTGTCCCCTTATCAAGAAACAATAAAACAAGTATCTGGTTGCTTGAGAGACTAAAAACTGAAGATTTCCCAGTGGCAGAAGTACAAGCAGAGAGGTTTTTCACTCATGCCAGAATCGCTCTCCAAAGGAACCCCAGGCTTTTGTTTATTTGGCTCACAAACCTCCATCTGCTTGACAACTCTGCTGCGGTCATCTTTGAGGTGACTCTTGGCCTCTAGCTCATACTCCAGGTCCTTCAGTGTTTGCTCCAGAAGTTGCCTTTTTGTGAGAGCTTCGTCCTGAGATCTCTGGTAGTCCTTTAACTCTTCCTCCATCAGGCGCATCTGCAATGAGAAGGCAATGGGGTGATTTGCTAAGGTAAGATCCCAATAGACAGTGCACAGGCTGATCCTGAAGATTAGGTGGATAGCTCTCCACCTCCCCACACTGGAAATCTGAAGACGCTGAGCAAGTCCCACCCACCTTCCTCTCAGCCTCAGTTTTTTCTTCGCAAAAAGAAGGGGTGGGGTTAGATCAATGCTTTCCAACTGCAAGTAGCAACCTGTTGGGTTAGAAATCCTATTTAGTAGATGCTGACCAGCATTTTAAAACTAAACAGAAAAGAAAAGAAAGAAAGAAAGAGAGAGAGAGAAAAGAAAGAAAAAAGAAAGAAAGAAAGAAAGAAAGAGAAAGAAAGAAGCTAATACGGCTTTGTGGAACTTCCATATATGTATGTATGTTGTTGTTGTTAAGTGCCATCGAGTCGGTTCCAACCCATAGCGACCCTGTACAGGGTTTCCGAGGGTGTAAATCTTTACGGGAGTAGAAAGCCTCATCTTTCTCCCACGGAGCAGCTGGTAGTTTCGAACCGCTGACCTTAAGTTTCGCAGCCCGGATATTCACATGGACTGCAACATAGTATGTATTTCTTACTATTGTTGTTGTTGTTGTTAAGTGCCAACGAGTTGATTCCGACCTATAGCGACCCTATAGAGGGTTTCCAAGGAGCAGTTGGTGAGCTTAAACCACTGACCTTGCAGTTCAAACAACTTTGCCGTCTGACACATTAGCCCACTGCGCCACACCAGGACTTACTATTGGTGATGGTTAAAAAGTGCTTGAAAGCCAATAGAGGGCAATATATTATTGTCTGCCTGTATCAGCATCTGAGAGCTAAAATTCAAGGGTTAAAATAAGGGAATTAATCGCCTCAAAGACCCTGCAAGTACAAAACCAAATAACACAAGTATGCACATTAGGTGAAAACCACTGCTCTGTAGCAGAAAATCATTTAACTGTTATCATTTACAGTGTTAGTTTGTTTTTTTTTCATCCACAAGGTGGCATTGAACTAATAGCTTTGAAGAAAGTGTCTCAGACAAAAGGGCTAGATGCACTTCTCTAGGATCTGCCCAGGAACCCAGCCATCTCAGGCACAAGGTGGGTATTCCTAAAACACCTGCTTGAACTGCTTCAGAGGAGACCAAGTCTCTCTGTTTTGTTCTGTCTTTCTATCCTACTGGAAATAGCAAGAGCTTTAGGAATATGGTTTTAGAAACAGGAATACCGGGGATTATTCCCTTCAGGGGTCCTCGTATGAGGCTGTGGGATACACATTGGACAGCTAACCACAAGGTTGGTAGTTCAAACCTACCAGCTGGACCTTGGAAATCCCATACAGGGTCTATATGAGTCGGAACTGACTCAATGGCTCTTAACAACAAAACTTTCTCCTCAGCGAGTACATGTAAGAAAGTGACAAATCCATTTAGGTATCACTTTTTTAAGGGTGATTTTCATAAAAAAAAAAGTTGAGAAAGCAAAAGAGATGGTCTTTCTTTGGAAGCCTAATAGATTATGCTAGTTTAGGAAAACCAATGTGAAAGTTAAAATGTCTCTTTCTTTCATTCAAAATTAATAGTACAAGACATAGGATGGATCTCTTATAAGTTTTTTTTAAAAAAAAACACCAAAAACCGAGATCTTTAACTCAGCTCAATCAAAACACAGGGTGGTGTACTGAGTTGAGTTTGAGGTTTTCAAGGGTCCAAAGAGAATATGGCTCATTCCCTGCTGATGTAAACAACCCCATGACTTCAGTGCTTGATCAAGGGTGGTATCTGACTAGTTTCCCCTTCAGTAATGAGAGGTCCATTTCTGCTATTCCAAGGGCAACTCTCTCTTTTTTTTTTAATTAAATGTTTTTATTTTGGATTGAGTGAAAGTTTACAGAGCACATCATCAGCTTCACATTCAACCATTCATACAGCTTGTTTCATTACATTGATTATTATCCCCTCCATATACCATCAGTTAACAGTGTTTCTCTCTATCCTCTTTAGCTTTTTTTTTTTTTTTTTTGGGGGGGAGGGGGAGCTTTGCCTTTTTGGAATTTACAGTCTCGGCTTTTAGGGAAGGTTTTTACATTTATCTGTGGATATCCAGGGCTCATGTATGAGATTACTAACAAGCATTACTGAATAATCAGATGAGGGACAGTATGCTATGTCTACTAGGTAGCTAAAGTCTGATCCTCAGAGCCTATGGTTTGGACGGTCAACAACGCTTGGGCCCACAGGGGCTTGGCCTCCTGACTGGGTCTGCATCTGAATCCTCCTTATTTATTGTTTGTTTAAGGGACGCTGCCTGTCTTAGGCGGTCAGTGCGAATTCCTCAGTCTTACCAGTCATTGAAACTCATTGCAGCATGGCAATGGCTCTGTCTTAAGTTGCCGAGGTTCCACGTGATCCTTACCCGTCTCTGGCCACACGTCCAGCATAAACAGCCGCCATCCGAGGAAGGCAGGGAGGGAGGAGATCGGCTGGGGACCCCATGCGCCAGACGTTGCCGGCCCACCACCTGCTCTAAGGTGACCAAGCAGGATCACTATGCTGAGGTTCAATCAAGTTCTTAGGGGATCTTACTCTCTAGCAGGGGTAGCAAATTAGTAGCCACTCAGTGTTCACTTTGAGAATTACTTATATCATAAATTTGAGCATGTAGCTGATGAATATCCACAGACAAGTGTATATTGTTCCACAACCTCCTAAAATGCTGTTGGATTAAGTTCCAATCAATTTCTGGGTTACTGAAAGATAACACAAATCTATTTATACCATGAGTAACCTTAGCTGGGAGTGTAATCTGGATATATTGGGTCTTATTTCCCTTAAGCGATCTTCCTTTCTCTAAAGCATTTAGTCTGTTTTGTGAACCTTTGTCTATTTACTCTTGGATCATATGAGCAAGACTAATATCCCTAGACATTTGATTTACATGGTGGGCAGGGCAAAAAAAGGTAACAATTCCTATTTGCGCAGGCAACTGTCTCTTACAGGGCTATGCCACCAAGAAAATCAACGAAGATCCATCTTTGTTTCACTGCCCTTTTTTTTTTTCCAATTGCTGCTCTTTTATTAGCAACAGTGGGCTCCATCTGGCCTGAATGAATTTCTCTGGACTTCAGCTTAACTTATCTAATTAGAGGATCTCTAAGGCTCCTTCCCACCCAAAGAATCTAGGACCATAGCATTTATATCAAAAGCAATGGGAAGCATGTTACAGAGGTCACTGTGACATTTTTCAAACATCACACACACACAAAACAAAACAAAACTAAAAGACCAGGCTTATATTGGTCTTCTGGCAAATACCTAAATCTCTCCACTCCTTTGATAGAGAAATAAAAATGTGTTGTCGTGTTTCATGCCAAAGATAACGGTGATGTGAGTGTGCTAATTCCCGCTGCTACTTTAAATCCTGCACCCTGTGATCCTGAGTCAGAGAGGATCTCTTATCAAGGCCCTTTCAGAAGTGTTCCAGAAATCTATAATAACTATCCATTGTTCTTTCAGACAGTTTTAGCACTGACTCATGGGTGACTTTTCTTTGATCATCAAAGACATAAAAGTTTGTTCTGTAAAGAAAACATTGTCTTCCTGTCGAATCTTAGTGGTCTTAGCACTGTTTTATATGGGG
>NW_006408522.1:14310889-14313361 GCF_000296735.1 Chrysochloris asiatica
AAAGCAGAAATAGATGGTCAGAAAATTGGACCTGCTTACCTACCTGGTAAGAGGTATTACTAGAAATCATTGTACACTGTATTTGCCTTTTTTAGGTTTTAGTTTTTCATTAAAACCATCAAAAATGTTCCCTTTGTTTTTCTCAGTGCCTTAGGGGCAGGGAAAGGTCAAAATTTAAAGGTACTAATATTTGTGTTGCCCCTGGGTAGTGTAAACACTTACCATGCTCAGCTACTAACCAAAAACTTGGAGGTTTGAGTCCACTTGTGGGACCCTGAAAAGACAGGCCTGGTGATCTATGTCTGAAAATCCAGCCGCTGAAAACCCAGTGGAACACAGCTCTACTGAGACACACGTAGGTTCACTGTCAGATGAAGCGGGCTCAATGGCAAACTGGGGTTTTGGTATTTTGTTTCTTAGCTTTTAGACTCTTTTGTTCTATTATTTTTTAAATATAAAACCATGAATGCACTTAAATAAATAATTTCAGTACTCATAAATGCTTTTTGCCTTCATTGTTGTTGTTATAAAATTCTTGGCTACGACTCCCCACCTCAATAAAAGTCTCCCTTATCAGAAATGAATGGCAAAAATAGCTGGTTACTACAAACCCTGTTCTAAAATTAAATTAATGCCTACAAATGTTTCGGACACAGCTGGGCACATAATGAAAGTTCTATAAATCATAGCTAAGTGCTTTTCTGAAACATATCATTGTGCTGTGGGTGAATGTTTACGTAGCAAATTAATTTAATGATTAATTAATAAGTGATACACAAATTGGCCCAGGACCTGGTTGCAATCCCTGTAATGTTATGGCACTTTCCCCTATTTCTTTCTGGGTTCCTCATTTCCATTTGTCTAGTTATTTCCTGCCTCTCATCTTTGATTTTGGACAAATTCTGCCCTTTTGGGGTAGTTAAGCATTTTAAGCATGAAATTTTGGACAAAATCAAAATGGTCAGTTTAAAGCTACGTCAATTCACCTCAGAGTTCTTAGAATGCTTTCCTCCTCCCAAAACTATCCAAAGTATTAAAAATGAAGAATTAACCACAAACGCTATCTTGAGAATCTACCCCCAAGTCTCTTATAGAAGAATCTCGAAGCAAGCAATCTCAAAATATACTTTGAATAAATCCAGGCACTTATCTGGCCAGGCATTACCTCATCCTGAATTTTCACGGCTGTCAGACGGGACTTTTCTGCCTCCAGGGTTTTCTCCTTCAACTGCCTTTGCATTTCTGCAAGTTCCCTGCGATTTTTCTCCTTGTACTCATCCAGCTGGTTCTGGAGCTCCAGCGTTGACGTGCGGGATGCTTCGACGATGTCAGCCATCTGGAAGAAGTGGTAGAGGTGTGAGCACACCCCAAGACACTCCATCTGGGGCAGTGAACTAGGTTTGAGGTCCACTGAAATATGGAATGAATCTACTCTCTCTCTCTCTCTCTCTCTCGTCTAGTTTTTCCAAAGACTTTGAAAAGCACTTACTCATGGGCTACCTATATATGGCCAAGTCTGTCTTAGAAACAGCATGGAAGACTGAATGAGTGTACCTTTGGAGCTACATATACAGTCCTGGGCTTATAACCTGGCTTTGCTACTTACCAGCTCTGTGACTCATGTGTGCGTAACATCCCTAGGCTTCAGTAACATCCTCACTAAAACTACTGCCAAGGAGTGCAATCAGACTCACAGTGACTCCACACAGGATTTATGAGACTGTAAATCTTTATGGGAGCAGACAGCCTCATCTTTCTTCTGAGGAACAGCTGGTGGGTTTGAACCACCAACTTTAGGGTTAGCTGCTCAGTGCTTAACCACAGCACCACCATGGCTCCTTGACATCCCCATGAATCCAAGTAAAAAGAAAACGTTGACAATTTCAACCTTTTCTCTGCTTATCATGAAGTCTATTGGTGCAGCTGTGAGGAATTTTATTGTCTTTACATTGAGTTGTAATCCATTCTGTATTCTTTTATCTTAATCACTGAAGTATTTCAAGCCCACTTTGCTTTCAGCAAGCAAGGTTGTGTCATTTTCATATCACAGGTTCTTAATCAGCCTTCCTTCAATCCTGATGCCATGTTCTCTTCATATAGTTCAACTTCTCAGATTATTTGTTCAGCTTAAGAAATGCTGAGTATGTTCTTGCCTTTTGGTTTTCTAATTCACGGTCTTTGCACATTTAATGATAATCCTTTGTCTTCTGTACATAGCCCTTTGAAATCTTCTGTTCAGTTCTTAAACTTCATTTCCTCTGTTTGCTTTAGCTACTCTATGTTCAAGAGCAAATTTCAGAGTCTTTTTTGACATCCATTTTGGCCTTTTCTTCCTGTCTTTGTAATGACCTTTTGATTTCTTCATGTGTTATGTCCTTGATAACATTCCACAATTCTAGTCTTATGGTCATTACTGTTCAGTGTATCGAATGTATTCCTGAGATCATCTACAAATTTAGGTGTGATGCACTC
>NW_006408522.1:14314966-14315544 GCF_000296735.1 Chrysochloris asiatica
TAGGCTGAAGACGGGCTTACAAGCTTTGTGGAATCATGTTTCCCAACATTCCTTTCTATCTGACTCAACTGTCCATTTTACAATAGTAGGCAAGGGAAACCAATATTCATAAGACAGTCAAGCATCTTAGTATTATTTCCCCTCTTCAGACTATGCCTAGATTCCTTTATCACAGAGGTCTGTTTTTCCAAGGTTAAGCATACATCACAATTTACCTCTGTCCCATTTAGCCCATGCAAACCTGTCTTAGTGTTCCCTTAACTACCTTATTCTTGCAACTCCTAACCCCCTTCTTGTGTAATGCCCTCACCAACACCTGAACTATGATGTGTCTGCCCCCTACCCTGTGCTCTACCATCACCTCCTTCCACCTCTCCCAAACCACCCTCCCCATCCCAACGCCACCGGTAACCCACAAAGAACTCCCCCCCACCCCTTTTTTAGTATGGGTATCTTTTCTTAAGCTTTTACAATAATGGTCTTATGCAATATTTGTCCTTTGGTGACTGACCAATGTCACTCAGCAAAATGTCCTCAAGGTTCATCCAAGTTATATGGTGGCTTGCAGCTTCCTTGTT
>NW_006408522.1:14317892-14339197 GCF_000296735.1 Chrysochloris asiatica
TGGTGACAGCTCTTCCCTGAATGTTTGGTAAAACTCACCAGTGAAGCCATCTGGACCTGGATGTTTTTTGGCTGGGAGTTTTTTGATGACCTGGTCAATTTCTTTGTTAGAAGTCTGATCAAGTTTCCTACTGCACTCTATGTAAGTTTAGGTAGATTGTGCTTTTCTAAATACGTATCCATCTCCTCTAGGTTTTCAAATTTATTGGAGTACAACTCTTCATAATATTCTGTTATTATTGTTTTTATTTCTATTGGTTCTATTGTGACATCACCCATGTGATTTCCTGTGTGTTATTTGTGTCTTCTTCCCTCTTTTGTTAGGTTTGCCAATAATTTATTGATTTTATTAATTCTTTCAAAGAACCAGCTTCTTGTCCTGTTGATTCTTTCTATAGTTTTTCTGTTTCCTAGCGTATTTATTTCTGCTTTAATCTTTATCATTTCCTTTCTTCTGTTGGCTGCTTGTCTGTTTCTAGTTGTTGGAGATGTTGTGCTAATGTGTTGATTTAGGTTCTTTCTTCTTTTTGGACGTGTGCATTTATTGCAGTAAACTGTCCGCTCAGCAGCGCTTTTGCCGTGTCCTAAAGATTATGGTATATTGTGTTTTCATTCTTTTTTGTTTCTAGGAAATTTATGATTTCACATTTTATTTCTTCTACTACCCACTTGTTTTCCAGCAGGGTGTTTTTCAGTTTCCATGTATTTGACTTGATTTTCTTGGTCTTCCTATTATTGATTTCTAATTTGATAGCATTGTGGTCTGAGAATATGCTTTGTAAATTTATGGAGGCTTGTTTTGTTGCCTAACACATGGTCTATTTTGGAGAATGTTGCATGTGTACTAGAAAAGAATGTTTATTGTGCTGTTGTTGGGTTGAACACTCTGTACACATCCATGAGGTCCAGCGGGCTTATTGTGTTGCTTAGTTCCTCTGCATCTTTGTTGAGTTTCTTTCTGGTTGTGGTATCCATTTTCGAAAGTGGTGCATTAAAATCGCTCACTATGATTGTAGATTTGTCTATTTCTTTCTTCAATTCTATTAGCATTTGCTTTATATATTTGGGGGCTCTTTCATTGGGAGCATAGATATTTATTATGGTTATGGCACCTTGTTCAATTATCCCTTAAATCATAAGATAATGTCCATCTTTATCTATTATGCTGGTTTTTGCCTTAAAGTTTATCAGAGAATAGTATTGCCATTCTTGCTCACTTCTTATTGCAATTAGCTTGGTATATTTTTTTCCATCCTTTGACTTTTAGTCATTTTTTGTCTTTGTGTGTAAGGTGTGTCTCTTGCAGACAGCATATTGAAGGATCTTGTTTTCTTATCCATTCTGCCACTCTCCATCTCTTAACTGGTGCATTTACTCCCTTTACATTCAGTGTAATTATTGATAGGCATGGATTAATTGCTGCCTTTATGTTTGTTTGTTTTTTTGTGGTGTTGCTGTTTTCTTTGTTCTGTGTGTCTTCCTTTGCTGAGTTCATACTTTTTGTATTCTTTCTTATGATTTTCCTCATCGTTTTAATGTTTCCATGTTCTTCTTGGATTTTCTTTTTCTTTTTTTTTTTTTGGTATGTTGTGAAGTATTAATTTTCTATGGGGTTACCTTATATTCTATTAACTTTTCCCTCCATTTAAAACAGTCTATTTATTCCTGTAATCTACCTGACTTTCTCACCACCTGTATCTCTGTTTCGTGTTAACTTCTTTTACATTGTAATTGTTGTGATCATAGACTGACCTCCCAGATCCTCTGAATTTGTTCTTATAGTTTTGTTCTGTTCTTGAGTCTTCCATTTGTTGATTGAGTTCCGGGTGGTACTGCCACATATGTTAGTCTCTGGTTGTTGTCTGTTCTTGTTGGGTCTCAGTCCACAGAACTCCCTTTAGGATGTTTTGTAGTACAGGGTTGGCTTTGGCAAAACCCCTTAGTTTCTGTTTATCCTGGAATGTTTTGATTACACCATCATATTTGATTGAGAGCTTTGCTGGGTAAAGGATTCTTGGTTGGCAGTTGTTTTCTTTCAGGGTTTTATATATGTCTCCCCAATTGCCTTCCTGACTACATGGTTTCTGCTGAGAGATCCGAGCTTAATCTAATTTGCTTGCCTTTGTATGTAACAATTTTCTTTTCCCTAACTGCTTTCAGGATTCTCTCCTTATCTTTGATTTTAGAGAGCTTGATTATTATGTCTTGGTGATTTTCTTTTGTGGTCTATCCTTCCTGGGGTTCATTGAACTTCTTGAATGCTTATCTTTTCCATTTTAATGATTTTAGGGGAATTTTCTTCCAGCATTTTCTTCAAGTATCTCCTTTGTAGACTTGTGTGATTTTTCCTGTTCCAGAATGCTGATACTTCTTAAGTTATTCCTCTCCATGTTGTTCAACATGAATCTTAGACCTTCAGATTTTATTACCCACTTTTCTGCTTACTGTTCTATCTTAGTAGTACTGAGAGATTTGTCTTCCAGCTCACTAGTTCTGGCTTCCATCTCTTCAATTCTACTCCTTTGCCCTTTCAGTATAGTGTCCATTTCTGATAGTCTGTTATTAATCATTTGGACCTCTTTCTGTAGGTTTTGAATTGTTTCCAATGCTGTAACTATCTTATTTGATTGTTCCTGTAGTGCTTTCCTGACTTTTTCTCAACATCTCTGTAGAGTATTTTGATACATTTCATGGATCACTTTTCTGAATTCCTTCTCAGGCATTTCCAAAGCCTGCCCTCCTTGCAATATGCAGTCTAGGTCTATCTCTAGCTCATTTGTCTCACTTTATCTTGTTTCTGGACATGTCCAGAGATGGTCATCTGTTTCTTTAGCTTATTCAGTAGTTAGCTGTGACCTTAATACTTAGATGAATGTATGTTGATATTTTCTTATGCTTTCTGATTGCCTCCAGGTAGATGTGATTAGGAGATGGGTTTCCTTTTTCATGCTTCTTCTTATTCAACACAGCAATTGTCACAGGTGTTCGCTGCCTATGTCGTGTATGGAAGCTGGTATTGGTTCTTGCCTGGATGGTGGGATTTTTATAGAATGTGATTGTAGCTTGACTATGTGACCGCAATTGCTATCTCTTCTTGGTAATGTAGGGAAAGAAAGAGTCCCCTTTATCTCAGATGATTGGTCAGGTGTCAGATATCTGTGTGCAGTGGATCTGATCCTTTCCCTGCTTAAACTTGCCCAAGATGGCTGCTCTGGGAGCCACTGAGCCTGGCAGATCCCTGAAAGCACTAGATTTCTTGCTTCCACTATAAATTCCACTGGCTATAAGCCTTTAAACTTTCTAAATATTCCTTTTTATGTGGTTCAGAGTTGTGGGACCATCCCCAGAGCTTGTGTCGTCTGGTATTCTGTGTTATTGCTGACGGAGATCCTCACTGCACTCTCCCCAATCTGCCATCAAGCCCAGACATTGATGATACGTTTTCTGTGTATTCTCTCCCATGAGGTCCACGTGTATAGTCACCATTTATGCTGTTGGAAAATGGTATTTGCAATAAATAAGGTTTTGGAAAATTCTACTTTGTGATTCTACCACAAAGGCCATGTTTTCCAATTTCTTTGTTTCCAGCATTAGCAGTCCAATCAATGGTAATTATTAACAAATCTTGATTTCATGCTTGATCAGTTTCAGTCATGTAATACTCTAGGTGTTTAAGTGCAGTGGCTTGAAAGCATAAGCACTGCATTACAAACCATAAGGTCAGTGATTCGAGCCTATCAACCACTCCATGGGAGAAAAATGAGGCTTCCTGCTCCTGCAACGATTTACAGCCTTGGAAACCCTACACGAGGTTGCTATGTATCATAACCAACTTGAGAGCATTTAACAACAACACTCTATGTGTCAAATAAATGGCAGCCACTATTGTCAGTTCCTAGGATGTAGAGAGCCCATGCGCTTGGTGCATTTCCTACTCTGGGATTTGAGATGAGACATGAGCAGAGGAGTAGCAACTACAGGGCTTTGAAATGGTGCCTTACCCTGCTGAATATGAAAGATAGATGCTGATTCCTAAACAAGTCACAAATGCTTAGATTCTGATTTGAGATACATTTGTTAAGTCTACACTATATACTACATGACGTCAAGTAATTTTTTTTAAATAACTGGGCCCAGAATCCAAAAAGTATTAGCATTTACTTCTTCTTGACCATTCTTTCTGTATCTAGGAGTCTCAACAAATCTAAAGAGCTGTTTCAGGGGATCTGTAAATCTCTGCAATGTATACCTAGTATTGAGTTTAGGCATAAGTACATGCTTCCTAAGCTTTCATCAGATTCTCAAAGGGGCCTGCATCCCAACCGAAGGATTATGAACACAGCACTCTCTCTCTCTCCTTCCTGTTCACCTCTCTTACCTCCTTCTGAAGTTTCTCAATGGTCTTGTCAAGGTGCCATCGCTCACTCTCCATTTCATTCTTCAGCCTCTTTAACTGATCCTTCTGCTCAGTCTCATCTTTTAGCTTCTCAGACAACTGCTTCTGCTCCTGTGTGGCCCGACTCAGATTTCTCTGTAGGCAGCAGGAAAGGACAGCATTGTCATCTACCTACCAAGTCAGCCACAAAAACAGGTGGCAGAGGGAATTTCATAGTCATACCACAAAACCACCCAGCCTGTTACAGTAGTGACAGGGGGTAAAGACCATAATAAAATCATCACAGAGACACAAGGATACTGTTGGTTGTGAAATTCAAGGGCCAGGGAGGAAAGGTGAATTAACAAAAACACACATAGGATTCAAAGAGAAGTCAAAGAAGGTGCCACAGAAACACTGACAACAATCAAAGTCGCTGGCAATGGCACTTCTGGAGAGTGGCTGAAACACTGAATCTTCATGCTAAAAAATCAAGGTAAGGGTCCCCAGGTGGTGCAAATGATTAAGGCACTCAGCTGCTAACCAAATGACTGGCAATTCAAGTCTATCCGCAGATGCCTCAGCAAAAGGCCTGTAAATCCATTTCTAAAAAAATCATCCACTGAGAACCCTATGGAGCACAGTTCTACTCTGACACACCCAGGGGCACCACGAATGGAATCTACTTATGAAAAAGCTGCCATTCCACTCGAAGTCAATTCCGACTCATAGCAACCCTGTAAGAGAGCAGAAATTCCCCACAGGGTTCCCAAGGGTGTAATCTTTATGGGAACAGATTGCCACATCTTTCTCCTGCAGAGCAGTTGACGGCTCTGTAGGAAAAACAGTGGACTGCGACCACCACCTTTTAGTTAGCAAAGCGCTTAGCCACCATACCATCAGGGCTCCTTTGATGAATAGGCTGATGCTAAATGGCAGAAACACTAGTAAGATAAAGTGTAGATGGACAGTTATTGGGTGAATCTGCACCAAACACTAGTATCTACTATAAACTTGACCATCTTGGATGAGCTAACTCCCCTGGATTCCCTTGAATATCTCATTTCACAGTTACACAGATGTAAATTCTTCATGTAAACAACATCCAATTCTAAAGCAAAGTCTTAAAATAAGATCAGAAGGTGACTTCTTAAACAGCTATGTGTTAGGGCCATCAGTGCGAGGTTGTCAAGAAGGGCCGCAGCGCAGAGTGGGGAGCATGAACCAGGGCAGATCACCCACACAACGAAACGGCATCCGGAGCTGAAGCTGAATGTGGGTTAGTACAGTTGCTCCATAGGTCTACCAGAGACTCCACAGAACATTAATATTTGTACAGTGCTTAACCACCTGGTGTGGTGCTGTGGTATCAGCACTGGATTGTTAATCCCAAGGGTCAGCTGCTCAAACCCACAAGCCACTCCTCGGAAACCCTATACAGGGTCACTAAGAGTCACAACTGACTCAGTAGAACTCAACAACAACAGCTAACCACCTACAGTCACCCCCAAATGACTTTGGGCACTTCTAGTTTGCATTGGAACTGCCCCGCCAATCACATGACTTAGGGTCAAAACACTTCAGACGGAGTGCTTCTGGCTTCTGCCCTGATGAGCTGGCTGTGCTTTAAGAACCAACACAGCCAGTCTGCTGAAGTTAGGTGCTGTAGAGAACCAAGGTCAACAAAATTGGCTGGGAAAGAAGGTAGCAGAGGAAGGTGATCAGAGGGTCAGTGTGGGGGCAATTAGCAGGACTGTGTCCTCCAAAGTCACAGCTGGGCACAAACCAGAGGCAGAGCCAACTCCTGAGGTTTTTGTTGGTGGTTTATTTAGTAGTGTTGGAGGACAGCGGAGTTCTGGTCTTTGTCTGCTAATCAAAAGTTGGCAGTTCGAACCTACCAGCTTCTCTAAGGGAGAAAGATACGGTAGTCCACTTCTGTAAAGACTGCTGTTGTTAAGTGCTGTTGAGTCAATTATGACTCACAGCTACCCCATATAGGGTTTCTGAGGATCAGCTGGTGCATTTGGACCTACAGCCTTGCAGTCCAGCACATTATCCTGCAGTGCCTTGGAAACAATTGTTGTTGTTTTGTTGTTAAGTGCCGTCAGTCAATTCCGACTCATAGCAAGTCTGTATAAGGTTTCCAAGGAGCAGCTGGTGAGCTTGAACCACCAACTTTGTGGTTCAAATCAATCTTGCAGTTCAGCGCATTAACCTGCAGCGCCACACCAGGACTCCTTGGAAGCTATGGGGCAGTTCTATTATGCCCTATAGGGTTGCTGTGAGTCGGAATGTATTCAACAGGAGTAGGTTTTGGGTTTTGGGGGGAAGGGGTAAACACAGAGCAAGGAGAAGTAGTTATGTTACCAGTGATCTGTTATATGAGAAAAATCTCCCAAGACACAAGTCAAATATTCTTGAACAACAAATAAAAGAGCTCCTTCAGGATCCAAGTCAACCTCTGTCCCTCTGAATGCCACTAATTTCCCGTGACTCCTCTTGGATTCCAATCCCAGGAACTCAGGGTCAGCACACAAGTGAGGCTTGGCTCCATGAATGGGCTCACTGCTCTCGGCTTGGCATCTGAGCAACGCTACCACCCACCAACACACACACACACATCTGCCTAGAAGAATGTTTTTGCTAAATTAAGTTTTTAGTATTTCTTGATGCTTACTTCTAATCCAAAGTAACTCTGGTAGCGTAGTGGTTACGAATCGGGCTGCTAACCTCAGAGTCATCAGTTCAAAACAACCAGCTATTCCGTGGGAGCAAGATGAGGCTTTCTGCTCCCGTAAAGATTTACAGCCTCGGAAACTCTGTACAGGGTCACTATGAGTCAGAACCGACTCCACAGTCTATAACAACAACAACTTCTATTCCAAAGCAGTTAGATCTATACAAGCAAGTGATAGCTTTTCTATCTGGAAATGCTGCAAGCCCAGGTCCACTAATGGGCATATGATTAAAACAAACAAATAAAACTTGGTGGTTGAAAATTACAATCCACTGCTACCAAGTCGATTCCAACCCACAGTGATTCTATAGACCAGAATAGAACTTTCCCCATAGGGTTTCCAAGGGTTCAGTGTCATCCAGGGGTTAAGCTCCCTTTCAACTGCCAGCTTTGAGAAGAGAGGCATGCAGAGTTATTGATTTAAAGGATCTGACTATCTGATTCCCGAATTTCACAGAAAACGATGTATCTATTTCAGAATGACTATGGTCTTTCCATGGCACTAGGATGGCGCAGGACCAGGCAGAGTTCCATTCCATTGTGCATGGGGTCACCAACTCAACAGCAGCTAACAATATTAACAACTTTTGAGATCAGAGCATTCAGGTAAGATGGCAAGATGGCTGGGGCCCATTTCTGATGCCTGCCAGATCGTATTGTCAGTGGTTCGTATGGCCACACGCAGAACGAAACACTCTTGTCATCTCTACACAGCTGGGAAAACACGCCTCAACAAAAGCAACATGTCAGGGATAATTTCCAAGGCAAGGATAGCAATGCGAGGGTTGGGGGTGGGTGGGGATTACATTAAGATTTTAGGCCTCGAGGCCATCAACTATCTGTTGTACACACTGAATTAAATATTAGCTGCAGATTCACAGCTGGTGAACTGCTTCCTTGTGTGGGAAGTTTTCTTGTTTGACCAAAGGCAGATCAAGATGTTCTGAGAGACTGTAATCACTGCACCCCGTGTTTGATGTCTAAATGACATGAAGGTGCAGTACTTGCTCGGTACAGATGTTCCTCCTCTCTTTCTGCCCTGTAAGAACTCACAATTTGAAACCTTGCACTTTGGCAGCTGGATTTGGTACCAGTAGCCATCACAAGATCAGGCAGTGTTTCATTCTGCTGTGCACAAGGTCGCTGTGAGTCGGTACCAACTCAACGACACATAACAACAATAACAACCACCACAAGTCTTAAGTCTCAGCACAGTGAAAGTGTTGTCCACACGAAATCAATCCATCAAGAGTTTGTAACAAAAATCTAGAATTAAAGGGGATATAAAATAAAGAAAAGAATAAAATTCATATTTGGGGCAGTCATATAATAAACATAGGAGAATATAGGACTTTGAGTGTATGCAAAAACAGGTCCATACTAAACATCCCCAAACAGGTTATTTGTGGTCACCAGAGGCTGGAGGACGGAGAACTGGGAGTTATTACTGAGCGTGTCCTGAGTTTCTGTCTCGGGTGACATGAATCGATGGTGATGGGAGCACAACACAGTGTCGATAATGTCACTAAACTGTATACTTAAAAAATGGTTCAAGTGGCAAATGCTTTGCTACATGTATTCCCTCAGATCAAAAATTTTTAAATGGTTAAGGTGGTAAAATTTCTAACAATAAAATATACAAACAGGCAAAACGAGTTCTTTATGACAATCTGGGGAGGAGGAACAAACAGAACCGAGAAGTAGCCCCTGGGTTAGAATCCTAGTGCAAGTCTGAGCTTCCAGTCCTCCATACCCTGAGGAGATGAAGCTGAACGCTGAAAGAAGAGCTAAATGAGACCTGTAAAACTCAACTCTGACTGCTTGTCGGCTCTTAGCCATTTTAACATGCTTTAAACTCCCTCCCACTTCATCTACCCATCCACACAAGTGACTCTTTAATGGAAAAACTTAACAAGTTTCCTCTTAGACAGCCGTAAAAACACAGGCTTCTCCAGACTCAGAAACTTGCCTGCGGGGAAACTACTGAGAGAGTGGGTACTTTACAACCCGAGAGGGCAGGGAGGAGGAAGGACATTACCTGGACCAGGCCAAGGGCCCTGGACAAAGTCAATTTAGAACTTCAGTAGGGGCCTTTCAAAAAAAAGAACACACTTCAAAACAATCTTTCTAACCTTCATATATGAAAATCTAATTTTCTAAGAACATGTTGATTTTGAATAGAGATCGCTATCTAGTTTCAAGGAAACTACTGCCTCCTGTTTCTTTGAGCATCTTGAAGGACTCTATGCAATGCCTTTGCCCAGAGGAGAAGGGAAATTGGCTTCTGCCAGAAAGTCGACTCCACACTGCCTTGGGGACCAATTACATAATTCAAATTCTATCTTGGGAAAGCTGTCAAGCTCTTAAATGTGTTTCTCAACTTCGGCCCTACTGACATGTCGGGTTGAATCATTCTTTGTTGGGTGGGCTGTCCTGGGACTTGCAGGGTGTTTAGCAGAATCCTGGCCTCTCCTAGCACTCCCAACCCAGTTGCTCTAATAAAAAATGTCTCCAGACATTACCAGAACTGGCTGTTGTCAAGCTGATTCTGACTCATGACGACCCCATGTGTGTCAGAACAGAACTGGGCTCCGTGGGCTTTTGAATAGCTGACTTATTTTTCTTCAAGTACCATGAGGCCTTTCTCCCAAGATGCCACTGAGTGCCAATCTTGGTTAGCAGTGGAAAGTGTTAGCCATTTGTACCAGCCAGAGTCTCCAAATGCCCTAGAGTGGTGGGAAGGGCAAACTCCCCCCAAGTTGAGACCAACTGATCTAGATGGTGGTTCAAAGGTTATTATAGGTGAAAGTGCGCTAGTGGAAGAAGGAATATTTTTGTATAAGTTCCTGTGATTTTGCTGTTCTGGGCTTCCTTTGTTGTTAAAAGTTGGTTCTGATTCAGAGTGACCTGGTATAAGGTTTCCGAGGAGTAACTGGTAGGTTTGAACCTCCGACCTTTTGGTTAGCAGCCCAGTGTTTATCCTTCAGTGCCACAGCAGGACTCCGGGCTTCCTTTAGGAGGGAGTACAGCAGCAGCCTGAAGTGTTTACCTGAGCATCCTCTAGGTCATCCTCCAGGCTCCGTTGAGCTGTCCTGGCTTCCTTTTCTTCCTTTCTGGCTTGCACAAGGGCCTCCTCTAATTGCCGCTTTTCTCCCTACAATGAGATAGTGGGTCAGCAGGTACTTCAACGTGTGCTGGCCTTATGGATGAAGGAATACAGGACATGCCTGTGCCCCAGTGCCCCACTCATGGACCCAAGACAGCACATTCCAGCCAAGTTCCTGGGTGTGTGTTCGCCTGTCTGCAGTTCAAGCTCTTAGCCCAATGTTAGCATCTACCTCATCTAGATGTCTGGAAAGATAGGACTATTGCGAGGCTCAGAAACAGCAGGAGCTGAATGGGCCCAGGTATACACAATTCTGTTGATTCCAACTGATGGCCAAGTTTGGGGACCCCTGCTGGACTATAGCACCCTTCACCTTTCTTGTGTTCCCACTGTCATTTTCTCACTGGCATCTGTGTGTGCCTCTCACTTCTAGAGGTCTACCAAAACCAGATCATAGATTTTTGCTAAAACCTACGTGACTTCAAAAACCAACAATTGTGCGGTAAAAAAAGAGCAAACTGTATTGGGTGACGGTGGGCCTGGGGTGGTGTGAGGTCATCTCTTCAGGTGCTTGGAGTCCTCTGCCAAGCCTCGGAAGTCTGCATGTGTCCGAAGGCTGAGTTCAGGGTGAGTGGGGATTTCCGGGCCTGGTCATGTATCTTCCACCCTGACATTATCAGCCCTCTTCCCAAGCCTCTTTAGAAGCATATCTCTCCTTCACACCACTCTCTGACAAACAAAAGAAACTACTTGCACAGAGGATATATTCATGATTGCATTGACCTTTCTTACTAAATTATGATAATAAATCCCTTCCAACTTCTCTAACCACTTATACAGGAAAGAGAGATCAGCAGCTGCCAAACCTTGGCTGGGGGCCCGGCGAGCCTTACCTCGTACTTTGTAAGCTTTTCCTTCACTTTAGCTTTGTCGCCTTTCATGTCACTGATTTGCTTCTGGAACTGAGCAACGATTCGCTCCAGCTCTTCAACTCTTCCCCGCAGCCTCTCGTTCTCCTCCTTCAGAGCTTTAACTTGCATTTCACTCACCTCCTGGTTTTGTTCTGAAGTGCTGCTCCGACTGGCTAAGACCTCAACATTCTGTTAAAAACAGGGCCAGGTAAACATGAGCACCCATTCAAGGGGTAGTTCCCAAGCACAAGGATAAATGACATTTATTTCAAACCCACTATGTGCTGAGCACTGTACTAAGCCAGGGGTCGGCAAAAGACAGCCCACCAGCTGGCCCGACAAATCAGCATGCCACTTGTTTTTGAAAATACAAAGTTACTGAACACACCATAGCCACTCACTTACATATTGTGTGCCTCTGCTTCCATAGCACAACGACAGAGCCAAGTAGTTGTGGCAGAGTCTAAAGGATTTACTCTCTGGTCCTTTACCAAAAAGTTTGCCAACCTTATGCTACATCCTCAATATGCAATCTCAACCTTTTAGCAACTCTAGCAGATGAACACTATTCTGCTTACTATTTTAAGGATAAGAAAACCGAGGCTTAGGTAGACGAAATAATTGTTCAAAATTGCTAAGCAGGAACTGCATTCAGGTCCACTGGGTCTAGAACCTGTTCTGTTAGTCAGTGGCTTCTGAAGTTTTCACTTTCCTGTCCTATTATCAGATGCAGCCTTTAATAAGTTCTAGACCAGGGCAAGGAACCTTTTTTTCTGCCAAAATTTTATAGCATCATTCACGGGCCATACAAAATTATCAACTTAAAATTTAGCCTGCTATATTTGGTCAGATAATCAACTCATCCTTAATGTGACAGCTAGAACAGCGGTTGCCTTGGCAAAGGCAGACCAAATGATTTTCAGAGCATTGTGTGGACATTCCCCACCCCTGCTCTAGATGAAAGAGAGTTTATGCTTGCTTATACATTTTTTTTCAAATCTAAAATGAAACAAAAATTAAGATTTGTCTACGTGATGATAGAGGTCAGAGTGCAAGCTCTAGTTGTATCATCTGGGAATGAGCTTGTGCTGCACACAACTCACAACAGAAAGCAATGGCAGCAATTACAAGATGGTGGTTGTTAATTCCAGATAGCACAAGGACTGTTAGATTTTTGGCTTAGCAACTTGAAGTGATCGTTAAGTGGCACTATAAACAACCAAAATGTCTATCAACTGATGGATAAATAAAACACAGTATATCCACACAATGAAATCTTTTTCAGACATAAAGAGGAATGAAGTGTTCATATATGCTACGTAATGCTAGGTGAACGAAGTCAGATATAAGAGGACAAGTATTGCATGACTCTATTTACATACAATATCTCAAACAGGCAAATGCATGTAGGCAGACAGCAGATGAATGGTTTCTTAGGGCTGGGGCCGTGGGGGAGGGAAGGAGTAGGGAGTGACAACTAGTAGGTACAAGGTTTGTTGGGTGATAATGAAAATGCCTAAAATTGTGCTGATACGCGCACAACTCTATGAATGTACTAAAAACCACTGAACTGTATACTTTAAATGGATGAATTATATATTTGTTATTGTTGTTAAGTGCCATCAAGTTTGTTCCGACTCAGAGAGAGCCTATATAGGGTTTCCAAGGAGTTGCTGGTTGACTTTGAACCATCGACCTCATGGTTCAAACTGACCTTGAGGTCCAGGGCTTTATCCCACAGCACTATACCAGGGCTGTACAGCTTGTATATTAAGTGAATGAAATCTCAACCAAGCTTGTCTTAAAAACAAAACTCAGGAACTCTGAGGTAGGAGTAGGGATGGTAGGGAGAGTTGATGCAGTTACCCAGGTTGTCTGGATTTTTGCAGGAAGTATGACTGAGCAAAGGAGATTCAGGATGCCTGCCAACATTAGATTACGAAAATGTTGTTTTTATTGTTGTGGGGTTTTTTTTTAAATAATGCTCACCAATATTTCCAAAACTTTAGAAACAAAGAACACTTACATGTATGATGGGTGTTCTTTTGTTCAGACAGAATTCTCAGGAAGAGCAAGGAAAGGGATGAAGGGCAGCTGGGGTACCGAAAGGCAGATCTGACTTAACCAGGACTTGGGCCTCCACATGCTAGGTAAGGGAACCTGGACTGTATTGTGAAGTTTACCCACCGCCGTCACGTTGATTTGACTTATAATGATGACCCTATAGCCGAGGTGCTCCTTGGGATCTCTATACAGGGTCACTGTGGGTCAGAACCAACTCTACAGCACTTAACAACTATAACAATAGAGCAGAGTGAAACTGTGTCTTACAGGTTTTGAGACTGTTCATTTTTACAGGAACAGACTGCCCCATCTTTCTCCTGTGGAGTGGCTGGTGGGTTTGAACTGCTGACCTTGAGCAGTTCAACACTTAATCCATTGCACCACTAGAGATCCTTACGTTGATGTTTAGGACTTGGTATATTCTATTTGAAAGTTGTAGGGGCACATTAAGAGTCTGATGGATTAAGTGCTGGGAGAGCTGACCACACAAGTTTATTTTTCAACTAGTTGTTGTGAACTGCTGTAGAGTTGGTTCCAGCTCATAGCAACCTTGTACAGCGTTTCTGAGGAGTGGCTGCTGAGTTTGAACCAATGACCTTGAGGTTCAAACTGACCTTGCAGTCCAGTGCTTATCCTACAGCACCACACCAGAACTCCATGTTCAGAAAGTGGCTGTCCTAAATAAATCGGTTCCAGTCGTAGCTCTAGAAAGCACTTCACCTCTACAAATTAAAATATATTTAGATAAGATTAAAACCTTACCAGTTAAGCAACAACAAATACACTAAAGAGTCACAGTTAGAAGGCACGTCTCAGGTTGTGAATGCCTTAGGAGGGTTTGTGTGTGCTGTGATGTTTAGTCAGGTTAGGACTATTTGTAAAGTGATGTCTTTTTTCTAACTCCATCACACAATGCTTAACAAACATATTTAACTGAAGTCTCTGTGGACAAACTTTTCCAGAGTCCTACATAAGGAGCTCTGGTGGCGTAGTGGTTACAAATCGGGCTGCTAATCTCATGGTCAGCAGTCTAAAACCACCAGCTGTTCCGCAGGAGAAAGATGAGGCTTTCTGCTCCTGTAAAGATTTACATCCTCGGAAACCCTGTACAGGGTCGCTATTGAGTCAGAACCGACTCCATGGCACATCACCACCACCACCATCTCCCCGCTTACTCATGCCCCCATCTCTACACCCTATTTGTTATTTATACAGAGTCCATAAGACACGCTTCCCTTCAGTAAAATCAAACCAAACATACTGCACTCAAGCTGATTCTGACTCACAGCAACTCTACCAGGACAGACTAGAAATGCCCCTAGGACTGCTAAGGCTGTCTTTATGGAAGTAGATTGCCACATCTTTCTCCTATGGAGCAGCTGATGGAGTTAAACTGCCAAAGTGCTTAACCCACTGTGTCACCAGAGCAAGGTCCCTTCCATGACTTCGCAATGGAGAAAAGAAAACGGGCCTAGAAGGTCCTTCCAGCTCGAAATTCTTTGACCTTTGCATCATCATCTTTCCAAATGCTCAAGTACGAGTCTCATGAGTGTGGCCACATCTGGAGAAGACCTTCTCAGACAACAGGCCACTGAGGACAAATGCTGCTGGACTCACTTAAGAGACTAGCAAATACATCTGTGTGTCTTTGATCTCAAACCTGTGTGTAATAAGATTACAGTAAATTAGGTGAGAATTGTTGTATAGCTTGAAAAATATAATCGATGTCACTGAATTTCACTTAGAGATAGTGTTGAATTGGTGTATGTTTTACTGTGTGGATTCTCAACAGTAACAACAAAAATATTTTACATAGAGATTACAGAGGCTGTTCCAGGATAACTAACCATAGAGGATACAGTTTATAACAATTCATTTAGCTGTATCATATCACCAATATAATGTCTATTTTAAAAAGGATTATATGGATTTGTTTTTTAGTATTTTAACAAATACTCATGCATACAGTTGCAGAAGTTAACAAAACTCCAGCTTCAAAACTCTGAACGCTCCAATTCCTTTATCACACCAAAATGCTGCCAACCCACATTAGGTCATTACCATTAAAGCAAAAATAGCAGATGTGCTATTTTTTGTGTCCTTTAAGACTGGGTCATACCTTAAAATTATACTGCCCTCTTTTTTTTTTTTTAAGCCTATCAGGCCATCAGGGTCAGAAAGTT
Organism: Chrysochloris asiatica; assembly: GCF_000296735.1. Classification (NCBI taxonomy): domain Eukaryota; kingdom Metazoa; phylum Chordata; class Mammalia; order Afrosoricida; family Chrysochloridae; genus Chrysochloris; species Chrysochloris asiatica. The sequence goes on from NW_006408522.1 coordinate 14,333,268, forward strand.
TGATAACACAGACTGTTGTTGGTCAGCACTCTCTGTGTGTCTGTTAAGAATATAAGTCGTTTGGTTTTAAGGGCAATTTGATATTATCTATGTCCTGATGTGTCACTGTAGGTTAAGCACTGGACTACAAGGCCGGTTTGAACTGCGAGGTCAGTGGTTCACACTCACCAGCCACTACAGAGTCACTATAAGTCTGAATTGACTCAATGGTAATTAACAACAATGAAACCATGGGATCCCTGGTGGTGTGTACTGATTAAGTGCCTGGTTGCCAACCAAAGGGTCAGAAGTTCGAGCCTACAAGTAACCCCCTTCCAGTAAAGATTACAGCCCAGGAAACTCTAAGGAGGCAGTTCTACTCTGTTCTATAGGGTCACGATGGATCAAGAATTGATGGATGTCACACAACAACACAAATGAACACATATTCCCTTTGACCCAGCAACTTCTCTTCCAGCACTATATCTCACATGTGTGCAAAACGACACATGGACAAGCGTATTCATTTAAGCATTTAATAGCAAAAGACTGTGAACAATAAGATGTCACTTAATTGGGACAACTGGCTAAGTAAATTACATCAACTCAGTAACATCTTGTGCAGCTGGAAAAATAAAAGCATGAACAAGAAAGTGAAAAAAAGCAAGGAACAGAATAAATAGTACATATAGCATGTCTGTGTAAAAAGGGAAGAGGAGATTAAGTATCTATTTACTTGGAGAGGCAAACTGGCAAGGGGAAGGGAACCAGGGGCTACAAAAAGAAAGTGGAAAAAAGGCTCCTCATTGCAAATCCTCTTGTAATCTTTTGAGTTTTGAACCATAGGAATTCAACCAATATTACATTTTTCAAAATAAAGAATACATCTTTTTAAAAGATTGACTACTGATGGTCACATGGGCTTGGAGGACAACGTATCTCCTCAGTCAAGTTCAAACCCTCCTCTGCCCTCTAAAAACCCTTCCCAAATCCATTCACTGAAACTCCTAAGCAATGTAAGATAGCAGAGCTCAGAAGCAGCTGTACAAACAAGAGCAAAGCGCCAACTCTCCCACACTGGTGTACATAGTTAAGCAATCCCTTTTCACCACATCTAGCTGGGAGAGTGGAAAAGGCCCAGATGGCCCAGGACTTGCACTTAAAGAATGCTTCTTCAGCTTTTCCATCCAGGCTACCCTAAAGCAGAGCATACTGCCTCATCTTTCTCCCATGGAGTCGGTTTGAACCCACCAATCTTTCAGTTAGCAGCCTACCACTTAACCACTAAATCTCCAGCAGGAATCCTTATTTTAAGGAGAGGGACAGAATTACCTACCCCATCCATACTGTCAATGTTTTCTTGAAGTGATCATAGCAAATGAGGTATCAACCACTACAAGAGAGTCCATTCTGACTCGCAGACACTCTATACAGAACAGAAGAAGTACGATATGGTTTCCAGGAGACCTGGAGTGACGCTGTAGGATAACCACTGGACTGCTAACTTCAAGGTCCGCAGTTCAAACTCACCAGAGCTGTTCCTCAGAAGCCCTGTACAGGGTTACTATGAATTGGAACTGACTTGACGGCACTTAACAACAACAACATAGGGTTTCCAAGGTTGTAAGTCTGTACTGAAGCAGACTGCCTCATCTTTCTTTCATGGAGAGACTAGTGAGTTCAAACCCTCAGCTTGACAGTTAGCCAGCCCAGTGCTTAATCTCACTCATGATCGTCAATGTCTACTTAAAAGTGTTGATGGCTATATCAACTTAACTCTCGTTTATTTAACAAAATGGAGAAAGATTTTTTTCAAAGATTACCTACTAGGATTCTAAATCATCAAACCTAGCTTCAGGCTGCTGTCTGCAAATTTTTACCAGCTAAAAATCAAGCCTTTTGTTATTGGTTGCCTCCAATAGGCTCTGACTCTGAGTATAACTGAATGAAACGTTGCCTAGTCCTGAGCCACCTTCACCATCATCGGTATGTTTGAGTTCACCTTTGCAGCAAAAATGAGAAATGAGAATTAAAGTCTTGTAATCATCTTTCTGGAGTCCTGGTGTGGCACTGTGGGTTAATGCATCAGACTGCAGAACAGTTTGAACTGCAAGGTCAGTGGTTCAAGCTCCCCAGCTGCTCCTCGGAAACTCTATACAGGGTCACTATGGGTTGGAATCGACTCGGCGGCACTTAACAACAACAACAAATCATCTTTCTGGAGTACTTGAGAGGCGCTGTAGGATAAACACTTGACCATAAAGTCGGTTTGAACCACAAGGTTGACTGTTCAAACTCATCAGTCACTCCTCGGAAACCCTATATAGGGTTGCTATGAGCTGCAACTGACTCAACGACACTTAATGACAACAACAATCATCTTCCGGAGTCCTAGTGTGGCAATGTCGGATTAGCACTGGACTGCTAACCACAAGGCTGGCATTTCAAACCTACTAACTGCTCCTTGGAAACCCTATACATGGCCACTAGGAGTTGGAACCAACTTGATGGCACTTAATAACAACAATCATTTTTTGGGGGTTGCTTGCTGCACATATCAAATGACCCCTTTCTTATTTCAAAGGTAAGTCAAGTTTCTTGGTTGGTTAATTCATTAAAAATTCAGCCCCATTTCCTAAGCAAGGATAGACTAGTAAACTTAGAAAATTCTTCCAAAACAAAAACAGCATGTTTAACATGCTGAATTGCTAAATTTTCACAACTTTTAAAAGAGTTGACTTTTAACCATATGCTCCAATTACTGATTTAGAGCGGTGGAAGGCTGTAGGGAAGCAAATGCAAGTGTAATGTGAGAAATAAAACCCAAAAAACAGGAAAACCCCACTTGTTTTCTGGTACCACCATTTACTGCAAATAATGACTTTCTTACTAGCTGAGCTAAAACTGCATTCCAAAATATTCACACTGTGCCCTGGAACCAGAAAAAGCACAAAACCCTCCAAAGAGCACAAGCAGCCATGGGCCATTGATGAGAGTTTTCCCTGGTCCAAAGGCACAGTCATACTTTCCTTGTTGAAGCACAGACTTAACACCTTGTGAAACAGGGACTCTGAAACAAGGTGAGGACCTCCCAGCTTGTCCCATCGTAGACCAAACACACATGCGTATCAGGTTTTACTAATTAACAAGGCTGCTGCCACGGCTGACTTGTGCTTCCTTTCTCCCTTTTCTGCTGAGTGAGTGAAAACAGCTGAGGCGTGGAGCCATGGAGTCCAGAGAACGGAATGCTGGTTTTGTTGGTTCCATTTCACTGGCCACCCCCCACACTCCAGTGTGAGTTGAGGCTCCAGGATCTAGGCTGAGAGGTGTCTGAAGTGTCCCTCAGTAAGACCATCCATTGGAAAGTTATCACCTTTTGACCACACACCTGTGGGCTTTCTTTCAATTCCACAATGAAGGCCTGGTCGCAAATAATGAGTCCCATACTCTCTGTGAATGTGGTAGAAAACCAAGTTCCCCTCACTTGAGCAAGAGTAAACGACAGAGGTACTTTGGTAATAAACAGTTCACTTTCCCCAGTTACCTGTGAATTTCACTGGCATGGATCTTCCAGGCCGGGCCTCCTCAAATTCTAACGAGCTTAGGGCTCATCTAGGGATCTTTGTTAAATGTGCAACAGGTCTGGAGTGGGGCCTGAGACGCTGCATTTCTACCAACATCCCAAGTGATGTCATGACACTCATCATGGCCCATACTTGGAGCAGAGAAGCTCCAGGTGAAGCAAAGACTGCTCACACCTGCAGATCCCACCTGCTGAGGCCCACAGCTCAAAGAGCTGGTCAAATCCTTGAGGCTTCTTGTATGACTTTAAGTGCCTGGACCAGGTGTCAGGTGGCTTGGCTGCTACAGCGGGTTCTACAGTTCTCACGGTGACTTATGCAAGTCTTTGACCTCTGTAGGCCTCAGTCACATTCTTAAAGCAAGTGTATTAGGCAATACTAGCTCCAAAAATGGGGCAAATAAAAAAAAAAGAAAGAAAGAAAAAGATAAAAAAATTTTAAGTTACAATTCCTATATAAATGTAAGGTGGTAGGTTCCTGGTGGATTCCTTCCTCTATCCCTTTGACTGCCTATTTACCATTTTTGGTCAAGATGGGACTTGAGTCATTAAAAAACATCATTTTTAAATCCTATACTCAGAACACCATTAGAGTTCCCAAAAATGCCAACACTATTCTTTCCTAACATATTTTTGTTTATAACTCAACTGATTACAAAGTTATACACTCATTTGATTGTATTTTTGGCAAGGGGAGCACTGTATGAAAGAGATGGGAATAAATTTGGCAAACAAAGTGATCAAAGAAGAGAAAATGCCCATTACCAAAACCGTGAATATTTTCAAGGAAAAGTTGATTCCATAGCCATGAATGATGGTGGTGGTTATGTGCCGCGGGGTCAGTTCCCACTCATAGTGACCCTGTATAGGATTTCCGAGACTGTAAATCTTTACAGGAACAGAAAGCCTCATCTTTCTTCTATGGAGTGGCTGGTAGATTCTAACTGCTGACCTTGCGGTTAGCACCTCAGCTCATAATCCACTACACTACCATAGTTTCTTTAGCTATGAATAGTGAAGGTCAATATTCAATTTCCTTTTGTTAGAAGATTTGGATTCTGGTCCAGACTCTGCTAATTATTTACTGTATAATGACTGTAGGCAAGTCATTTAACTTCTATCTGCATTCAATGAACTTCTCTGTAAAATGAAAGGGTCACTCTGGCTAACTCCCATGTCCCTGTCAGCTCTAAACAGTCTGGGATTGTAGACAGAGTATAAAGGCACTAATCAGTAACCATGGGTATTGAATATATCACACTGCCAAAGGAACAGATAACTTGCCTCTTAAAAATTAAACACTTAGAGAGCGAGTTCTTTCCTTTTGGCACTGTGGCTGCAGCCATGAGTATGCTCAGACTTCAAACGAGGCTTGCCTCCAGTGTTCTGCACTGTGGCAAGAAGGAGGTCTGGTTGGACCCCAATGAGACCAATGAAATCGCCAATGCCAACTCCCGTCAGCAAATCCGGAAACTGATCAAAGATGGCCTTATCATCCACAAGCCTGTTACTGTCCATTCTCGGGCTCGATGCCGGAAAAATACCTTAGCCTGCCGGAAGGGCAGGCATATGGGCATAGGTAAGCGGAAAGGTACTGCCAATGCTAGAATGCCCGAGAAGGTGACCTGGATGAGGAGGATGAGAATTCTGCGCCGGCTGCTCAGAAGATACTGCGAATCTAAGAAGACTGACGGCCACATGTATCACAGCCTATATCTGAAAGTAAAGGGAAATGTGTTTAAGAACAAGTAGATTCTCATGGAACACATCCACAAGTTGAAAGCAGACAAGGCCCGCAAGAAGCTCCTGACTGACCAGGCTGAGGCCCGCAGGTCTAAGACAAAGGAAGCACGCAAGCGCCGTGAGGAACGGCTCCAGGCAAAGAAAGAAGAGATCATCAAGACTCTGTCCAAGGAGGAAGAGACCAAGAAATACAGCTGCCTCGCTCTTGTCTGTATATAGTGGCCTGGGCAATTACATAGATCAGTCATTCAATAAAACAAGCCTTTGTTTGCCTGTCCAAAAAAAAAAAAAATTAAACACACATATTTAAAAAGAAAAACTTCTCTACTAGAGCCAAAAAGAAGAATATACAGAAAGGGAAAACATTTTTGGCAACAACATATCTGACAAGGGAAAACTTCAACATCTTAACAACAAAAAGACAACCAATCCAAATTTTTAAATGGACGGAAGTCATCACCGAAAAAGACATTTAGGCAGCCAACAAACACAAAAGAAATGCTTGAGATCATTAGTCACTGTTGTTGTTGTTGTTGTTAAGTGTTGTCAAGTCAGTTCCTGCAAAGGGTTTCCAAGGAGCTACTGGTGGGTTTGCTCAGCATATAGGTTGAATAAGTATGGTGAAAGA
>NW_006408522.1:14342315-14345659 GCF_000296735.1 Chrysochloris asiatica
ACGCCACCACAGTACAACAAACTGAAAGATGAGTGGTGGTCCACTAATCATTAGAGAGATGCAAATCAAAACAACAATGAGATATCATCTCATCTCAGTAATAACAGCAAACTTAAACAGAAAACAACAAATGCTGACAAGCATGTAGTGAGATTGGCATCATCATCCACTGCTGGTGACTGTAAAATGGTATAACCACTGTGGAAAATGGTACAATGCTTCCTTAAGAAGTTGGAAATAGAAGTACCATTTGATCTGGCAACCCCACTACTAGTTATAGATCTTAGAGAAATGAGAGCCATGACACCATTATTCACAATAGCAAAAAGATGGAAACAATCTGAATGACCATCAATGGATGATGGATAAACAATGGTACATACACTCAATGGATACTATGCAATGTTAAAGAGTAACAATTCAATGAATCTGCAAACACCTGTAATGTGGATGACCCTGGAGGACACCATGCTGAGAGAAATAAGTCAATTACAAAAGGTCAACTGTTGTCTGAGACTACTGTTGTAAAAAGTCTAGAAAACATTTACACACAGAAAGAAACATTCTTTGATGATTATCAGAGATGGGAAGTGGGGAAGGGCAAATTACTAACTAGATGTTGTTAAGTGCCATCTAGTAGTTTTGACCACAGTGACCCTGTATAGGGTTTCCAATGAGTGGCTGATGAGAGTCTGAAGAACCAACCTTGCAGTTCAAACCAACCTTTTGGGTCTACTGCTTATCCTACAGTGCCGCACCAGGACCCCACAATCACTAATTTGCATTATTTGCCCAGTTTACCATGCTTAATGAAGATTTTATTCACCTGTTATTTTCATTGCCATAGTAATAATTTTCCTGCTTATAAGACCAATTGAAAGATGCTCCCTTTTAATCATATCCAACTACCTAGCTGTTCCTATAGTAACTCAGTTAACGATCTAGGTTTAAAATGTCATTGATTTTATCCACAAAGTTCTCCTGAAATAATAGGTCAATAAACTTCCCTTTAAATAATTATGAAGACAGCAAGATTCCCTCTCAGGGAGCCCTGTAATTCAGACACAAGTACCAGACAAAAGTTACGAAAATAAAAAGCCTCACACTCGCTTACAGAATGCACTCAACATATGTTCTTACACCAGACTCACTGCTCTGACAAGGAACCCTACTGGTGTAGTGTGCTATGTGTTGGACTGCTAACCACAAGGTCAGCAGCTCACATACACCAGCTGCTCTAAGGGAGAAAAGAGGCTCTCTGCTCCTTTAAGCTATACCACAAACCTATAGGGAAACCTAAGATAGGGATAAAATTTCCTATTAGGAAATAAAGAGGTCAAACAACTTTCCCTAGAGGCATGTTCAATAGCTAAGAGTTCAAGCTTTGACTTATTTTATGTGAAATGTCCAGAATGGGCACATTCACAGAGACAGAAAGAAGATTACTGACTGCCAGGGGGTGGGGAAGGGGGGAAATTGGTAGGTCCTAAGATGTATTGATCATTACTGGTGGTTGGAATGCAAAGGTTGGGAACAAAGAGGAAGGATCAGTAGTTGGAAAATATGGCCTTGGTGATAGAAATGATGCTGGAGATCACATGATAGAATTCTGCAAAATCAATGATTTGTTCATTACAAATACCTTCTTTAGACATCATAAGAGACGATTATACACATGGATCTCACCAGATGGAATACACAGAAATCAAATTGGCTACATCTGTGGAAAGAGACGATGGAAAAGCTCTGTATCATCAGTCAAAACAAGGCTAGGGGCAGACTGTGGAACAGACCATCAATTACTCATATGCAAATTCAAATGGAAGCTGAAGAAAATGAAAACAAGTCCACCAGAGCCAAAATATGACCCTGAATATATGCCACCTGAATTTAGAGATGATCTCAAGAACAAATTTGATACATTAAACACTAAAGACTAAAGACCAGAAGAGTTGTGGGATGACATCAAGAACATCATACAGGTTGGCTACACAAAACGGGGGAAGAGGGGGGTTGCTACAAAGGCAAGAAGTGACTGGCTCACAAGGTTTCGATAGAGAACCTAGTTCCAGAGGGTACAGGGAAAGGTAGAATCTCCACTGGGTTGTTTCCAACCTGTCTGGAAGGGGTTGATAAAAGGTGTGGGGAATAAGACTCCTGTGGTTCAATAGGGAATGATTGTTATCAGGTCTGACAGTGAATGTTGGAAATGTAATGTTTTGTAACAAAAGGAGGGGAGTGGCTGATTTTGTAGTCCAGGAGCAGAGATCCCTGGGACCATCAAGGGAAGGAGAAAAGCGAAGTGTGAGACATTGTACAGGCAATGACATCAGGGATGGAAGCAGAGATGAAGACACGAAGAGAAGGAGTGGCTGGAGACTCTGGACTCAGGAAGGGAGAGGGGCTGTGTGCTGGTGTTCAGGGGGCAGGTGTGCGGGGTGTACCCTTTGTTTGATGATGCATGCGGGGGATTGTAATCATTGCAATGAAACAAATTAAGATAGAATGAATGTAAGGATAATGGATAATGTTCTCCCATGTAAACTAACACATAATTCACAATAAAATAAAAACTTTTTTAAAAAGTAAATTAGTATTAGGAAAAAAAAAGCAACAAACAAAAGACCATCATACATGAAGAAAGCAAAAATTCATTAAGAAGACAAAAAAGAAGGAAAAGATCAAAATGGATGTCAGAAGAGACACTGAAACTTGCTTTCCAGCACAGAGATGCTAAAGCAAATTGGAGAAATGAGGAGGTACAGTAGCTGAACAGAAAATATTACAAATATTTGTCAAATATTACAACAAAATATGCAAAGATCTGAAGTCAGAAAACCAAAAGGCAAGAAAATGCTCAGCATTTCTTAAGCTGGGGGAACTAAAGAAAAAAATTTAAGCTTCAACTTTCGTCATTGAAGGATTCTCTCGGCAAATTATTGAATGATGCAGAAATCATCAAAAGAAATCGAAAGGAATACACAGAGTCACTGTACCAAAAGGAAATGGATGATGTTCAATAGTTTCAAGAGGTAGCATATGATCAAGAGCCAATGATACTGAAGGAGGAAGTGCAAGGTGCATTGAAGGAACTGGCAAAGAACAAGGCACCAACAAGGAACTGATGAAATAAAAATTGAGATCTTTCAAGAAAGTGAGGCGGCACTAGAGACATTCACTATCTATGCCAAGAAATTTGGAAGACAACCATCTGGCCCAGTGATTGGAAGACAGCCGTATTTGTGCCCATTCCAAAGAGAGGTGACCCAATGGCATGCAGAAATCATCGGACAATCTCTTTGATATCCCATGTGAGTAAAGTTTTACTAAAGGTAATACAGAAA
>NW_006408522.1:14346535-14359913 GCF_000296735.1 Chrysochloris asiatica
GGTAGAAGAATTGATGCTTTTGAGTTATGTATGGTGTTGGAAAGTGCCATGAGCTGCCCAAAGAATCAACAGATCTGTTCTGGAAGAAGTGCAGCCAGAGTGCTCCTTGGAGGCCAAGATGGCCAAACTTTGTTTCTCATACTTGGGATATATTGTCAGGAGGGACCAGTCTCTGGAGAAGGATATCATGTTTGGTAAGGTGGAGGGATCAGAGGAAAAGAAGAAGACCCCCCAGCAAGATGGATTGGTGAAATGGCAGCATCAGTGGGTTAAAGCTTGGCAACAATTGTGAGGTTGGACCAGGACCGGGAAATGTTTCATTCTGTTGTGCAGAGGGTCACTATGAGTCGGTAATGACTCAATGGCTCCTAACAAGAATAAGAAGGTTTCTTTGAGGGGTGGTGAGAAAATGTTCTGGAAGTAAAGACTGCACAACACTGTGAATATACTAGAAATATCAAATTGCATACTTTAAAATGTTAGTTTTATGTTAAGTGAATTTTACCTCAATTTAAATTAAAAAAAAAAAAAGCATTCAGGCTTTGTCATGCAGGCAGAGGTCAAGGGGTCAAACTGAAAGGGTCCCCACTCTTCTTCTTTAAGCCTCTATTTTCCAGTTGTAATAGTGAACTTAAACATTATGCAAAGCATTTAGCAATGTTTCAGACACACAGTAAGAGTTCAGTCAATGACAGTTTGTTGTTTGTTGTTAGGTGCCATCCAGTCGGTTCATTGACAGCTACATATACACAAAGGACAGGTAGCCAAAAAATTGTACAAGCAGAACTTGAATCCAGGTCTTCTAACTTGCTGTATATGACTGCTGCCAGCAGCCTGGGAAACTCTATCCTGGGTTGCTGTGAGTCAGAGCCAACGGCACAGCACATAACAACCACCAGCAGGTGGGCTATGGTCTAAGCTAACCTTGTCATTAGTATAAACAAGGCCTTTTTGTAGAACCCAACTTCCCCTTTTGGACTGCTAACCTTTCAAGGACGCTTTCTGGCTGATGGAAAGGAGCCCACCCAGACCATGTTTCCAGAACTCTGTGTCACCAGGAAAACACTGGGGAGTGAGAGCACGGGGAGAAAGAAAACAGAGGTCAGACTAGGGGTTAGATCCAGTTGGCCACTGTGAGACCAAAAAGCTCTACAAATAATGAGAAAAATCAACTTGCTGTCAGCACACACATACATGCCCAACAGGTTGGACAAGATTTCTGAAGACGGAAGACAAACAGGTTCTCCAGAGCATTGCCTACTTGGGGGCTGAGGGGACCTCTCCAAGATAAACCAAAAGCTGCATCTGGAAGTTGACAGGTCTTAATCAGGTCCACAGTTGTATACTGCTCTGCTTCCCAGACGTCTTGTCATTTGTGGAAGCTGATCCCTCAAACTCCCCAGCACTCTGCAGCCATATGTCCATGCATGCTAAGAGACAGCAACAATTCTCAGTTGCAGAAATCATGCCACTTTAAATTGTATATGAAAATGCTAATACTAAGAACTCGTAAGCTGATGACTGTCTTCATTAGTACCCCTTTGTATCTCCCCTATATTAAGTCCAAATTCCATGTAGAAAATAGCTATTGTTTTCCTTTGTCTCCCTAGGTCTGCTGCTCCAAGAACAAAGCTAACCGGGGTTGGTGAGAGTCAAGTAGAGCTGATGTCACAGTCAGGAAGCAAGAGGCTGATATTTTTGCTCCCCAACCCAAACTCCAGGTTTAAGACACACAACAAAAACAAAAAGCAAGCTTACTGCCTTGTACTGGATCCTGACTCCTAACAAGGTCATGTAAGACCCCCCAGGAGCACTGCCCCAAGGGTTTTCTTGGCTGTTATCTTTACGGGAAGCAGTTTACCAGGTCTTCCTTCTGTGACCTTTAAGTTAGAAATCAAACACAAAGGGGAGACTTGTATTTCTTTCTTCAAAAATGTTGGTTATTCTCTGGGACAGAGCTGAGCAAACCTGGCCAGTGACACTCTCGCTGCTTAGGGGTCCTTATGGGGGACCCCATCCTTAAAGGGAGACTGCTGGGATCAGGTTGTGCCACCCAGCTCTGAAGGGCAAAGGGGGCAGAGCCAGGAAAAGGAATGTCACGATGTAGGTATGGTCATGTGCTCACGCTGAGGTTTTGTTTAACAATTTCTCAGGGGTGACATATGGCTCCATTGACTGCATGGATCAAGAATAAAGAAAGAGCATAGTGCCAAATGTCAAAGCACTAGTCACTGTCCACAGAGCCAACAGCATCCAGGAAGGAATTAGCATGTGTGTGGCACTGTGGGTTAATGCGCCAGACTGCAAAGCCATTTGAACTGCAAGGGTGGAGGTTCAAGCTCACCAGCTGCTCCTTGGAAACCCTATACAGGGTCGCTATGGGTTGGAACTGACTCAACGGCACTTCATAACAACAACAACCCAAAAGTTACAGAGCATGAAGCATGGATTTTCTTCCAGACAGAGGTCTTGGAAGAGACCTGGTGACTTTCTGGCCTCTGTCCCCTTGGATCAATTGTTTCCTAACTACAGTCTCTGGCACAATTCTCACTCAGTCCTTTTCTGAATGAACCAAAAAACAACGCACACTCCACTGCAGTTGAGTGGATTCCAACTCCTGGCAACTCTGTAAGACAAAGTAGAACTGCCCCTTAGAAATCTGTCTCATGTGGAGTGGCTGGGGAATTTGAATCACCGACCTTTCAGTTAGTAACCAAGTACTTAACCCACTGTGCCACCAGGGACTCCTTCTAAAGGAAGGGAAAGCAAAATGTCACCTTCCCCTGGGAAGAACTGGGAAAAGCAGAAAGGAATGGAATACCAAGACTAATCAAAGGAACGCTCTAGGGCCAGCTCCCAGCAGGGCACATCTGTTTGAAAGAGGAACCTGGGGAACCAACCACAGAGGCTCATATGAGTCCCATGGGAGTCATTAGTGTTGCTCACCAGAGAGTCCCAGTTCACTCCTCCAGACGTATTTAAGACTATGCTTCCTCCCTGCCTCCCTGAAGCCAGTGTGACCATGTCTGAGGATTGAACTGTGTTCCTCAAAACTATGTGTTGTAAATCTAATCCTTATACCTGTGTATGTAATCTTATTTAGAAACAGGGTTCTCTTTGTTATATTAATGAGGACATGGCAGTGCAGGGCAGGGCTTAACTTACTTTTGAGACATAAAAGAGCAGATGAGGACCAGAAGAAAGCAGATTCAGAAGGAAAGCTAACACTACCTAAAGGTGACAGAGGCTGGCCAATCTACAAGCTCAGGAACCCCAGGGCTTGTGATGTGGTAGAAAAGCTTAGACAACGATTGCCCACCAGAGTAGACAGTGACTTTTAACCTCCTAAACTGAGAAAATAAACTTCTGTTCATTAAATGATCTATGTTTGGTATTGTGTTATAGCAGCACTAAGAAACCATACTACGTAACTACCTTGGCCAATGCAAGAAGAGCAGAAATAATATGTGTCACATCCAAGTGGGTTTAAACCACCAACCTTTCAGTCAAGTGCGTAATCATTTGTACCACTAGGCCTTCTTCAGAGTGGCTGAAAAGGAAGAACTATTAGAGAAAGAGTCCAGAGCTGGTGGCCCAGTCCCAAAGCCACCTGTCTGAACCTCATTTACACAACCTTGAATGTCACCATTCATCTCTCAGCTTGTGGTACTGTGGTGACTTGCATGTTGCTATGATGCTGGAAGCTATGCCACTGGCATTTTAAATACCAGTAGGGTCACCCACGGTGGACAGGTTTCAGTGAAGCTTCCAGACCAAGACAGGTTAGAAAGAAGGAGAGAGGCAGATCACTTCTGAATGCTTAGCCACAGAAACCCTTATGAATAGCAGTGGGACACTGTCAGATAGCGTCAGAATATTGAATACTAAAACAAGATGAATAACACCAGAATACTGTCAGATACAGTGACAGAAGTTGAGCCCCTCAGATTGAAAGGCAATCAAAATATGATTGGGGAAGAGCTGAATCCATAAAGATTTGAGCATGATGATACAAATGGAGTAAAGCTTTCGGACCCTTCATTTGTTAATAGGAAATAAATCAAGGATAAAACAGCTATAAACATCCACTAATAATCTGAACATGGAATTTACGAAGTATGATCTAGGAAAAGTGGGAAGTTGTCAAAAATTAAATGGAATGCATACAGATCAATTATCTTAGACATTAGTGAGCTGAAATGGACTGGAATTAGTCATTTTTAATCTGATAATCATATCATTTACTATGCCATGAATGACAGGCAAATTGAAGAGATATAGTGTCACATTCATCACCAAAAAAACCATTTCAAATTCTATCTTGAAGTATAATGCTGTCTGTGATAGGATAATATCCATACGCCTACAAGTAATACCAATTAATAGCACTGTTATTTAAATTTCTGTACCAACTACTAAAACCAGTGATGAAGAAATTAAAGAATTCTACCAACTTCTTCAGTCTGAAATTGATCAAACATGCAATCAAGATGTATAGATAATTACTGGTGATTGGAATGCAAAGACTGGAAACATAGGGGAAGGATCAGTACTTGGAAAATATGGCTTTAGTGATGGAAAAGATGATGGAGATCACATGATAGAATTTTGCAAGACCAATGACTTCTTCATTGCAAATACCTTTTTAAAACAACATAAAGAGAACTATACACATGGAATTCACCAGATGCCATACAAAGAAATCAAACTGACTTCATTTGTAGGAAGAGATGTTGGTAAAGCTCCATCATCAGCCAAAACAAGACTGTGAAACAGACCATCAACTGCTCATATTCAAGTTCAGGCTGAGATGAAGAAAATTAAAACAAACCGGAATTTGGCCTTGAACACATCCCACCTGAAATTAGAAATCATTTCAAGAACAGATTTGATGTATTAGACACTAATGATGGAAGACCAGTAGAGTTGACATCCAGATCATCATCGTACAGGAAAAAAGCAAAAGGTCATCAAGAAGACAAGATAGAAAAAAAAGACCAAAATAGATGTAAGAAGAGACTCACACTTGTACAAGACTCTTTTCTTTTTGCTAAAGCAAAAAGAAGAAATGAGTAGTTGAAGAGAAAATTCCAAAGGGCAGCTTAAGAAGACAAAGTCAATGATTATAATGAAATGTGCAAAGACCTGAAGTTAAAATACCCTTTTGGAAGAACACACTTAATATTTCTCAATCTGAAAGAATTAAAGAAAAAAATTCAAGCATTGACTTGAAATACTGAAGGCAAAATATTTATGATGCAGAAAGCATCAAAAGTAAACAGAAGGAATATACACAATCACTGTACCAAAAAGAAATGGATGATGCTCAACTATTTCAAGAGCTAGCATATGATGAAGAGCCAATGATACTGAAGGAAGAAGCCCAAGTTGCACTGAAAACACCGGCAAAGAACAAGGCTCCAGGAATCGATGGGATACAAATTGAAATCTTTCAACAAAATGAGACGGCACTAAGGCACTCACTCATCCACGCCAAGAAATTTGGAAGACCTGGCTAACTGAAAGAAAGAGATCCGTATTTGTGCCATTCCAAAGAGAGGTGACCCAACAGAAAGAAGAAATCATCAGACAATATAATAATATCACATGCCAAGTAAAAATTTTCTAAAGTAATTAAAAAATGGCTACAACAGTACATTGATTCAGATGAGGATGTAGAACAAGGGATATCATCACTGATGTCAGCCGGATCTTGACTGAAAGCAGAGAATACCAGAAAGATGTTTACCTGTTCTTTACTGACTATGCAAAGGCTTTCTACTGTGTGGATTATGACAAGTTATGAACAACGTTGTGGAGAATGCATATTCTGGAACACTTAATTGTGCTCATGAAGAACCTATAATATAGACCAACAGATAGTTGTTCAAACAGTACAAGGGGACACTGAATGGTTTTAAATCAGGAAATATGTGCACCAGGGTTGCATTCTTTTACCATGCTTATTCAATCTGTACATTGAGCAAAGAATCTGAGAAGGTGCATTATAAGAATGTGGCATCAGGGTTGGAGGAAAACTCATTAACAACCTGCGATACACAGATGGTATAACATTGCTTACTGCAACTGAAGACGACTTAAAATACTTACTGATGAAATCAAAGACCATAGCCTTTGGTATGGGTTGTACCTCAATGTAATGAAAACAAAAATCCTCACCACTGGACAAATAAACAACATCCATATAAATGGAGAAAAGATTGAAGTTGTCAAAGACTTCATTTTGCTAGGATCAACCACCAACACTCATGGAAGCAACAGTCAAGAAATCAATTGACTCTTTTGCATTAAGCAAGCCTGCTGCACACAGCGTCTTTAAAGTGTTAAAGAGCAAAGAGGTCAGTTTGAGGACTAAGGTGCACCTGCCCCAAGCCATAGTCTTTTCAATAGCTTCCTATGTTGGATGGTGAATAAGGAAGACCATAGAAGAATCTATGCAATTGAATTCAGGAGTTGGAGGAGGATATTAAAAGTACCATGCACTGCTAGAACAACAAACAAAGCTATGTTGGAATAAGTATAGCCAGAATGTTCCTTAGAAATCAGGATGGTGAGACTTCATCTTTCATACTGTGGATATATTATCAAGAGAGACCATTCCCTGGAAAAGGACATCATGCTAGGTAAAATGAAGGGTCAGTCAAATAGGAGAACATCCCCCCAAACAAGATGAACTGACAGAGAGGCAGCAGCAATGGGTTCATATTTAACAAAGATTGTGAGGCTGGTGCAGAACTGGACGGTATTTTGCTCTGTTGTGTATAAGGTTGCTATGAATTAGAAACTAACAACCTAAGAACAACAAAAAATGTCAGAAGAGAAGAGAATTCAATTAGGTATTTGAGTAGCTATCAAATATCATCTTTACTCAATAAATGTTGAACAAGATATCAAGTTGTTGAACAAATGTTCAACAAAAAAGTTGAACAAGATATCACACTATCCTTAAATAATTTAAAATCACACAAGATTTAAACATGGTCACATTTGAAATATATGTAACCACTACCATGCAAGAGATGGAGATAGACTGGAGAACATTTGGCCAGACTCAGCATGAGCATCCTGCGAGCAGCTTGGCAGCAGAAGGTGGCCTGGATGAACTGATTCACAAACAACAGGAAAGGTACAGTTCCTTCTTTTCTCCCACACTCCACTGGTGACCAGAGGTGTGGCCAACTCCGACCCTCATCCATCTCTAACTCAGACCCTGCTCTCCAGGAGTTCAGAGGCACATGGCCAGGAGCCAGACCAGTGTGAGGTGCATGCTAATGGCGCTGGTTTGTTGCCTGGATTCAGGCAGACTCAGCTCCAGACCTACAGAACCCACAGAGTCACCAGACCAGCATTTAACCAGTCACTCCGCCTCTAGCTGCCCTGTTGCCCTGTGGTTCTATCAGATGCTGAAACCAGTTCCATCAAGAAAAGGAAAAAAACAAACCCCAAAACGAAAACATAAAAACAGCGTAGCTGTTGGACTCATGTATGAACTGCTGAATGGAAAACTGATCTGGTCTGTAAACTTCCACACAATTCACAATAAAAAGTTAATCAAATAAAAATAAGTAAGTATACACAATGGCCTAACAGTCTCTAAATTCATGTCCATAACCACAATTTGGAATATGGTACCTGCATGGAAGATTAAGTTTATTTTTTCTCTCTGATCTACTAATGTTTTCCCTTTCTCCAGCTAGGTTTAAAACAGACCTAGTGTTATAGATTGAATTGTTGTTGTTGTTGTGTGCCGTGGAGTCGGTTCCAACTCACAGCGGCCCTGCACAGGGTTTCCGAGGCTGTTAATCTTTACAGGAGCAGAACGCCTCATCTTTCTCCCGCGGAGCAGCTGGTAGTTTCGAACTGCTGACCTTGCGGTCCATAGCCCGATTCGTAACCACTACGCTACCGGAGCTCCTTATAGATTGAATTATGTCCCCCAAAAGATACGTGTTGTAAATCCTAACCCTTACACCTGTAGATGTTACTCCATTTGGAAATAGGATCTTCTTTGTTATGTTAACAAGGCCATATCAGCATTGTTGTTGAGTGCCTTTGCATTGATTCAGACTCATAGAGACCCGTATAGGATTTCTGAGGAACAGCTGGAACCACCCATCTTGCAGTTCAATCTGACCTTTTGACACACACACACACAGTGCATTATCCTGCAGCGCCACACCAAGACTCCATACCTAATTACTTTTGAGATCTAAAAAGAGCAGATTAGGCATATCAGCAAGGAAGCAGAGATGGGAGAAACCAGGTGCCAACCAAGTGAAGATCGTCAAGGAACCAAGGAACATAAGTGAAAACAGACAAGGCCCTTCCCCCAGAATCAACAGAGAAAGACTTCCCAGAGAACCGGTGCCCTAAATTTGGACTTCAAGATGCGTCAACTAGGAGAAAATAAATTTCCATTCAACAAAACCATCCACTTGAGATATTCCTGTTACAGCTACACTACAACACTAAATAAGACACCTGGCTATTCACTCTTCCTTTCATTCATTCATGTGCTGATTCCCACATAAAGTCATATTTCTCTTTGACAAACCTCAGTGTGAAATTGCAGTATTCTTCCTAGCACTATCACCCCCAAACCCCATATCTCTGACAGATAAGCAGTCATCCAGCTTCTCTGCTTCCAAGAGCTGGAAACCCACTACTTCCCTGGGAGCTGGTCCTTCCATTTTCCAACAGTTCTCCACTGGGGGAATTTCCCCTTCATGCTGAGCTGACATTTACATCATACACCAGGCAGTGGGGACTGAATTAATTGATGTACAGTCCTGATGTGGCTCTGGAGAATAAACACTCAACCGCAAGGCTGGTTTGAGCTGCAAGGTTGGTGGTTCAAACTCACCATTGGCTTCTTGGAAACCCTATACAGGGTGGCTATAAGTCGGGACCCACTGGATGGCACTTGACAACAATTCTTCTTCCAAATGATAGCCTTGCAGACATTGGAAGCCCACCCTTATATCTCCAGAAAGCCCTGGTGGAGTAGTAAGTTACAAGTTGGACTGCTAACTGCAAAGTCAACAGTTTGAACCCACCAGTTGAGTTTCTCCCAGGGAGAAAGATGTGGTTTTCTGCTCCCATAAAGAATGACAGCCTTGGAAACACTATACAGGGTTGCTTTGAGTTGGAACACCATTGGCAGCACACAATTATCACCACCCTCGTATCGCCAATCCCTGGTGGGGCACTGTAGGAGAAGCACTGAACTGCTAACCTGCGAAGCTGGCATTTCAAATCCACCAGCCGCTCTCAGAAACCCTCTTCAGGGTTGCTGTGTGCCAGAACTGACTCAAAAGCACACAACAACCTCGTATCTCCTTCCACTTTCCTGTCCTATTCTGTCTTTTCTTCTGTAAGGCAAACATTCCAAGGGCCTTCCTCACTCACCAAGACAATATCAAGTACTCTCTCAAAGTGTGAAGCTCCAAACCAAAGCAATCCTGTCTGGAACAGTATGGCCTGACCTCACCCTGACAACCACTCCCAGCTCCTGAGACAGTCTCCCCGTAAACAGCAGACAGCTCGCACATTCAAGTCCTTATGAATCCCCAAGGTGAAACTTGGGGCTTGAATTAAAGTCCTCAGATGGAATCCTGGTGTGATGCTGTAGGATAAACTCTGAACTGCTAACTACAAAGTCGGCAGTTCAAACCCACTAGCTCCCCCCCACCCCCTTGGGAAACTTACACAGGGTCACTATGAGTTGGAACCAACTCAAGGGCTTTTAACTACAAAAACAAAGTCCTCAGATAATTCCTGCAATCTGTTCTCTTGCTCCAACCCTTTACTGGTAAGCTGTACCTTAACTGTTCTGGGGAAAATAAGAAGACAACTTCCTTATCTCTTAGCTTTCTTTCATCTCTCACATCATTTCTTTTATGGCCAACACCTCCAACCATTTCCAGGGTTATGGACAAGGGATTTAATTCCCTTTATGGCCCCAGGTGAGTTTCTGGCTGTGTTAAATTCTGGGCCAGGAAGGCATAATATCTACTGAGTCCTCTCACTCTGTGCCTGGCACTGTGCTAAGGTCATGTCATTTCATTCTCACAACCACCCCAAGGGAGATACTATTATTCTTTGCTTATAAATGAGAAAATGGGCACTGAGAGGTGAAGTATCTTCCTAGCTCTCAAGTATCTTTGTAGGTAATTCTGTGTCTTCCTCTGTATCCCGACTAGTCCAGTGCTTTGAACACAGTGGGCTCCTGTAATATAGTCTCAGGGATGTCATAGCAAAATTCCACAAACTGGGTAGCATTTAAGAAAAGAAATTGATTGCCTCGAAGTTCTAGAGGGCAGTAGAACAAATTCATTACATTGGCAGGGCCATTTTTTCTTTTACTTTAGGTTTTTTTTGTGGATTGAGTGAAAGTTTACAGGCCAGATCATCAGTTTTACATTCAACAATCATACAATTTGTTTCATCACAATGATTACCATCGGTTAACAGTATTTCGTATTTCTCTCTATTCACTTTAGCTCTTTTTTTTTTAAAAACACTCATGAATATATAATAATTTACACCACCAAAGGGCACATTCTGCAAGTCTGCCTCCTGGTCACTATCTCTCAGTTCGTCTCTGTCCTCAGCTGCTCCCTCTCTCCATGTCCCATCTCTGGTGTCACTGCTTCTCTGGATTCCTGCATTCTGCTTGTGCTCTTCTCCCTTGATGGCCCTTTGTTTCTGGACCATAAGAATAACTGCTCCCCATTTTTGTTACAAATTTGTACCTTTATAATTGTGAGTCGCAATTAGTCATGATAACAATTACTATTGAATCATAAGAATCTTATTCCCATCTCTTTTCACCAGACCCATCTAGACAAGATGAAAACTATTCAGTGGAGACTCCATTCCCCCCCACCTCACTCTTAAACTAAACTCCCTCTTGAAACCTTATAAGCCAGTCACTCCATGACGTTTTCGCCCCCTTGTTTTAGGTAGCCGATGTCTAAGTTGCCCATCCCTATCTACCCTGTGTAGAGAAGGGATAGCATTGATATTTGATGTAAAGACTCCTTCCCTCTCTGTTGGTATTTAGAGTTACTACCTCCATGAGTATACGTCAGGTTCATCATTGTAGCAATTTACCCTCATTTCCTTTATTAAAAATTGTTTTGCTTTGTTTTTTTAATCTTCCTCTAGTTGAGTTTTGATTACCAAGCCACTGAGGCTAGGTCAAATGGGTACTATATGCAAGTTTGCGTGTTCTTGTGCATCTCCCTTCACTTCATATCAGCTGGATGCTTCTCTCTCAGCTCTAGTCCTCTGTGGCTGTCCTTGTCCATGGTGTCCCCAGGTAAGGCCATTTTTTCTTCAAAGGTGCTTGTCAAGAGCCTTTCTTGTCTCTTCAAGTTTCTGGTAGTTCCAGGTGTTCCTTGCTTGCAGTGCATCATAACTCCTCCACATTGTCAGCTTCACTCTTATAAATGCACCTCTCAGATTAGATTATAGCCCACCCTACTCCACAATGCCCTCTTGTTATCTTAACACTATTTCTTAACAAGATCTTGTTCACAGTATGGAGGTCAGCACTTGTACATCTCTTTTGTGGGGAGACACAATTCAATCTATAGCAGTTCTCAATCTAAATTTATTGAATCCACCAGCTGCTTCATGGGAGAAAGATGAGGCTGTCTGCTCTCGTAAGATTTACAGCCTCGGATGCCCTATACAGGGTGGCTATGAGTCAGAATCAACTCAGTGGCAATGAGTTTGGTTTTAGGTTTTATATATGCTTCTAAAGGAGCTCTGGTAGTGTAGTGGTTACGAGTCAGGCTACTAACCTCAAGGTCAGAAGTTCGAAACTAACAGCCATTCTTCAGGAAAAATATGAGGCTTTCTGCTCCTGTAAAGATTTATAGCCTTGGAAACCCTATGCAGGGTTGCTAAGATTTAGAACTAGGCTGCTAACCAAAAGGACACTGGTTCAAAACCTTACCAGCAACTCCATAGGAGAAAGATGAAGCTGTCTGCTTCCTGAAACCTATATAGGGTCACTGTGAGTCAGAACTGATGCGCTGACATTGTGTGCTTATACCCGTGTATCTATTTTATTTGTTTTATAGTCAACATTTCAGTTATATGAGAGGCAAAATCAATTTTTATTACTGGCCTGAGGACCTAATTCCAATATATAACATTGTCTCTACGGGAAAATTCTTTCAACTTCTTTACACCTTGCATAAAAATAAATTTTTAGCACCCTCCATTCCTAAATTGAGTACTCAATTAGCAGATTCCGTCACTAGGGTGCTGTTGACCTGTGCATTATTAAAACGTCTATGCTGATTGATGTCAGCCTCCCTTTGCTGCATCTTTGCCTGAATTTCAGAGTAATGCATGAACTGAACACTCACTTTTTCTTTTTGTTTTTTTAAACTAAGGTCCTAGGTTCAATTCAATTTTTTTTCACAAAATTGATAGTTCTCTGAGAGACACCAGGTCTCACTTGACCCCAACAAAGAGCTGCCCTAACTAGTAAATTTTCTGTTTCCTAAAACAGCTTTCCAGAATTGCAAACGGAAGCCTGAAGCACTTTCTCCGCCAGCATTACCCAGGAACTTAAAGGCCCCACAGGAGTCTTTATGCTTAGCTGGCCTCAGAAATACACAAAAAAAGGCAGTCTTTTTTTTTTTTTTTTGCCTTCTGCTGCTAAGAGTGGCCAGCCAAAGGGAAAGAGTGTGAAGAAAAACATCTTACATTTCCTCTCAACCCAAAGGACTTAGACCTCTATTCGCATTCCCCATCCAAATCCAGGCTCTCAGATACGCAGTTCTAGGAAACTAAGCTACCCAACTCCCTACCAACCCCATTTATGAAAAGTCTTCCAGATGATATTGCAAAGAAGATACTTGCATTATGACCCATCTCAGCTCAAACTCCAGAATGGTGCCAACACATAAAAATTTAAGTTAAAAACACATGAAGAAATAAATGTTCACGATCACTAGCCATTATTGTTGTTGCTCTGTGCCGTCAAGTCGATTCTGACCCATAGCCATTACAGAGATGCAAATCAAAACAACAATGACATATCATCTCACACCAGCAATAACAGCAAAGATCAAAAAAGTAGAGGACAATAGATGCTGGAAGGATGTAGAGAGACTAGGATGCTCCTCCATTGCTGGTGAGACTGCAACATGGTCCAACCTCTCTGGAAAGCAATATGGTGTTTCCTCAGAAGGTTGAAAATAGGAATACCTTATGAGCCAGTAATTCTTCTACTTGGTATTTACCCACTAGAAAAACGAGCCACAACACGAGTAGATATATGCACACCAATGTTCACAGCAGCACTATTTACAATAGCAAAAAGATGGAGACAGCC
>NW_006408522.1:14361285-14367732 GCF_000296735.1 Chrysochloris asiatica
TGAAGCATCCAGCTGATAAGAAGAGAGGGCATATGCATAAGAACACCCACACTTGCAGATAATACCCACTTGACCTGGCTTCAATGACTGGGTGATCAGAGGTCAACTAAAAGAAGAAAGAAGAGGAAAATAAGTAATCTGATACAATTTGATGAACTTGACCTACTCCTATGGATACAGTAGTTCAAAAGGGGGAACAAATCTTTACAGCGAGGATCATTCCCACTCCTTCCATACACAGAGTAGACAGGGATGGGCAACCTGGACATTGGCTACCCAAAATCAGGGGGGCTACAAAGGCAAGAAGTGACTGGCTTACAAGCTTTCAAGAGGGATCCTAGATCCAAAGGGCATGAAGGAAGGTAGAATCTCCACTGAGTAGTATCCAATCTGTCTAGGCGGGGCTGATGAAAGGAAATGAGGATAGGTCTCTTGTGATACAATAGTGAATAACTGTTATCAGGACTGATTGTGAGGGTTGGAAATGTAAAAGTAGACGTTTTGTAGCAAAAGGAGGGGAGTGTTGACTTTGCAGTCAAGGAGTGGAGGTCCCTGGGACTATCAAGGGAGAAGAGCAGAGTGTGAGACCCTACCCAGAGAAGGAATGACGCCAGGATGGAGGCTGAGATGAAAACATGGAGAGTTGGAACAGCTGGGAACTCTAGATCCAGAGAGGGATAGGGGTTGTGTGCTGACGATGGGGGGGCAGGCTTGCAGGGTTATACCCTTTAGTTGGCCTATGATGCATGGAGGGGACTGTAACCATGGCAATGAAATGATATACAATAGGACGAAGGTAAAGCTACTGTTATCTCTTGTAAACTATCACATAATTCACATAAAACATTTAAAAAGAGAGAGAGAGAGAGAACAGGAGCCGAACACTTTGGAACCTAGAATCAAGTTTGGTGCTGCAATCTTCTAGCACTCAGTAGTCATTATGAGCAACTGAATTAACCTCTCTGATCCACAGTTTCTATACCTACAAAATAGGGAGGGGAGTTAATACCTACTCCTTGCTTCACTAAATAATTATGAAACTCAAATAAATAAAGTGCTTTATAAACTCTATTAAAAAAAAAATTCAGTTCACAAATCTTACTGTATTGACTTCTATCTACGTATTGAATTTGACGTATGCCACTCAGATCCTGCTATACCGTGTGACAGGCTCCTGTGTTCTTACAGGCCTTTGCATAGAACCTACTGTGGAAAGTAACAAAATAACGGAATTAGGTAATGCAGCAATTGCCCAGTATTCTAGAGAATGTAAGCATTGTGGAAGATTTTTGGGGTGGTGGTGGTGGTGGTGGAATTTTGATGGTCAAATAATTTTGAAAAATTCTTATGGTAGAGACCTTTCTTAGTGAACACAACCTATAGTTAGCATACTAAAGGTTCTGAGAAGTCACATAGTAAGAAAAGGTACTTAACTTTATCCAAGGAACTCACACATCTATCAGACTTTCTCCATCTCTTCTGCCACCAGACCAGTCCACAGAACCATGGTACCCTTCCTGAACAACAGCAAGAGCCTCCTAACTACCTACCCTCATCCCTTGTTGCTACTTTCTCCAATCCATTTCTCATACACTGGAGTAGGAGAGATGATTTTGAATCACAATTCAAATCATATCACCCTCTATTTAAAGACTTCAATAGCTCTCCTGTGCTCTTAAGGATAAAGGGGAAAACAAAACAGAACCAAAAAACCCCTAACTTGGACCACTAGGATCTCCATGGTTTCCACATCTTTCTAGGCACATCTCACATTACTTTCTGACTCACGTCCTCCCATCCTCCCAACCACAATCAACAGACACAGTAGTCTCCACCACCCCCGTCCAATATTTCCTCCTCTACCATGCTTCCTCCTACCACAGGGCCTTTGCATATCTGCCTGGAAGACAGTCCCCCTGCCTCAACACCAGCTTAGCTTTTATTCAGCACAGTTATCACCGCTTTGAGGAAATGGTGCCTGACCTTCCAGACTAGGTCACATCTAGCTCCTCCTTCTATGACTTGTCTTGCGGTTATCATTTTGATTTATGGGATTCCCATTCTCTCCCCCTAATATTCTCTCCCCCTAAGCTTTCTGAGGACAAGGAATATGTGCCCACTTATGCTCACCGAGCTTACTGTAGCGTCTGGCCCAAAATGGATACCTTAAAAATAAAAGGGGTTAATAAAGTATGAACTAAGGTGTCAAAGAAAAATACAACATCATGCATCATAATCTATAATAGAGATATGAACAAAACCCATGGGGAAAATGAGAAGAGGGTCTTACTTAACTTGCCCTGGGTGAGACAAGACAAACTGCAAAGTACTTGGTGCCAAGTAGAAAAGAGCAAGGAATTGCAGACAGAGAGAACATGTAAAAATGTGGGTGCTTTCCCAAAGGCTGCTTGTTTTCTGGTTGATTCTGCTTCATATCTGTACCACCTCCACCTCGAATTCTCAAGGGCAGGGAGGCCTTTCATGTTCTCTCCTCTCTAGAATCAACTGCACTGAGAACATGGAAATGTCTGCTAATTTCAGGAGACCCCATGTGTGTCATAAAAGAACTGTGCTCCACAGGGTTTTCAATGGCTGATTTGAGGGTAGGGGGGCAACAGAGGCCAAGCTACATCTCAAACCTCTAACCTTTCTGTTAGTAACCCAGCCCATTAACTCGGTGCACCACCCAGAGACTCTAATTTGAAGAGTAAACACCTCCTTAAGTATCAGCTGTGCCTCCTTCCGAGCAAGGACCCTAGCAGTCACCGTCTCCACGAGGGACATGCAGGAGCCACCGTCTGTTTCTGCAGCACTTCACACATGTTTGGTTCACCCAGGCCTGTGATTACAGCCACTGTTTGCAGATTCTACCCCTACATCTGGAGTCTTGGTCTGGAACTGCAGGGTAAGGACTGGACTGTAAGGTCAGTTTGAATCACAGGGTCAGCAGTTCAAACTCACTAGTCGCTCCTCAGAAACCCTACATAGGGTTGCTCTGAGTTGGAACCGCCTCAACAGCACTTCAAAACAACACCCCTACATCTAAAGAACCCTGGTAGTGTAGTGGGTTACAAGTTGGGCTGCTAACCACACGGTTAGCAGTTTGAATCTACAGCTGCTCCATAGGAGAAAGATGAGGCTTTCTGCTCCTGTCAAGATTTAAAGCCTCAGAAACACTATACAGGGTCACTATGAGTTGGAACTACCACCCCTATACCTGGAGCCCTGGTGTGGCGCTGCAGGATAAGCACTGGACTGTTAACTGTAAAGTGGGCAGTTCAAACCCTCAGCAACGCTATACAGGGTCAGTGTGTGTCAGAACTGATTTGACAGCACTTAACAACGTCAACGACCCCTACATCTAGGTTCTATCCATACACCTAACCATAACACAAGGAGCTCTGGTAGCACAGTGGTTACGAATCAGGCTGCAAACTGCAAGGTCAGCAGTTTGAAACTACCAGCTGTTCCACAGGAGAAAGATGAGGCTTTCTGCTCCCATAAAGATTTACAACCTTGGAAACCCTGTACAGGGTCACTATGAGTCGGAACCGACTCCATGGTACATAACAACAACAACAACCATAACACACTCAGAACCAACACATCAGCGGCACTCCCTGTCCCCCTTCTAGAAAGTGGGCAGCTCTCTTTAACCCTACTCTGTCTGTGGTTAGCAGTTGTCTCCAATCATTTTCCTATTTAATCCTAACAAGAAACCTAGAGTTACAGAGGCAGATCATTATGACCCTTTCCTTTCCTGAGTCTTTTACTTGACTGGATCCAAGACAGAGAATGTGTCTTTATGCTATCTCCCATCTGAAACGGGCTGGGAGACACGTGCCAGATGCTCCCTCTAGAGTTTGTTTTAACTAAGAGGAACCCTGTCAAGAAACATACACGCCCCTTTCCTCCCCACAAAAACCCCAGCCCAATCTAACCAGGCCTGTTCTTTGTTCCACAAAACAAACAGCCAGTTCCGCCTGCCAGGGCAGACAAGGTGCGCACACAGAAGTGAACAAAGAGGCCTCTTGCTGAAGGCTTTCTTTCCTGTTGGGCTGAAGCTGTCACTAGCGTGCATTGTTTGAAATCACCAGATGACAAGGTGCCCACAGGGCCGGGCCAGAAGATCCCTGAGCCTGCAACAGCTCTCCCAGCAGCTAGGGTATCACATAAAAAAACAAAATAAAACCACTCCCCGGTTTTATTTCCACAGCCACCCTCATGCCACCCCACAGGAGATGTGAGACCTCCTTTGCTTGTGGTAAGTGCTATGTGCTGGCCGCTGAGATGTTGCTTCCACCAAAGGTGCTTCCACTCCCTCCCTCCCTCTGAAGCTTTGAGCATGGAGACCACAGAGCCTGGGGCCCTTCACTCTTCTCTCTCAGCAGCCCTGAGAACAACCATCTGTCGTAGCTCCAGGGTGCCAAATACTGTGTGGCCAACAATGTTTGGCCTTATTTCACCCCAGCTCTGTGGGTTGAGCTCAGTTATTGCCCCTTATTTTACAGGTGAGGAAACTGGAAACTGGGATTACTTAAATTCCGTGGTCCAACCCACACAGTCAAGACTTAAACCAGGTCTGCCCTACTCCAGACCACGTGCTTTGATCCTCTGTAATGATGTGCCTAACACGCCAACTATTAGCTAAGAGGCTAGGAACTCCTTTCCTTCTTGAGGGCCTTGATCATTTCTACATAAAATAAACTTGGTATGGAATGGAAGGCTGACAGGATATCCAAATAAGGGCTTTAACAGAACTCTCAGTCTGTTCAGTACATAATGCTGTTGATAATTATAATGATTCACCTAGAAATAATCACTTTTGGTTTTAGGACCCATAAAGGAAGGAAATAAAGCTGCTTGGGTTTTGTTTTTAGGATTTACCATATCTGTTACCTTTGGGAACACATGGATTGGTCCTGGTCTTTAAAACAATGCTGGGAACATGTTCCCTCTTGTCTTTCACTCATTTATCTTATCTCCACTGCCTGCAGCATATGAGGTTCCATCCCCAGTCATTCCTGGTTATCAGTTTTGCTTTTACAAACAACAGTTATCTGGATTGCTAAGACATTCTTGGCCTTCTGGAAACATACTTTCATTTTTCTAGTCAATGAGTTGTTTTATGTGCTTCC
This sequence comes from Chrysochloris asiatica, assembly GCF_000296735.1. NCBI lineage: Eukaryota > Metazoa > Chordata > Mammalia > Afrosoricida > Chrysochloridae > Chrysochloris > Chrysochloris asiatica. The sequence goes on from NW_006408522.1 coordinate 14,366,424, forward strand.
AAAGTTATGCTTTTATATGAAAAGAGACCCCCTTCTCAATTCTCTTACCCTTCACATGGCATTAGCTAAAGCTACCATGGAACTGGAATACAAATACTTTATTACAGTCTATACCAGGGAAAATAATCCTGGTTAGAATCCAAATCATATTAAACAATGCTGATATTGATGTTTCTAGGTACTGCCCGAAAATGTTAATCAAGGTTTCATATGTAGAACAGTGAAATAGTAGGGTAACTAGCTAGACCTTGGCAGTTTCTAGACAGTCTGACATTTACTATCTCCCTTTGTCTCTTTGGCAGTGGTGGTTCCTAGGTCACAAGGGCAAAGTTTAGGAGGGTTCTAAGAGTCATCACAGGTATAAAACCAGAAGTTGGATCTTAAAGGAACAAGTATGATCTTAAAAGAACAAGCAGGAAATTGCTGCTGCTGTTGTTATTCATTGTCTTTGTGTCAGCTGGACTCATGGTGACCCTAGTGACAATGCTGTCTGGTCTTACACCATCTTCACGACTGTCGCTATGCCCTTTCAACCTATGGGGCTCAGACACCATATAAGACCGACCGTGTTTTGTTGGGATCCATAGAGTTTTCATTGGCCAGTTTTCTGAAGTATATTGCCAGGTCTTTTTTTCCTAGCCTGCCTTGTTTTGGAAGCGCTGCTAAAACCTGTCCACCATGGGTGACCCTGCTGGTGTTTGAAACACTGGTCCCACAGCTTCCAGCACTGTGGCAACATGCGAACTACTAGAGTATAACAAACTAACAGAGGGGGTAGCAGGAGCAAGCAAAAGGCATGAGGAATTCTTGACATGAAAGGGAAGCCTTCCATCAAGAGAGGTCAAAGCATCCTTGAGGTATTAGAACTGGTAACGATTTCAGAAGCTTTTTCTTACAATCCTCAAGGAAGTCGGTAATAAGACAACACAAAACTGGAAGACCTAGCTATGAATGAGCTCATTGAGAAAGTAAGGATATTAATGTATGATGCAACAGAGTTGCTGGCAGCTTGTTTCTGGGTTATACATGCAAACTCTTTCAGTGACTTCATACGAAAAACTTCGTGTAGAAACTACAGGAAACATCAGTGTTTAAGGAACCAGAGGGTATAACCAACCACGTTACATGAACTGACCCTACAACCTACAAAGCCCCCAGAAGGACACAAAGCTAAGGAAGACTCTGAGCTGATGGAGTTGCTAGTGGATGCCATGATAAAATCATCTTCACAGATCCTGTGAGGCAAGCAATGGGTGATAGACGCTTAATGAAAAGCAAGAGAAAGAGAAAGCAGCTACATCTAGAAAAG
>NW_006408522.1:14368322-14374165 GCF_000296735.1 Chrysochloris asiatica
TGAGCTCATGCCTAGACGCTCAAGTTTCCAGGGAACAGCCTTGGCCAATGTGTGTTGGATAGGACACCGGTGAGCAATGTATGTGCACCGGCACAAGTGGCTGGACTTCAGGAATGAATAGAAAGACAGAATCCAGTTGTTCTGGGATGGAAAATGTAATACATACCGTTTGCCATTAGTTTAAAACTAAGAATCAGAACCATTTAGCCCCGACCAGAAAGAACAGAGAGTTCATGGGATTGGGACCTTTTCCAAAATAAAATCCATTCCTTTTAATGCTTTAAAGTTTTCTGTTTGTATTCCTAATGGCTGAACTGTATGTGTAGGTGAGTAGCTTCTGATTAGTCACTTACAAGTGAAGGGTGTTAAATGAAGAGGGGGAAAAGAACAAAGAGAAAAGGTGGACGCAGAAGTGGACTCTTACAGACCCTGGATTCTAACAACCTCAGAAGAGAATTAGAGATGAGTCGAGAGAAAAGACAATTGGACCTTTGTATTTCCATCCAAACATAAAGCTTTTTGGCTGCCAGTTCAGAACATAGATTCTTCTCAACTCCTCCTTTTCCCTCACACACTATCCGGTTACCAATACGCATCTGATGGCTGTGTCTTTAAAACAATAAGTCACTAGATGTGCCTATAAAAGTAAAAATTTTAAATGGCAAAAGCATGGGCTCATAAACATGATGGTCTTTGGATTCTACATTTCTTTGCCTCGGGGGACTTGGGGAAGATTTATTTGTAAGAGGTTTTTCAAGTTTATAGTCCCAATCAGAGCCTGAGTGAGGCTTTTAGAATTGTGGGGCACAATAATAGCATGACTTCATTCCTCACCCATACAGATTTAGGAGAGAGGCCTCCCTTATGGGAATCTAACCCTTATGCCATTTATCTTCTTAGCTATAGTACCTGGAACAGTATCATATGTACAATCAGGACTCGATAAATGTTTGCTAAATCTCTTGCCCATTACATTCACTGCAGATGGAAAGAATAATATATAATCCAAGGGATTTACAATCTCACTGAATCTATGAAATGGTACTTCAAACATTTCTAAAATGTAATAAATAGCACATTTGCTTATGTACATGAAATGGAAATATTTTTTTGAAATATCTTAATCTGCTTTGTTCATTAGTATTTCTCCTTTTTCTGCCAGAGGTATCTATCTATTTGCCTAGGGGGTAGGGCATGGGGGAACTCAGATTATTGCCCCAAGGATGCAAAGGCATTCAAAATATGATTTTAGGGTCTCGGGAAGACAATACTCTTGAAAGACAGACTTGTGAGGAAAAAGGGGGTCTTTTTAAGTTCCTCAAACTCCATTTATCCAAGTAAGAACCAAATCAGCTCCTGAATTAGCCAGGTCAGAATGAAGAATACAGGGTACAGTGTGGAAAAAGATCCCTATCAAAAGAAAAGGGAGGCTGACGTCCACCTGAGAAATTGCTGGAAGAGAGTGGATGAGATGGAAGCAGAAGTGGGTTTCCAAGGAAGTCACTTCTTAAGGTTCAACCTGGGGTTGGGGGTAAGACTGGAAGTAAAGGTAGAATAGTTTTCAAATGTATTGCTATATTATTAAGTGTCATTGAATCAGTTCCGACCCATAGTGACCCTGTATAGGGTTTCCAAGGAGCAGCTGGTGAGCTTGAATCACTGGCCTTGTGGTTCAAACCGACCTTGCAGTCCAGTGCATCAACCCACAGCACCATACAAGGGACACTGACTAGTTATGGCCTGGGGAGACTACAAGTCCCACGGGATATGCAGGTTGCCCTCAGCAGAATGGGGAGAAGACCGCCTAGACTACCTCAAGGTAGGTATCTTAGGCTTCCACTGCACAGGGGACAGGGTGCTCTGAAGAGTTGGGGACTGTGGACTGTCAGAGGCCTGGGGTCAGGATAAGAGGCCCAGCACACAGAAACTTAGTGACCAGAAGCAAATATCTACATCCTGCAGTTCACCCACCCCAAAGGGCAGAGGGGACCACCGGACCCCAAGAAAACTAGTCCAAGAATGAGACCGCCATCACCAAGAAGACCAGAGTACATAGAAAACACACATGGATGCATATGTGCAGATCTGATTTATCACTCTTTCTTCCTCCACACCAACACACATTCTGCTGCCACAAGATCATGTAAGTCCCCGCTCACATCCTGATTCACACTGGGAAGAAAAGTAGCCCACGACAGCAATTTCAGTGGGATCCTGGAACAGGAGAAGTACGTTAGGGAAAAGTCAAGGAACTCTAAATAAAGCATGGACTTCAGCTAAAAAAATAATGTACCAAGACTGATTGTGACAAATTTACCACACTACTATGCTGCTGTTGTTGTATGTCGCCGAGTGGATTGTGACTCAGACGGACCCTATATGATAAAGTAGAACTGTCCTATAGAATTTCCTAGGCTGCAATCTTTACAGGAATGGATTACCAAGTCTTTTCTTCTACAGAGCCATTGTTGTTGTTGTTAAGTGCCGTCGAGTCAGTTCTGACTCATAGCAACCCTGTATAGGGCTTCCGAGGAGCAGCTGGTGAGCTTGACCTGCCAACTTTGCAGTTCAAACTGACTTTGCAGTCCAGCGCATTAACCCATAGCGCCACACCAGGACTCTATGGTGGTGGTGGTAGTGGTGTGCCATGGAGGTGGTCCCAACTCATAGTGACCCTCTATAGGGTTTCCAAGGCCGTAAATCTTTATGAGAGCAGAAAGCCACATCTTTCTCCTGCGAAACAGCTGGGAGTTTTGAACTGCAGATCTTGAGATCAGCAGCCCAACTTGTAACCACGATGCTACCAGAGCTCCTTCAGGACTCCATTAGGTGGGTTCAAACTACCAACTTTTCAGTTAGTAACTAAGTGCTTAACCCGCTGCACCACCAAGGCTCCTCCTACACTGACATAAAAACTACCTGCTGTGGAGTCAATCCCGACTCACAGCTACCCTACAAGACCGCTCAGAACTGCCCCACAGCGTTTCCAAGGCTGTAATATTTACAGAAGCAGACCGTCACGTAGTTGCCTGCAGAGCAGCTGTCAACCTTTTGGCTAAGAACTGAGAGCTTAACCAACTGCACAAAGTTCCTTCCACACTGATAATTAATAATAGGAGAAGCTGGGAATGTGGTATATAGTAACTCTATGTAACACCTTTGCAATACTTTTGTAAATCTAAAATTGTCCTAAACTGAATGAAAGAGGGGAAGAAGTGGGAAGAGTTCTGTTACCTTGAGGGGAATGCAGCAAATGTCACGAAACAAAATGTACACGAATTGTTGAATCAGAAATTAATTTGCTCTGTAAACTTTCACCCAGCCTACAACAAAAAGCTAAATAAATAAAATGGCTCTAAAAAAACTTTTTTTTCCTTTGGCGAGGGGGTGGCTGTGATTAAAAACCTATCTGAGAAAATCTTCTGAACACCCAATTTCATACCTTTTCTACAGGGTGTTCCGTGAGCTGCTGCCTTCCAAGAGCACCAAGCATTCTGCACTTCTCCTATGTGCTGCTCCTTACATCAACTGCACACTACACCAGTCAATCATGCTCTCGTCTCCTTTATAGACCACAAACTCCTCATTCACCTTTATGCATAGCACCCATGCCTGCTGACTGATTTAACATAGGAATGAGTGCATGACCAAACATTTCATTAATTTACATGACCTCTGTCCCCAAAGATGGCCACATTGTAGTTGAGGCAGAATAATAATAGAATAACGATGCCATAATACAGTAAGAGAGGACAAACGTGCCTTTAGAGAATAGTGTAAGATTCAAAATAGCCAAAATTCAAAATCGTCAGTGTTCTAAAATGTACTTACCACAAGTAGATTCAAATGGTACTGATGGAACCAACTCCCCCACTTCCTACCCCACCAACATCACTCAGAGATGTTACTGGTTAGAGATTTCACTATTTTACTAATAAGTTTTTACTCTTTGAAACCACCATTTTCAGTGGATAATTTGTGGGAATACACTTTCTTTGTTAACTAAAGCCTTAAATTTGTCAGTCTGATGATGACATAACCAAGGAGAACAGGCAAGAAGTCAGGTGTCTCACAGAGAATCTGACCTACTCAGCAATCAGCAAATGAGGCTTAAAGGAACAGGTGGACCTAACTTGATCACGTCCTCAAAAGTATCAGACACAATGCAGAACTATGCTCAAATCCTACCTCACAGTACAATTCAGAGATTAAAGGGGGCAGTGGCTCATCTGGAGGGAAACTGCCATGAGCAATGGTTTTAGTATTTATTTTATGTTCTGACATTTTTCATAGTAGAATCTGAGGATACTCATAAAAGTATTTAAAATTTATTTTTAAAAAAGATCATGAGAAATATATATTTAAATACAGTCAATACTGGGGTAGAGGTAGGGGCAGTTTGTGAAGGAAAATGGGGATAAAATATACCTAGCCATGTGATCTAAAGACACTGAAGGGGGTTTCAAAATTGGACCCTAAGACTCCTGGCAGGCAAAGTAAAAAGGGAAATACAATCAACTTCATAATTTTCACTTTCCATGAGGAAAGAAAATCCATTTTCCTTGTTGTTAAGTGATGTTGAGTCAGTTCCAACTCATAGTTTAGGGCACAATGGAGCAAAACACTGCTATGCTTGAACCCATTGCTGCTGCCACAGTGTCAACCCACCTCACTGGGGGTCTTCCTCCTTTTCATTGGCCCTCTACTATACCAAGCATGATGTCCTTCTCTAGGTCCCTCCTGATAATATGTCCTGGTGTCTAAGGAGCTTTCTAACTATACTTCTTCCAACACAGATTTGTTTGTTCTTCTGGAGGTACATGGTACTTTTAATATTGTTCTCCAAGTCAATAACTCAAACGCATCAGTTCTTCTACAATCTTACTAACTGTCCAACTTTCACATGCATATGAGGCGACTGAAAAGACCATGGCTCAGGTCAGACTCACCTTAGTCTTCAAACTGGCATCTTTGCTCATGAACACTTACAAAGACAGATTTGCCTAATTCAATACATCATTTGCTTCCTTAGGGAAAGTAAATCTTCTTTTGACATATTTTGATAATGACACCCAAGTCTATTTCTTAGCCTGGGAGTTCAGGGTGGCATGAGCAGAGAATGACAGGAGATGATAAGATCCAGATATAACCAGTCATGTGTACATGCCTCGGGTTTACATGGCTACAAGCTATTGCTCCAAAAACATGAATAATCCCTTAGCTGTTGGCATTTTATTTTCCAAATTTTCCTTTGATATGGCTTAGTGGGTTATGCATTGGGCTACTAACCTCAGGGCCAGAAGTTCGAATCCACCAGGTGCTCTGGGAGAAAGAGGAACCTGTCTGCTCCTGTAAAGATCCATAGCCTTGGAAACCCTATTAAGGGTTTCTCTGAGTTGGAACTGACACAACACACAGCCACTAAGAACTATGTGAGTAAATCTGCACTGATGGGTTACCCAGACTAGATGGTACTTTATGGATATTAATTCTGGTCTGACATCAAAAAGGACAAGCAGATCAGCCTTAAGTGGCTAGAAGAACAGAAGATACTTCTTGAAAGAAAGACCGATAGGAAAAAAAAAAAACAACAACAGCAGTCTAACTGATTACTACAAGAACAAGCAAGTTGCTTGCCCAGGAGACATCAAGGCAAGTGGTTGGGTCTCCTCAGGGCAAACACCATTCCAAGACTAAGACTCAATGGGAAAACATGAGCAGACATGCGCTCTGATTGGTGACCATGTGGGTCACTGATAAGGGGAAGCGAGAGAAAAACAGCAATGAAGCTGCGAGCTAAGCCTTACAACGCTCAATAGACTCCTGTGGACCCAGGTGGAGAC
>NW_006408522.1:14374855-14387620 GCF_000296735.1 Chrysochloris asiatica
GAACCCTACCCAGAGAGGCAGCGATCCCAGAGATGGAGGCAGAGATGAAGATGCGGAAAGATATGCAGTTGGAGACTCAGGACCCAGGGAGGGAGAGGGCCTGTGTGCTGACTACCGGAGGGGGGTAGGGTGGGAAAGCAGGCTTATAAGATGTACCCATTCATTGATTGGTGATGCGTGGAGGGGACTGTAACCATGGCAATGAAACAATATATGATAGGATGAATGTAAAACTGATGTTCTCCCATGTAAACTGTCACATAATTCACAATAAAACTTTAAAAAACATAAAAAGAGAGACTTAGGTACCACCCGCTGTTGAAAGTTTACCTTACACCACTTCATTTTTACAAAAGACGTACATTAACACCTTTCTTCATTAACTGTGAGGAATTCAAATAGTTATGAAAAATGACTAAAAGAGAAATTAGCATTCAGTGTTTAACAGTGAGTTATGTGCTCCAATCAACGAATAAGGTGGCCAAACTCCTTCCCTGGAACTGCACTCAGTGGGTATCTCTGCATCAAGCCATCGTAGCTATGCACTGGGTCTGTGAACACTATATGCCAGCATTATTTAGGCTTTATGTGTAATTTGATATGATTTTGTTGGTTATTTTTTGGGCCTTGGAACACTCAAATATTTTCCCTGTATAAATTAATGGTAACTGTTTCTTTACTTTATGCCATTTCCACATATGGAAGATTTCAAAGGAACACTTTCTTTTCGGCTAGCAGGAGAATCCCGTAAGTGAAATACCTTGTGTTTCATTTTCTTTTCCCCTAGTATGGGACTGAGTCTAGAATGGAGGATTCATTGACATTTAGATAACTATAAAGTAAACTGTGTCAATCATTACAGGTGCACAGATAGCGATAGGAACGCTAACTAGCCTCCTGTCCTAAACCTAGTGTCTGGTGGGTAACTTGGAGGCTGAGGGGTCTGGAAACCATAGTTTAAGTGGAGCAGAGCAAGAAACTGAGTGAATTTAGCTTTAAGACTCCGAAGCTCAGCCAAGACCCACACTAACTTCAAACATGTTAGGTTGAAAGGGGATCAGAAATATTTAGGCGAGACTGGAGCAATGGGGGGAAACTGCTGAGGCAAATTTTCTATTAATATGTAAAAGAATGGTTGAACAACCCTAGCTTCCAACAATTAATGAACGGCTGCATATAATCATGAACTTCTCACCAATGAAAAAATCTGAACAAGGACCTCTGAGATAGGGAAATTCATAAAACAGAACTCAAAGACTCCATAAACGTTCTTGCAATTACAACTGCGTAACACTCAGTGGTGGTGGTGGTGGTGTGCCGTGGAGTCGGTTCCAACTCATAGCGACCCTGTACAGGGTTTCTGAGGCTGCAAATCTTTACAGGAACAGAAAGCCTTATCTGTCTCCCATGGAACCGCTGGTAGTTTCAAACTGCTGACCTTGAGATCAGAAGCCTGATGCTTAACCACTGTGCTACCAGAGCTTCTTATAACACTCCATAGTAAAATAAATGTGTATTTCTTTTTAATTCATTCAACATGAAGGAAGTTTAATAGTCACTACAATGTTATATTGGGACCTAGTGTAGTGCTGTAGAATAAGTATTAGGCTGCTAACCGCAAGGCTGACGGTACAAACCCACCAGCCACTCCTCAGAAACCTTATCCAGGGTGACTACAAGTCAGAACGACACACAGCAACAATTGTTATCTGTTAGTTCATGGAAATGCTTGCACACGGCTGTTTCAAATCACTTGTCCACTGGGTCATTGACCTCACAACACATAAAATTCCAATTCAGGCCTCAACAAAATTACAGATTGTCACACAAAGTGATGATCCTTCAAGGTTACTTAAGAACACTTGAGTCCACAAATACTAAGTGTCCTATCGCTGTCATTTGTGTCTTTTCACTCAGTATTTTCTCCACACTTCCACACCTACTTCAAGTTCCCTAACAAAGCCCTCTTATCAAACATCTTTTGTTACACTTCTGGTGCGGTGCTATAGGATTAGCACTGGACTGGGAACCACGAGGTCAGCAGTTCAAATCCACCAGCTGCTCCTCGGAAGCCCTATATACAGGGTCGCTATGAGTGGAGTGGACTGGACAGCACTTAACTACAACAACAGCAAGTAACAGAAACAAAACAGCTTACATATGTAAACGTTGGCCACTAATTAAAGGGAATCAAAACGTGGGAAGTCTAGGTCTAATATGATAAGACCATTTTTCTGCGTCACCACCCTCAATATAGCATCTGGAGCTCCAGCTAGGACAACCTCATTCCAGGGAATGGCAAAAAGACGTAAAGTCCAGACGAAGGGGCCCTTTCCTCTTAAAGTACTATCCTGGGAATTACACAGAGCATTTTCACTTTTATCTCAATGGCTGGCCAGAATTAGCAACATGGCTCTATACATACCTATAAAGGAGAAAGGAAATAGAGTTTTATAGACAAATGATCTGTCTCCAAAGAGAAGGAATAGTTCCTAAACTACACTCTGTCTCGTTTACATCCTGAAGGAAGAGCCGAGTTCATTCCATAATAACATATGAGAGCAACTCTGATTGTTGTTGTTGTTGTTGTTGTTAGGTGCCATCAAGTTGGTACAGATTCATAGCAACCCTATGCACAACAGAACCAAACACTGCCCGGTCTTGGGCCAACCTCACTATTGTTGCCACACTTGAGCCCACTGATGCCGCCACCCTGTCAATCATCTCGCTGGGGGGTTTCCTCTTTTTCTTTGACCCTCAACCTTACCAAACATGATATCCTTCTCCAGTGACTGGTTCCTCCTAACAATATGTCCGAAGTATGAGAGACAAAGTTTGGCCATCTGGGCCTCTAAGGAGAACTCTGGCTGCACTTCTTCCAACACAGATCTATTGGTTATTCTGGCAGCTGGTTCTTCTGGCACTTTCAATAGTCTCCTCCAACACCATAGCTCAAAAGCATCAATTCTTCTACAGTCTTCCTTATTTACTGTCTAACTTTCGCATGCATATGAGATTATTGAAAATACCATGGCTTGGGTCAGGTACACCTTAGTCCTCAAGCTGACATCTTTGCTCTTCAACACTTTAAAAAGGTTTTGTGTAGCAGATTTGCCTAATGCAGTACGGACCTACTTAAATTGTGTGCTAACCTCTAAACCAATCACCATGGTTGCTATTGTTGTTAAGTGCCAGCAGGTCAGTTCTGACTCATAACGACCATGTAAAGTGTTTCCCAGGAGCTGCTGATGAGCTTGAACCCCTAACCTTGAGGTTCAAGCCGACCTTGCAACCCAGCACATTAACCCACAGCACCACACCAGCACTCCATCACCCTGGTCGTTGTTAAGTACCATGGAGTCGGTTCCGACCCATAGTGATCCTGCCCAGGGTTTCCGAGGCTGTAAATCTTTATGGGAGCAGAAAGCCTCATCTTTCTCCCACAGAACAGCTGGTAGTTTTGAAGTGCTGACCTTAAGGTTCGCAACCCGATTCATAACCACTACGCAGATGGAATACACTCAGTGGCTCAAACCGAGATTATAGGCTCTACCACTAAGGCATGGAGTCTAAGGTAGATCCTATGATCTGAGAATGGGGGAGAGGTGGATCTCCAAATGGAAAGCAGACCATTGCTAGAGTAAGGGAGAACAATTGCTGGGGGGTAAATAATGTTCACCACAATATAGAAAATATTTTACTACAAAAAAAAATCAGGATTATGCCATATACATGATCTAGCAGTTCTGCTTCTTTTCACTTAATTCTAGGTCATGAACCTTAATCCAAATGTCAGCAAAACTTGTTAAAAGCATGACTTTTCATAGCTACACGGTATTTAATTATATGGATGGAGTCCTGGTGTAGCGCTATGGGTTCATGTGCCAAACTGCAAAGCCGTTTGAACTTCACAGTTGGAGGTTCAGGCTCACCAGCTGCTCCTGGAAAACCCTATACAGGGTCAGTATGGGTCGGAACCGAATCAACAGTACTTCACAACAACAACCATCATTTATAAGGAGCCGTGGTAGCCCAGTGGGTTACAACACAGGCTGCTAACAGCAAAGTTGCCGTTACTGTTGTGTTGTAAGTGCCACTGAGTTGGTTCCGACTCATAGCGACCTTGTACTGGGTTCCCAAGGAGCAGTTGGTGAGTTTGAACCACTGACCTTGTAGTCCAGTGCATTATCCTACAAGGTCAGCAGTTTGAATGAACCAGCAACTCCATGAGAGAAAGATGAGACTTTCTGCTCCCATAAAGATTTACAGTCTCAGGAACCCTATACAGAGTCACTATGAGTTGGGACTGACTCTGAGGCTCACAAACACCAGCACCTCCATGATAATTTATGTGAAAAGTTCATACTTTGGAATATTTAGGTCACTTGTAATGTTTTATTATACATATTCCTGAGATACACTACCTTATATGTGATGGTTGCCTATATCCTTCATAGAATAGAATACAATGTTGTATATGTATTGTTGTTGTTGTAGGAGCTGTCAAGTTGACCTATAGGACACAGTGAACTGCCCTATAGGGTTTTCTAGGCTGTGATATGAGGGGGCTTCTTTTAATTCCATTGTTCCACAAACTTTTTGAAGCCCCATTATATTTACGGGACTAGATTGCCAAGTCTTTCTCCCACAGAACCACTGGGTGGGTTTGAATTGCCAACCTTTCAGTTAGAAGCAGAGTACTTAACAATTATACCAGCAGAACTTATTAGGAATTACATAGATCTTTGAGACGACAGAACAACTGCCAAGTGGACACCAAAATATCCAAAGAACATTCATTCCCTTTTCATCAAAATCAGCGTCTTTCAATCAAATCGCCAAAAGTCTAGGAACTCAATTCTCCTTTCTCCCCCTTCATATTAAGTCTCAGACAGAGACACAGACCTGAAGATGGAAACAATAAAGGTAGGGGAACAGTCCAGCCTGTGAATTTCCCCAGAGTCCTCCTATAAGATGGGTCAGGATCTGGCCGAGAGGAACACGTACCTCCACCAGGAAGCCTGGAGATTTAGCAGCCTCCCAGGGCCTTGCAGCCTGCTGAGAGATCCACTGCCTACCAAATTGGGGATTCAAATTCATTCTCCAACTCCAATTCTGGCCTCTGGAGAAAACGGCTATTTCCTGCTTACTGAAAGATTTAATAAAAATAGTTTGCCTTGACAAATAATTTCCATACTCTGAAACTACATCCAGAGACGTGTTTTGTAGAAAGGCTACATAAAGATTCCTCCCGCTCACCCACGCCCCCACATACACACCTGACAGCATTCTGGAGGATTCCTGGTAGCACAGTGATTAAACACTCAACTGCTAACCAAAAGGTTGGCAGTTCTAATCCATCAGCTGCTCTAGGGGAGAAAGATCTATCAGTCTGTTTCTGTAGATAATTACCACCTTGAAAACCCTATGAGGCAGTTTTCCCCGACAGCAGAGGTGTGAGAGCAACTCAGACCATTTTGTTCATTTGTTTGACAGCATCTTAACTTGTACCCAACTCTATTTCATCTGTGTAGAACACATGACCTCTAATTCGAGACCCCCATGTTCTGAGCAGTAAATAAGCTAGTGAAGGCAAAATTCTCAATCTAAGCCTTATCTACAAAACCAGCAACGAATCAAATTCTAATCACTCAGTCTCAACTTGGGACTTTAAAAATATCCATCATATCCTAGATAAATAACAACAACAAAAGTGAATTTGGTAACAGCCAATGACCTATCGTTACCAATGTTAGAGAATTCTAAGTTCTTAGGATTCCTAAAAATATTTGAGGAACCAGAAATGTATTGTAGGCCACGGCCATTAAGCCAATTCTGGCTCACAGTGACCCTCTGGGCAGAGTTATTATAACTGCTCCTTTGGATGTAAATCTTTCTGGGAATAGACAGCTTCACCTTTCTCCCAGAGAGCAGTTGGGTTTGAACCACCGACCTGTGGTTAGCAGTCCAATGCTTAATTCACTATGCCAACCTGTGTGCCAGCCCTGGGTAAATGTTCCCATTAAGTATCATTACGGGCACAGGAAAAAACAAAAACAAACCAACTTTTCTTTTTAATAACTTTTTTGGGGGGCACAGCACACCTGAAAATAAGTAATGTTGACTCAAGGCAAAATTAATTAGGAAGGCTGAATAAACTCGAGAAGAAACAGTCTGTCTTGCCTTTCAGTCCTAGTTCTCTATCCTCACCATTATTCACCTTTTCCTTTCCCTATGTAAATCTTTGTAATAGTTGCCATTTTCACAGAGAGAGAAATAAAATTCTGGGATGCTAAACTCTGGTTTATACTTTTGTTTAGATCACCTAATATGGAGTCCTGGTGTGGCACTGTAGGATAAACACTCAACCTCAAGGTTGGTTTGAACTGCAAGGTTGGTGGTTCAAACTCACCAGCCGCTCCTTGAAAACCCTGTAGAGAGGGTCACTGTGAGTCAGAACCGATTTGATGGCACTGAACAACAACAACAATATAGAAGAATCCCGGTGTGGTACTGTAAGATAAGCACTGGACTGCTAACCTGAAGGTCAGCAGTTCAAAATCACCAGCCGCTCCTAAGAAAACCCTATACAGAGTCACTATGAGTTGGAACTGACTCGATGGCACTTAACAACAACAATAACATGGGGGAAGTACAGAACCTTGATTTGGGTCAAATTCCTCGATCAGATCTATCTCCTGATGGGAAACGAAGTTCCAGGCTTCAAAACAGTTGGGCCTAACCTTGCCCTGCCATACCAGGAAAGCAGTGGGTTCCACAAGCTCACCCCTCCTGGCCAGTCTGAGTCTAACTCACCCTCATTTCCGATTCCAGTGCCCTGACTCAACTGCTATGAATTCCTAGATTCCTGGTGCCCCTCACTCTGACCTGGTTTGCTGACTTACCTTGGCAGATCCTTTGATTCCTTTAGAACAGGGGTGAGGAATCTTTTTCTGCCAAAATTTATACCACCATTCGCAGGCCATACGATATTATCAATTAAAAATTAGCCTTCTATATTTGGTCAAACACTTAATTAACTTACCCCTAATGCACTGAACTGGAAGGTCAGCTTGAACTATAAGATCGACGGTTCAAGCTTACCAGCCCTCTCCTTGGAAACCCTATACAGGGTCACTATGAGTCAAAATCAGCTGGACAGCACTTAACAACAACACTGTGGTGGCTGCAACTGTGATTGTGTTGGCAGGGCCAGACCAGATGATTTACTGGGCCTTGTATGGGCTACAGGCTGGACGTTCCCCATCCCTGCTCTAGAAGGTGGCTATTAGACAATTAAGAAATCTTAGCAGGACTGAGGCAACAGATGATATGGCAGGCAGCTAAGCACCTATTAAATCATCATCCAATAGGCTGCGGCCATTACAGTGTATAGAGACAATTTAGACATGTCACCTAAAAGATGTGCCATATATATCATGCCAAAGGAATAATCCAAAATATAGATTTACTTTTTCTACTCTGTAGCTCTATGTATTTTTTAAGTTATTTTAAATCAAGTTTTTCTAACACTCATTTTACAAATATAATTATTATACAGAAAAGTTCTACCAAATTATGATTTGAATGCAAAGAACCCTTAAATGACAAATAGTATGATACTCCACAAATCCTGAATCACTTTTTTTTAATGAAAAAAGTTGGGTTTGCAAACCACCTAAAAGGATATATTGTCATTTTATATATATAGCCAGCATGTACCAAGACAAATCAAAACTTGAACCATTAAAAAAATAAACAAACAAACCTCATCAAATTAAAGAGAACTAAAATCATACAGAGGCTGTTTTATGACTACAATGTTATCAAAATAGGAATTAAGAACAGAAAGAGAACAGGAAAATACACAACACCTAGAAATTAAACAAACCCAACTCCACTGTCATTGAGTAGATTCCGACTCACTGCTCCCCCAGAGGACAGAGTGGGACTGCTCCTTAGGGTTTCTGACACTGACCGTCTCAGGTTTCTCCTGTAGAGCAGTTGGAGGGTTTTAACCACCCAATGCTTAATTAACTATGCCACCAGCACTCCTTGAAATTAAACAACACACTTCTAAAAGTCATGGGTTGAAGAGAAAGCTTTTCTAAAGAGAAAAAAAATACTTGAACTAAATGAAAACAAAAATACCCAACATATCACATTTGTGGTACACAGCTACAGCAGTGCTGAGAATGAACTTTGTATCACTAAATTATAAATTTTAATTATCAAAGAAGTTCAAAACCAATCATGCGAGTTTCATCTCAAGAGCCTAGAAAAACAAAATAAACCCAAAGCAAGCAGCAGAAAAGGAAATAACAAAGATAAGTGTAGAAACCAGGGACAATGAAAATGAAAAATCAAGAGAGATCAATGAAGCAAAAAGCTGAGTTTTATTAAAGCTGATTTTTTTAAAAAAGGTAAATAAAATTGGAAAACCTCAGCAAGACTGAGAAAGAAAAAAGAGAAGACACCAATTATCAGTATCAGGAATGAAACAAGGGATATTAACATAGACTCTGAAGACAGCAAAAAGGTAATAAGAGATACTACAAACAATTCTACAAAGATTAAAATATGGACAACTTAGGTGAAATGGAAAGATTTCCCCCAAAAGCACAACCACAATTGACCCACTATGAACGATATCAATTAAACAGTGGTGGAAACTGACTACCCCAATATCAACATCCCGGCTGTGGGATTGGACTTTAAAAAAACGTGTCTTTGAGGCAATTCTGACTCTTAGTGGCCCTATGGGGCAGATTTAATCCCCTAAGGTTTCTAAGACTGTAAATCTTTATGGGAACAGGCAGCCTTATTTTTTTCCCATAGAGAAGTTGGTGGGTTTGACCTGCTGACCTTAAGGTTAACAGCGCAATATTTAACCTACTGTACCATCGGCATTGCACTATAGCTTGTAAAATGTTAAGAGCATGCAGGTTTTATCTGTATTATTTTGTACAACTAAATGTACATCTATGATTATCATAACATAAAATATTTAATTTTGAAAAATCCCTTTCTAAACTATGTCCTTCACTCTTTTCTTTTTACCCAAGTCTTTCCTGATTGCTGGCTCAATTAACAGACATACTAGTGTTTGAGCTGATAATGCCCGAATACAAACAGAAGACATTTAAAGTATACCATTCTTCAAGAGAGATTTATAAGCAAAAGAAAACCTAGGATCACATATAAAAGAAAGCTGATTTTAAGAGGAAGGGAGATGGTCCCAGCCCAGCTGATGAGGAACAAAGTCCTAGATCCACCAAGGAAATGCTACAAGCTCCCAGACAGATCAATGGGAACCAAGAATATGCCCGCCCCCTCTTTAGTATAAATTTAGTACAAATTCTCATTGGAGCATAATTTTGTTTTTTAAAAATTGAAATTTTCATTCTCAAAGATGGGATTTGGGTTGTTAACATTTTTCTTTTGGTGTCTCCCCAGTTCATCAAACTTGTCTCCAAAGACCATAGTAGCAGCTACACAACTAAATGACCAACCTGGGCCTCTTCCTAACAGCCAGATAAATGATACTAGTGACTCTTTTACACATTAAATTCAATACTCTCTACGGACAGAGAGAACCTAGATGCATGAAACATAAAGATTATCTACGTTGGGTGACCAAGTTTCACTTAGCCTCTTCTAGATTCTCACATCTCACATTTTACTTACAAAGTAAGTAACTACGTATTTCTAATACTGCAATTCCACCAATGTTGGTTGCCACAGCAGTTTATCTAGGATAACACCCCTGAAGTTGACATTTTACCTGGCATAATAAGATAGCTCGTAGTTTATATTCCATCCTACGCTATTTCCTTCTGACCTATCTGTTCTCCCTTTTTTCTCTATATCTTTGGTTCAAACTTCTAACTCCTCTCTCACCTCCCTATGCAACCAACTTCCTCATTTCCTGTCCATGCCACCTCCCATCCTACTGCTCTCCCCGTGACATCTTTTCTCTTTCCTGACTCCACTGATGTTCATCATGCCTATCACATTTCCAACTGCCTCCATCCTTTCACCTTCTTCTACCCTGATTTTCTGTATAGTAGGACACTGGTCCCAAGCCCTAGCCCTCTCCCTCCTAGCTCCTGTCCTCTTTGTTCAGCCCCTCCTTTCTTCTTGCTTGTTTCATTTCCACACCCATTCTCCACACATTCCCATCTTGAGCCAACTACCTTCTCCAAAAGTACACGTGTGTTTACAAAGCATGTATCTGTTGGCTGGATAAAACAGCCAGCCAGTGTAGTGGAAAAAACAATAGATCAGGAACCAAAATGCCGGATACTAGAATCAGCTCTGACCCAGTCATTTCACATTCCTGGAGGACTTGTGGGGAAAAGGAGCACCTAGACTTTTTTGATGCTTTAAAGGTCCTGACAGGAAAATAACGGAACTCCTACTTCGGAAAGCAATGTGTGCAACCTCACATATCTTAATTTAGATAACTCCCTAATAAAGTAAAAAAATAATAATAATAAAATAAATCTACCTTTCACCAAAACCCTAACCAAACCCACTGCTCTGCAGTCAATTCCAACCCTGATGCTGGTTTTCTTTCAGGAAAAGGAGAAAAGAATGTTGCTGTTGAGAGAGGGCCCTTCCAATGAACGTGCCATCTGGAAAGGGAAGTACAAGAAACTAGAAGTTTAATCCCTTTAAACTTCTCATGGAACCTAAGGAAAAAGTGTTAAAAACTACTTAAGAAAAAGGAATGTGAGTTTAAAATAAAAAGAGCAGAGGTGGGGACTAGGGGAAGGCTCTCCACCTGCCTGCCACACTTTGTTGTTGTATGCAGTCCCCAGAGAATTGCCTAGGTTGAAATCTTAACAGGAGCAGCCTGCCAGGTCCTTCTCTTGAGGAACTGTAGCTGGTGGGTTTCAATCACCAATGTTTCCGTTAGCAGCCAAGCGCGTATCCACTGAACTATCAAGACTATTTTCTCATACCTGCCCAAGTCCACATGTTGTTCTGTTGTCTCTCCTACAGGATTTCTTAATCACTGAGGCCTTTGTTCTCTGCCCCCTGACCTTGTGTGACATCGCTGACTTTAAAGCTCTGTGAACACTGAAGACAATGTCCAGACAGCTGTCCACTGTGGCTGCAAACAGAGCCGGATGTATATGAAGGTCAGATGTAAACTCAGGGAGAGGATCAACTTCTCAACAAAAAGTGATTTCTGTGTTATAGTTAAATGCCCAGCCAGCCTTGGACTAAGGCCTACCAGAGTTTTGTCAAGGTCATAACCCATGGCTGCACAGAGGAACAGTAAATTATTAACCCTGGTTCTCTAACGGACCTGAATCAGCCACCGAGTTCATCACCTCCCAGCCACACTTCCCTACAAATTCAGCAGCAGGAAGGTTCATGGTAAACAACACAGTCGTGTGATCGTGGTTTGAAGGGTCACTAAGACAGATATGGCAAAGGTACTGAGTTAGAGCTACGAGCGAACCTGTTTACAGCAGGAGCAGCTAGAAACAGGACAGGATGCCTTGCATCTTGGGGATCTCAGAAACCAAGTAGTGAGGAAGCAGTGGGAATCTTCATCTCAGAAGGTATGAGAAGTCACAGAGACCTAGAAGACAAATGCCTGGCCTGGACAGAGAGGTCCGTGCAGATCAGACAGCAGGTGAGCTTGAAGCAGCATACAAGTGCTTTTCATTTGGTACATGCTGGACTCAAGTTCAGAGTCCTATTTAAAGACTTTCCCAGGTGGACTCTGGACAACAAGCCCGCTGTCCATTTTCTCCAGCTTAGTAATGGCTCTTGCTCCAAAGCCATGAAGAACTCAATGTTTTCCAACCAACGTCTCAGGCCTTTATGTCTTCTCTGCACAGCCATCTAGCCAAGCCTTTTCCTGGTTGACATTCCCCAGAGCAAACATGGTCAGACTCTTGGACAATGCAGGGATGGATATAACAATATTTTAACATCCTCCCACACCACATCTGCCTGAGTAGTTTCAGACCCATCTTTAATGCCACTCTCCTGGATTCTGTCATTTATTTGTTTCACTTTATCCCTAGCCTTGCTCTAAAATGTCTTTGAAGCACATCCAGCCTTTTTTTTTTCTTTCTAATTATAAGTATACTCAAAGTCTCCTTAAATTCCAACACAGCCAGCATTTCTTCTCTCTAGACCACACACTCAAAAAACATGTGCAGAAATTTAATAAACAAAAGAAAAAGGGAGTAAGTGTTAACAGGAGAAGAATGTGTGTTTGGCCATATACTCTCTCTTAGTCTTCAAGTCTCCCAAGGATAAGGCTCATCCACATCTTTGGAATTTCCTGAGGAAAGGAACAAACCTCTCCCCTGACCCACCCCAACTCCTAATCAACACTGACAAAATAGCACTACATTATTCATTACTGCATTCATTGCTACCGGTCACACTGTGGAACAAACACCTTGACCTTTATTTTGCCTTTCATGAAACCAACCTAAGAGCTCTGGCTCAGACCAGCTCACCTCCCCAGTGATCACCAGAACCAGAAGGATTTTTCCATTGCATCTGACTCTGACTTGTTCTTATGGACTTTCCCAAGTCTTAACGTGTGGTCAGCACCAAAAACACATGACTTACTCTGTAGGTCAAAACTCCTAAACTATAACTAATCACTTCGGAGGCAACCTACTAATTTAATGGTTTCCATTTCAAACCATCCTTCACCAACAATGTGCATAAAATCCACTTACACCAGCCCAGAGTCTCCAGTATAGAAAGTATTAAAAACCATGACCA
>NW_006408522.1:14387876-14405052 GCF_000296735.1 Chrysochloris asiatica
GAGATGGAGGCAGAGACAAAAACGTGGAGAGATGGAGCAGGTGGGGACTCTAGATCCAGAGAGGGAGAGAAGCTATGTGCTGATGACCAGGGGGCAGGCTTGCAGGTTATACTCTTTGGTTGGTTGATGATGCATGGAGGGGACTGTAACCATGGCAATGAAACAATATACGATAGGATGAATGTAAAGCTAATGTTCTCCCATGTAAAGTATCACATAATTCACAATAAAACATTTTTTTAAAGATAATGTTCTCCCATGTAAATTATCATATAATTCACGATAAAACATTAAAAATAATAAAATGTATCAACCATCAATAGTAGATCAATGGTGGAAACAAAAATGAGGTACCATGGTTAACCCCTCAGCTGTTAACTGAAGGGCTGTAGGTTCGAACCCACCCAGTGAAAGAAAAGACTTTAGAACCTGCTCCTGTAAAGTTTGTTGTAGTAATGTGTCATCAAGTTGATTCCAACTTACAACAAGCCTATATGACAAAGTAGAACTGCCCCATGAGGTTTCCTAGGCTGTAATCAATTAGCAGTCAAGCACTTAACTATTAAATCATCAGGGCTCCTTTCAACTATCATCGTATTT
The DNA here is from genome assembly GCF_000296735.1 of Chrysochloris asiatica. Classification (NCBI taxonomy): domain Eukaryota; kingdom Metazoa; phylum Chordata; class Mammalia; order Afrosoricida; family Chrysochloridae; genus Chrysochloris; species Chrysochloris asiatica. The sequence continues at coordinate 14,388,477 of NW_006408522.1, forward strand.
TTCATTTTCTGCAACACATTCTGATTCGTTCAAAGAGCAAATACTGAGCACGCTGCAAATGTTGGAAATACAAAGGACAAGAGCATCCCTCCCTTGAAGACTGGATGACACGTCATTTCATAGGTATAGTCCAGCCTAATAAGGATTTGACTAGGGCATGGTGGGACGCTGTGGGATCCTGCTGGACGATGTGGCTATCAGGAAATGCAGCATAAAAGGGATGGCTTTGTCAAAATGATGTAGTACCTGTCTAGTTATGCATAACAAAGTACTCTAAAACTAAGCAAGTTAAAACAACAGCAAATATTTACCATCTCAGTTTCTAGGGGAAAGGAATGGTACCATGAACAAACTCTCCCTGAGTGCTCCATCTTATTTGTAAAGACCAGGGAAAGCACTTTTTCATAGAAAGCAACTTGGGGTGGTAGTTATGGTTCAAGCAAGGGTCTCTTGCGGTTGTGGCCATGATTATATTTGAGGCTGCAGTTATCTGAAAATTTAACTGGGGCTACAGCAGAGGTGGGGAGTCTTAGTATCATGCATGGGCCATACAAAATTTTCAGCTTAAAAATTAGCCTGCTATATTTGGTCAAATATTTAATTAACCCTAATGTGATCGCTAAGGAGCTCCGGTAGCGCAGTAGTTACAAGTTGGACAGCTAATCTCAGGGTCGGCAGTTCGAAACTACCAGCGGTTCCAAAGAAGAAAGATGAGACTTTCTGCTCCTGTAAAGATTTACAGCCTCAGAAACCCTATTTGTTGTTGTTGTGTGTCATGGAGTTAGTTCCAACTCATTGCAACCCTGTACAGGGTTTCTGAGGCTGTAAATCTTTACATAACTACCACCACCACCAATGTGATGGGCTGGAGTCCTGGTGTGGTGATGTGGGTTAATGAACTGGACTGCAAAGTCAGTTTGACCTGCAAGGTCGATGGTTCAAAACTCACCAGCCACTCCTCTGAAACCCTATACTGGGTCGCTATAAGTTGGAACCTATTGAATAGCACTGAACAACAACAAAAAACTCAGCAGAGATGGGGGCATGTAATACGACCTGGATATTCCCCAATCCTGGGCTAAAGGGTTAACTTCCAAGATGGTACGTCAAGTGGCTGCTGAAAAGAGACCTCAGTCCCTAACCAGGTGGGTCTCTTCCCATGAGGCTTGAGGGTCTTCAGAACATGGGAGTTGACTTCCCCTAGAAAGAGTTGTCCAAGAGAAACAAGGCCAAATTCACAATGTCTCTGATGATCTAGTTTCAGAAATCACACCCATCATTTCCATATCTTACTGTTTAGGTTGGTCAGCCCTATTCAACATAGAAAGGAACTACATAAGAAAGTGAATACCGGAAGGTAAAGATCAATGGATCCATCTTAGAGGCCGCCTCCCATAAATGCCTTAAGAGCTCTGATTGACTTTGACACTAGATATTTCTGCTTCTGCCCTGCTTCCTATCTACTGGATTTAGAGCTTATGACATAATCTATTTTCTGCTTAAAATGATCAAGTAATCGTGCCAAATTTTCCCACCAAGTAGAAATTTACTTAATGATCTTGACAGATCCTTAGAAAAATATCCATCACGCAGAGCTGAAAGGGTCAGAGAAAGTTTAACATAGAGTTTTGGTAATGGTATTAAAGCTCTTTTCCTTTTAGATATTTAAGATTTAACTGTTTAAAGTACTACCATGGCTGCAATTATCCTGGGCTATGTGAAATCACTCTGCTCACTGCCCCACCTGGTTCCTGTGGTTTGAACACATACACACCTAGAAATGCATTTGGTTTCTGGGCCTCAGTGAATACCCATACCTCCTTCCTCGCTCATAATCCTAACATAGATGATTCAGAGATCTCAGAACATCCATTCCATCTGGGAAGATAGACAAGCTACACTTCAGGTGGTTTTTCTTTGTATAAAATGTAAACAGCATTTCCAGTACTGACCCAGTATAACAGCCTTATTGGACAAGAACAAATGAGAACTTTTCTCCTATAAGCCTTCACCTCCAGCATGTTATACCCTTCCCTTCATTCATGATTCCTAAGCAAAAAACCTATTTGCTTACAGATACATTTTGTAAATCCAGACACCCAGAACTTGACAAAAAGCAGACGCTCACAAAGAAAATAAGGTCCTATATGATCCTTTCTTTTCTACCCTTCCTCCGAAGGAGTCAGCAGAGATGGGGAGCAGGTAATAATCTCATTAAACACAGAACTGGATTGCAGAAGAGACCTCAGAGAGCCTATACCCCCATATTTTGTGGCACTATGAGTAAGTTCTCACAGACCACTCCATCTTACTTGTGAAGACCATGAAAAACTCTATCACAGACAGAATATGTTTACATCACACATATACCCACCAACACACTTAGGGAAAAGAACAAAACCCTGAATATGTGCCACAGAGACCCGTATAAGTTGATCCCCACTTGCTTTTCTCCACTTCATCCCACACCAGACTTGTCACCCTCTACACCCCAGCCTCGCTACCCTTCATTCAACATCCTGAATAGACCACACTTCCTCCTGCCACAAGTCCTTTGCATAGGCTGTTCCCTCGCCTAGAACATTCTATAAAGTTGTTTGTTTTTAATTTGGGGAAGGGGGTCAGGGTCTAATTGTTTTTTTTTCATTAATTCATCAGATCTCTACCCTCATTTCCCTCAAGGAAGTGTTCCCTGCCTCCACTCCGTCAACAGAAAGTGCTTATCCCAACGGAATTGCACATTTACAAAAGTGATTATTTGAATAATATCTGCCTGGCCAAGTAGGCTGAAAGCTCCCACACCTTCCTCCATACTTTTGAACATTTTATTCCCACAACCCAGCACACTGCTGTCGTCAGTGAGATGCTTCATAGATAAGTTCTTAATTAATGACCATATTGAACAAGGATTCCAAAAACTGGATCAACAATCCATTCCCTAAAGTAAGGAATTAATCTTTACTAGGAGTCCTGGTGTGGCTCTGTGGGATAAAGCACTGGACCTCAAGGTCAGTTTTGAACCACAAGATTGGCAATTCAAACTCACCAGCCACTCCTTGGAAACCCCACATAGGGTCGCTATGAGTCAGCCCTTAACGACAACAATTTAACACTAGTGCTAGTGTGGCACTGTAGGATAAGCACTGGACAGCAAACTGCAAGGCTGGCAGTTCAAACCCACCTGCCACTCCTCGTAAACCCTATGTTGTTGTTGTTAAGTGTCATCAAGTCGGTTCCAACTCACAGAGACCCTGTAAAGGGTTTCCGAGGCGTGCCTGGTGAGTTTGAACCGCCGACCCTGAGGTTAAAACTGACATCTGGTTTAGTAGTTATCCTACAATATCATACCAGAACTCTATACGCACTTGCTAATAAATTGGAACCAACTCAATGGCACTTCAACACAACAACAATTTAACAACAAATCTTCAGAGTTGTTTAAGCCTGTTCTCCAGGTACAAACTCTCTCCTTCCACCCAGAGAGATGAAAGCCAGTGTAGACTCAAGCACATACAGTGTAGCTTTGAGACCAGGCGGTTGTGATGCTCTTCCTGAGTCCAGAGCAAGGTTTTCAACCTTCCGTCTCCACTCAATTAAGTCAAAACACTTCTCCTCACGCTGCATGTGGATGTGCTGTAGTTAGATTCTGCATCATCTGAGTGTTGTGGGTGCCCTGCTACCAGGCCCCGCTGCAGCTGATAGGAAACACCTGCCTTCTTAAACAAGCTCATGAGGCTTCACAGTATCTTCATTAAAAACCTGTCAGCTGTCCAACCTATCCTTGGCACAAGGCATCTTCCTAATGTAATTCCTCATCCGCTTTTTCCTCCTGCATTGTGACACTAATGCCAAACTGCTCTCCAAACAACATCAACAGCAAGTCACAACGCAGAGGCATATCTACCTTTACCATAATACAGGAAATGGCTCTTAGGATAAGCACTGGACTACGACCACAAGGTCAGTGGTTCAAGGCCACCAGCTGCCCCATAGGAGTAATATGAGGCATTCTGTTCCTGCAAGGATTTACAGCTTGGGAAACCCTACACAGGGTCACTGTGAGTCAGAACCGACTTGATGGCACTTACCAACAACAACAATAACATCAGCTCAGAAGCACAAGCCGAGCTTGTTCATCTTTTACTAAACACTTTACGGCACTGCATGAAATTGACAACTGAACTTTTCTTGCTTTCACAGATGAAAATTGGTCCAGGATGTGCTCAAAGCCATTTGTTTTTCTCTACTTCCTTTCTAGACTGAGCAGAGCATGATCACACAACAGTGTGCCTTGATCCATGAAGGCTTTCAAATCTAAAGTATTAGATTTAGCTTGATGCATGATCTCCCACAGGTGGTGATGGAAATGTAAGTGGTTAACAGAAGGTGCTCAGTGGTGTCCCCTCTGAGTGACGCCCAGGGCACATGCCATACTTGCCATACCTGCCATACCTTAGCTATGTCTCTGACAACATGAGACTTGGAAGGAGGGGCCCTCTCATTCTGCCGTCCTAACCAGGAAAAGGAAAGGACCGTAGCATAAACATTCTACTTTAGGAGATCCAATCTCTAGAAATCTTAGTTGGAAGCGAATTGCTTTTTAAAATTAGACAAAATATATTTTTAATGCATTGCCCAGGTAAAAATTACTTCTGTATCTTGTATTTAGACAATTTAAACTTACTAACACATCTGACTGCTAACTGTTTTGCTAACAGGAGTTGGATATGACATGAACAGGTTCGTGATGTGCTAATGTCCAGAAAAACTATAAAGGCCAAGGAAAAGAACTTATCTTTTTTATTCCTCATTCTTAAGTATTTGGTACATAAAAGGCACTTAGGGCTTAAATTACAGAAACAATGCCCTATTTCTCCCCTGATTTTTGCCAATGAAAGTTGTATGCCTTTCCTGATCTCCTACCGTGCATATACCTCAACTGTCGCTAGTGTGACTGTTTCGTGTCACTGAGTTGATTCTGCTGCAGAGTGACACTATATAAAATAGAACCATCCCAAAAGGTTTTCTGGGATGTAATCTTCACAGGAACAGACAGGCAGGCCTTTTGTCCCCTGGAGCCATTGGTGGGTTGGTGAGTTACTAGCTGAGCACTTAACCATTGTGCCACCAGGTCTTCCCATACCTCAACTACAGAACTCATAACTCTATGTCTTTTTACTTACACATCTTCCTCCCCACAAGACTCTAAAGACACTCAAACCTAGAGCCCACATTTTGCTTGTCTCTGAGCCCTCAGTGGCTAGCACTGTGCACTCAAACATTTGATGAAAAGAGTATCAACATATGACCTCTTTAATTCAGTCTCCTACAGCCTATAACAAGGGACTTGGGAGAAGTTCAGTGTAAACACCAGGATGGCACAATAAAGGGATGTTCTATTTACTGTTCATAAAGGGTCCTTAATAAGAAGTTTATCAGAGAACTGAAAGCAAGAATATAAATAGAAACCTGTATACCAAAGCTCAATGCAGCACTCTTCGCAACAGTCAAAAGATGGAAACAACCAAAAGATTTATCACCAGAAGAATAAATAAACAAAATGTGGTACATACATAAAATGGAACTTTGTTGGTGGTGTGAAGTCAGTTTTGACTCATACTGACCCTGTATAGGGCTTCCGAGGAGCAGCTGACGAGTGTGAACTACCGATCAGTCATGAAAAGAAAGGAAGCCCTAACACCTGCTACAACATATGTGAACCTAGAAAACATTCTATTGAGTGAAATAAGTCAGTTACAAAAGGATAAAGACAAAGGTAAGTCAAAGACAAAGGTAAGTCACAAGGTATTACTATTAGAATTCTAGAACAAAGTGCATTTAAACTTGCCTCTGCAATCAGACAAGTTCTCTCAATAACACACTTGTTTTAGTTTCATTGTGATGCCGTCCAAAAAAAAGGTCCAATCAAAACAGTGGTTTCCAAGGGAATCTGCTGGGCCAGTCAAATTCAAGGCAGACAGGTTATGGTGACTGATTTTTTTAATTCCAAAAAGGCAATTTCTTGAAGGACACAGGAAGTCACAGAGGCTTACTAGGCAGAAGCTTTAAGAAAACAGAAAACTGGTGAGAAAAAGGCCAGCAAAACGCACTTGCTCAGTCTTCAAGGAAGCAAGGGCTGTTCTATGAGAATTTCAATGGGAAACCTTAACCCATCCAGCCTCCAGTCCTGATCTTGCCTCTTCAGACTTCTTTTTGTTCCCCAAACTCAAAAGAACATTGAAAAGGAATACAATTTGAGGCCCTTTATGATCGTTTGGGCATGGTATATATTGAAGAGCTCTGAATTCTTCAGGGAAGGGATAGACATGGAAACAATGCCTTCAGACCTAGTGGAGAAGATGTCAAGAAAAATTAGCTTCACATTTTGATTTTTTGTTTAATAAGGTTTCTATAATTTTTGTAGCAATATATTTCTTCACTGATTCCTCATAACACTATATGGTCCCAGTTATAAGGAATTAGCTTATTAGTGGTTACTATGGGTAGAAGGAAGACTCATTAACAACCTGCGACATGCAGATGATACAACCTTGCTTGCTGAAAGTGAAGAGAACTTAAAACATGTACTGATGAAGATCAAAGAGCACAGCCTTCGATATGGATTACATCTCAATGTCAAGAAAACAAAAATCCTCACCACTGGACCAATAAACAACATTCTTATCAATGGAGAAAAGAATGAAGTTGTCAAAGACTTCATTCTTCTTGGATCAACTATCAACACTCACGGAAGCAGCAGTCAAGAGGGTCAGATGACGTACTGCATTAGGCAAATCTGCTGCATAGGAACTTTTTAAAGTGTTGAAGATAAAAGATGTCAGCTTGAGGACTAAGGTGTGCCTGACCCAAGCCATGGTATTTTCAATAACCTCATATGCATGCGAAAGCTGGACAGTGAATAAGGAAGATCATAGAAGAATTGATGCCTTTGAATTGTGGTGTTGGAGGAGAATACTAAAAGTGCCATGGGCTGCCAAAAGAACCAATAGATCTGTTTTGGAAGAAGTGTAGCCAGAGTGCTCCTTAGAGGTCAAGATGGCCAAACTTCATCTCTCATACTTTGGACATATTGTCAGGGGGGAACAGTCGCTAGAGAAGGATATCATGTTTGGTAAGATGGAGGGTCAGAGAAAAAGAGGAAGACCCCCAATAAGATGGATTGGCCAGGTGGCAGCATCGATGGACTCAAGTGTGGCAACAATAGTGAGGTTGGCCCAGGATCGCACATTGTTTTGTTCTGCTGTGCATAAGGTCGCTATGAGTCAGTGCCAACTTGATGGCAACTAACAACAACAACATGGGTAGAAAGGAGGGGGCATGGGGAACGACTGTTTAGGGAGCACTGACTTTCTCTGTCAATGATGATGGAATAATCGGAAAATGAAAAGCAGTAATGGTTGCACAACATGATGAACATAATCAATGCCAACCAATTTTACGTGTAACAGTATTGAGTTGCAAATATGTTATGTTGTGGTTGTTGTTAAGTGCCATCAAGTCCGTTCCAACTAATAGTGACCCAATGTACAACAGACCGAGACAAGGCCCAGTCCTTCACTAGCCTCACAATTGTTTTGTTTGAATCCATTATACACAAAAGGGAGCTTCAAAAAATTAATGGAAAAATTCCAGTATCTTTTCATTTTATCTTCCTATGAACATTTTGAGGTACTCTTAGATATTTCATATATTTGTTGTTATTGTTTGGTGCCACTGAACCAGTTCCAACATAATGACCCTATGTACAACATACTGCTGGTCCTGAGCCATCCTCATAATTGTTGTTGTGTTGGAGCCAACTGTTGCCGTCCATCTTGTTGAGGGTCTTCCTCTTTGTCATTGACCCTTCACTTTACCAAGCATGATGTCCTTCTCCAGGAACTGGTCTCACTTGACAATAAATCTAAAGTACGAGAGACAAAGTTTCAACATCCTAACCTCCTAGAGCACTCCAGCTGCACCTCTTCCAAGACAAATCTGTCCATTCTTCTGACAGTCCACAGTACCTTCAATATTCTTCACCAACACCATAACTCAAAGCATCAATTCTTCTACAGTCTTCTTTATTCACTGTCCAGCTTTCACATGCATATGAAGTAACTGAAAATACCATGGCTTGGATCAGGGACACCTTAGTTCTCAAACTGACATCCTTGATCTCTTTAAAGATGTCTTTGCAGCAGATTGGACTCCTAGTGTGGTGCTGTAGGGTAAGCTCTGGGCTGCAAAACACAAGTTTAGCAGTTCAGACACACCAGCTGTTCCTTGGAAACCCAATACAGGGTTGCTATGAGTCGGAACCAACTTGATGGTTTTATGTATATATAACCAACAGCATATATATATATGTGAGTCCTACTGTGGCATAAGCACTAGACTGAGAATCATCAGGTCAGTGGTTCAAATCCACTAGCCACTTCTCGCAAACCCTAACAGATTTATTATGAGTAGGAACTGACTGTGTCACTTAACAACAACAATATAGAATTATATACACACATGGGAACATGATAACCCTGTGGGGTAAACACTGGACTGTGAAACCCAAGGTCGGTGGTTTCAGCCCACCAGCTGCCTCTCGGAAAAGAGATGAAACTTTCTACTCTCACAAAGATTTACAGCCTTGGAAACTCTATTCAGGGTCGCAGAAGTTGGGAGTGATTCTTCAGCACTTATATATTAACATACACACACACACCACAATCAAATGAACAAAAAAAGCTTATCTCTGTTTTCTCATGATGGGCCTGGACCTTCAGGACCCAGGGGACACTTAGGATTTTAGCTATGACAGAGTTCCAAGGCCTTGATGGAGCTTTCAAATTAAGCAGCCATACCAGGGTCTCTAACTTTCCTACTTTTTAATCAATATTAAATGCACAAGAGTGGTGCATTATTATGAGTCTTTTTTCGTAAAGAAAAAATGAGAGAAACCCATTTGATTCTTGATTCCTATCCATCTTCCTTTTGCTGCTATAAAGTTCTGTCACTTCATGCAGTTCAGAGTCTGTGGGGAAAGAGACTTTTCCTTTCTTGGTTGTTGTTGTTAAGTGCTGTCGAGTTGGGTTCTGCCCCATAGTGACCCCTATATAGGGCTTCCAAGGAGCAGCTGGTGAACTTGAACCACTGGCCTCCTGGTTCAAGTGGACTTTGCAGTCCAGCGCCTTAACCAACAGCAGGACTACCAAGTTCCAAACCCCATGGCTTCCCCACTCTCCATAATCGTCTTTCAGCATGCGCTAAAAAGCTGATCCTGCGAAACAAAAATGCTAAGGAATAGGGATTTTTTTTTACAGTTCCCCTGGCTAATCTGGCTCCCTCAGAGAAGACAGAAATGAGATTTTACACCGAATTAGCCATGTCTTAAGGGAAGCAATTTCACTGATCCTAAGATTAGTGCTGGCTTTACCATCTGACCTCCAGCTGACCTTATGCTTTAAAGAAAAACAGTTACAGAATGGTGGGAAAGAGGGAAGGCAGTATCTAGAAGCTAATATGAGAAAGGGCACTAAAGTGCATATCCAGTTTTATAAAGCTAAATAACACAAAAGTAAATATACAGGTATGATTTAATGGCAGTAATGGACAAAGACATTTCCAACATTATTAAATATAAATAAATTTCTATAATGGATATGCAATCTAAAACATGGGTGCAATGTTGGGAAGATTTTACAAAGCCAATAAGGAGCAGAGTCAGATAAAATTACAGAGACTCAAAATATTAATATAGAACAAAAAAATGTCCCCCAAATACCTGAAAAGCTATCCTTTCATCCATAAATATTTCAGTATTCTTCTCTAAAAGATGAAGATTCTTAAAAACAGCAGTATAAAACTATTATCTCTCAGAGTTTGGACATACAGCAGGAAGGACCAGTCCCTGGAGAAGGATGCTATGTTTGGTAAAGTGGAGGATTGAAGAAAACGAGGAAGACCTCTGACGAGATGGATTGGCCCAGTGGCAACAGCAATGGGCTCAAAGGTTGTAACGACTGTAAGGTTGGCCCAGGACCGGGCAGTGTTTCATTCTGTTGTGCATAGGGTCGCTATGAGTCGGTACTGACTCAATGGCATCTAACAACATCAACAACATAAAACTATTGTTGTTTTTATTAAGTGCCATCAAGTTGATTCTGACTCATAGGGACCTTAGGATTTCCAAGGAGCAGCTAGTGGGTTTGAACCACTGACCTTGCAGTCAGCAATCCGGTGGTGATCCTATACCATATTTAACAATATTTAGAAATTATGTAAACAAATTCTCTAGGTGTGGTAGTAACACTATTATTTTGTTTACGTGTTTTCTGTTGTTGTTGTTGTTGTTGTTAAGTTCTGTCGAGTCGGTTCCAACTCGTAGCAACCCTGTATAGGATTTCCAAGGAGCAGCTGGTGAGTTTGAACTGCCGATCCTGTAGTTCTAACCAAACTTATGGTCCAGTGCTTTATCCCAAAGCACCACATCAGGATTCCTAAATAGTGTTAAATATACAGAAAGTCTTGTTAACATCCCTAGAAATGTTTAATACTTCCTATTTGTTTGCATCTTATGCATTTTTTATTCACAATCCAAACTCACCAGCTGCTCCTCAGAAACCTTACACAGGGTCGCTATGAGTTGGAACTGACTCAACGGCACTTAACAACAATTTTAACTTGTTCCACAAGACTCCGGTCCAGACACACTTTCCATCTACAAGGCATTACTTAAGCACGTCCTTAGTCTCCCATGCCTAAATATGTGTTCAATTGCAAATATGTGAATACATGTTCAAATGCAACTCACCTTTCAGTTGCTGTTAAGTGCTGTCAAGTCAGTGCCAACTCATAGAGAGACTGTATGGGGTTTCCAAAGAGCATCTGGTGAGTTTGAAATGCCGACCTTGTGGTTCAAATAGACCTTGAGGTAGAGGGATTATCCCACAGTGCCATGCCAGGACTCCTTTCATAGTCCAACTCAAATATTGCACCCTTCATGAAATTCTTACTGACTGCCACCAGCCCTCCTTCTGAACAGAATTCATCTCTTAAAGCACAAAATCCATATTTGCTTTTCTTGGGGCATTTTATGCTTTCTTACTCAGTAGTCAACTCGAGTGTGGCTTTTTGCCCCTCAGACTTCTGGAAGAGTACATTCTATCTGATTTACCTTCATAACCTTCACAGAAGTTTATACCACACCCTGCACTAGGTAATTAATTCACACATGAGAATGGAAGACTGACGATGTAGGATAAGTACTGGACTGGTCAGTGGTATGAGTCCACCAGTTTTCTTCAGAAGACAGATGAGGCTCTCTGCTCCCAGGAACATTTACAGCCTTAGCTATGAGTCAAAACACTCAATGACACTTAACGATAACATTTAAAAATAATACAAATGAAGAATAACAAAAGTATCTCAAATGTCTTCACCGTCTTTCCTCTTCTCCCTCATCCATTCAAGAAATAGTTATTCCAAAGATTTGAAAGCAGAGTCTCAAAGAGAGACTTGTACACGAGTGTTCACTGCAGCTTTGCTCACAGTAGTCAAAAAGTAAAAATAACCTAAATGACCATTAACAGAGGGAAGGACCCACAAAGTGGGGTACATATGAGAAAGAAGGAGAGTTAGGAAGAGGAAATGGAATGTGTGGCTAGTTGCCTCCATGAACAACAGCCCCCTTAGCATGAGCTCAGACAACCTTGAAAATGCCTGGTCCCATTACTGAACATTTTGATCAAAGATTCCATAGAAGGATCCTAATCAAAAATGGGGGAAATGCAGAATGGAGTCTCCGTTTCTCATGGACTATAGAATTTCAGGCACCATGGAGTGTAGATGAACCCCTGAAATGATTGCCCTGAGACCATCTGTAACCCTTAAATAAAAAATATCTCCTAAAGTCATCTTAAAACCAAATGATAGTTTCTCTTAACAAGTAAAAAAGGTCTGCTTTGAGCACTAAGCAATTTTAAGAACAATTTCTATGGGATCAAACTGACAAGAGCAACTCTAAAGATTAGAAAAGGAACCTGAGAAGGCAGTGAGTTTATGTTAATGAAAGAAGAACAACTCAGAAAAGGGAAGTGAGACCGGCTACATAATTCAAAGAATGCACTCAATGTCATGAAATGGTACATGTAGAAACTGTTCAATTGTGTCTGTTTTATTGCACAGAGTCTCAAAAACAACAAAACAAAATTTAAAGGGAAAAAATATATTTCTTATGTAACTGCTATCTGTTGGAACCCTGAAAACAACAACTGGCCCAGAAGTCATATGACCCAGTACAAACATCAAAGTGGGTCTTTCATCATCCTCTAAATACCTGCAACTTTTAATAAAAATGAGTGCTTCCAAGTTAACATTTACATTATGATAGTGTTTCCAACAGACAGTCTACTTTTGTGAAAAAATAAACAAACAAATACATTAATTCACAAAAGAGACCCAAAACAGTCCCATGCCTAGCCTTAGAGATTGTCAGGGACTCAAAGGGCAACTTCACTTCCAAATACCCATTCCTCCAATCCACAAAGGTTAACTGAAGAGCCATGCACCATGGAGACAGCATGGTGGAACATGATGCCCATGCCTTGTATGACAAGGAAGAAAAAACCAATAACAAAATTTCCAACAACACTAAATGAGTGGAAACTCTAAAGTCTAAGAGCTAACCAAAGAACTTTTTGAAAGAGCTGGAATTTGAATAGTGACTCTTTTCTAAGAACTTGTAGGAAATGGCACTGCCTTGGGCTTCTCTTTTTGCATACAAGTAGGAGCTAAGAAGAGTAAGGGATGAAAAAAGAGAAGCTAAGGGCAAAGGACTGGCTTCATCTAACTCCCAGATGGCAGAATCCTTCACACCCATTTGCCAGAATGGGTTCCAACCACTGTTACAAACCCAAGGACAAAGGGGACATTTCTTTTACAAAAATGGAGAGAGAAGGATGGCAGATTAGGGAGAAGCGCAGTGCAGACCTCTGACAATAATAACACAGAATACCAGATGAAGCAGGTTCAGGGGACAGTCCCAGAACTCTGAAGGATCTAAGGTTTGCTGCTAGTAGGATTTGTAGCAGAAGCAAAAAAGGGAGCGTTTTCTGATCTGCAGCTGTCAGCAGGTGCTGGAACGGCCACCTTGGGCATGACAGAAACAGGAGCAGAATCAGAGGAGCGCTCCCACCACCATGATCTGATCGATCTTCGGAGATAAAGATGTGAACATTTTTCCTTTTCAATAGTTTCTCACTGTCTATTTACCTCCACTCTAGTGACTAGAGGGGGTGCCAGAGCAAGTGGCTGCTAGAGGGTTCTACTACACATGCACATGGATCCACTCTGCAAAGACCACAGCGCACAGAATCTAAGAAGGGGGAGGAGCCAACAAGAACTTCTTAAAATGATAAGGTCCTCCAGAACAGCTCCAGGTAGCTGAGCAAGGGACGTTAAAATCATACTTATATATTGCTAATTTTTTTTTTTTTTTCAATTATAAACTGTAGTATCCAATCTGGATTTTTTTGCTGTTATGTTTTCATTTTTGTTTTTTCAGTTCCCCTTTTACCTTATGAGGGATCTTTCTCTCCCTACATTACCCAAGAAGGGACAGCAATTGTGGTCATATAGCCAAGCTACAATCACACCCTATAAAATACCACCATCCAAACAAGAGCCAATACCAGCTGCTATACAGCAGACCTGCTACAGTTACTATGAGTTGAGTGATAAGAAAAGTGAAAAGGGAAGCCCATCTCCTGATCATATCTACCTAGAGACAATCAGAAAGATTAATAATATATCAACTTCCATTCATCTAATGATTGAAAACACATTTAATTTTTTAAGAAGCCCAAGACACAGTCAAAGATTTCGACACACATCCAGAAACAAGATTGAGTAACTGAAACAAATGAGTTGCATGCAGGTAGACCTAGACATCCCATTGGAAGGAGGGGAGGCTTTGTAACTGCCTGAGAAAGAATTCAGGAGAATGATATTGAGGTACATCCAAATGCACCACAGAGAGTTTGAGAAAAATAAGGAAGAAGTCAGGAAAGTGCTACAGAAATAATCAAATAAGATAGAAATAGCAATGGAAACAATTCAAAACCTGAAAAGAGAGGTCCAAATGATTAATAATAAAGAATCAGAAATGGACAATACACAGAAAGGGCAAAGGAGTAAAACAGAAGAGATGGAAGCCAGAACCAGTGAGCTGGAAAACACATCTCTCAATGCTGCTAAGACAGACAAGTAAGCAGACAAAAAGATTTAAAAGTCTAAAGAAAGTCTAGGATTCATGTGGGACAACATAAAGAGAAGTAACATGAGAATTATTGGCATTCTGGAACAGGAAGAATTACTGAAGACCACAGAGGAGATAGTTGAAGAGCTTCCGGAAGAAAATTTCCCTAACTTCCTGAAAAACAAAAAGATAAGCATTCAAGAAGCTCAATGAACCCAAGGAAGCATAAACCCCAAAAGAAAATCACCAAGATTTATCATAATCAAGCTCTCCAAAATCAAAGATAAGGAGAGAATCCTGAAAGCAGCTAGGGAAAAGACAAGTGTAACTTACAAAGGCAAGCAAATAACATTAAGCTCTGATCTTTCAGCAGAAGCCATGCAGGTAAGAAGGCAATGGGGAGACATATATAAAACCCTGAAAGAAAAAAAACTGCCAATCAAGAATCATCTACCCAGCAGAGCTATCAATCAAATATGACATTGTAATAAAAACATTCCAGGATAAACAGAAACTAAGGAACTCTGTCAAAGCCAACCCAGTGCTTCAAAACACCCTAAAGGGAGTTCTTTGAACTGAGAACCAACAAGAACAGACAACAGTCAGAGATTGACATGCGTGGCAACACCACTAGGAACTCAATAGCCAAATGGAAGAGTCCAGAATAGAACATAACTACAAGAAGGAATTCAGAGGATCTGAAAGGTCAGTCTATTATCAAAACAATTACAATGTGATAGAAGATACAAAAATAGGAACAGAGATCAGGTGATGAGAAGGTCAGGTAGATTGCAGGGTAAAATAGACTTTTAAATGACAGAAAAAGTTAATAGAATATAGGGTAATCTCAAAGAAAACTCATGCTTCACAACATACCAAAAAAATGAAAATCCAAGAAGAATATGGGAACATTAAAAATGTGAAGCTTAAGAAAAGACACCCATACTAAAAGAAAAAAAAACATTTCTTTGTTGGCTACCAGGGGTGGAAGGGAGGGGACAGCAGAGCATAGGTTAGCAGACAGACACATCATACTTCAGGTATTAGGGAAGGCAATAAACAAGAAGGGGGAATGGGATGGAGGAACAAGGTGGATAAAGGAACACTGAGGCAGAGTTTGCATAGGCTAAATGGGACAGAGATCAATAGTGATATATGTTCAACCTTGGAATAACAGGGTTCTGGAATACAGGGATCGAGGAGTCTGATTGGGTAAAACAGGGGAAATAATGTTAAGATGCTTGACTGTCTTATGAATGTTGTTTTCCCTTGCCTATTATTGTAAAATAGACACTTGAGTGGGATAGAAGGGAATATCAGGAAACATGATTACAGAAAACTTGTAAGCCCATCTTCAGCCTCTAACTGATTGGAATAGCTAAAAGGGGTTCTAGAACTTGCCCAGGAAATAGGCTTCTTGCAGAACCTTTGTAGTGTATAGGACCTTAGGTGGAATCCTGAGCCCCATTCAGAACCTTCTGAGGTTGGACATTCACACTTGAAAGGACATGCAGAACAGCCTGGAATGTTAGAGGAACAGAAGATACTTTTTGAAAGAAAGACCAGCAGGAAAAAAAAATCAAAAACAAAACCAGCAGTCTGATTGGCTACTACCAAACAAGCAAGTTGTTCATTGGGAAGCCATCAAGACAAGTAATCAAGTCCATTCAGGACAAACCCCACTCCAAGACTGAAACTCAAAGGGAACACACAAGCAAGCATGTAAGTTTGCTGGAGACATTGATCTACTGGTGAGTAGAAGAGGGAGAAAGGCAGCAATGAAGATATGGGCTGAATTCCACCATGTTCCATAGACTCCTGTCAACTTGGAGATGAAAGAAAGAAGAGGAAGGGCTGGTTGGTCTGAAGTGTGGTGAGACCCCGGGACTCCTGAGGCCATGGACAAGGACACAGCCACAGAGAGCTAGAACCAAGAGTGAAGCACCCAGCTGATATCACGTGAGGGGAGATGCACAAGAACACCCAAACTTGCATATAGTACCCATTTGACCTAGCTTCGATGGCTTGGTGATCAGAACTCGAATAAAGAAAGATAAAGAAATTTGATAAAGGAAACAAGAGTAAATTGCTACAATTTGATGAACTTCACCTATACTCATGGATGTAGTAGCTCAAAATACCAACAGAGAGGGAAGGAGTCTCCATATCAAAGATCAATCCTATCCCCTCTGTACACAGGTTTGATAGGGATGGGCAACTTAGACATTGGCTACCTAAAATGGGGGGGCTATAAAGGCTCAAAGTGGCTGACGTACAAGTTTTCAAGAGCGATTTTACTTTCAGAGTGTGGGCGAAGGTAGAACA
>NW_006408522.1:14405557-14442894 GCF_000296735.1 Chrysochloris asiatica
GGGATTGTAATCATTGCAATGATACGAAATATGATAGGATGAGTGCAAAACTGATGTTCTCCCATATGTAAACTATCACTCAATGCACAATAAAAGCTTTTTTTAAAAAAATGGAGAGAGTATAAACGCATCTTTAAAGAGAAAATCATGTTGTGAAATAAGGTGCCAGAGTACTTAAGAATCCTTCAAACAAATGTTTGATATAGAGAATTCCCTTTGTAACAGACCATGAAAAGCCATTTCTCTAAAAGAAGAATTTCAATAACTCACACACTAACTCAAACCATCCCTGCTTTGCTGGCACAGTGTAATTCATCCTGCTGAATGAGGAAACCCCACATAACCAAGGCATTCATGAATTTTCATCTGTTGAGCAATCAAGTTGTTCATGAAAAGATATGGCTGTTTGGGCCTAAAAAAAAAAAATTTTTTTTTTTTTTACAGATTTCTATTTGAATACCTGTAAAAAGTTCTTTATATAAAGGACAGATTTCATCAAACGGTAATTCAAAATTTTTAGTGCTCAAACTTGGGCCAGGATGAAATGCTTTTTATTTGACAATGATAAAACAGAACTTTGGAAAATTTGTCCTTAGGATAGTGGCAAAACTTAGAAAACCTTTGGTGAAAGGAAGTTGGGTTGCTTCCTAAGACAAGTTTTTTAAAGCAAGACATTCCTCAAAGAAATGTCAGCATTTAGTCACAGTGGTGGGTGGGACCTTCCCCTGGTGCAGGAAAAGGCTAGTGCTCCAAATACTTTTTGCTAAATTAAAACACTATATTTAATTCACTCTCCCTCCAAGCATTTAATGCTGTCGCTGTTAAGTGCCCTTGAGTCGGTTCCAACCCACAGCAACCCTGTATAAGGTTTCCAAGGAGCAGCTAGTGAGCTTGAACCATCAACCTTGTGATTCAAACGACTTTACAGTCCAACGCATTAGCCCACAGGGCCACACTAAGCATTTAATTAGATTATGTAAAATTCTATTATAGCAGATTATGTCAAAAAGTATTGCTACTAGGGTGATAGTTCATTCATGCATAGATTTATCTCAATCAAAATGTGTTTAAACATGCAGTCAGTGGATGGTTGTGGGCAACTTCTCTTAGTAACACAGTTGTTATAGTTTCATTAGGGTGTCTTTAAAAAAGGTCCAATAGTGGCTTCCATGGGGATCTCCTGCGCCAATTCAAGGCAGAAAAGTTAATTCAGAAGGCTATGGTAACAATTATTTAAGATCCCAAAAGGGTTATCTTGATAAGATTTTCTCAGCAGCTACCTTCAACAGTAATAATAGCTGACAAAATGCAAAAATCATGATCCTTTTTAAGAAACTAAAGGGAAACTCAAACTCTAGGGACAGGAATTCAGAGTAAAAGTAGAGCTTCCTAATTATGCCCTTCCCCCCACCACCCACCCAGTCCTGGTGTGGTGCTGTAGGATAAGCACTGGACTGCAAGGTCAGTTTGAACTGCATGGTTAGCAGTTCAAACTCACCAACCACTCCTCCAAAATGTTATACAGGGAAAACTGTGGGATCAGGATTAGAGGAAGGCTCATTAATAAGCTGCAATATACAGATGATACAACCTTGCCTGCTGAAAGTGTAAAGGACTTAAAAATACGTACTGATAAAGACCAAAGACCACAGCTTTTGGGTATGGATTGCATCTCAATGTAAAAAACAAAAATCCTCAGCGCTGGACCAATAAACAACATTCTTATCAATGGAGAAAAGATTGAAGTTGTCAAAGACTTGATTTTTCTCAGGTCAACCATCAACACTCATGGAAGCAGCAGTCAGGAAATCAAACGACATATTGCGTTAGGCAAACCTAAGGCATAAGACCTCTTTCAAGTGTTGAAGAGCAAAGATGTCAGCTTGAGAACTAAGGTGTGCCTGACCCAAGCCATGGTATTTTCAGTAACCTCATATACATGTGAAAGCTGGGCAGTGAATAAGGAAGCCCATAGAAGAATTGATGCTTTTGAGTTATGGTGTTGGAGGAGAGTATTGGCAGCGATGGGCTGCCAAAAGAACCAACAGATCTATGTTGGAAGAAGTGCAGCCAGAGTGCTTCTTGGAGACCAGGATGGCCAGACTTCATCTCTCATACTTGGGACATATTATCAGGAGGACCAGTCATTGGAGAAGGATATCAAGTTTGGTAAGGTGGAGAGTCAGAGAAAAAGAGGAAGAGCCCCAGTGGCAACATGGATTGGCAAAGTGGCGGCATCAACGGGCTCAAGCATGACAACAACTGTGAGGCTGGCCCAGGACTGGGCAATGTTGTACATAGGGTTGCTATGAGAGGGTATCGACTCGATGGTACCTAACAACAACAAGTCGGAACTGACTCAACAGCACTTAAAAACAACAACCCACCACCACATCAACAATGAAAAGAATCCAACAAGAACCACACTCCAGAAACTCAAACCCCAGGTGGTGTTGTTGTTGAGTGCTGTTGAGTCAGTTCCAACTGATAGCAAACCTACAGAGGATTTCTGAGGAGGGGCTACCAACTGATCTTGTAGTTCAAACCAACATTGCAGTCCAGCACATTAATCCATAGTTACCACACCAGGGCTTCAGCTTAGGATGGTCTATAGATGTGACTGTGTCCCAGACACTGTGCTAAGCTCAAGACACAAATATCGTAGGTAGGTTGTGTTTGGTCTATACAATTAATTATTTTTTTTTAAGCAATGCTTAAAAATTAGTAGGTCTCTAGCTTTGACAGCTTGATGATCAGATCTCAACTAGAGGAAGATAAAAAAAATTTTCTGATAAAGGAAACATGTAAATTGCTACAATTTGATGAACTTGACCTATACTTATGGATGTAGTAGCTCAAAATACCAACTGAGAGAAAAGGAGTCTTCACATCAAGTATCAATCCTATCCCCTCTGTATGCAGGGTTGATAGGGACAGGCAACTTAGACATTGGCTACCTAAAATGGGGGGTGGGGGTGGGGTAGGGAAGGGGTACTATAAAGGCACAGAGTGACTGGCTTACAAGGTTTCAAGAGGGAGTTTAGTTTCAGAGTGTGTGGGGAAATGCAGAATCCCCATTGAATAGTTTTCATCTTGTCTACACGGGTCTGATGAAAGGAGATAGGGATAAGATTTTATGATTCAATAGTGAATAATTGTTATCATGACTAATTGCAACTGTCACAATTGTAAAAGTAGAAGCTTTGTAACAAAAAGGGGCGAGTAGTTAACCTTACAATCCAGGAACAGAAGATCCTAGGACTATCAAAGGAGAAGAGCACAAGCAGAATGTGGTACCCTATCCAGAGAAGCAGTGACACTAGAAATGGAGGTAGAGATGAGAACATGGAAAGAGAGCGGCTGAGAATGCTAGACTAATGGAATGAGAAAGGTTGTGTGCTGGCAGCAGGGAGGCAGGCTTGCAGAATCTGCCCTTTGGTTGTTTCAATTATTATATATTCCTGGAGTGCTTCTGTGTACATCCCCCTGCCTACCCACCCCCCCCGCAAAAAAAAAAAAAACAGAGGGAATAGAAGCAACAACTGTTGAATGATGATGCACAGAGGCGATTGCAATCATTGCAATAAAACAATGAGTGTAAAACTGATGTTCTCTCATGTAAACTATCACTCAATTCACAATAAAAACTTAGTAAAAAAAAGAAAGGTTAGTAGGTCTCTTATGACAACATGCAGATCTCTGACTGCTCTTGAAAACTGAAAGACCTAGCAACACAGTCTAGTGTTACTTCACTGGCCACTTTCAGCTACAAAACAGAAGCAACTGACATGCAGCAGTGTACATTCTCCAGTTTCCAGTTACCACCATAGTCTACTGTCTCCTCAGTAACACACTAAGAACATCATTCATTTATGCTTCCTGTCTCCCCGCTAATGTAATTAAGTTTGTCACCACGCTCTATTCTGGGGGTAAACGAGGATAAAGGGTTCCTGTGCTTCCAAAGTTCAGAGTCAAATGGAGGCGCAGACATGAAGATACACCATTGTTGTTGTTGTTGTTAAATGCCATCGAGTCAGTTCCGACCCACAGCAACCCTGTATAAGGTTTCCAAGGAGCAGCTGGTGAGCTTGAACCGCCGACCTTGCAGTTCAAACAGCTTTGCAGTCTGGCGCATTAACCCACAGCGCCACACCAGGACTCCATAGCATGGTATTATATACAGTGCTCTAAAGGGATGGCCGGTGTGCAACCAAAATCCTAAGGTTGGTGCAATTAACACCACTGAGAGATGTGAAGCATCTGGAGCACCTTTATAGGAGACAAAAGGGTCTTGAAGGATGAGAAGAGGTTGGCCAAACAGAAAAGTAAAAGAAAGTCAAGTCATTCTGTGTGTGCAGAGGTAAGTTGTTGTTAACTGTCGCTGAGTTGGTTCAAACTCTTAGCACCCCTGTATAGGGTTTCTGAGAAAGGGATGGTGGGTTCGAATTACCGAACTTATAGTTAGTAGTCCAGTGTTTATCCTATAGAGCCACACCAGAGAGAATGGAGCAAATTAGAGTTTTCCAGAAATGGGGTTAGGCAGAAAAAAATTTCTATTACCTAACATACTAAGAATTTTAATTTTTTAGACTCGGGGCAAGTGAGTTATTTAATCAGAGGCTGACATGATCAGATTTGTTGTTTTAGGAAAAACTACTGTGAAGACTATGTGTAGAAACAACTCTTGCTGCCATGCAATCCACTGGGTACATGCCAAAATGAACCCCTTATGTTAACTTGCTGGTGTGCAGAAACTGACATCTGTGACCAATTATGTATGTCGTGGCTAACTCATCTTTTATTTCTTTCACAGACTAATGGGCATCAATGCAGATACCTATCTTGAAATGGCATAATAAAAATGATGTGAGTTAACTTACAATGTAGACTTTCAAAAGCATCAATAGTCTACGTCCCTCAAGATTACCCCAATGTCATGCAAGACAGACATCTTCTTTTGCCTACCATGTTTCTTTTCCCCACCTATTTATCTGTGACAGTTGCAGAGCTCTGGTAGCGTAGTGGTTACGTGTCAGGCTGCTAACTTCAAGATCAGCAGTTCAAAACTACCAGCTGTTCCACAGGAGAAAGATAAGGCTTTCTGCTCCTGTAAAGATTTACAGCCTCGGAAGTTATGTACAAAGAGTTGCTATAAATTAGAATCAATTCCACAGCACATGACCACCACCACCTGAGCACCTAGAAGTTTCCAATGAAATATCTTGTGGCACAAGTGTGATTTTTCCTTATATTCAAGTCACTATAAAAATATGACCAAACACTGTCTTCAATAATCCTTGAAAGAGCCACTCAGAATATACCAAGTTAGCGTGAAATTTCACACAAGGTCTGAGGGTGATAAAGAAATGATGGGTCAAAGAAGAGTCGGTAGTGTGTCAGTATGTCCTCCAGTGAAACAACAACACACAAAGATCAATAACAAGGACAATATGTTATTGCACAGAAATGAAATAAGGTAGAAAAAACAGGCATGTCTCCTAAAAGCCATGAAAAACATGAAAAGGAAATATTTCCATTTTCTCCCTCAGATTAAATCGTATCTCAAAAAGTTTAAAAGAGAGGCAAATCAAGGAGTAGCTTTTATTTTTCTTCCCCGAAACTGTCTCAAATAATTTAAAAAGAAGACTATTCTCCCCCAGACTTTTTTATTGTTGCTGCAAACAAACCTATCTTTCATTTCTTGTCATCTGCAATTACCATGTCATAACTGAAGATCAGTGAATCACCACAGAGCTTAGGAGAGAAAAGACCTGCAAGCTCTCAGCTGTCACTGTAATCATCACAGAATAAACAAATAATATCAGGCATTCTCTTTCTTCCTCATCTTTAGTCTATTGGTTGCAGAGACTCTCAAAAAAATGTATACTTCACAACTGCCCTCATTCTCTAAAGATAGTGTGAAATTTCAAAGTATATTCTGCTCTAAAACACTGCTTTTCTCTTCTTCAGCAGCCAACATGGGGTCTGCCCCCAAAAAACTTGAACATAATTTAGAATCGCTTTGTAGGAGCCAAGAATTCAATTATGAGAAAAATTCTTTTGCAAGGCTTTGAGCAATTAACCTTCTAGTAACTGCTGAAAAAAGAACCTGAATTTTTTTTTCCATTTATAAACTTAAACATCTCAATACCGAACTTATTCTTTGTTGATCGTCTCTATTTCCATGATCTAATGAAATCAAGTTTCACTCTAACCAAAGGAAGGAAAAACGTTGGCATTGGTGTGTGGGAGAGGTAGTCTCACAGTGTCACTTGATCCCTCTCCCAACATCCCCTGGGCCTGATTCAGTGGACTCACCTTGGTGGCCTCTTCCACACTCTCCCTCAAGGACTGCAGTTCAGCATCATACTGTTCCTTCAGTTTGTCCATCTCCTGGTCGTGGCTTGAAACCTCTTCTTTCAAAGCGCCTTTCAGAGCAGTGAGTTCACGTTCTCGTTTTCTCAGGAGGTCTTCTTGCTCTTCTTTGGTGATTAGAAGATCCTGCAGATCCTGTTTTGCCTGTAAGAGTTCCTAAAGAAAGGAAAAATGGACAGGGAGGTGACAATCACACACTCTGGTCAAGAAGTCCGTGTCTCTTCTCCAGTTCAGCCACCCATACCAATACATACTGTCCGCTATCCTTTCCATCCCTCTTCTTCCTCACACTACACAACACAGACCATCACGTCCTCTCTTCCTTCAGTTCTAACAGGCCATCATTCTCCTTGGTTTGCCATCTTAGCATTCTTGAGATTTGATTATTTTGAGGAAGAAAAGGGAAACTGATTTAATTTTCATGGCTATGAGGGCATGTGTTTGTTTTTCCACCGTGTTTCAATTCGGTGTAGCAGTCTATTGTCCATTATTTGACATTTGTATGCTATTATTTCATTGGAGAAATGCCAACCTGTTTGTCTGACTGCTTCATACTCTATGTGTGGTCAAGCCCTACTCTATATTGCTAGTACTAGGGAAGACTTTGTCCTTTCTTCTGTCACACTTGCCTTTCTGAGCAGAGCACAACTCACATTTTCTCCTCAACTGCCAACAGTTCAAAGAGAAAGTCAAAACTGGAGCAACAAGTTCCACTTCAAATCACATTACTGAAAACCAAGTGTGTCCTGCCAAACACTCAGAAATTCTTTTTAATTCAACATCCTTGTTAGACTTGACACACTACTTGTCCCAGACCTTCTCAGTTCTCCTAAACTTAGGATGCCCACTCTGCAGACTTCACACTTGCCTTACTTCAACACCCTCAGCTTCCTCTCCAACTCAACTTTTCCCTCCCCATCCCAAGCTACTTCACAGAGAATGAGTTATCTCCCATCCATTGTCATTGTTAAGTATGGTCAAGTCCATTTCGACTCACAGGGACCATGTATAGGGTTTCTGAAGAGGAGCTGGTAAGCTTGAACCACCGACCTTGTGGTTCAAACTGACCTTGCAGTCCAGTGCATTACCCTGCAGCACCGCACCAGGATTCCTTATTTCCCATCAGTCTGTTCCAAGTCCTTACTCCATCAGTTACCTTTTCTTTCTGATATCTTGGTCTTTTCCTTTGTCTTGAATGTATGCCCCTTTTCCCAGAGCATAAGAATCTCCTTAGCAAAGGAGTTTAAGACCCTTCTATTTGGCTTTCCTCCCAGTTTTACCACCCAACTGTTTGAAAGCATAATCTTTGTTTGAAGATTATGTTTTAAGAAGTTGAAGGTCCCTTAGTTCGTTCTCTCTCTGATTTACTATATATACATTTTTTAAGTTTTTATTGTGAATTGAATGATAGTTTACATGGGAAAACATCAGTTTTACATTCATCATTTCATTGCAGTGATTACAATCTCCTCCATGCATCATCATTCAACAGTATTTGTTTCTGTTCCCTCTTGTTTTGGGGAGATTTTTTTTAAGGGGGGATGTACTCATTTACTGTTATTTTTGACATGTGGATCAATGATATTGAGTATTTGTGTGTGTGTCTATTTTAAGTGAAACTAGATGAACGTGAGCAATTCACTCATGCCTACTGAACAAACACACACATCCAGTTCCCTTGGAAAAAGCTCTGCTAACCGAAAGTCAGTGGACTGAACCCACCAGCCATCCCACAGGAAAAAGATGTGCAGTCGGCTTCTGAGAAAATGACAGACTTGGAAACCCCATGTTGCAGTTCTACCCTGTCCTACAGGGTCCCTATGAGTTAGAGTCAACTCTACAGCACACAACAACATTCTCTTGGAGCACAGGGGGCATTAGAGAAATGGTTGGCAGTGGGGACCCCAGGTATCAGATATAAAAACTACTTTTCATTCAAGAATTATGCCACTGATGAGGGATAAAATATCACTTTAGTGTTCTCTGGAATGTCCTCACCCATTGAGCCAAAGGGAGCCTCTGCAATCCTACAGTGGAAGTCCTTATACCAGACAAAACTTAACCAACCCTTCAAGAATCTAGTTGACAGGCATTGATGAATTTAATGTGACATCAAGAAAACCATTTAGGTAAGGAGGGCACCTCTGGGTCTTCCAAGGCCCAAATATTGGAAAATACACCCCGTCCTGACATTTACAAAGGGGATTTCCTATTGCTGCCACTGCTCCTCCCCCTCCTGAGAAGTATCAGAGTCTTTATTATTACTGGCTGCCCCTTCAGATCTCCCTAGAGCATTCTGCCAGCCCCTGAAAATCGTTTCTATGATTCTGACCAGTTTCCTGCTTTTACTCTCACACATTTCGCTATTATTTTGGTGATAAGGCAGTTCCTCTTCCCACACTTATCTTTTCCAGGATATATCTGTGTTGTCGTTTGTGTATTTCTGCCAGTGCCTGTGAAGAACTGGGGTTTTGTGGTCCATTCTACACCGACATGCTGTTATCTATGACTAAGGCTGTCGCTTAAGTGGGCCGTGCTGCACAAATCCAATCAGATTACACTTTACCATATCACTTTATAGCACTCGAAGCTTTCCAGAATAATGACAAAAAGGCATTCAAGATTGCGAAACTTTCAATTCATCAACTTGGGGTTTTAGTAACAATTATAGCAAGCCAAAGAAGGGAAAGTGAGAAAAAAAAGTGTGTGTATGTACATATATATGTGTGTGTGCATGTATATGTGTGTGTATGTATAGATATATATAGATATATGTTGTTGTTGTTGTTAAGTGCCATCGAGTCGGTTCCGACCCATAACGACCTTGTACAGGGTTTCCGAGGGTGTAAATCTTTACGGGAGTAGAAAGCCTCATCTTTCTCCCGCGGAACGGTTGATAGTTTCGAACTGCTGACCTTGCGGCTCGCAGCCCGATTCGTAACCACTACGCTACCAGAGCTCACTATATGTACATATATACACACACACACACATATATATGTACATATATGTGTGTGTGCATTATATATATATATACACACACACATATATTAACTTTCAAAACACATATGAGAAGACTTCAAAAAGTTTGAGGAAATTGTCCATTATCTTTTTTTATTTTAACTTTTTATTGTGAATTGAGTGAAGGTTTAAAGAACAGATCAGTCCCACATTAAACAAATAGTAAATCTTGTGTTATTACAATGATTGTAATCCCTTCCATGCACCATCAGTTAACAGTATTTACCTCTATTCACTTTAACTTCCTTGCCCTCCTTCCTCTGTCTTCCACTCTCTTCCTCTTTGCTTTGCCAGCATCCCTCTTATTGTATACTGCCTTCTCTATCACCCAAGCTAGCATGTGTCTACCCTCTACCCAGTGAATAATTTAAATTTCCATTTTCTTTTAATTCCATTTCTTCATGAACTTTTGAAGCCCCCCTCATATATAAACCTCCATTCTGATGCACATGCCTCTTTGTAAACACCAATCAAAGAAAGCAAGGTAAAACTTTTACCTATTCAGAATCAGCACTTTCAAAATATTTCCACACCTGAAAGAAGCCCAGAGATAAAAACCAAGTAGAATGGGGAGCAATAAAAATTGGCATGTGTTTGTGACTTAATGCATAGAGTCTGGTATGGCACTATAGGGACAAGCACTGGGCTGCAAACTGCAGGATTGGTGGTTCAAATCCACCAGCTGTTCCTTGGAAACTCAATACAGGATCACTATAAGTCATAACCAACTTGACAGCACTTAACAAGAAGAAGAAGAAAAATTATGCTAAGCACTTCAAAACTCCAAGGAATAGTCAAGTAAACGAATATGATTAGTCTTTATTTTGAAATGAAGAACTGAAGCTCTGAGAAGCTATCTTGCCCACGATAACAAAGACTGTAAAAGGCAGAACCAAGATTTGGATTCCGGTGCCCACTCTCAACTATACAGCTTGCTGAACCTGACTACAATAGGATACACTCAAGAAAGGTCAACAATGAAACAACTACACTGTTCAACATTGTTGACACAAAAAGAACAGAACACTGCATTTGGCCAGCGGGGTCTGTTAGGATGTCCACCTTTTTCAACTATAGCTAGGAAGCATGAACAGACTCTATTCATCTAGAGGAAAGAGGAGAGTCAGGAAGAGGAAGAGGAACTGGAAGGTGTGGCTAATTACCTCCACAAACAACTACCTGCTTTGCTGTGTGACCCGAAGAACTGGAATGATGCCTAGCTCCCATTACCGAATATTTTGGTCAAAGATTCTATAGAAAAATCCATATCAAAGAGGAAAACATGCAGAACAGAATTTCACATTCTTATGGATGCTAGACTTTCTGGTGCCAGGGAGACTAGATGAACCCCCAAAACTATTACCCCAAGATCATCTTTAAGTCTTAAACCAAATATATCCCCTCAAGTCTTCTTTTAAACTGTAAAAGAGTTTCACTTAACTAGGGAGGCTGTCTGGCTTAGGCACTGATTGTGCTCTGTGAAGAACTATCTACATGGACTCCTGGTGTGGCGCTGTAGGGTCAGCACTGGGCTGTGAACCACAAGGTTGGCAAATCAAACCCACCAGCTGCTCGTTAGAAACCCTATACAAGATTGATATGAGTCCTGACTCGACAGCACTTAACAACAACAACATATGGGATTCAAAGTGACAATAAAACTTCAAAAGATGAGATGAGAAAGTTAGGGGGCAGTGAGGTTATGTTCATGTGGGAGGAACGATTTGGAAAAGGAGGGTAAAAATCTTTGAGAAACTTGAAGAGTTACTCAATATCATTGAAATCCCCGTGTAGACACTTTGAACTGGTGTATGTTCTGTTGTATTCACTCTCAATAACAGAAATTAAACAAAATATAATTTTTTAAAAAGCATGACCAGAACTTGGGAAAAAAAAAAAAAACAGAAGGAAAGCTGTAAGAAAAAGGAAGTGAATTGTAGGATCTGGCTGTTATTAGGCATAGCAAGTGACCACAGATGCACAGAAAGATCTATATCAGGATGCCCAGAGCAACAATTTCTACAACACCAAACTGAAAACAGTCCGAATCAACATGATCAGGGAAAGAGGACAGATTATGCTGTCTCTATTCAAATGAAGAGGAATGACAGATAGTGACACCAAATCCCATAGGTGAATCTTTTACATATGACATATAATGTTGAGTGAACAAGCAACTTCCTTAAGATTGTATTCATTTATATATTATATTTGGTTTTATAGATTATATTATTACATTATCTAAATGCTATAATATTATATAACCTTTTTTTGCTCAGAAAAATAGCAAAACTGAAATGATAAAATTATTTAGTGTCCCATATTTATGTGATGAGTACAATATTCAGAATGATGGTTCCCTTTGGAAAGGAAACAGTCAGACAGGATGGGAGAAGCACACATACATAGAATATCAGTGTTGGTGAGGTGCTGGTATACCGATATTGTTATACCTAATAACCTATATGGAGTCCTGGTGTGGCACTGTAGAATAAGCACTAGACCCCAAAGTCGATTTAAACCACAAAGTAGCAGTTCGAACTCATCAGCCACTCCTCAGAAACCAGCTCAACGGCAGTTAACAACAATATAAACCTATATATGTTATAAATATTTTTATCTGTATCAAATACCATCTAACTAAAAAGAGCAAATAATGAAGAAGCTGGACAATAAATAAGAAAGATCAAAGAAAAACTGATGCCTTTGAACTGTGGTGTTGGAGAAGAATATTGAAAGTACCAGGGACTACAAAAGAACGAACAAATCTGTCTTGGAAGAAGTGAAACCAGAGTGCTCCTTAGAAGTGAGAATGGTAGGGCTTCATCTCATTTACTTTGGACAAGGTGTCAGGAGGGACCAGTCCTTGGAAAAGGCTATCATGCTTAGTAGAGGGTCAGCGAAAAACAGGAAGGCCCACAACAAGATGTGCTGACAAAGTGGCTGCATCAATGGACTCAAACAAAACAATTGTGAGGCTGGTACCGAACCTGGCAGTGTTTTGTTTTGCTGTGCAGAGGGCTGCCATGAGTAGGAACCAAGTCAATGACACCTAACAACAACAACAAAAATGAAGAAGCAAAAGAAGTCTAATCTGAACCACAAAATATCGTAAGCATGAAGAGGTTTCCACATAGATTTAAAACATAATGGTGGAAGTTTTCCACAAACTTTTTGAAGCCCCTTCATACATCAATAGGAGCCCTAGTGGCACAGTGGTTGAGTACTCAGCTGTGAACCAAAAGGTCATGTTTTAAGCCCACCTACTGCTCTGTGGGAAAAAGATGGGGCAGTTTGCTTCTGTCAAGATTACTGCCCAATGGTGAAGTTCTGCTGGGTCTTGTAGGGTTGCTCTAAGTCAGCATCAATGCCATCACAATGGGCTTGGGTCTGTTTATACATTAAAAATACAATTCACCTTAATAAGGATAAATCAAGCCATGTAACAGTACAACATGTTAGATACAATAGCATAATAATAAGCAAGGTTGAATTGCAGGGTACCAGGATTAAAAGGCAAAGGTCAAGAGCATTCGGAAAGTTATGCAAACATTTAAAGAGAACAGGGCAGCTAGTGACATTCCCTGCAAGTCCCCAGTCATTGAACACTAAAGGAGCAGCACCAAATGTTATGCCCAACCAGGATATAGCACCCAGACTGGAGTTCTCCCATACATGTTCTGGAGTAGGAGGGTCCAACATCAAAAGAGATATAGAAACTCCTGTGATATTTCCCCCTTGGAGATTCACACACAATGCCAAGACTCTAAGAAAACTACAGTCAAAAGTAAATAATAATAATAATTGCCAGAATTATGTGTCCATAGCAGAAAGTTTTATTTCACAAACAACCTATTAACCAATAAACCATTTCAAGTGAGTTGTTGCTGTTGTTGTTATGTGCTATTGAGTCAGTTCTGACTCACAGTGGCTCTCTGTAGGGTTTCTGAGAAGAGGTTGGTGAGTCTGAAGTGCCAACCTCGCGGTTCAAACCAACATTTTGGTCCAGTTCTTACTCTACAGCGATACACCCGGACTCCATTTCAAGTGAGTACAAAAACTAATTACACCCTCCTCTGCATGAATGCTCCCCCAGAAGTTACATGGGGTCTTCTTTCTGACCCATGCTCAGTAAAGGGAAGGTAAATGCTTTATATCAAAACAGTAGCTGACTGAGAATTACATGATTCTTTTTCCAGAAAGATAGCCTAGAAAGCACAACACAACTGGTGAGAAACATGTTTTAGTCACCTTATTAAAGCTCATAATATGTTTAGCAGTATCACTGCAAAGCTTAGTAGCAACACCATGTTAGAGACCTCAGTTCTCAGCACAGTTCTCGGAACAACACAATTTCATTGCAAAATATTTCAGTGATATCTAAGGTTTTAAATTTTGGCAAATGCCAGCCACCAAAGATACTGTTGAAGTGAGGCCCACATGTCAGCACTGCAGGCTACAATCAAAGAAGACAGTAATTAGAAAGCTTCATTATCAAGACATCTATGTTTACCCATTACCCTTCAAACAGAAACCAATGCATGCATGGACAATGAAGTCCATACTGGAAAACTCCTGTAATTTTGTAACACCATGCATATGTGTATGTGTGTATATATATATACACATACATACATATAGTGTCCTGGTGTGGTGTTGGGGGCTAATGCACTGGACTGCAGAGTCGGTTTGAACCATAAGGTCAGGGGTTTAAGATCACCAGCTACTCCTTGGAAACCTTATACAGGGTCACTACGGAGTCCTGGTGTGGCGCTATGGGTTAAAGTGCCAGACTGTTTGAACAAAGCTATTTGAACTTCAAGGTCAGTGGTTCAAGCTCAACAGCTGCTCCTTGGAAACCCTCAGAAACAGGGTCACTATGGGTCGGAACCAACTCGACGACACTTAATAACAACATACACACACACACACACATATATATATAGAGAGAGAGAGTTCTGGTAGCATAGTGATTATGAATCGAGCTGCAAAAGCAAGGTCAGCAGTTCGAAACTACCAGTTGTTCCACGGGAGAAAGATGAGGCATTCTGCTCCCGTAAAGATTTACAGCTTCGGAAACCCTGTACAGGGTCACTATGAGTCGGAACCTATTTCACGGCACATAACAACAACAATAATAGATATATATGTATATATATGTATATACATATGTGTGTGTGTTGTTACAAAATTACAGGACAGTGTGTATGTATATACATATACATACATATACATGTGTTTATATATATACACATACATTTCAGAACATTAAGTGTATAGCTTACACTCAGAAAATAGGATACTTTCTACTTTTTTTTCCTTTCTTTAACTTTTTCATTTGTAATGCTCTTATTCTCTCTTAATGTAACTTTCTATGAATCAACATAGAGGACATTATTTAACAACATTTGAAATATTAGAAGAGTTCATGAAAATGAAATAGTCAAAAAACAGGGCCTTTAATCTTATTCAAACATTCAAAAGCAGAGGTATTTAAATGTGCATTGTGTTCAAGAGTCTATCCTAAGCCAAAAGCAATGGAAAACTTAGCCACAACTATGATCTGTTATCAAATGTCTCCAGACCACTTCTTATTAGATACGAAGACTAAATTGAAAGTGACAAAGAGACGAAGTCTGTTTCATTAGTAATGGAAAAGCCATAGATAATGCTTTAAATGTGTCTGGCATATCAACGGAAACTGCTAAAATCCCTAACACGTATTGCAAAAAGGCAGCAGCAGTGCATGGTACACAATGGAACACAGGCAAACAACCAGAAGTCAGCAACATCTGAAACAATTAAGAAAAGATGGTCTCCGTTCCTTCTGCCTGAACATGTATCACCAAAACCTAAGGCTGGTGTCTGTATCCTGGTCACTAACATTAATTAACTAAATAATCAATTAAGTTTTCTTTGGTTCAGTTATACTCATTATGTTGTTTTTGTTGTTAAGTGTCATCGAGTCAGTTTCGACCCATAGCGACCCTGTATAGGGTTTCCGAGGAGCAGCTGGTGAGCTTGAAATGCTACCTTGCAGTTCAAACGGCTTTGCAGTCTGGTGCATTAACCCAGGGTGCCACACCAGGACTCCAAAAGACAAAGAATTATGCACCAGCCCCAGTATTTTTAGTGGTGGAATTTTAAAAGCAATTTAAATTCTGAAACTGCTTTTTTTACTTCATTTGCTCTCTAGCTTGACACTGTGCTCGGCATGAAGTGGAGAAGAAGGAAAGCTGATGCACTGTGGCCAGTAGATGAAAAAGGGAGATACGAAAGTAGTTCTACAGCAGAGTCAACAGTGTTCAAATAGGGACTTCAATAAAGGGCCACAAAATATCAAAGAAATGAGCATTGTGCTCTTTTAGTAATGAGCAGGTGGTCTTCTAGGAATGTTACAGTTTTATCTTCTATTTAAATTTGTTTGTGAAGTTACATATTTATTAAAAGGCATAAACCATTCAGTGATACTATTTCTGGGAACTTATCCCTACAACAATCTTCTAAAGATGTAAAAGGATACATGTAAAATATACAACTAGGAGATTGGCTGAGGAATCATGAAGACAGCTGAATACACAGGGAGAAATGTACGGGTTAAGGGGGACAGAGGTAAATGTGGTTTTCTACATAACCCTGTAACAACAGTATCTATGGGCAGATACACAGGCTGAATGGGTATGGGAGGGAAAGTAGAAGCATACCTACAAATACATAAGCGTTTGACAGAAGATATGTGTTCATGTAGCCAACACACCTATGAATGCAATGGAGCATTGTTGTTGTTAAGTGCTATCAAGTAAGTTCAGACTCATAGCAACCTTGTATAGTGTTTCCAAGGAGCAACTAGTGAGTTTGAACCACCAACTTTGTGGTTCAAACTGACATTGTAGTCCAGCGCATTAACCCGCTGCTTCACACCAGGACTGGAGCCAATAATAAAAACGTCTTAAACTTTACCAAGCACCTTGAGGCAGTAAATTGCTGGGCCTGGGGGACACCATGGTGAATCTGCATAACATAGTCCACAAAGACAATTTTTCATATCATACTTTGGTAAACAGCAACAGGGATCTTAAAAGCGTACAAGTGTAATAAACAAACTGAAAAACACCCCACAACATGGTGGAACCTGGGGGACATTATGCTGAGTGAAATTAGTCAATCACAAAAGGACAAATATTGCATGAGATTACTCTTGTAAGAAGTTAAGAAACAATTTTCTTGCTAAATGATGGAGGCTGGGGAAGAAAGGAAAAGAAAGAAAAGGTAAAGGGAATAGAAGTAAACACTGTTAACTGATGGTACATGGTGGGGACTGCAATCATTATAATGACACATAGTGTATAGTGTGGTGAATGTGGGACTGATGATATGCTCTGTAAACCTTCACTCAATTCACAATAAAAGGTTGAAAAAAAAAAGCTCATGAATGACCATGTACAAAAGAAAGAAGAGTGATGAAAATGGAAGATGCTTGGAATCAATGAGTCCAATGGACTAATGGAACATGTAAACATTAGTTTCTACAACTCTGAGACCAGAAAAACCAGAAGGTGCCCAGTTATCACTACCAACTACTCTGAAAGGAACGACATAGAAGGTACTGGGTAGAGTGGAAAAAAATATGGAACAATACTCAAAATTATAAAAAAGACTGGGCTTACTAACTGAAAAGAGACTGAAAGAACCCTAGAGTACAGTCTTTGACCACTCTTCAGGTATGAACAGAACTCACCCTCGTAGCTCAATTTTAACCATTGAAACATGATGAAGAGCACCACAATATTATCAGATATAGTACCTGAAGATGAGGCCCTCAGGTTGGAAGGCACTTAAAACACAACTGGGGAAGAGCTGCCTCCTCAAAGTAGCAGTGACCATGATAAAGCAAATGGATTAAAGTCTTAATTTGCTGATGGGGAACAACTCAAAATAAAGAGAAACAGCTGTAAGCATTCATTAATAATTGGACATGGAATGTATGACGTGTGAATCTAAGAAAATTAGAAACTGTCAAAAATGAAATGGAACTCATAAATGTCAATATCCTAGGCATTAGTGAGCTGAAATAGACTGATATTGGTCATTTTGAATTGGACAATCATATGGTTTACTATGCCAGGAATGACAAACGGAAAAAAAGAACATATCAAGATCTGTTCTGAAGTACAACACTGCCTGTGATAGGATAGTATCCATGTGTCTACAAGGAAGACAAGTTAATACCACTATATTTCAAATTTACACACCAGCCACTAAAGCCAGTGATGATGTAATTGAAGCATTCTACCAACTTCTTCAGTCTGAAATTGATCAAACGTGAAATCCAAATGTATTGATAATTACTGGTGATTGGAATGCAAAGGATGTAAACAAAGACGAAGCATCACTAGTTATAAAATACAGCCTTAGTGATAGAAATGATGCTGGTGATTGCATGATAGAATTATGCAAGGCCAGTGACTTGCTCATTGCAAATAACTTTTTTAAACAACATAAAAGATGACTATACACATGGACTTCACCAGATGAAATGCACAGAAATCAAATTGACTACATCTGTGGAGAGAGACAATGGAAAAGCTCCATATGATCAGCCAAAACAAGGCCAGGGACAGACTATGGAACAGACAATCAATTGCTCATATGCAAGTTCAGGCTGAAACTGAAAAAAATTAAAACAAATCTATGAAAGCCAAAATATGACTCTGAACATATCCCACCTGAATTTGGATATCATCTGAAGAACAGACTTGATGCATTAGACACTAAAGACTGAAAACCAGAAGAGTTGTGGGATGACATCAAGAATATCATAAAGGAATAAGGCAAAAGGTCATTGTTGTTGTTGTTTGCTGTTATGTGCCGTGGAGTCGGTTCCGACTCATAGTGACCCTATACAGGGTTTCCGAGGCTGTAAATCTTTACGGGTGCAGAAAGCCTCATCTTTCTCCCGTGGAACAGCTGGTAGTTTCGAACTGCTGACCTTGCAGCTCACAGCCCAATTCGTAACCACTACGCTACCAGAGCTCCTTAAAAGGTCATTAGAAGACCAGAAAGAAGGAAAAGACCAAAATGGATGTCAGAAGAGACTCTGAAACTTGCACTCCAGTGTTGAGATGCTAACGCAAATAGAAGAAATGAAGAGTTAAAGTAAAACAGCTGAATAGAAAATTTCAAAAGGCAGCTCGAGAAGTCAACTTTATAACAAAATGTACAAAGACCTGGAGTTAGAAAACCAAAAGGGAAAACACACTCAGCATTTCTCAAGCTGAGGGAACTGAAGAAGAAATTCAAGCCTCAACTTGAAATATTGAAGGATTCTATGTGCAAAATATTGAACGATGCAGAAAGCATCAAAAGAAGATGGAAGGAATACATAGAGCCACTGTGCCAAAACGAAATGGTTGATGTCCAAGCACTTCAAGAGGTAGCAAATGATGGCTGTTTAAACGATGATATATTCCTGTGTGTTTTTGTGTACATACAAAAACAAAAAGGGGTTTCTCTTTGCGGACGACGTGGTCGCAGCTGCAGGTTTCCTCGCTAGGCCACTCTTGCTCCTGATTCACCGCTGTTCGCTCTTGCCGAGGAACAAGTCGGTCAGGAAGCTGCGCCGCCGCCATGGCTTTTAAGGATACCGGAAAGACGCCCGTGGAACCAGAGGTGGCCATTCACCAGATTAGAATTACTCTAACCAGCCGCAACGTGAAGTAGCTGGAGAAAGTATGTGCTGACTATCATGATTAGAGGTGCAAAGGACAAGAACCTGAAAGTGAAAGGCCCAGTTAGGATGCCTACCAAGACTCTGAGAATTACAACGAGGAAGACTCCTTGAGGTGAAGGTTCTAAGACCTGGGACCGCTTCCAGATGAGAAGACACAAGTGACTCATTGACTTGCACAGTCCTTCTGAGATTGTTAAGCAAATCACTCCCATCAGTATTGAGCCTGGAGTAAAGATTGAAGTCACCACTGCAGATGCTTAAGTCAACTATTTTAATAAATTGAGTATCCATTGGTTTAAAAAAAAAAAAAAAAGGGAATAGGAGCAAATACTGTTGAATGGTGATGCATGGAGAGGATTGCAATGAATGCAATGAAACAAAATACAATAGGTTAAGTGCAAAACTGATGTTCTCCCATGTAAACTACCACTCAATTCACAATAAAAGCTTTAAAAAAAAGTAGTAGATGATCAAGAGCCAATGATCCTGAAGGACATATCAAAGAACAAAGGACATGGCAAAGAACAAGGCACCAATATACTATTTCTACTTTTCCATACAGCTGCAATTTCCCTAAGAAGATGTTTAGAAACAATTACATATTATATTCTTACAGGATCTAACTGTAAGTACATGTAGAACAGATGCACATAATAGAAAAGCATCAATTCCTTCTACCATCCAATCCTCTTGAAGTGGTTAGGGTCTGTCTCTCTTGCCATCTGATGCCCCAGTCCTTACCTCAATCAGAGCCCCCTTCTCCCTGTCCTCAGATTGCTTGGCACTGTCTAGTTC
The DNA here is from genome assembly GCF_000296735.1 of Chrysochloris asiatica. Lineage (NCBI taxonomy): Eukaryota > Metazoa > Chordata > Mammalia > Afrosoricida > Chrysochloridae > Chrysochloris > Chrysochloris asiatica. The sequence continues at coordinate 14,425,479 of NW_006408522.1, forward strand.
ATCATGCATCTCCGAGAGCTGGTCCTGAAGATCCCTGATCTCTGTCTGGTGTTGTTCCCGTTCCATCTTCACCTGGAACAGCCTGCAGGGAAGGAAGCCCATTAGAGAGACCATTCCAGTCTCTGTTCATTTTTATCCAGTCTGACTTCAAACTATCAAGCAGTGTCACGAAAAACCCCAAGCAACCCACCCCCTCCCATTCTCTGTTCTGCACTAAACAAGAAACCATCTGACTTGAGAAGACACCTGGTAAGAACTCACAGCCAGTCTCTAATTTTCCAATAAGAAGATAAGTGACAAATTAGTACACATACTAATGAAGTCATACCATCTCCCTGAAAGTACAACATAATGGACTAGAATCTGGACATAGACAATGAGGAACTGACAAAAAGAGTACAACCTTTTTGATGAGTACACATTTTTTATAATTATCACTAAAATCACCTTCCTTTCCTAGTTGTCCCTCATCTCCACCACCTAGTATGCTAAATGAGGAGAGAAAAAAAAATATATATATATATATATATTCAGTTGAGGGCCAATCCAGCCTGCTGTCTGATTTAACAAATAAAATTTTACTGGAACACAACCATGCTCATTCATTTATGTATTGCTTATAATGATTTTCATGATACAATAGCAGAGTTGAATCGTTGTGACAAAGATCATACTGTCCACAAACTCTAAAATATTTACCTGACTATTTACAAAAAAGGCTTGCCAGGCTCTGTGCTAAACCAAACTGACAGCCCTTCTACCATTTTATTTTCTAGCATCCACATTGCTGATTAAGTGCCATCGAGTCGATTCCGACTCAAAGTGACCATGTAGAGGGTTTCCAAGGAGTGGATGCTGGGATTAAACCACCAACCTTGCAGTTAGTACTCCAGTACTTATGCTACAGTGTCATACCAGGAATTTTTACTATGCCCTAACTTTTTTTTTCCTATCAACTTATTTTCTAAAATTAACATCTATGGCAATTTTTAAAAGTAAACATTACACTAAAATTTTGCAAGGCCATTCAAATGGTTTATTTTATTCTATACTATCATATTTGTCTTACTGTCTTTCTAGATCTTACTCCTGATCAACCATTCACTTAGTTTCTTTCTTCATGGTACTGTGTATTTTCAGACGTTGGCTTGAAATCTTTTTGTTACAGATTTTAATGCAGGATAAAGATGGGGCCACCCTGGACATGGTTCTACTTCTTCCCAGGTTCAGAAGAGACATCACCACTAGTCACCGAGACCAGCACCACCCATGACAAAATCCAGAAGCTGGAGGAGTCCAGAGTCCATGTGACATGTGCTTTTTGGAGGCTATGTCCAGGACCCCTGAAATCTCAGTCTTTAGATACCACCTCAGAACTCTCTACTTCTCATTTACCTGCTGTGCAATCCACTCTAAGAACTGAAGTCTTACAAGACATACTTCAATGTATACATGATATTGCTTTTCAATCATTAACCTTTTGGCTTACAGTGTACCAGCTTCACAATTTTACAAGGATTAGAGAGGGGAAACGAAGGGTCAGCAGGCTCTATTATAAATATTTGGAAGGCTGGGTAATGTTAAATGGACAAGGCTCTGGATATACATGATACAAGAGCCAAGGAAGGTCAGGAGGCTCTTGGTGCGGGACTTACTCCTCCAGGTTTTTGCGGAGCTCCCCTTCACTTTCTTCTAATCGTCGCTGCAGCATAGAGTTCTCCTCCACCTTACTTTCATGCTGGCTTCGGAGCTCTTCTAAGTTTGCTCTCATTTGCTCTCTCTCTTCTTTGATGTTCTGTTGATTCTAATAATAAGAAGGATGGTTTTACTGTACCATCACTGCACATTAACCTAATCTACAGAAGTCTACTTTACAACCCTGACTTCTGGCTGCATTATGGCCTCCATGCCTTCACATATATATTATTAAAAAACTTTATCAAACTAAACAATTAAAGCATAGGAGTTTGTAACTAGAAAGAATATTAAATATTTAATGAATACATGTAAGACGTCTAAAAGAAAAAAGCAAGCACAGCTAAACCTGTTATTTCTATTTATGATTATATTTATGATATTTAAATGCTATTATTTCTATTATTTCATTCTGATGTTTCATAGACATTTAGTTTCCTGATGACCTGTGTCTTGAATCCAAAAGGTTTTCTTTATTCTGTCAAAGTAAACAGCTTCTACAGGCTTCCATTACTTAAATAAAAAGGAATTTACACCATGATCACTTCACCTGAGCACCTCAATGTGCTTAAAATAGGCTTTATTAACTAAGACAGGAATGGAAAAAAAGCAAAGGAAATCTCCGATACCTTAACTTCTAGTTGAAGCTGTTTCTGAAGTTCAGCCACTTCTATGGTTAACTTGTTTTTCTCTTCCAATAGATCTTTAATTTCAGTTGATGAATTAGAAGCCTATAATATAAAGAAAAGAAAAAACCTCACCATTAGACTAATAAATAACATCAAGATAAATGAAGAAAAGATTGAAGTTGTCAAAGACTTCATTTTGCTAGAATCTTGAAACAGCAGTCAAGAAATCAAACAAAGTATTGCATTAGGCAAATCTTCTGCACAAGACCTCTTAAAGTGCTCAAGAGCAAAGATGTCACTTTGAGGATTAAGGTGCACCTGACTGACCCAAGCCATGGTATTTTCAATAACCTCATATGCATGTGAAAGTTGGACAGTGAATAGGAAGATCACAATAGAAATGATGCATTTAAGTTATGATGTTGGAGGAGAACATTAAAAGTACCATAGACCCTCAAAAGAACAAATCAATCTGTGTTGGAAGAAATACAGCCAGAATGCTCCCTGGATGCCAGGCTGCCCAGACTTTATCTCTCATACTTTAGACATATTGTCAGGAGGGATCAGGCCCTGGAGAAGCATATCATGTTTCGTAAAGCAGAGAGCTGGAGCAAAAGAGAAAGACCCCAACTAGATGGACTGGCATACTGGCAGCCACAACGGGCTCAAGCATAGCAGTGATTCTGAGGTTGGTGCAGGACTGGGCATGTTTCGTTCTGTTGTGCATAGGGTCACTCTGAGTTGGTACCGACTCGATGGCACCTAACACCAGCAACAATAATCAGTTGCAAAGATATCCTCATGTAAATATCTAGGATGAATTATTTCACTTCTCTCCCACCCAAAATGTAATCAGAGCAATAACAAATGAGAAATAATATTAAATGTTATAAAGCACAATGCAAATATCAACCTCGACACAGAAACGTCCCTGAGCCCACATGCAGAATGCATCATGGGAGCCCCCTTGGGACGACAGCAAACTTCCTTTTCACAGCATTTATCACAATCACAGCAATGATTCCATCAGATATCTCAGTACTATCCAATATGATGTTTTGAACGTTCTTAATGCATTATGTTTGGTTGTTGTTGTTGTTAAGTGCCGTAGAATCAGGTCCCACAGTGACCCTGTATAGAGCTTCTGAGGAGCAGCTGGTGAACTTGAAACACCAGGCCACCTGGTTCAAGCAGACTTTGCAGTCCAGAGCATTAACCCAACAGCACCACACCATATTACATTTGGATAAGAAAAATTTAAACACCTTCTCCAAAATAAATTAAAAATTGTAGTTCACAGATAACAAAAACAAAAACTTAGCAAAAAAATAAACTATTGGTAAGTAAACTGAGAATGTTGTTGTTAAGTGCCGGTGAATCAGTTCCAACTCATAGTGACCCAATATAGGGCTTTCAAAGAGCGACTGATAGGTTTGAACTGCTGACCTTGCAGTCCTGCACTTATCCTACAGCACCAAAGTCTAAATTAAGAATTATTGTTATGGGCCGTGGAGTCGGGTCCGACTCATAGCAACCCTGTACAGGGTTTCTGAGGCTGTAAGTCTTTACAAGAGCAGAAAGTCTCATCTTTCTCCAGCGGAAAAACTGGTAGTTTTGAACTGCTGACCTTGAGGTCTGCAGCCCTATTCGTAACCACTACACTACCAGAACTCCTTAAATTAAGACTAGACATCCATTTTTCTATTTTAATGACAGAACACCTCATTTGTACTTCACTATTTCTCAGGTGTAATCTGAAATATATTAGGAAATTAGGAACTTTGGGAGAGCAAGAACCATGTGTAATGCATCTTAGTATCTCTAGATACCAACATTTCTCCTATATCTCAGTAAGTGATTGCTGGATTCCAGTTCTAGCCATAATTGATACCAGATTTACCCTCCTAATAAAAATTATAACAAATTTACCTTCCCATTAAAAAACATGAACGCTAGACGAAATTGAAAAAACAATTGTTTCAGCCATTTTAAAACAACCAGCACAGAGCTATAGTTCTTTTAAAAGAAAGCATATAAGGTAACCTTATATTCTTCCTAAGGACATCTTTCAAAACGACAGCATAGTAAAATTTTAAAAGCCCAGAAAGTGGCAGCTCCCACAAGGAAGAAATAGAGGTTACAGTTTAAAGATGCTACGAAAACAGGGATTTCAGGGTTAGGGTATTTAAGAGAATAGAACCAAAGAGAAAAAGCTCTAAAAATCTGCAGAAAATATTCTTTAGATCCTTGGATGATTCCTAAGCTTTTTATGAACAAGGCAAAAGTCTGGGACATCTAACAGATGCTATAACAGAGCTATAGGAAGTCAAGAGCCCAACAAAGGCATAATTCTGGAGAGATGCTGGGATTCTAACTCAGTCTGAGGAGAGAAAGCTTAGTAAATACCCTGGCATTCCAAAAAAGGAAGAAGAAGGGTCATACCCTACAAGTACGGGCAAAACTTTAGATCTGACCTAACAATTCTCTAAAACAAGCACACTTCAAGAAATTTAACTACCTGTCAGAACACAAGTGAACATTTTTCAGAGGGAGATAATACAAGGGGACTTCAAAAAGTTCATGGGAAAACTCCACTATTATTCAATTCCATTTTTCTACAAACTCTTTAAAACCCCCTGATAGAGAACCTCTAGAACTTACCATCTACACTGACAAGCATGCAATTCAAAAACAATCCTAGATATGCAAAGAAGCTAAAAAAGTGACCAATAATTAAGAGAATATGCAATAGAAGCAGAAAGGATTCAGATATTCTATTTAGTAGAAAAGAACTTCAAAACAACTAGAAATAATGAGTTTTATTTAAACAGGAAATTGTGGACAAAATGAATGAAAAGGTAAAATATTTCAACTGAGAATTCAATTATATAAAATAAAATAAAATGGGATTGTAGAAATGCAAAACACAAATTCTGAATCTTAGAACTCATTGGATGGGTTTTAAATTAGACTGAGAAAGCCAGATGTGAAGACAGCTGGATAAAAAATATCCACACTACCTGATACACAGAGATAAAAATAAGCACATATACATAAAAAGAGGGAGTCCTGGTGTGGCGCTGTGGGTTAATGCGCCAGACTGCAAAGCTGTTTGAGCTGCAAGGAAGGTCAACAGTTCAAGCTCACCAGCTGCTCCTCAGAAACCCTATACAGGGTCGTTATGGGTCAGAATCGACTCAATGGCACTTAACGACAACAACACAAAAAGAATGGTGCATAAGAGCTCTGAGGGATACAATCAAAGGGTCTAAAATTAATGAATTGCTATTCGAAAAGGGTGGAGAAACAGAGAATGTGTAAGAAGTAATATTTGAAAAATAATAATAGCTAAGAATTCTTTAAATCTAATGAAAATCATCAATGTATGGATTAAAAAACTCAATGCACCCCAAGTGGGATAAGTACAAAGGAAACTGCATTTAGGCACAGCATACTTAAACTTCTAAAAGTGAAGATAAAAATACAATTATTAAAAACAGCCAGGAGAAAAGACTATAAACATCCAAATACTAAGAATGATGGTGGTCTTCCTAATGGAACCCACAGGGTCTAGAAGGCAAAGAAAGAACATATGTAAAGTTATGAAACAACCAAACAAACAAACACCTGTCAAACTAGAATTCCTTAAAAACAAGAGAAAATTAAAGCTGTTCTCAGACAAATTACATAGGAATATGTCCTGGGGTGGCGCTGTGGGCTAATGCGTCAGACTGCAAAGCAGTTTGAACTGCAAGGTCAGTGGTTCAAGCTCACCAGCCGCTCCTGGAAACCCTACACAGGGTTGCTAAGGGTTGGAATCGACTCGACAGCACTTCACAACAGTAACATGTCCCACTGCAAGGAAGGAGGGTCAAATTATAACTCCCCTTTCTTGCATGGGGCTTCCTTTCAGAACACAAGGTACGTCTAATACAGAGCAGACATTCATCAAATATATTCATCACATAAAAGGAGTTGACTGCTTCTTGACAAAAAAAAAAATCTCCAAGTCTCAACTCAAATTCAGTGCAATACACTAAGCAGGCAATTTTTTGCAAAAGCATTTGGCACCATTCATTCTTTCCTACACCAACACAACGCTGGTCGTCTTCATTAGTCTCTCGGTTCTTTACTCTTATTCACAAATTAAGTTTCAGAACTTGGGTCCAAACCCGTTCATACCTACCTTCTGAATTTGTCTATGACAATGCTAAGGTTCTCCACCTATTATTTCATTTTATTTTTTTATGCTTATTTTCCTTTCTGAACTTCACCTGGTATAGTTTATGTTGTTATTTTTATGCAAAAAGGCTTCAAAAAGTTCACCGGGGGAAAAAAAAAACCTATGATCTTTTCAGTCCATTTTTTCCACCGACTTTTCAAGATCCACCCCTTCTCTCTATGTAGACAAAATGCCTTAAAACTATTATGCAAAAAAGGCAGGATGCAAATCAGTCATTTTTAAAATATAGTCTCTACCTCAGGAATCTACTGACTCCTTAGGAAATTTCCCATTTACTGCTATAAACAAAGGTACAGACGAAGAAACTGCAATTTGTTTACCACATTCCCTCTTATGTGCTCGCTTGCAAAACACTCAACTTTAATTTACCTGGTTACTTCCTTGTGCGCTCCCTGCTGCTCGAGACTTTAAAGTCTGGATTTTCTCAAAGACCAGGTTGACTTTCCTTTTGGTGGCATCGTCATTATCGGTGCTTCTGGGAAGGAGGGAGCAGTAGAGATAAACAATCGGGAGCACAACTATTGGTCTCAGGCTGTGGGAAGCAATACTCTATGTGCTGTGACAACCCTTTCAGAAGATAAACTGTAAGAAGTGTGAATTAGTTAAGGGTGCAGACAAAACCAGAGTGGGAAAAGAATTGGTAGAATATTTTTCTCCAAATGAGTTGTGGTATATTATCGCTGAATTTAGCAAAGGGAATTCCATCTCCAAATTTGTGAGATATTACCACATTCTAAACAAGTTTCATTCAGTGAAACTTCCAGAAAAACCCATTACTATTTGACTTAAATGACTCATATTCATTCCAACTAGAAAGTTCTCTCTCTCTCCGTTACACACCACACACACACACCACCTGTTTTACTGTTAAATCTCACACTAAGAATGATCTGATCCGAACTTGTTTATTGATGTTTCAAAATAAATAAATCCCCCAAGCCAAGATTATCAACACAGCAGTTCTTTGTCTGCCTTCAAGGGTCACAATCAGATAAAGTTTCATTAACTTCTATTGTACCTTCCACCACACCAACATAGCAATTAGAAAGAAAAGATTTACAATAGGTCCCCTTAAACAGGACCCTCATGTTAAAAACTCTCAGCAACAACTCAATAAATCATGGGCCAATAGTTTTTTCGATCTTAATCTTCATGAGGTAAATCCCATCACAGGGAGATACTAATAACTAAACCTGTACTAGAAGAACCACTTCGGCTTCCTTTTCTTTCTCCCTCTTATGCAAAAGGCCCGTCTTATAGTTTGAATGTGGACATTTCATCAGTCCTACAAGCTAACAACTTTGTAGCCTGACATGACTGAAAGTCATGTTTGAAAGTCACTATTGTTGTTGTTAAGTGCCGCTGAGTCAGTTCCGACCCCCAGCGACCCTGTGTAGGATTTCCGAGGAGCAGCTAGTGAGCTTGAACCACCGACCTTGCAGTTCAAACAGCTTCGCCAGACTGCCAAGCCGTTTGAACTACAAGATCAGCAGTTCAAGCTCACCAGCTGCTCCTCAGAAACCCTATACAGGGTCGCTAAGGGTCGGAACTGACTCGACAGCACTTGACAACAAGAACAATAGTGACAAGGAATTGTAGAAAATACGAAAACACAAAGTGCTTTGCTACCAGTGAGTATTTGCCACGTGACTTTCAGTCATGTCAGGCTATAAAGTTGTTAGCTTTTGGTTTTTAGTGTTTTCTTTCTTTCTTTTTAATCATATCTGATGAGTGAACTGAAACAGAAACTTCAAATTCCTTGCCTAGCATTCCAGAGCAGTTAGTATCTACATCAGGGCTAAAACCAGATCACTCAAACTCAACCTTCAAGATAAGTATGGAAAGCGCAGCTTTCAAATGACTCATACAGGCTTTAACAATAATGAAAGCAACGGCTTCTGGCCAATGTTAACTTAGGGGAAGGAGAGTGTGCTTTAGCTGTAACTTCTAATTAAGAGGAGATTGATTACTAGTGTGTGCATGGAAGAAATCAAGGTGATGGCAGATTCAACTCAAAACGGAATAGCAGACATGTCATCATTCCTCCTGTCTTTTCATTTGTCTCTGAACTAGTAAGGGGCCATTGAAATAATATATTCATTTTTAATTTCTAAACTATTCCCTTCCCTTCCCTTCCCACCCCATCACCCTACCTTAAATGCTGTTATGGAAACTCCAGCTATTGATTACTTACCCACTAAAAGGCTTAACAGGACAGTTAGGGAGGGCAAAATGCAAGGCCTCAGAGGAGGAGATTAAGACCACCACCAGGAATTAAAATACTTTGTTCCTTTAAGGAAAAGAACTTACCCTTCTTTGAGGTAATTGTAAAGTATCTGCTTGGCAGTCTCCTCATTGGTTTGTTGACTGAGCTCTTGCTGGCCTTTCAACAGATCCGGTGTGGCCTGGAACACAATGTCTGTTGTTAGTCAGATTATCTTTCCAGGAAGAAGGTAAAACCATGAAGCGGAGGCTTGCACAGACATTCCTGCTTCCTCAGGTAAGGATCCTAACAACAGCTAACTCCACTTATTAGCTGTGCGACCTTGAGCACGTTACTTAGCTTTTCCTCACCTCTCCTTTCTCACCTATAATGTGAGGATACGACTGCTTGTGTGGTGCAGTAGGACCAGAACTGTGAACCACAAGGTCAGCAGTTCAAACACACCAGCAGCTCCTCAGAAACCCTAAGCAGGGTCACTATGATTCAAAACCGACTTAACGGCACTTAACAACAACAAGATGAGGGTAGTAGCACCCGTCTTCCCAGGATTGGTGCAAACCTATAAGATATGGCAAATAGTGCCAGGCACTTACCAAAATTCCTATCATTTTTATCATTGTTACTGCTACGACCAGTACACTAAATGTGCCACTTAAATTTCATCATTTTAGGATTAACTTCATTTCTCAGCTCAGATATTAACCCACTCATCACTCAATTTCATGAGGAAAATGTGTATATCCAAGGAAACTAAGCATTGAACCTCTGTATGGAAACAATTTTTTCCTATTTCACACACAAATAGAAAAACCAGTATCTGACAAGTTACTTCACAAAGAAGACCACCATGGAAATCTAGCTCTATTTGAATTAACATAGGAAACCATAAAGGTTCCCTCTAGTAGCATAGTGGTTACGAATCCATCTGCAAACCTTAAGGTCAGTGGTTCGAAACTACCAGTGGCTCCGTGGGAGAAAGATGAGGCTTTCTACTCCAGTAAAGATTTACACCCTCAGAAACCCTGAACAGGGTCGCTATGGGTCGGAACTGACTCAACGGCACTTAACAACAATAGTGGCATAGTGGTTAAGCACTCAGTTGCTAGGTAAAAGGTCAGTAGTTCAATCCCACCAATGGTTCCCTGGGAGAAAAGCCCTGTTCCCATAAAGGTGGTTGTTGTTACAGCCTAGGAAATCTTCTAAAAGGCACTTCTCCTCTGTCTGTCATATGTGGTTGTTGTGAGTCAGCCAGAATCTACTCGACAGTACACAACAAGGAAAACATGCAATTGTCAGCAGGACATAATCCGAAAAAAAAAATTAAAAAATAATCAGTTGTGCCGTTATTGATTTAAAATTATGTATTCCTATAGCGTCCATTAAGGAGCTCTGGTAGCGTAGTGGTTACAAATCGGGCTGCGAACCTTAAGGTCAGCGGTTCGAAACTACCAGCTGCACCACGGGAGAAAGATGAGGCTTTCTACTCCCGTAAAGATTTACACCCTCGGAAACCCTATACAGGGTCGCTATGGGTCAGAACCGACTCGATGACACATAACAACAACAACATAGCGTCCATTATTTAGAAGGGAGGGAAGAAAAAGTCTCATTGGCATTACCTGTGTATTTGAGGTGGAAGGAAAGGTCTTCACTGATATTTTCTTAGCCCCCGAATCAGATGCTGCTGTTACTGACCGATTTTGTAACATCAGTGTCGCAGTGGCTGTTTTTATTTCTTCCTCCTTTTTATTCTGTGCTGGCAAGGAGGATGTACGCATCACGGCACTTTCTTGACTACTGTTTTCTTGAACCTTCCCATCCTTGTTCTGTTGGGAGGGTGTATGGGGAACACACTGAGAGCTCTGAGTTGCTCCCTGCAGCTTCGCAAAGGTTCGGCCCACACTTGGCTTCCCACGGTGCTCATGACAAGGCGATTTCTGCGGACACACTTGGGAAGGTCTCAGGAGGTGTTCACTTGACTTACCCAAATTCCTACTAAATTCACTTAGGTACTCTGAGTTCCCTTGGAGACCAAAAGGAAAGGCACTGTCCACGCTTCTGGACCTTTTCCTATCATCTGGGTGAATTCTGTTTCGCTTCGCAGACCTTCCTCGTCTCTGAAGCCCAGGTTTTTGATCAAATTTTTCAATTAACTGATCCACACCAGGAATGGATCCTGTATCAATATCCCGCCCAGTTCCTGGTAAGAAGGGGATATACCTTCTATTTTCATGACGATTCACATTGTCAGCATGGATGGCACATTCTTGATCATCAAGTAAAAATTTGTACAGGGAGTTAGCTGATGTGGGAGTTGTCGATGAGGAGGAGGACCTCCGTGAACGAGATCCATCCAGGACAGGCCCAGCTGAATCTTGTCGCCGGAAGGGAAGAACATCTGGCCTGCTTTTCTTGAACTCAGTGTGGGTGTGGGGGCCGTGGGCAGTTATCAGCCTCCCACTGGTTGAAAGGGCCTCCTCAGCCATCTCCTTGGTGCGGCTCTGAACATTGACACACACGGACGTCTGCTTCTTGGAGTCATCTATGATCATGGAACTGCATAAACGAATGGCTGTCACATTAGGTTTTGTCGGCTCTTCCAGGGGAGGGCTAGTGGGCGGCTGGGAAGTGTTGGATTTGGGAAAGCAAGTCCAAGGTTTCTTAGCATTGGTACTGTCTTTTGTTAATGTTTTTAGCCAATTATTCTCAGAAGGTTGATGGTTTGGAAAGTTCACTTCATTCTTCTCAGGATTATATGGCTGCAAAAGCTCAGGATGCTTCTGGAAGTTCAGAACGTGAGATGGCTTCACTGGCCTATCTCTGTGTTCTAGAACTCCATTCTTGCCCTCATACAGAGTGGTTTGTTTGAGATTCTTTATTGGACTGGGTGGGGCATATGGGTTTTCTGGAAGCTGCAATTCTTCATCATTCTCCTCAAGCACAGATCCATTGCTGGGATGCAGCGGCAGGTTATTTATCATTGGTGATGGAAACGATGGCCCATTTTCAGAAAAAGACGGGCTTGCCAGACACCGCTCTGTGTTATTCAGGACTATGTAGGGATGGCCATCAATGCCCTGCACCCTAATACTAACACCATAGGAGCCTGCCTTAGAGTGCTGGGAATGCCTCGACTTTCGGGTTTCATCACTTGCAAGTCTCAGATGGACACCATATTCCTGCTGCACGTGTTGATATTCACCAAAATACAGCTCCATGGCTCACTGCTTCAGCTACCAGGGAAAGATGGGGTAAAAGAAGGTATTATGTTAGAATTATATCTGTTCAAATGAAGATTAGAACAAGTACGAGGGGAAAACTTTAAAGAAAACAGAGGACACTACAGAACCAAAGATTGGGCAGCACTTTCCTCTGACATAGAACAGGCCTTTCTGGATGGGCCTGAGCTCATGAGACCATGGTATGTACCACCAGGGGGTTTGAACCCCGGCCTATTAGTGAGGTAATGACCTGCTGTTTTGGCAGAGCTTCATTTTTCTGTTTCTAGCACAGCTCTACACAAGGACAGTAGTGACTCAGTGATGGACTCCTCGTCTTCCATTTAAGAGACTCACGTTGGATTTCCGGCCAATACACCACAAGCATAGCCGCCACCACTTGTTTGCTTTTTTTGTTTTGTTTCCCTTACACTTTATGCTATTGCTATTTAGCCAGTAGGCTATTTCAGTTCCTAGCACTTGAGAACAAGGTACTTTTCCATGAAAATAATTAAGAGTTGAGGATTTTTATTTATCTCTCTTTTACTGTTTATGTTCTTGCTAAAACAACACATTCAGCCTCTTTTTACACACAATCCTGCTTTGGAAACATTAACACTTTTTTCATCTTTTCTGTAAGAAAGCAACTGTTTGTTAGATAGTCACTGAAAATAAATGATCAAAAATTTTTAATATTTTTTCTTAATAAAGAAATTTAAGTAGTCTATTGATCTGAAAATATGGTAAAACATTGAAGACTCAGGGTTCTGTATTTTGCAAAAGGGAGTCCTGTTATGGCACTGTATGATAAGCACTGGACCATAAAGTTGATTTGAACTGCAAGGTCACAGTTCAAACCCATCAGCTGCTCATTAGAAACCCAATACAGGGTCGCTATGAATCGGAACCAACTCGACAGCATTTAACAACAACAACATGATGCCAAGAAGCACTGGCTTCATCATTTTGGTGTGTCTTGGCAAACAACTGCCCCTAAATCACAAGGCAAGGACATCATCCCTAGTGGACACGCCCTGAGGTACCCTCACCAGAAACTCACTTCTGTTACTACAAAAACAACAAAGGAGACACCAAAAAAAAAAGCAATAACAACTGATCACAAATATGAGGTGGATTCAATAAGTTTATGGAAAAACGAAATTGAAAGATAATGGAATTTCTCCACAACACTTTTGAAGCCCCCTCATAATGCTGACTTAGTTCTTTTGCTATGAGGGGCCTTTTTGAATTTTTATTCTATTCTAGGATCATTCTCCAAGAAAATTATCTATGTGGTCCACATTTTAAATGTATTTGCACAGAGTTTTGCAAAATATAAATCATTTCATTTCTTTTTATCTGTTATTTCTCATCTAATTTGGTTTGTGCTTCCCCCCTCCTTTGTTAATTATACTACCTAGTAGAATGTGTGTATGTATGTGTTGCTGCTGTTGTTAAGAGCTGTCGAGTCGGTTCCAACCCACACCGACCCTGTATAGGGTTTCTGAGGAGCAGCTGGTGAGCTTGAACCGCCAACCTTGTGGTTCAAGCCAATTTTGCAGTCGAGCGCATTAACCCACAGTGCCACACCAGTACTGTGCATATATGTCTTGTAATTATTGTTCCATTAAAGAACTAGCTCTTAAGATTTAGAGTTATCATTTGTTTTAATTTCTTAATGTATTCGTTTCTGTTTTCCATGATTTTCTTATGCTGTTTTGCTTCTAATTTCTTGACTTGAAGGCTTCAACTGTTTGTTTTCATTTCTTAATCATATCCAACAAATTGTGATATATAACCATGTCAGTTAGGAATTAGGCTGACTCCAGCTAAAGAGACCCAAAATAGCAGCTTAAATGAATTAAGATTGTTTTCCCCCCATCAGAGGTTAGAAGTCCAGGGTTCAATGGACCACATGATATTTATGAGGAATCTCTCTTTTATCTTTCCACTCATCTATCTTTAATATGTACTGTTGTTATTGTTAAGCGCTATTGAGTCGGTTCCAACTCAGAGCAACCCTGTATAGGGTTTCCGAGGAGTAGCTAGTGAATTTGAACCACCAAACTTGCGCAGTTCAAATCGACTTGTGGTTGATTGCATATCTTACAGAGCCAATTGTTGTTAAGTGCCATCGCATCAGTTCTGACCCATAATGACTCTATACAGGGTTTCTGAGGAGCGGCTGGTGAGCTTACACTGCTGACCTTGCAGTTCAAACGGCTTTGTAGTCTGGCGCATTAACCCACAGCGCCACACCAGGACTCCACAGAGACACTAGTTACAAGTTGACTGGCTCAGCATCACATCTGCAAAAGGCTCATTCCGAAGCAGAGTCAACATTCTTAAAAAGAAAGAATGTTTAGAAAATAGCTTTCTTGGAAACCCAAAACCTCTAACCCCTTACATCATATTAGTCAAATCTTACTGATAAACGTTTATTGGCAAAGAAGGCTGGGGTATTGTTTTTAACTGAAAATGTCCACTTTTAACAAAAATGAGTTTTAGTATGAAAGAAAGAGGAGAATAAGCATTGAGAAAGCAACATACATTTTCTACTACGGTAATGTTTCCATTATTTTCTAGATGTTTTCAACTTTGGGTTTGAATTTTTCTTTGACCCACATGTTTGTGATAAAGTTTTTACATATCATGTATTTGGGGTTATTTTGGATGGTCTTTGTTTCTGTGTGTTGTTAATTTCTAGTTTTATTGTACTGGGTCAGAAAATTAAGTCTCTACTACTTCATCTTTTACAGATTTATTGAGGTTACCTTTGTGGGCAACAATTTTTGTCAGTGTGGTGTGAGTGTTGTCTGTAGTCTTAATTTTAAGGGGTGGCATTCAAAATAACATTTGGACAAACTTACCAAGTACTTAGTTCAGTTATAGCACATCCTTACTTACTTGTATTCTTATTTGTTCTAGGGATTTCCTGGCATATTAGGCCCCTGGCATGGTAGAATAAGCACTGGACTGCTAACAATATGGTCAGCTGACTGGATAGCACTTAACAAGTAACATTTTTAAGGTACGTACTGGGCTATTAACCACAGAATTGACAGTTCAAACCTACCAGCTGCTTGTTGGAAGACCTACACCGGATCACTATGAGTCGGAACAGACTCAACAGCACTTAACAACAACAACTACTGTCTTGGAGCTGTCCGTTTCTCTTTGGTGGTTATTTTAATTTTTTTCGGCTGTAAGGCATCATCGAGGTGCATTGATGGTACAGTGTTAAGACCTAAACTGCTCCACAGAAGAAAGTCATGGCAGACTTCTAGCACTCACAGCCACCTCACAGGAAACAGCAGAACTGCCCCATAGGGTTTCCTGGGCTATAACATTTATGGGAGCAGACTGTCATATATATTTTTCCACAGACCAATTGATAGGTTTGAACCACTGACATTGCTGTTGACAGCTAAATGCTTAGCCACAGTGCCACCAGGACTCCTTTATTAGCTGGTGAGCTTGACTTAATGCAGAATAAGGGGTGGCAAGCTTTCCACTAAAAGGGCCATCAGATTTCAGTATGTGGGACTTTTCCTGGAGCAGTTCAATTTCCCAAGAAATGAATCCTCTAATACTAATACAACTGCTACGGTTGTACTTTGGTATCTGCTGGCATAATGAGACAGGGTAAGGGGCCGAGCACCGGAGGTCCCAGCTCTCTTTCAATCCTATTTTCAGTCACCCATAACCATCCTCCAATACCATCCTGTTTGATTTTCCCTAGAACAGACCTCCTCAGGGTCATGTAGTTGTCTAGATAACCAGCATGTAAAGGAAAACCTAGAGGTCTAACTTCTCCAACTCTCAAGCCTCTTAAATAACGGTCTAGACTTCAGCCCCTTCCCTGCCTTCTCTGGTAACCGACACCTTCCATTTCTGAGCCTCTCCGAGGAATCACCTCATTTCCGCACTGCTGGTACTTTCTGTTTGAAGCTTCTATCACTCTGCTAACTCAATGATCACTCCTCTGTTGAGGTTTCCACTACCACTGCTCTGTCACTGTCGGCTTAAACAGTTTTGGTTCCCTTTCTATCGTTTGAGT
The DNA here is from genome assembly GCF_000296735.1 of Chrysochloris asiatica. NCBI lineage: Eukaryota > Metazoa > Chordata > Mammalia > Afrosoricida > Chrysochloridae > Chrysochloris > Chrysochloris asiatica. Next base: position 14,441,548 of record NW_006408522.1, read on the forward strand.
GAGAATCTGAGGAGGTAAACACAGGTGCTCAATTAACCTTTTTCCAGACTTACCTAGCCCGATGAGGTTAACAGTGTTTGTAGAACATCTCAATAGTAAAGACAAGTATAGCTAATGTGTCTTAGATGGAAGACCACAAAATACCTGAGCACATCTTGATCCCTGTTCAAAAGCAGCACGGGCATGCTTTCCTTCTGGGTTTCCAGCAGCGTTTGTGTTTATTGAAGCTTACAACAAATATTTTTCAAATACAATCAAATCTATTCATTGTTGTTAAATAGCAGTCAAGTCAGTTCCAACTCTTAGTGACACCGTGTAGGGTTTCCGAGGAGCGGCTAGTAAATTTGAACTGCCAACCTGTGGTTGTGGTTCAAACCAACCTTGCCATCCGGTGTGTTTTCCCAAAGCGCCACACCAGAACTCCAACCTATTCACTAGTGTACTTATTTTGGGTTGTATTCACTAAGCAAGGAGATTGTTTTTCTCAATGATTATCTCTTCACTGATTTCTTTGATATAAAAATTTCTCCCAATATTAATAAAATACTTTTCTAGGGCTTTATAGCCTTATTATCATTGGCTGCTGTTACTACAGTCAACATTAATTATATTTCAAGACCTCCTTGATGTATTAGTTCCCTGTTGGTAAATGAATCTGCATATTTGAGTTTCATGAAATGTCCACAATGTACATTTCCTTGACAACAAATGTCAGTTAATATCTTCATACAGTGGCAGTTCCCAGCTGAGCACTGCAATCTTAAACAAATGTGGATTTCCTTCCCAAAGTATAAATACTGAATGAATCAATGAATTTGCGGACAGCTGTTCCCCATTTTCAGACACCAGGCTACCTCATTCATCAGTGACCGTAATGCCAGCCACAGAAACACTTGCTCAGTCAGGGAGAAAACCCAACCAGGGGCTTACATAATTTGGCAGTAAATGCAGATCAATTGCTTGGATGCAGCACTGTAGCACTTGGCAAATAACAGTGGTGTTTTGAGGTGGAAGTAATGCTTTTGGAAAAAGACTACTAAATGATGATAATTGCTTTAGTTAGTCAGATCAATGAGTGTTGTTTATGAATAAGAACAAAGAGCTAAGGGCTTGGAAGAACCATGAACCAATGCCAGATTCAAACATTTCCTCTCTATGGGCTATCACATCTTATCAACTGAGCACAGAGATTAGTCAGATAATGTATGTCCACACATTCCCCGTCACCACACGAATTCCCAGCAGCACCTCCAAATCTTGTAAGAATATTCCTCAACCATCCCAGCAGCCAAGATGGCTACTGAGAAAATGCTGCCGGACAATCTGAAACCAGACCCTTCTTCCTGG
>NW_006408522.1:14443001-14475039 GCF_000296735.1 Chrysochloris asiatica
ATATATATATATAACAGTCCCTACCCGTCAGGCCCAGACTAGAATAAGCACTCAACTTACTATTTGGCATGGGGAAGGGATTCCACATATGTTTGTTTTTAATAAATACTTGAGATATTTATTAAATACCTCAAATGTTTATTAAATTTGAGTTAAGGTGAAAGTTTACCAAGCAAAGTAATTTACAGGCGCACAATTTTCACATGTTTTGTGTTGTGACATTAACTGCAACTCCCTCAATGTAACAAGCAGCCTTCTCATTTCCTCACTTGGGTCCCCATCTGTCCTTCTTTCATTCCCCTTCCTGCCTTCTGAACTTCCTGTTAAGTACCACTGAGGTGGTTCCGCCTCATAGCGACCCAGTATAGGGTTGCCAAGAAACAGTTGGAGAGTTTGAACCACTGACTGACCTTCAAACCAACCTTGTGGTCCTGTGTTGATCCTCATTAACAACAATTAAGTAATTTTCCCGGAGCACTGGCAGTCCGGTGCTTATTCTACAATGCCACATGCTCTCATGCCTGGCTCAGGTACAATACTAGGATTTAGATCCAGGTCTAGGACTTGCGCTCGCTCTTGAGCAGAAACTACATTTTCATTTTGCCACCTCCACAGTATCTAGTACAATTTTGTTCATGTGGCAATTCAGTGGCTGTGGACCCAAACCAGTCACCATGTCCCACTCCACTGGTGTGCTAGTAAGGCAACCCCTGACACTGCATCTAAAGCGTCACAGGCATAGTCCCAGCACTTGGAACAGTGTCCCACATGCAGCAGACACTGAATGAATGGACCAATAAACTAGGTTGGATACAGTACTATGAATCCCCTTTTAACATGAGACCAATGAACAGAAGACCAAAACACAATCAAGCAACAAATCCCCTGTGACCATCCTTCAGCCACACCACTACTGCCAGCTGAAATATTTATAACTGTTTAAAATCAGGTGAGCAACCTTCTTCCTCTCCAGCCTACACATTCACAAGGTGGGTGTGTTACAAAAGTGGAGAAGAGGCCCTGGGGTTATCAAGCATTTCTGAGGGTATGGAAAGGAATGTTGTAGAAGTCCAACAATGCCAGCTGTTAACAAACCCAATTCTAGGGAGCCTCTTCAAAGGGGTTTCTGCAAAGTAAACTGCAGAGCTAAACACTCTCCCTTGGAGTATTTTGTGCTATCTCAATGGTCACGGAAAACAAGAGATCAAACCAGGGACCTCTGTTCCATCTTTGTCCTCAGCAGGAGAGAGAGGGGGAATTTGGGAAAGGGACTGAGGTATCCAGAGGCAACAGGGGAAGGTCCATGCATACAGTGGTGTCACCTACCCCCAGTCATAAATTCACAAACCAATCAAGTCCCCTAAGTGCATGAAGCAGCTGTCTATATGGATCCAAGAAAGCGTTATAAATGACCTACATGAATTTACTCACAGAACTCACAGGGTCAGCTCATAGAGATAAGGGTTTCCAAGACTCTAATTCTCTTCAGAAGAGACAGCTTCATCTTTCTCCCATGAAGCATCTGGCAGGTTTAAACTGCTGACCTACTACAGCATGTTGCTGTAGTCTGCTGTCAAGATGGTTTCAACTTATGCCAACCCTGTATAGGGTTTCCGAGAGTGGGTGGTGAATTTGAACTGTTGATCTTGTGTTTTGCAGTCCAGTGCCACACCAGGACTCATAATACTTCATTGTTGTTGCTGAGTGCCATTGAGTCGATTCAGACCCATAGAGACCCTGTATAGGGTTTCCGAGGAGCAGCTGGTGAGCTTGAATTGCCGACCTTGCAGTTCAAATGGCTTTGTAGTCTGGCACATTAACCCACAGCGTCACACCAGGACTCCTACTTCATACTTCAAAGTGGTCCTTATTTGCTTTCCTGGTTTCTAAGCAATCAAGCAAGGGCATACACACCCCTATCCCCTCCTTCATACTCTGCTCTTCATCTTCTGACCCAGTCCCCAGGTTCACAGTTCTGTGTAGCTGAGTCGGCTATTATGAAAGTCTCAAATTACATTTGAAACTAAACAGGGTCTAAATAAACACATACATGCAAATTTTAAAAAATTCAAAGCAACACTGTCTACCTCTGGGACCTCACTGACTACGTAGTGAGCTCCTTCCTCTCTCAGTGCTAAGGAGCCAGGAGAGGAGGAAGAAAGGCCTGAAACATCAGTCCCCCCTGCACACCTTCCTCACACTCCGCCCTGTAAATTGTGAGCAAAGGCTGCCAACTCCAATACCTGTAGCATCTTTCATAACTCATTTATTTTAGTCATTTAACCCAATCAGAAACTGAGGTTTCCATTATACAAGCAACAAAAATCATACATTTTAGGCTTTTGGGGGTCTGTCAGTATATGACCTTTTATATTCATATGTGTATAGGAGAAGAGTGGGATGTCGGGTTTCTCAGCACCCAACTCAACAGGTTCACTGGATTAGGCGGCCAAATGAACACTGGAGGTGCTGCGATGGGGAGATGCCTCATTCCTTTATTAGGCAAAACAACAGTCAGTTCATGGGTCTCAGATAGTCGCTTGCCCCTCTGCCCTCTCTAATTCTCAGATCTCTCTTGGGCTTTCTTCCCCACGCCCCCCTTCATGTCTTTCTTCTCCCTTTTTGCTCCGTTCTCCCTTTTGTGTCTGTTCCATCCTCCCTCTGTTCTGTGGACTCTCTTCTGTCTCTCTGTTCTCTCTATCCCTCACATGGGGGGAGGTCCTTAAGTACTTCTACAGAACAAAAAAGGCAACTTGCCAAATATACTCAAAGGTTATATAACAGTGTGACATTATTCTAATATGGCGGTACACAGAGCAATGAGTTAGCATTCCCTGGTTTCCATCGGAACCACCGAGTAGCCCCCAGCTGGAAGGAGAGAATCACTGATAAGCAATAGCTACTCCCTGGCTATCACTACCTTCTGATCCAACAATATGAACATGGATATATTTAAAATTTTACTCTTTTTTTAAAGCATGCTAAAATGTAACAGCCCACTCAGAACCTATGGTGTATTCTATTTTTTGTTAGAAATAGCTTTTCACTAGCACTTTTAGAATTCAAGATGTTTTTCTGGACATATCTATCATCAGTCACACCTTCAAACACTACAATGCTTAATTCTGCTTTAGTCCTTCACAAGTTTGTATAATCATTCAAAATGAAACCTAACGTATTTTATTATAAAAATAAAATCTATTTTATTCAAACCATTATGGAACCTTCATTTGTAAAATCTGTCAAAATACTGATACACAGGTACCTTTAAGGGAGGCAGGGGGAATTCTCAAAAACCCTTAGTTTTAATTCAGTGTGTGAGAAATAATTCACAAGATGGTCCATCTTCAGGAATAAGGGGGTCCAAGAAGTTGCTAATTGAAACCGTTGGCTGGTATAGCAACAGGGGCCCATGGACCTGGGGTATGTGAGTGGACTGAATTGAGGGAGGAGGAAGGGAAAATGTTCAAGAAGTAGAAACTTTAAAATAAGAATACAACCATCAAAAGGAAATAGACAACCCACTTGACCTGGCTTCAATGACTGGATGATCAGAACTCAACCAGAAGAAGAGGGAAAAAAGCATAAGCTGATACAATTTGATGAACTTGACCTACACCTATGGATGCAGTAGCTCAAAAGAGGGAACAAATCCTTACAGCAAGGATCATTCCCTCCCCTTCCATACACAGAGTAGACAGGGATGGGCAACTTGGACATTGGCTACCCAAAATGGGGGGGCTACAAAGGCAAGAAGTGACTGGCTTACAATCTTTCAAGAGGGAACCAGATTCATAGGGCATGGAGGAAGGTAGAATCTCCACTGAGTAGTATACAATCTGTCTAGGCGGAGCTGATGAAATGAAATCCAGATGGATCTCTTGTGATACAATAGTGAATAATTGTTATCTGGACTGCTTGTGAGGGTTGGAATTGTAAAGGTAGGCTTTTTTAGCAAGGAAGGGAGTGATTAACTTTTCAGCCTAAGAGTGGAGGTCCCTGGAACCATCAATGGAGAAGAGCGGAGAGCGGGACCCTACCCAGAGAAGCAGTGATGCCTGAGATGGAGGCAGAGACGATGACGTGGAAAGATAGAGCTGTTAGGGACTTTAGACACAGAGAGGGAGAGGGGCTGTGTGCTGATGACCAGGGGGCAGGCTTGTAGTGTATACCCTTTGGATGTTTGATGATGCATAGAGGGGATTGTAACCATAGCAATGAAATGATATACTATAGGATGAATGTAAAACTAATGTTCTCCCATGTAAACTATCATATAATTCACAATAAAACCTTTAAAATATATATATTACAAATAGGAAAAAAAAAAAAAAGGAAGCAGGCAATGTCCAGGAAGATGGTTTACCCATAGTACTCAGTCAATAAGGAACCAGAGGACCCACAGGGTTTCCACTGGCTGATACTCAGATGTAGAGCACCGCACCTTTTCTCTTAGTCCTCCTTAGTCTGGAAGCTCTGCTGAAACCTGGTCAGCATCATACAAGTCCACACTGACACATGAGTAGTAGCTGACCATGAGGAGCATTGGCCAGAAATCGAACCCAGGTCTCCTGTATGACAAGGCCAGGATTCTACCACTAAGCCACCACCATCTTCAGGAATTGAGTGGTAACACCAATTATACATAACCACCACCACCACCACCATCTTGTTATATGGAGTCTTGGTGTGCGCTATGGGTTAATGCGCTGGATTGCAAAGTCGGTTTGAACCAAAAGGTCAGCAGTTCAAGCTCACCAGCCACTCCTTAGAAACCCTAAAGAAGGTCGCTATAGGTCGGAACTGACTCAATGACACTTCACAACAACAGCAACCTTGTTATAAAGGGAGGCCCGGCAGTGCAATGGTTAAGCACTCTAGCTGCCAACCAAAAGGTCGGTGGTTTGAACTCACCAGACACTCCTCGGAGAAAGATGTGGTAGTGAGCTTCCCTAGAGGCTACAGCCCTGTGGGAGGAGGGGGGTGACAGCCTTAGAAACCCTGTAGGGCAGCTCTACTCTGTCCTATATGGTGGCTAGGAGTCAGAAGCAGCTGGACATCCATGGATTACCCTGTGATCATGTGGCCAGCTACTCAGTCAGTTCTGAACACATTCTTACTGAGAGCCCATCACCGTGCCAGGCATCACGGAGCTCACAATCGAGTGGTAGAGGTGGGTGATAAACAAGTAACCTCATGTCATGATGACTGCTCTAGGGCAGTGGGCGCATTTTACATGCAGTGGTCAAGGAAGGCCTCTCTGAGAAGGGAACACTGGATCTGAAAGGAGATGGTCAGCTCCTGGCCAGCTGTGCAGGCACCAGTTAAAGAGAAGAGTATGTTTCAGGCTCCTGGGGGAGGGATGTGCTAGGCAGGGTGGAGCAACAGCAAGAGAGCAATGTGGCTAGCACACAACAGAGGGCAGGAACCAAATCATAGGGGTCTTGTGGATCACAGTAGAGTCTTAAGGATTTTGTTCCAGGTAGAGTGAGAAGTCACCAATAAGAGTTGTTGTTGTTGTTGTTAAGTGCTGTCGAGCCGATCCCGAACCATAGCGACCCTGTGTAGGGTTTCCGAGGAACAGCTGGTGAGCTTGAACTACCAATCTTGCAGTTCAAATGGCTTTGCAGTCTGGCACATTAACCACAGCGCCCACACCAGGACTCCACCAATAAGAGTGGCAGTTGTTAAGTGCTGTTGAGGTGGTTACAACTCATAACGACCCTGCATAGGGTTTTTGAGGAGCCACTGGTGAGTTTGAACTGCCAACCTTACAGTTAAAACCAACCATGCAGTCCAGCGCTTATCCTACAGCGTCACACCAGGGCTCCAGTAAGGGTGGTGGTGGTGGTGGTGGTGGTTATGTGCTGTGGAATCGGTTCCGACTCATAGCGACCCTATACAGGGTTTTCGAGGGTGTAAATCTTTACAGGAGCAGAAAGCCTCATCTTTCTCCTGCGGAATAGCTGGTAGTTTCAAACTGCTAACCTTAAGGTTCACAGCCCGATTCGTAACCACTATGCTATCAGAGCTCCTTCGAGTAAGAGCAGAGATCTTACTTAAAATGAGGGCTGAGTGGAAACTGGGATCCCAGAGATGAAATGGGGAGAGTGTTGGCTCATTGCAGGAATTGCAACTAATATCACTGAACAATTTATATAAGAATTTTCATCTAAAGACAATAAAATGTTCAAAATAAAGTCAAGGACTATATGAGCTGAGCTAGGAAGCAATATACAGATTGTTGTTAAGTGCTGTTGAGTCAGCTCCAACTCATAGGGACCCTGTATAGGGTTCCAAAGGAGGGGCTGGTGGGTTTGAACCATTGACCTTGCTTATCCTATAGTACCTTGCTGAGCAAGCATATTGTAGGGACCAGCAGTAACAGCATCAAATGGGAGCTTGTTAGAAATGCAAACCTTCCAGTCCCAGCCCAGACCCACTGAATCATTATTTACATTTAACAAGATCTACCTGTGATTGTCCCGCTCCAACACTGAGAAAGAACAAACAATGGAGCCAGTGGGATGGGAGGGAAACCAGGAAAATGTGGCATTCTAGAAGCCAAGGGAAAGAATGCTTCTCGAAGGAACATTGGCCAGAGAGTTGACGTCAACTCATGGCAACCTAATGCGAGCTCCTTAAGGCTTCTTTGGCTGTAATATTTTGGAAGATTACCAGGCCTTTCTGGGTGGGTTCAAACGACCAACTTTTTAGTGAATAGTCCTATGAAAACCACCTGTGGCACTCAGGGACCTCTTGAAGAAGGCAAGTGTGGTCAATTAAGCCAAATGCTGTTAATAAGTAGAGGAACATTAGTGCTAAGAAGTAATCATTGTACTAGACTAGTTGGAGAACAAAGGTGTCCTTGACAAGAACTTTGTCACTGGAGTGGAAGGCATGGAGCCTGATCAAAGTGGGCCAACAGAATAATGGAATAAAGACCACTCTTTCAAGGAATTTTAATTTTCACTGAAATTAAAACACAAATGTTGTTGATGTTAAGTGCCGTTGAGTCGGTTCTGACTCATAGTAACCCTGTATAGGGTTTCCAAGGAGCAGCTGGTGATCTTGAACTACCAACATTGCTGTTCAAACCGACTTTGCAGTCCCACACATTAACCCACAGTTCCATACCAGGACTCCAAAACACAAATATCTAAGGCTAACAGCAAAAACTTAGATGCCTCCCTTCCCACCTCTCACCCCTGTATGAAATTTTTGCTATAGTTTCCTCTTTCAAGAGATATATTTGCAAGCCTGGGTAGGGGATGCAAATAAAAAAAGACACAATGTGGTATTTATGTGCAAGAATTTTGAGCCAGATCCTTACCTAATTTTATGGAATATTACTCTTTTTTTCCTCTTCCACATAATTTTCCCCTCTGGCAGTTGCCTATGGTCCTGAATTGCAGCTGAGCCTTTGAGCGTGTGGCAAGAGCAGCTGAAGAAATGTGGTCTGTTTTTAATTAAAGCCAATTGCTGCCACATATGGAAATACCATTTTACTTTGGGAATGCCCGCAAAGACATTGGTAAGAGAATCAAAACCAGAAGGAGAAAAAAGTTACACCTTTTCCCTCACTTCTCCTCAACAGACCACCTTGAGTTATTAATATCCATACATACACCATCCTCAGGGCTCGGCCCAGGTGGTCCTCCACATGGCAGGGAAACCTACAGGGAATCTCATTCTAAAGGTAGAAAGGCTTTCTGAGATCATTCAACATACAGCAACTCTCAATAAAGAGGCCACTTTCAAGCTCCCTTGGTTCCCAGTTTTCAGATCCAACCCTCCGGAATTCACATCCATTCCTCCCCATCATCATTTCTCGTGCACTGGTAAAGCAACAGCAGCAATTCCAGCTATTTTCTTCCACCTAAACCCTACTGTCAGGAGCTCTGGTAGCGTAGTGGTTACGAATTGGGCTGCGAACCACAAGGTCCGCAGTTCGAAACTACCAGCTGCTCCGCGGGAGAAAGATGAGGCGATCTGCTCCCGTAAAGATTTACAGCCTCGGAAACCCTATTCAGGGTCGCTATGGGTCGGAATCGACTCGATGGCACTTAACAACAACAACAACAAACCCTACTGTAACACTGTCAGGTAAGCACTGGTACACAAGGTCAGTTTGGACCGCAGGTTGAAGGTTCAAGCTCACCAGCCTCTCCTCGGAAACCCTAGACTGTGTTGCTATCAGTTGGAACCAACAACAGCAAACCCACTTTGTGTGGCACTGTAGGATCAGCACTGGACTATGAACCACAAGGTCTGTAGTTCAAACCTACCAGATGCTCCTTGGAAACTGTATACTGGGTCACTATGTATTGGATTAGACTCAACAACACTAACAGTGACAACAAACCACTATCAATCTTAGGTTCTGTGCCACACAGGCAACATGAATGCAATTCTTTAATTTGTGTAATTATAACATAACTTTTAAATACTCTTATTATGTACCAAGCACTCTTTTAAGTGCTTTTATATTAAATATTAACCTACTTCAAATTATAATGTCCAAAACTAACCTCTGGACATTAACCTAATGTTGAACATTAACACATACACTTCAATTTGGTGGCTTAACTACTGACCACACAGAAGAAAAAAATGTAAAAAAGAAAATATTTAAATTTAAATGTCTTCACTTTCCCTTAGGACTCCATTATAAAGGCTTATATCTAAAATCAAATGTAATGTATTTTCTTGGGTGGCTCTCTCCAACAAGAGCCCTCTCTGAGTCACAGCAATGGAAATCCCAACATGAAGCCCAAGACAAATGTATCCCATTCTCTTTGACTCTCTGGAGCGAAGCAGGGAGCAGCCATTCCTAACCAGACAGATGTCAAGCTGTGAAATGAAACAGGTAATAAAAGTAAAAAAAAAAAAAAAAAAAAAAAAATCCCGTACATGAAAATATCACTACAAAGGAATAGAAAAAATGGAAAAGGAAAAGGAAGAAACGCAAAAAGGAGACAATAAAAGGAAGTCCCTCCCTGGCAATTAAAGGGTTTGTTTATAAAAATAATAAACCCCACCTTGTATAGAATGGAGTATCACACATCTCCCTGGAGTAGATTTCTTTTTATTACCTACACCATCAACATTTCATGTTACTTCTCTACTTGAACTGTGGGCAGGAAGAAATAGGGAGAAGACGTGGCAATCTGTCTCAAATGCTAGAACACTTCATAAAAGAAGGAACATTAAAAACATAAGATCAGCATGACTGAAAAAAATCTTCCTCAAGGAAACTGAAGTGTTTACTTTAGACCTTTAAATCCACACATTGAGCTTGTCGTTACTGCTTTTGCTTGCAAACTACTTACATGATCTGGACGGGAAGCTACTACTATTCCCGGTCACAAGAGCACTCAGATGACGCTACAGCTGACCACACTGAAGAGCCAGGACTGGAACCCAAGTCCTTCCCAGTGTGCTTTTAATGCTAGCCTCTCCAGCTCTAAAGCAGGTTTAGTATATTTGAGGGAAGGGGTTGTCTTATCCTGGCAATAGGTTTAATCTTTCCACTGAGAAGCATTCCTCTACTCTCTCCCATCAGATATCCTCAGGGAATTCCAGGAGAGAGACATAACCCTCTGCTAAGAATGTTACCTGGACTTGTCTTCCATCCTAGGTGCAGTAGTATATAAAGGTAGAACTGGGATATGGGCAGTTGGTTTAAGAAAGGTGTTCTCAACAGCCTAAATGGTGTCTATCCATTTTCTGTATATAATGGATAGAGGGGGACGCAGCAGAGGAAGAAAGTTAACAAGACCTGTCATCCAGCAGCACAGAGCTACCAAACATTCGACAGAGATGAAAGAAGATGAACTGTTCATAGCCTTTTCTAACTGTTCCCTGATTACTGGGTTTTGAGCTTCCCTTTTTTTTTTTTTTAAAGCCACTAGGTCTTTATGAAACAACTTTACTGAAAGGTGTAAAGGAAAAGGTACTGACCTAACTAATCTACAAGTGAAAGTAGCCTGTAAGTTAACCAAAGGCAAAAACCTGCACATAAGCAATTTATTTGAGTTGATGAAGTTACTTCCCATGGAGATATGATTAACAAGTCCAAAAGCACTATCCAACTAAACTGAATTTGAACAATTAAGTGAATGGATGGCTGATAGTAGAAACCTGATTTCTAACTGTTAGAGTGGGAAGTTATGATACCAAAGGAGAGAGGGATAGAATAACCTATTAGAGTTGGAGACTTCAAGATGAATATTAAGTTTAATATAGACATATGTGACTACAAATATAAAAATATTTATTGATATGATTATACCGATGCTAATATTCATACCTACATGAAGGGGCTTCAAAAAGTTCATGGAAAAATGGAACTAAAAAATAATGGAATTTTCCCACACATTTTTGAAGCCCCCTCAGATTTCCTATCAACCAAGAGAGTCTAGAATAAAACAACACCCCAGCAGCAAGGTGCACACAAGTACCGAGATCTTGGATGCTAACTAGCATCAATATGTTCTCCAAAGAAGGGAATCAAGTCTCTTTGGGGAAATGACTGATTTTGGGATTGGGGCAAAAATGTACAAGATGGCCCGTGAGCATCCAGTAGTGCCAGAAAGTAAGGAATGTGCTCAAAAATCAATAAATTGTTATTGTCAAGTGCCATTGAGTCAGTTTCGACTCATAATGACCTTGTAGAGGGTTTGAACTGCCAACCAAGCTGACCTTGTGGTCCAGCACATTATCCTGCAGCACCACACTTAAGGCTCAAAAATAAATAAACACAGACTAAAAAAAGAATCCCACCATATTTGGGGCAGATTAAAGGAACACGAGTCAACTGAAAGAGTTTCCACTGGCCAAAGATATAATTTAAGGGAAAAAAAAAGCAACAAAATAAGTAATATTGGATTATAACCCAAAGCACAAAATAAATATTTGTGAGTCCATACTGATAAGACGATTAAGTAAACAAATGAGGAAGACGAGAGGAATCTTTCATGTAGAATAACTCTCAATTATTTAGATGCTCTTTCTCTCCAGGAGAGAACCATATATAAATGTGGGCCTCACAAAGTGATTTCATTCCAGAGAATCAAGTATAAAAAGGGGAAAGAGTAACTTCACAGTAGAGAAAGTTGGCAGCCACCACCTCATCAAGGTCACCATCAACAGTGGTAAGTCATGCTGATAGTATATACTCTGGCTAATATGTAATGACAATAACCTTATACCTCTGTGGTCTTCCTCCCCAAAACCCCAACTCTAATCAAGAGAAAAACAGCAGATGAATTCCAACAGAGGAGTATTCTATAAAATACATGACCAGTACACCTCAAAATTGCCAAGATCATCATAAAACAATGAAAAGTCTGAAAACAGTGTCACAGCCCGGAGAAGCCTAAATGCAACATGGGATCCTGAATGGAATCCTAGAGAAGAAAAGAGCCATTAAAGGAAAACTAAGGAGGTACGAATAAAGTGTAGGCTTTACTAAAAACAGTGCATCAATATTGGCTCATTAGTTGAACTCCTGGTATGGTGATATAAGATACACACTGTACTGTGAACCATAAATGTTGGTGGTTCATTCAAACCCCCCAGCTGCTCCTCAGAAACACTGACAGGGTCGTTATGAGTCAGAATTGACTCGGTGGCACTCAATTGACTCAGTGTTTTTAACAACAACAACAATTGTGACAAAGATACCATATTAATGTGGTGGTGGTGGCTGTGTGCTGTGGAGTCCGTTCCGACTCATAATGAGGACCCTGTACAGGGTTTCCAAGGCTGTAAATCTTTACAGGAGTAGGATCTTTCTCCCACAGAACAGCTGGTAGTTTCGAACTGCTGACCTTGCAGTTCACAGCCCGATTCGTACCACTACGCAATCAGTGTAAGGTGTTAATAATAAGGGAAACTGGTATAGGGTATGGAATATGGGAACTCTGTATCATCTTTGCAATATTTCTGTCACTGTAAAACTTTTTCTAAAATCAAAATTTGATTTTTTTCAGACCAAACTTACTGATTTCATAGAGACTAGGGTGGCGCTATAGGTTAATGCACTGGACTGGAAGGTTGGTTTGAGCCTCAAGGTCACCGGTTCAAGCTCATCACTTGCTCCTCAGAAATCCTACACAAGGAACAATTCCATGGCACTTAACAAGAATAACCACAAGTAGAACCTCCAAGACTATGAGCCTCAGACACCCTCGCAGCCTGGAACTGAACCCACCCCTAGAGATCAAGTTTCAGCCAAACAGACAGGCCTACAAGGTGAACAATAAAACCAGAGAGGTACATGCTCCTCAGAACAATCTATCTAATGAAACCCAAGGGCAGGCAGCATTTGTCCCAAAACAAAGTTCAGACAGCAGGCAGAGGCAGGCAAGAGGCGAGCGGCAATGGTGAACTCAGGGAGGAAGTGGGAAGAGTGTTGGTCCACTGAAGGTATTTTTTTTTTTTAACTATCCCTTCAAATAAAGGGAGAAAAAACAACGTGTGGCGCTGTGGGTTAATGCGCTGGACTATAAAGTCTGTTTGAACCACAAGGTTGGTGGTTCAAGCTCACCAGTTACTCCTTGGAAATCCTATAGAGGGTCACTTTGGGTCGGAACCGACTCGATGACACTTAACAACAACAACCAGACAGTAACACCCACTGCAGTGGTCATAGTGGTCCCTCCAGTTCCTACTCTGTCCAACATCTCTGGCTTGTCGGACAGCCAAAGCAGAAATACCTGTGTCCTTCAACAGGTCACCTGGCACACCAATCTGATCAGATCTCAAAAAACTGTTCCCGAATTAAACCTCTTTCAGGAAGAGCAGGGCAAACAATCTTCTAGAGCCAAGTGAACACAGTACATCACTTCACAGGTAGCTAGAATGAAGTCCAGCAAGTTTAAGGTGGGATGTGAATATGATCTACATGGTGATAATTTATGAACTGTGGACAGTTTCCCACAAGCCAAAGAGTAAAACGAAACAAGTTAAAAAAATTTTTTTTTAAAAAGTGCAAATTACTTCTTGTGGGAGCTGAGCAAATATAGAAGATGCACCTTCCCCAGAGAGCTATTTTTAAAAAAACTCATACTTTAAACAAAGGAGCTTCAAAAAGTTCATGCTGTTGTCGTTGTTAAGTGCCGTCAAGTCAGTTCCAACCCATAGTGATGCTGTATAGGGTTTTCAAGGAGCAGCTGGTGAGCTTGAACCACCGACCTTGCAGTTCAAACAGCTTTGTAGTCTGGCGCATTAACCCACAGCACTACACCAGAACTCCAAAAAGTTCATTGTTGTTGTAGTTGTATTGAGTCGGTACTGACTCATAGCAACCCTATGCACAGCAGAACGAAACACTGCCCGATTCTGGGCCAACCTCACTACTGTTGCCACGCTTAAGTCCACTGATGCTTAGGCATCAATTCTTCTACGGTCTTCCTTATTCACTGTCCAGCTTTCACATCCATATGAGGTTATTGAAAATACCATGGCTTGGGTCAGGTGCACCTTAGTCCTCAAGCTGACATCTTTGCTCTTCAACACTTTAAACAGGTCTTGTGCAGCAGATTTGCCTTAAAAAAACCCTAATTTCAGATTCAAAGAATATGATTCTTCAAGAGGAAAATATTAACGGGATGAGAAACAGAAGAGCTTATGTAGTCACAGAGGAGAAAAAGAATGGAATGGATTGAACTGTGACCCCAAGACTTATGTGCTGTTAGTTACAAAGATAATGTTCTACTATCCTACTTTGGTGGGTAGTATCTGGGATCTTAACCACTACGCTACCAGAGGACCTCTGGTAGCGTAGTGGTTACGAATTGGGCTGCTAACCTCAAGGTCGGCAGTTCGAAACTACCAGCTGTTCCACGGGAGAAAGATGAGACTTTCTGCTCCCATAAAGATTTGCAGCCTCGGAAACCCTGTGCAGAGTCACTATGAGTCGGAACCGACTCCATAGTACTTAACAACAACAACATCTGGGATCTTAAAGGTTCATGAGCATCCATCTAAGATGCAACTCTTGGTCTCTCCCTGTGCGGAAGAAAGATAAGTAATGAGAATTGAAGATGCTTGGAAGCAATTAGTACAATGGACTAATGAAACATGTGAACATCAGTCTCCACAACTCTGAGACCAGAAGAACTAGATGGTGCCCACCTACCACTACTAACTGCTCTGTGAAAGGGATCACATTAGAAGGAATGGAATAGAGTAGGAGAAAATGTGGAACAAAACTCAATATTATTAATTAAAAAAAGACCAGACTTACTGGTCAGAAAGAGACTGGAGGAACCTGAGACTGTGGTCCTTGATCACCCTTCAGGTCTAGAAAGGAACTCACCCTTGTGACCCAATTGTCAGTCACGCAGTAGGTATACAGCGGGGACAACAACCTAAGGTATGCTCACTACGGAATGGTCAATCAATTATTCAAGATCAAAAGGGCAAATTTACCTAAGGACAAAGTTGAGAAGGGATGGGAAGGAGGGTGGAATGGAAACAGGAAGCACAGGAAGGAAGTGGAATAAGTGTTGCATGGAGGGGATTTTAATCATTGCGATGAAACAAAGTGTATGATTTGTTGAATGTAAAACTGATGATCCTGCCTATAAACCATCACTTAATTCATAACAAAACTTTAAAAAAGAAAACTTTGCTGCATATCTTCACCTTTATACCTGTGGATGTATTCTCATTTGGAAACCATTTTCTTTGTGATGATAATGAGGCTGTGTCAATGTGCTGTGCGGTGTGTGTGTCAGTCAGTCAATTTCTGAGATACAAGAGTGTGAGCAGATTAAGCAAACAAGACGGTAAACTCAGATGGAGGAAGACTGGTGCCTCATGAAGATGGCTAAGCAACTATGGAACAGAAATGGAAAACCAAACATGGACCTTCCCCCACAGCCAGCAAGCCCCCCAGAGAAAGAAAGCCTTCCTCAGACGCTCGTTACCTGAATTCAAACTTCTCGTCCTCTGAAGTATGATAGAATAAAACCGTGTTCATTAAAGCCACACAGTTGTGGTGTTTACGGTTATAGCAACAATAGAAAACTAAGTAGAATGAAGCCAAACAGGAAAATCTCTAAAAAAGGAATTGAGCAAGAAAAGGTAGTAAAAACAGAAAGGTGGAATGGAGAATGATTTTAACTCAACGGCAACAGGTTTGGCCAAAGGAAGTCACCTCACCGGAGCAGGAAATGCGATCTGTGGTGTTATTTTGGTTGACTATACGGAGTGGCTAAGTTACAGCCCCACTTAAAACATTCCTTTATAAGCACTACCTCAGAACTCCAGCTGCCCTGACCTGGATGCAGGAAGAGTCCCTTCCTCCTCAGCAACACCCACTCCTGGCTCTTCCTCTGTTATCAATGGTACACCCACCAGAACCCAACTGGTCCCTGGTGTCTGAGATCATGTGGCCTGTCACCTGCTGGAAACTGGACTAGTATCCCCACAAAGGCTCAGGCCACCTCCACCCCTGCTTGGATCTGCATCCACTAAAATCCCAAGCTGCTCAGTTGCAGATAGTGGCTGTCACCCAAGGACACAGATCAAACCCAGAAGCCCATCCAAGCAATATTACCTCCACAGACTCCACTACCTCTCCTTCACAGCAGCTGTGTTTTCAGATTTCTATGATTTGTTTAATGTTTTAATTGTTATCTGTTTCTTCCATCAGACTGTAAGATCATAAGGACAAAGATTGTATTGATTTTTTAATACCATTTTGCCCCCAGGACCCCATTAAACAACTGGCATAATGTAAGTGCTCACAAACTGAATAAATGGATATTCTTTTCCCCAATAACCTGGGAATCCAGAAAGAAAAGAGGATCTTTCCACTCTGTTTGACTAGTACAGAGTTTGACCTTGGAATCAGTTTACCATGGAAATGGCAGCATAGTGATGAGGAATCTAGCTACTGCTAATCAAGAAGCTACAGGCATAATTAACAGCACAATAAAAATAATAATTCCTACAGTCACTGAGCATTTACTAAGTGCTAAATGCCAAGCTACCACTTTATTACATTATTCAGCAACCCTGCCATCTTGCAGGTGTGGCAACTGAGGCTCAGAATGAAGTAATTTGCCTAGACAGCTGTGGCTGAGTCAGAATTCACCTATATCAGTGTGACTCCAAACCCCATACTCTTACTGACCCCAGAGTTCAGCTACTTCATTAAAAGGTGGAATAAATATTGGTTGGGGCTGGAAACTAAACACCTACCACTATGACAGTGAATCTCCAGGAAGATGTGTCCCTCGCCCCAGACAATGAACTAATTGCAAAACTAACTTGTGGAACTCATGTAGTTTATGAGTTGGCCATCAGACCATGCCCCTTGCCCACCAAGACAATTTATGAAGCCCCCCATCACAAAGCTGGCCAGCATAAGCCTTAAGAAGAGTGGTTTGAGAAACTAAGAGAAGGCACTGGGTAAAACAGAAGGAAAATAGGACTAAGAACACAATAAACTGTCATCAAATACCAGAAAGGCTATCATGTGAAAAGAGGATTAAACTTGTGCTGCATAGCTCCGAAGGTTACAACAAAAAACAATGGAAAAACCCGCCAAGGACACCAATTCCAATTCAATTTAAGGGGAAGGAAGTTTTCTAAAGGTAAAACTGGTTGTCTCTGGAGGCAAGGGGGCTCACGTCAGTAGAAGTACAAAAACCGCGAGGGCCACCTATTCACCAGCAGGCTCCATAAGGGCATCTGGTGTCAGCCCCTGGATAGGCTGGCTTTAAGCCTCCTTCTAGTTCTGAGAGCCAATGATCCCACTTCACATTCACTCAGTAACAGTCAGTCATTTGCACAAACACAGAGAAAACATCAAGATAAGCAGGGTAAAGATAAGAAACAAACTATGTATGTACAGTGAAGGAAGAGCGCTCAGAAGAGCCAAGGAACAAAGCATTCCTCTCAGATGTTACCCTGAGAATAAAAGTCCCCTGATTGAGTGAAGCGCTCCTGCCTGCAGCTGGGATGGAGGAGGCTGTGGCTCATCCACTCACAACTGCCCATGGGACTCCAGCCTGGACCAGACAGAAATGAGGTGCTCAGAAATGACTTCAAGCACATCCCCAACATCAATCTTATCCCAGTATAAACTCTCAAGACCATTATCAGCTGGTTGTCCTCTTGGCAGAGGAAGGTCTATTCCAAGGAATAGACCTGGGAATGTCATATTAAAAGGTTTGGGGCAATACAGAACAATAAAAATAGAAGACTTGATGGTATTTCCCAAGAAGCATCTCATGCACTTAGTTTAAAATACATAACCTGTCAATACGGGGCAAAAAGTGAAAAAACGACATGAAGGTTCTTTGAGATTTTACATAATGTTCAACTCCAATTCAGTTTCTTGTACACCAATGTTCACTGCATCATAACTCAATATAGCCAAAAGGTGGAAGCAATTCGAGTGTCCATCAACAGATGAATGGGTAAACAAAATGTAGCACACACAATGGGATATTGTTGTGTGCCACTGAGTTCCTTCCAACTCACAGTAAGCAACTGTATATGACAGTGAAGAACTGCCCCATAGTGTTTCCCAAGCTCCTCAGAAACCATATACCGGATCGCTATGAATCAGACTGGACTCAACGGCACTTAACAACAACAATCTTTACAGGGGCAGAAAGTCACGTCCATTCTCCCTCAGAGACACTGGTGAGCTCCAACCATTAACCTTTCAGTTAGCAGTCAAGCGCTTATCCATTGTACTACCAAACATTCCTTTTGTTGTTGTGAAGTGCCTCACATCAGTTCCAACTCATAGGAACCCTGTGCAGGATTTCTGAGGAGTGGCCGGTGAGGCTGAACTGCTGACCTTGAGGTAAGAAATCGAGTTTTATCCTACAGAGCTACACCAAGACTCCAGGTATTCCTTAATGGACCATTATTTAACCAAAAGGACAACAAAGTTCTGATGCATGCTATGACATGGATAAACCTGAAAAACACTATGCTGAGTGAAACTGTCAGACTCAAAAAGACAACTGTTGTCTGATCCCACTTATAAGAATTATCTTGAATAGGCAGATGAATAGAGACAAAAGTTTATGTGTGGTTATCACAGGCTGTGGGGAGAAAGGAACAGGAAGTTAGTGCTGATGGGCTTCTGAGCTTCTGTTTGGGGTGAAGAAAAGTTGTGGAAGTGAATAATGGTGACATTTACAAAACTAGGCCAATGTCATTTATGTGACTGAATTGTTCTCTTCAAAATGGTTAAAATGGAAACGTTTTGTTACAAATGTTTTACCACAATAGAGTATTTAAAAAAAAAGAAAACAACTCCATAAAGAAACAGAACCAAAGGTGAATGACGTTATCTCCAGGAAAGAAGAGAATGCAGAAACTAGTGAGGCTCGAATAGTAAGAGGCAGCAGTGTCCAAAGAGTGAAACAAAGTTCCCTGAGGGCAAGAACAACCAAATCTAGTTTTGACTCAAGAGGTAATAAAAAAACAAACAATAAACACTCAAATGAGTGCTGAGCCAGTAGTGGCATAGCAAAAGGATGGGCAGCCAGTCACCAAACAGCTTTGGAACTGAAGAGGGCAAAAAAGACACCCACCTGCCTAGAAGTCAAGTGTTACTTAATCATCAGCAGGATGCCAGGGACTGGAAATAAAAGCCAGGACTCCTATCCCTAAAACACGGTAAACTCAAGGTCCAAAAAGTGTCCTGGACTCTCAAAATTAAATTAACAAATCCACTCTACTTGGGGAAGCAGCAAGCTGATTTGGAGAGCAGGGTGGAAATTCCTCCATCCTGGGCATTATTGAAGGAGCCCAACTGAAAGGTCAGCAGTTCGAGTCTGCCAGGCATGCCACAGGAGAAAGATGAGACTGCTGCCATAAAGATTTACAGACTTGGAAACTCTAAACAAGGTGGCTAAGAGTCAGAACCAACTCGTCAGCACTCACCCAGTCAGCTACATTACTAAGTACCTTAACTTAAATCTCAGATCCAAGTTTGGAAAACATTAACTGGTATCTTAGTTAGCTTCATTTCTTTGTGTTTTCATGGATGTAATTAATATTTTTTTCTCACAAACTCAGAATCAAACTTTAATTTTATAATGATTGAATGACCACTCAACTGTATTTGATAATAATGTGGAGAAAGGGCCATCAAATCATAACTGCAAGTCTCTCAATTTATATATGAGGTAACAAAGAAACTGCCCAACACCAGACTGGTAATGACAACTGAGTTAACTGGCAGGCATTGGTCAGCACTTCTTCGTCCTGGCACCTCTTCTCGATCATACAGTGAGGAATGGTCATGTGACTGAGGAGGAGCACTGATAGTGCCATGAGTTAAGCATCCGGCTGCTGACTGCAAAGTCAGCAGTTCAAACCCACCAGCCACTCCACTGGAATAAAATGAAGCTGTAAAACTGCAATCTTGGAAACCTTAGGGAGCAGTTTTACTAGGTCCTATGGGGCCGCTACGAGTCAGACTCAATAGTAGTGGGGTTTATGTGACTGAATTCTGACCAATAAAACGTAAGGTGAAGCAACGTGCACCATTCTCAGGCCTGACCCAGAAAGCCTCCCACGCATGACCCCATGTCCTTTTCCCTTCCACAGTGTGATGACACACACAAGGTGACGTGCTGACGACAGCAGAGTCACCAGCTGGAAAGAACCCAGCTCTCATATCACTAGGAGAGACCTTCCAGTCAATAAGGAACAACTTGTTTGGACTTCCGAAGGACGAAACAGACCTTCTTTTTTTTTTTTTTTTTTGGATTGATATGATCTTGAAGTCATTGTTTATAGTAGCTACCCAAACCCACTGCCACAGACTTGATTTCAAATTACAGCGATCCCACAGGACAGTCGAACTGCTCCTTAAGGTGGATTCAAACCACAGACCTTGTAGTTAGCAGCGAGGCTGAACTGCTAACCTCAAGGCTGGCAGTGCATCCTCACCAGCCACTCCTCAAGAACCCTATACAGTGGCACTGTGAGTTAGAATCAACTTGATGGCACCTAAAGCTTGTTAGCAACACTTTAATGCAGTCTTAGAAACCAGACCTTTACTCAGTCTTGAGCTCTTAAGTAAATGCCCATAAATTAATACAAGCAAAACGTCCAGTGTGGAACCATCCTCTGAAGTCAACCTGCCTAGATTTCAATTCTGTCTCCACTTACTAGCTAAACCATGTGTAAATCATCTGTTAAATGAGGATAAAACAGTGCATACCTCAGAGTGTTTATGTGAATGAACATGAAGCACTAGTAGAATTCCTAACACATAGAAAGCAACCCATAAATAGCAGTGATCATTGTAACACAGTACCCCAATTCTGCACTCAACATTTAAGTGGAATGACCATCCAGGGGTGATAAGAATAATCTTCCATATAAATGAAGTGGAAGAACTCCAATTAATTCAGTGTCTACCAAGTCTGTTTGGGGCACTTTGCCTAGGTACACATTTAACCTTTCTACAACTTTGTACCACCCACCTGTTAGTGGAGGCTTGTGTGTGCCTATGATGCTAAACAGGTTTCAGTAGAACTTCCAGACTAAGATGAAAACCCTGAGCATCACAATAGTCCAATCTGCAAAAAATCAGAAGGTCATTGTGAATGGGGTAACATGATTTGGGGCCAACTTAACAACTAAGAAAAGCAACAACCTTACAAAGGGAGTAAACTACGGGACAAGGAGTTGAAGTAATTTGGATGAGGTTATACAGCTAACAGAAGACAGAGTTAAAGTCCTGATGAAGTCTGTCTAACTCCACAGTCCTTGTTTGTCCATTTTATTACACCATGCTACCATGTAAGCATGGCTCACACTGCAAACCAAGAATCCACTCAGCTATGGCAGAATTAGTGAGATCATCCACAGGATGTATATAAAACTCGCCCAGAGATGTTAATCTAATCCACCCATACAGCTTCTCAATTGGCCAAGAATGAACACAGATTTTCTGGAGTCAGAACCCTGAGCTATCTTGGCTAAAATCTCTGCCTGGCTACTGGTTTGTGGCTTTAATCTTGCAAGCGTGTGCTTCCCATGTGGAAGGCATTGGTCAAGCAAAGCGCCTGTCACGGTTCTAACACAGGTAACCATAATAGCAAAAGTGCTCACTTATTAACTAACTCTCTGTTCCGAATTCCCTTCTAGTAGCTTGGTTTTTTAAAAACCAGAGTTTTCATTGGACTTGTTTCTCTACATTTCTATCTTAAGAAAAACAACTCCCTGGTTAGACCAAACTCAGAACCACACCTACTGTTGCTTTAGTAATTTCCAACTGTCTACACAGCCCTAGCAGTCCCAGGCTCTTTTGACCTTTTCTAAAACTCCTGACTTAACCTCAGAAAGTTGACCATCAAGGTAGGTAGCAGGTGAAATAATGTCCCCCAACATTAACGTCTATTTGGAATCTCAGAATGTGACCTTACTTGATAACAGGGTCTTTGCAAATACAATTAAATTGGAATTAAGATGAGAAAATACTGGACTGGCGTGGGCCTAAATCCAGTGGCTGGTGTCTCTAATAGGGGAGGAGAGGACACATACACATAGAGAAGAAAGTCACATAAAGACTGAGGCAGATTGGAATTATGTTGTTAAAATTGTCAGTTCACACCCACCCTGAGGCACCTCAAGAGGCAGACCCTAGCAATCCACTTCCAAAAGATCACAGCCTTGAAAACCCAAGAAGCACAATTCTACTCTGACACAATCGACTCAGTGCCAACTAACCACATCACCTAGTGTTCACCTCAGCCCGAGCGGTCACAATGACTGTCCTTTGATTTCTCTGCCTCCCATTACAGATTGTGAGCTCAGGGAAGGCAGGGCCCACGCTTTACCCTCTACACTGTTTATGTCCTATTGATTGTCAATAACTGCACACATGATAGGGAGGTTGACAACAGGCAATTTAACAAACATGCTAGTGTTGTAGCTGCTGCTACTGCTGCTGTGGTTAAGTGTCATTGAGCCAGTTCTGACTCCTGGCGAACCTGAGGAGTGGCTGGTGGGTTTGAACTGCGGACTTTGTGGTCAGCAGTCCAATGTTTATCCCACAGCACCACATCAGGACGCCAATTTAAGAGCATAGCAGTGGTGGTGGTGGTGGTGGTTATATGCCAAGGTGTCAGTTCCGACTCATAGCAATTCTGTATAGGGTTTCCGAAGCTGTAAATCTTTACGGGAGCAGAAAGTCCCATCTTTCTACCCTGGAGTAAAACTGACCTTGTGGTTAACAACCCAACTCGTAAGCTACTATGCTACCAGAGCTCCTAATTTAAGAGCATGGTGCTGGTGGTGGTGCTAGCAGTGATGGTGGTGGTAGAGGGCCGTGGAGTCGGTTCCGACTCATAGCGACCCTGCGTAGGGTTTCTGAGGCTGTAAAATCTTTACAGGAGCAGAAAGCCTCATCTTTCTCTCACAGAATGGCTGGTAGTTTCGAACTGTTGACTTTGACGTTAGCAGCCCGACTTGTAACCACTACGCTACCAGAGTTCCTTAATTTAAGAGCATACACCCTCATAGGGAGGGCATTTCAGGCAAATCTCTGGCAATTTGAATGCTGGCTGATAGAAAAGTCCAGTAGCATTCAGAAGTTTAGCTGTGGAATACTGCTGAAACTGATTTGGGTGCAGAAAGCTGCATTTCTGAAAACTCTATTCTGTGATTCCAAAAGAAAAAAGTGGGCAGTACATTACTGGAGCAGGCAACTGAGCCCTGAGTGAAGCATTCAGGACTAGGGTCTCTATCAAAGGAAATTATTTCATCTTAAGAATGTGTGTGCTCATGGTTCCTGATGTTTTGGGGCTCCCCAGGGAAACCAAACTCTGTTTTCCCTTTACCAAAAAAACACTGGGTGTGTTCTGCCCTGGAAAACAACTTCTCAGGATAGCTTCATTTCCTTCCGAGTATCCTATTTGCTGCACGATTTCAGCAGGACCCAGATTGTTTGGTCAGGTTTTTTAACTCCCTTAAGATCCACCCTACCACAGAATCATTCTTTTTTGAAGACTTTCAGACATAAAACAATCAGAGGCCCTTTACTGAACTTATAAATTTTAATATCAGAAGAAGCAGATATTTTGTTTTCGTAGCGTAGTGGTTACGAGTCCGGCTGCCAACCTCAAGGTCAGCAGTTCGAAACTACCAATGGTTCTGCGGGAGAAAGATAAGGCCTTCTGCTCCCGTAAATATTTACAGCCTTAGAAACCCTGTGCAGAGTCACTATGAGTCAGAACCGGCTTCACGGTACTTAACAACAACAACAGCAGCAAAAAAGGCTAAACATTACTCTAATGAGCTGTCTGATAGGCATTCTAATTCACCCTAGGTTTATTTTTCACAATTATTTCTTTAAACATTTTTTAAGAGGTAGGAATACAAGCAGTTCAGAAAACAAAGGTGTGGTTGTTAAGTCCCACTTAGTCTGTTTGGACTCACAGAGACCCCGTGTAGGTTTCCAAGGGGTGGCTGGTGGGTTTGAACCACCAACCTTGAGGTTAGCAGTCCAGTGTTTATCCTACAGCGCCACATCAGAATTCCTGAAACAAAGCAGGTGAGTCTTTTTTTTTTTTTTTCTCATCACATTTGCTAAAAGTGGGGGGTGGGGAACAAACCTAGGCATTAGGCTGCCATAAGGTACAGCAAGTGGGTTAAGTTCCCCTGCAAACTCTAAGCTTAGTTCTTATAGTTGTAATGACGTCAACTCTGCATGTATACATAAGGCATTCAGGAAGCCCACTTCCTATGAGTAGGGATAAGTGCTTGGGCTTCTACCTGCAATAAATCAGATGATCCAACAGTCACTTCTGCCCCCACCAGATAACAAGAAAACAGAGAGACAACCCAACCTTCAAAGTAGTCTGGGAACAGGTCAGGAACAAGGCAACATTCGTAAATTTAAGGGAGTAACAACTACTTGTTATTGTTGTTGTTACGTGCCTTCGAGTTGGTGCCGACTCGTAGCATCCCTGTATAAGGTTTCCAAGGAGCAGCTGGCGGGTTTGAACTGCCAACCTTGTGGTTCGCCGTCCAGTGCTTATCCTGCAGCGTCACATCAGGAGTCCATATAATTACTTCTTCTTCTTGTAGTTTTATGCCATCAAGTCGGTTCCGACTCATAGCAACCCTGTATAGGGTTTCCAAGGAGCAGCTGGTGAGTTTGAACTACTGACCTTGCAGTTCAAACTGAACTTGAGGTTGAGTGCTCATCCTAAGGCACCACACCATGACTCCATCAACTACTTAAGGTAGTTCATATGGTTTACATGTTTTGCTGCTAAATGAAAAGGTTGGAGATTCGAGTAATCTAGAGACATCTCAGAAAAAAGGTCTGATGATGTACTTCTGAAAACTCAGGCCCTAATAACCCTATTATGGACCACAGCAGTATTGCCATGCTTCTAAATCTCTTGATGACAATTGATTAGTTCTCAACCAGCACAGTAAGCACTACGTTGCTATTTGGTAAGCACTCAATATGTCAATAAACAAATGAACTCAAGAAAGGGTCATTCGTTTCTTAATGCAGTCAGAGACAGGTACTATCAATAACCCTGGCAATCAATTCAATACACATACTAATAATTTTCTGACGTCACATAGCACTCTGGTGTGAGTTTAATTAGTATGGTCCAGTGTATTTCACTCACATGATTAAACAAGTTTTTCAAATGAGGACCCTCCAGCCCAAGCAGTTGTGTGGTTTCCTAAGTACTCACTAGAGGCTTTCAGCTCTCACCTTTAGGTCCCTGGTTCCCATTGACCTCGTCCACGTTACTCTGCCCTGGCCACCCTGTAATGATTGCAAAACAAATTCTACACAGTCCTGGGCTCCTGCTTCTGATCTTGCCAGTGAGCCTGAAGTCAGATCATGTTCCTCCTCTTCTCAAACCCCATCTTCCTACTTTCAGCTGAGTGAAATCACTAAGTTCTGCAAAGCCTAGTAAGCTCTGGCCCCTCTCTCCATCTCTACCCCACCCCCTCTGGGAACACTCTTCCCCCTCTCACTCCCCTCCAGCCTACTGGCATCCTTGCTATTCCCAGAACACACCAGGAACCCTCCTGCCTGAAGCCCTTAATTTTGTCTCTGTCCCCTGTCCCCAAGTGTTCTTCCCCCAGGTAGCCACATCCCTTGCCTTCCTTCATATCTCAACTTCTTGTTGCTTATCAGAGATGATCACTGACCACATCATAGGAAAAGACCATCCTACAACATAGCAATGTCCACCCCCTGACAAACACACACCCCATCTTCACACCCCACTTCATCCTGTCTTACTGTACACTTAACGTTCACTGACAGGACGGTGTCCGTGTTTACTAGTGTCTCCCCAACTAGACGGTGTCACCATGGGATCATTGCCATATCCTTCAGGTTAAAATAAAGCAAGGCCTGTCACATGGTGGACATTTGGTAAATATCTGTATTGAATGAACAAGTGTATTAAATGTGACTTGTACGTCATGTGAGTTGTACATCATGTGAGTTATACGTCCACAGGGTTAAAAAGGTCAATAGCATCTAAGAGCTTTTGTATCTTCTTAGAGCCTTGGGGAAAGGGTCAGAGTCTGGGCTGAGGGAAAACAAGAATACAGCACAGAAAGGACCCTGGGAATGAACCTCTTCCTCGGGGGTCTCTGGCCCTTCCCCAGACGACAGCAGAGTCAGTCCCCTCTTGCTCTCCATTCATGGTGCACCCTGCTGTTAAGTGTCATCCAACTCATAGCGACCCTGGAACAGAGTTTCCAAGGCTTTTAAAGCTTTGCAAGCGCAGACTCTCATCTTTCTCCTGCAGAGCAGCCGGTGTGCTCCCTACCACCCTTGAAATATAGGACAGAGTTAAAGTTTGCAAAAGACAAAGCAAAGAATGCAAGAGAAATTAAGGACCTCAGCGGCAGAGTGGAAAGGTCTGGAAGATAAACTAGAGTAAAAGTCAGAGACAAAGGAAGGCTACAACAACACACCAGCCTAAAACAACCCACCCCAGAGATGGTGTTGATGCCAACGTTAAAATGGGGGACTGACTCATGAATACTAATGAATGAGGTGAAAAAGAAGCCATAATCTTGATAATTAACAATCGACAACAATGGGTTGTTTATAGTTTAGAAAGCATCAACACAAAGGTGACTTTATTAATTCACATAGAAAGCCAGTGAGATTGGCAATGCAATTAATGAGAAGCAGCCCCATTTTACAGGTAAGGAAACTGAGGTTGGGAAAGGTAAAGTGATTTCTTTTCCATGGCTTTTCAGGGATCTTGACTCCAAGTATTTCCGGTTCTTTGAGACACCCAGTTACAAAAGAACTAGATTATGAAGTATCCCCTCTAGACAAGCTTTAACAGTATTTTATCTAGTCATACTAATGACTATTCAAAAACAGGCTGACCTTCATTAGTTCATTCAGGGATTTAGTCTATGCTGTCTTTACTTGGAAGAAATTTGGTTTTCCAAGGACACTTGAAAGCAGAAATAAAGAAAAGTCAAAGTGGAGCCTCTACAGAGCAGCAGCCACACAAAACGCTGCTGAGTAGCCGAACGAAACTGCTACGGAAGGGTTCTGATCCACCTCCCCCCCCACCTCCCAAAAAATGAACCTTTGTAAAAACTTTTGCTATAAGGACTCATCATATTTTTCAATGCATCCCTTCAAAATGTCATTACCATGGCTTTTCATAGAAAGTTGGTCTCAGAAACTCATGACGCGTTCAGAGGATTTATTAAAACTGCATCTTTTACTTGAAAAAAAAAAAAAAAAGTCAAACATGCCATTTTAAAAAGTCAAAACCTTCAACAATCATACATCCGTGATGATTTTGTCCTTCCTTTTGTCACCAGCTTGTAGATGCAAAATTGAAGAGGGGGAGTTTTAAGAAGGGATTTGTCTTGGAGGTTCAACAAGTCCGAAGCTGGGCCCTTCCAAACTCAGCAGGGAGAAGACAGTGCCAGAGAGAGGCACTTTCCTGGAAATACCACAAGGCTTCCAGGTCCCTGCACTGCTGGGCAGGGTTAGTAAGAGCAAGCGATGGCTCTGGAACACTGTAAGAAAGGGCTATGGGGAAAGAGACGTGTCTACCAGTCTAAATCAACCCTTGTAATTGCACTGAAAGTACAGGAGAAGTTAAGGCTGACCGCACGCAAACCGCTGGCCAAGGGCGCTCCCCCGGCTGCAAGAAGATCTCATCTTGGACACCAACTGGTACTGTAGGAGCACTCTTTCCTTCCAAAGCCTTGAAAGGCAAAGGTAACTAGGTTCTGGAACTAAGAAAGAGCCTTAGAGCCTCCCAGCTTTACTCTGGAGAAAAAACAAATCTGCCCACATTTGTCTCCTAAGAAAGGCAGGACAAGCTAGGGCTCCACAAAGAGTTGGGCCCCAGCACAGGGCCAGGGTGTCTCTCCAGACAAGGGTTCTGCACCTCAGTAGCCATTCTCTCAGGATGCTGCCTTCTTTCTGCACAGCATCACTTCCATTTATTTAGGTTGAGCATTTGCAAGTTTGCCTCCATCCCACCAGATGTGACCTTTCCAGGACTGTGTATTTCTGGAATTATTTCCAGGAGAAGCAAACACTCTTCTTGAGCCATTGGGAATTGTCATGGAGATCACTTTTCCCACCAAGGGGTGTGGGACTAGCAAATGGGATGGGCTCTCCAAGTCTCCAGGTTCAACGAACCCTGTTTCCAAATAAACTCTATGGCACCAGTGAAGAGTTCATTGACCTCCCAACCTCCCAGGTTTGGTTGCTGTTGTTTGCTTTGGTTTTACTCTTTAATTAACAACAATGACAATTCTTGAAAGGAGCTTTACTGTTGGTGGAGAGAGACTGAAATACACTCTCATGCTTGGAATCCTGGTATGGCACCATAGGATAAGCACTCGACCTCAAGGTCGGTTTGAACCGCAAGGTTGACGGTTCAAACTTACCAGCTGCTCCTTGGAAACCCTATACAGGGTTGCTTTTAGTCAGAACCAACTCCACAGCAGTTAGCAAGTCCATACTTGCAAAAACAACACTATCATTTTCTTAGCAGCAGACTCATGGCCTGGATGCTTCCAGGAAACCAGCATGTTTTCCTGGGCCAAAAGTGAAGTGTTTCAGCCTGGCCAACAAAGTGGAGCATGAGTCAAGGATAGACGGGTCTGGCCAAGACCACCTCCATAACTGCCAGTGAGAAGGCAGAGCTGTCTGTCAAGAGCTGGCAATCAAGGCTTCTCAACAGTCCCTTTCAAAGGCTCCCCTGACATCAAGTTCCTGGCAGGCACTGTGGAAAGCACAGCCTCCATATGATAGCAAAGGAGCCGTTGGTGGCCTTGTCTGACATCATTCAAACCACCACCTCCAAATTCTTCAGAAGATTCAGGAAAGTGCCCACTCCCTAGGTTTTCCTTTCATTTCTGAAATCATGCATGCATGCAGTTGGAATGTGAAATGCCTTCTCAAAACACTTACGCCTGGAGAACTATACACAGCCGACTGGCAAATGCCTCCCTAAAAATCAGAATTGTTCTTAAGTGCTGTCAAGTCGGTTCCAATTCATAGAGACCCTGTATTGGGTTTCAGAGGAGCAGCTAGTGGGTTTGAACTGCCCACCTGTGGTTAGTAGTTGGGGTTTATTCTAAAGTGCCACACCAGGACTCCTAGAAGTTGGACAACAACAACAACAAAAAGTCCTATCAGTAACTGAATCTAAGGCAGAAAGGGCAGAGGTAGCAGCAGCTAGAGCTGCTAAACTCCCCACTTCAATGCCGTGGGACATATAATTAGTTCACATACTTACTGAGTACCTACTATGTGTGAGTCACTACACTTTCAAGATGATGTGGGAGACACACTGTAACATCACTACACAGAAAGGCTATCAGGTTAGGTTGCGTTACATATACAGAAATTTCAAAATAATGTTGGCTTAAACATCTCAAGAAGGAGTCCTAGTGTGGCACCATAGGATAAGCACTCAACCTCAGGGCTGGTTTGAACTGTAAGGTCAGCAGTTCAAACTCACCAGTGACAACTCTATAAAGGGTCACTATGAATCCCAACCGACTCGATGACACTTAACAACAACAACAAACAATAAGAAAGAAATGTGGTGGTAGGCAGAACAAGGATGCTCTCATGGTTCTATGGCATCAGAGACCCAAGTTCCTCCTTTCTTTGTGGCTCTACTTACTTAAAGCCTGGCAGCCATCATTAAAATTACCTCATGATTCAAGATGGCTGCTGGATCTCAGTCATCACATCCATACTCCAAGTAGTAGATAGACAAACGGAGCATTGCCCCTTTTGAAATATAAGTCAATCCCTGGGCTGTTTCCATAAGGCTCATACAAAACACTTCCACCTTTCACTAATTATAGGTAAAGTGACCATAAAGAGACCATAACTAGCTGAAAGGGAGGCTTTAAAATATAGTCTTTTAGCTTGGCACATATTTACCTCCGCACAAATGAAGCTTTTTGTTATTGAGATAAAAAGTGAGAAGGGATACTGAATACAAAATTAGCAGTCTTCGCCACAGTATGCATAGTAAGAGAATTTGAATGATGAGCCAGTTTGGAGGTCTGTGAAGTTCAGAATAGCTGGTACTAGAAAAAAGACTGGTATAGCATAGTGGTTACGAATCGGGCTGCGAATAGCAAGGTCAGCAGTTTGAAACTACCAGCTGCTCCATGGGAGAAAAATGAGGCTTTCCGCTCCTGTAAAGATTTGTTGTTGTTGTTCGATGCCATCGAGTAGGTACCGATACATAGTGACCTTATGCACAGCAGAATGAAACACTGCCTGGTCCTGGGCCAACCTCACTATTGTTGCCACACTTGAGTCCATCAATGCTGCCACTTGGCCAATCCATCTCGTTGGGGGTCTTCCTCTTTTTCTCTGACCCTCCACCTTACCAAACATGATATTCTTCTCCAGCGACTGCTCCCTCCTGACAATACGTCCAAAGTAGGAGCGACGAAGTTTGGCCATCTTGGCCTCAAAGGAGCACTCTGGCTGCACTTCTTCCAAAACCGATCTACACAGCCTCAGAAACCCTGTTCAGGGTCTCTATGGATCGGAACTGACTTGACGGCACTTAACAACAACAATAAATTAAAAGAAAAAGGCTCAAATAATATATTACTCTTCTGGGAAAACTTAAAAGCTTAATTAATTTGAAGGTGCTTTGAACAAGCAATAAAACCAATATTCTACAACTATCTAACTTGGAATTGAACATATTTCATTAAACAATAAAGCTGGTAAGGAAATTGGTTAGGTGTCCTAGAGCTGTAGTTTGATCATCAGAATCACTTGGAAGATGTTTAAAACATAAAATTTTACTACTTTCGGAAATTCTGATAGATGGTTCTGGGTGTGGGCTTATAATTTGGCATGTATTTTTCTTTTAAAGCATTTTCTGGATCTATGGAGGCTGGGTGAACCCTTAAAAGTATTGCTCTGAAATAATCTTTAAACCTCAAAGCAAAAATATCCCCAGAAGTCATCTTTAAACCAAACCATATTTTAACTTAATTCGTAAAGACTGCCTTGAGCATTTTGCTCTTTTTAAGAACTGTCTGTTTGGGATCAGACAGTAAACTTGTGGGGGGGGGGGCGGGCCTGAGTTTATGTTAATGGGGAAGGAATAACTAAGAAAGGGAGGGTGAGAATGGGTGCACAACTTGAAGAATGAAACCAATGCCACTGAATCACTGAATTACAGATACAGAAACTGCAGAATTAGTGCACATAGACGTTCTGGTATGTACAATCTCAAAAACAACAACAAAATAAATGCTATTTTTTCAAGAAGAGAAAAAACAAGCCAGGTAGTTCTGGTTGAAGAATAAGCAACACACACAAACGAGCATTTGTGAGATGGTGAAGAAGCAAACAAGGTAGTTTGAGAAGAAGACAAAAGAACCACCAAAAGCAGTCATGAGAATCAGAAGTATAGCAATTTCTACAATTGGTTAATGTTGGAATAAGGAGCCTTAACACAACAGACTTACACACCTAGAGTCTCTAAGGACATCCTCACATGAAAAATAAGCTTACTAAGAATGAAAATTATTACATTTACTTTAGTTTCTACCATTCAGAGAAAAGTATCCCTATTAAAACTTCATGTAAAAAGCTTAATGGTTGCTCTTAGACCTTAAAACAAATCAGGAAATTAAACTACTATGAAACACCTAATTGCCAACATGCTTTAAAATGAAGCAATTGTTTTTATTTAGATTGTATTTACTGAATTGAGCTTTGTGAATTTTGGTTTTGACTTTTAATGTTAAAAACACTGAATTAAATACACATAATTCTCAAGAGTAATACCCTCATTACCTACCCCACCTCACACCAAATTAGCTATTATTCATATGAGCAAACTTCTCCCTAGATCAACAATCCTTAATAGAAAGATTTTGTACCCTCTGTTTTAAAGACACACAAGCAGTATCTCTAGATGTAATGATGATGAAGGGGAAATTCAAGAATATAACAAGATTAATTTCTTAATTTTTGATATTGTGGGTATTTTGTCTCACAGGATATGTGTAATGACAAAAAAAAATTAAGTCCTGGGTCTTCAGGAGATTGACTGAGCATAACTTAAAAAAAAAAAAAATTCCAAATTTTAAAAAACAACAGCCAGACTTTTAGCCCATAATATAAATTATTCAAAATCTGGCTAGAATTAAGATTATGAGATTAAATTTAATATTGAACAAGAAAAGATTGGAATTAATACATCTGAAGAAAGCCTGGAACAACTGTTACAAAATAAGGATTATCAACCAAATAATAAAGTGTTCTCCAGTCAAGGTTTTATTGTTGTGCTAATATTCGAGTGGTGTTTTCAATAACCTCATAGGCATGCAAAAGCTGGCCACTAAATAAGGAAGACGTTAGAAGAACAGATGCTTTTGAGTTATGGTGTTGGAGGAGAATATTGAAAGGGCCATGGGCTGCCAAAAGAACCAACAGATCTGTGTTGGAAGAATTGCAGCCAGAGTGCTCCTTGGAAACCAGGATAGTCAGACTTCGTCTCTC
>NW_006408522.1:14475259-14476329 GCF_000296735.1 Chrysochloris asiatica
CTAACAACAACGTTTGAGTGGAGTCCTGGTGTAGCATTGTGGGTTAATGCCCTGGACTGCAAAGTCGGCTTGAACTGCAAGCTTAGGGGTTCAAGGTCACCAGCTGCTCCTCAGAAACCCTATACAGGGTCGCTATGAATTGGAGTCGACTTGACGGCACTTAGCAACAATACAATATTGAATTGGGTTAAAACGATAGAGCTATATGTACCTCAAATTAGTCAAACAACCTGCCAGTTTAATGAAGTTCAACTTAAATATAAATGCATACATATACATACAGAAAGGCAGGGGAAAGAGGAAATATACCCAAATAATTTATTGTTAGAAATAAGCCATCAAGTCAACTCCAACTCATGGCAACCTCACGTGCAGCAGAACAAAACACTGCCCTGTCGTGTGTCGGTCTTCTCACAATCACCAACATACTCACATCTGTCACTGCAGCTACTGTGCCAATCCGTCTCACCAAGGGTCAGCCTCACCCTCACTGGCTGTCTATGTCACCAGACAAGATGGCCTTCTATAGAAATCTATGTCTCCTACAGAGGAGTCCTAAGTGAGTGAGTTGGATCATGTCATGTTGTATTTCATAAGGTTTTCTCTAGCTAGTTTGTGGAGTAGAGCACCAGCTCTTTATTCTTCGTCATCTGGAGCTCTGGTAGCATAGTGGTTAAGAATCGGACTGTGAGCCTCAAGGTCAGCAGTTTGAACTACCAGCTGCTCCGCGGGAGAAAGATGAGGCTTTCTGCTCCCATAAAGATTTACAGCCTCGGAAACCCTGTTCAGGGTCGCTGTGAGTCGGAACCGACTCCACGGCACACAACAACAATCTTAGTTAGAAAACCTCACTAAAATCTGTCAATCATGGGTAACACTGCTGGTACTTGAAATACCAGTAACAAAGCTGCCACAAACCACCACACACAACACAACATTGTTGTTGTTGTTAGGTGCCATCGAGTTGGTGCCAACTCATAGCCTATGTACAACAGAATGAAACACTGCCCAATCCTGGGCCAAACTCACTATTGTTGTCACGCTTGAGCCTATTGATGCTGCCACTTGGC
>NW_006408522.1:14478164-14489543 GCF_000296735.1 Chrysochloris asiatica
TCTAAATTCAGGTGGGATATATTCAAGGTCACATTTTGGCTGTCATGGACTTGTTTTCATTTTTCTTCATAGCAATACATAACACACCACAATACAACAATCTGACAGGCAGGTAGTCGATAAAGGTATTAATAACTGTTTCTTTCGTGGTAGAACTGAAAACAGTTTTCATTTTAAATTTATAGAAGTCCTGGCATGGTGCTGTAGGTTAATGTGCTGGACTGTAGTGTTAGTTTGAACCACAGGGTCAATGATTCAAGTTCACCTGCTGCTCCTTGGAAACCCTACACATGGTTACTATGTGTCAAAACCAACTCGAAGGCACTTAACAACAACAACATACAAGAATAAAATACCTAGGAATAAATTTAATCAGCTAGATGACAGACTTTAAATATCACTGAAAACTAAAAAATATTGCTGGAAGAAATTAAAGAACGCCTAATTAATTGGGAAGACATCCCTAGTTCATGGATTGTGGTGGCTGTTCTTACACGCTGTTGAATCAGCTACAATTCATAGTGACCCTATGCACAACAGAACAACACACTGCCCAACCCTGCACCATCCTCTCATTTGTTGCTATACTTGAACCCAATATTGCTGCCACTGTGATAATCCATCTCGTTGGGAAAGAGGAGCATCTTCCTTTTTGACGCTGCCCCTCCACTTTACCAAGCATTACATCCTTCCCCCAAGGACTGGTCCCTCCTGGTAACTTGTCCAAAGTATGTAAGATGAAGTCTCCCTATCCTGGCTTCTACGGAGCACTCCAACTGTAAGTCTTCCAAAACAGACTTGTTTGTTCTTCTGACAGTCTGTGGTACCTGCAATATTCTCCAGTACTACAACTTGAATACATCGATCCCTTATTCATTGGCCTTCCTATTCATTGCCCAATTTTCACATGTATATGAGACGACTGAAAACTCAATGGCAAGGGTCAGGTGCACGTTAGTCCTCAAACTGTCTTTGCTCTTTAACACTTTAAAGAAGTCTTGTGCAGCTAATGTATTTATTGCAATACTTCTTTGATTTCTTGGCTGCTGTTTCCATGAGTGTCAATAGGGGATCTAATCTGTTATTGAGATGGACTCTAAATTCAGGTAGGGTATGTTCGAAGTCATATTTTGGCTCTCATGGACTTCTTTTAATTTTCTTCAGCTTCAGCCTAAACTTACATATGAGCAACTGATGGTCTGTTCCACAGTCTGCCCTTGGCCTGGTTTTGGCTGATGATATTGAGCTTTTCCTTCTTCTCTTCCCACAGGTCTCATCAATTTGATTGCTATGTATTCCATCTGGTGAGGTCCATGTGTATAGTCACATCTTAAGTTGTCGAAAAAAGGTATTTGCAATGAGTAAGTCATTTGTCTTGCAAAATTCTATCAACCAATCTCCAGCATCATTTCTATCATCAAGGTCATATTTTCCAACTACGGATCCTTCCTCTTTGTTTCCAACCTTTACATTCCAATCACCAGAAATTATCAATACATCTTGATTGCATGTTTGATCAGTTTCAAACTCAAGACAAAAGCTGTATGAATATGATTCCACTTTAAAAAGTTCAAGAACTGTTAAAAATCTAGTAACAGATGGCAGCATCGTGTTTATCTTTGGGAGGAAGCATAAGGAAAACATCTGATCTTGAAAATTTTGTACTTAAAAACAAACAAACTTAGATTAGAGTCATAACTCTAAACACTTACTACTAGCTCTGTGGCCTTACACAAGTGCCTTACTATCTCTAAGCTTCTATTTCTACATCTGAAAACAGAAAATAACAGCATGGATTTCATGGAAATGTAATAAGAATTCAATGAAGCAGTGCATATAAAGTGCCCAACACATTTTTAAAAACAAACAAACAAAAAACCACAACCAACAATAGCAGCAGCAAACATCTACTGAGGTCTTTCTTGGTACCGGGCACTGCTCTAAGTTTTCAGCTCTTAATTACTTTGTGATACCATCTCCTCTAGTTCCTGTTCTTATCTATTACTTAAAGCCAGAGCTCAAGCTATGACCTGGACACCAACCACAGAGTCATTTCAAGGAGAAGGGTGAATCACTAGTTATGTTGCTGTGAGAATTCAAAGAAAGGAAACTGGCAGGAGCCACACACCAGGATTAATCACAGACCATTGAGAAGAAAAACAACCGCAGCTTCTGAAAGTCATAGCAAAAGTAGAAAACGTATTTTATTCTTTTGAAATAACTCATTTTAAATTGAGGAGTCATTTGGGAACTGAGTGAAATCATCTTTCTACCCTAAGAAAACAGAAGACAACTAAACCTCTGTTACTCGTTTTTCACGTTGAGAAGCTCAATCTACTGCCCTTTAATGCAGTTCAGATTTACAACCAAAGTAATATTTTTAAAGTATGTGCTTGCTGTGTTAAGTGAATTAAAATATTGGTGACACAGCAAAAGACTCAGATTATGTAAGATTATTTTCATTAAATGAAACATTATCCAGCAATCTTCAGTTCACAAAATGAACTGTAGATTTAGGAATGATTCATTTCTCATGAATTTTTATTACAACTAATTTTTTATTTGCTTTCAACTATAGAAAGGAAGACCCCCGGCGAGATGGATTGGCCAAGTGACAGCATCGATGGACTCAAACATGGCAACAATTGTGAAGTTGGCCCAGGATCGGGCAGTGTTTCATTTTGCTGTGCATAAGGCCGCTATAAGTCGGTACTGACTCAATGGCACCTAACAACAATAACAAAGAAAGGCAAAGCTGCCTGCATTTGAACCCAGAGTCACCATTTACAAGTTGTATCACCATGAGAAGTTAATCTCTCTGTGCCCCATCTATTAAAGTTTCCTAATCTATAAAAAGGGATAACAACAGAATTATTACAAGGGTTAGATGACGTAAGTAATAGAACAAGAACTAACTGCCATTGCTGTTGTTAAGAGCCATGGAGTTGGTTCCAACCTTACAGTTTAAGCCAACCTTACGGGCCAGTGCATTATCCTACAGTACCATACCAGAACTCCAAGTGCCATTAAGAACCATAAAATGTTAGTTCTGTTGATTTTTATTATTTTTTATAAAGAGGTATGATTCATCAAAAATTATTAAAACTCATTACAAAATTTTCAGATTGAGGATGTTGTTGTGTGCCATCAAGTCGATTTCAACTCATAGCAACCCTGTCCTGGGTTTCTGAGGAGTGACTGATGAGATTGAACCATTGACCTTAAGGTTAGCAGTCCAGCTTATCCTATAGTGCCACACTAAGTCCCTAGACTGAGGGTAGGCTGTCTAAAAACCAGGAGAATGTATACTAAGATTATGCCAAGCATGAGCATTTGGTTTTTATAGGAATACACACACACTCTCTCTAATAATTTACATTTGACTCACCCTACAAATAATGTACCAATGATATCAAGTTATTTGGATCATGAAATGATCCCAAAAGAGATGTGAAACATTACTTCCAAATATTTCTAAGTACCCCATAAAAAAATACACAAAAAACATTATATTTAGTTTTCATATTTCAAAAATGTATTAGATATATGTATCATTGGAATTCCACAAGGAGATAAGACAAAGGGATAAAATGAATATCTGAAGAAATGATGTCATAAAATTTCTTCAACCTAATGAAGGACATGAATCTACAAATACCAGAAGTTCAGAGAACTCTAAGCAGGACAAACCCAAAGAGATTGGCATAAGATACATTATAGGTTGTTGTTAAGAGCTGTTGAGTTGGTTCTGATCCGTTGTTGTTATGTGTCGTGGAGCCAGTTCTGACTCGTAGCGACCCTATACAGGGTTTCCGAGGCTGTAGATCTTTACAGGAGCAGAAAGCCTCATCTTTCTCCCAGGGAACAGCTGGTAGTTTTGAACTGCTGACCCTGCAGCCTGATTCATAACCACTACGCTGAAGAACCGTGGCAGAAGACAATACCATGGCTTTACCAGTATGATCCTAAAGACAAAGCAACCAGTATGATCCTAAACATGCAAGTGGTCTCATCAAAGCCAAAGCAACCAGTAAGAGCAATGGTCATGGCAACAAATTCTTGGGATGCTAAAGACATTTGCTCACTGACTTTATAGAAGACCAAAAAATGATAGCATCTGCTTATCATGTGAGTGTTTTCAGAAAGTTAGCAAAATCTTTAGTAGAAAAGACATCCAGGAAAGCTTTACCAGAGTCCTTCTCAACCACGACAATGCTTACTCATTCCTCTCATGAAACAAGGACAATTTTACATGAGTTTTAAAAAGAAATCATTAGGCATCTACCTAATGATCAAATCCCTGTCCTGAATTGACTCCTTCTGAGTTCTGTTTCTTAATCTTAAAAAATCTTCAAAGAGCATCCATTTTTCTTCAATTAGTAATGTTAAAAATAACACTGCATTGCAATGGATAAATTCTCAGGACCCTAAATTCTTTTGAGATTGACTAAATGACCTACCAGCCATTTAGGAGCTCTGGTAGCATTGCTGTTGTTGTTAAGTGCCATCGAGTCGATTCCAACCCATAGCAACCGTGTACAGGGTTTCCAAAAAGCAGCTGGTAAACCTGAACCGCTGCCCTTACAATTCAAACCGGCTTTGCAGTCCTGTGCATTAACCCACAGCGCCACACCAGGTAGCATAGTGGGTTACAAGTTGGCCTGCTAGCCATAAGGCCAGCAGCTGTCAGCAGTTTGACTCTACCACTTGCTCCATGGAAGAAAGATGACGCTTCCGCTCCTGTAAAGATTTATGGCTCGCATACCGTACACAGGGTTGCTACGAGTCAGAACCGACTCCACAGCACATAATCTCCATCACCATCATCACTTACAAGTGTCTTGACCTTGATGGCATTTATGTTGTGAAATAAAGTTCATAGTTTCTTATCTTTTAATTCCACTCCTTTCACAAACGTCTAAAGTTCCTTTGTGCATGCACCCAACACCAAGGCACCTACCTATATAAAGCAAACACTGATAGAATCGAAAGGAAAAATAGACAGTGCTACAATAATGCTGGAGAGTTTGATACAGAACTTTCCATATTGGGCAGAATATTTGGGTAGCAGATTAACAAAGAAACAGAGGACCTGAGTGATACTATAAACTAACAAAGATATATACAGAACACTCCACTCTAAAATAGCACAATAGATATTCTACTCCAGCTCTGGTAGCGTAGTGGTTACGAATCGGGCTGCGAGCCGCAAGGTCAGCAGTTCGAAACTACCAGCGGTTCCGCGGGAGAAAGATGAGGCAGTCTGCTCCCGTAAAGATTTACAGCCTCGGAAACCCTGTGTAGGGTCGCTATGAGTCGGAACCGACTCCACGGCACATCACAACCAACAACAACTCCAGTTCCATAGATCGTTTTCCAGGACAGATCACATTTTAAATCACAAAGCAATTCCTAATAAATTTTAAGGAAAGACTGGAATCATACAAAGTATTTTCTGTGACCGCAATGGAGTGAAGTGAGAAATCAATCAGCAAGAAAATACACAAGCATATGGAAATTAAATAACACACTATTAAACAGAAATAATAATTTTAGGTAGAAATAATACATTTTTTAGAGTCAAATGAAAATGAAAACACAAAATGCCAAACTTAGGGGACACCAGTATTCAGAACGATACAAATGAGTAACTCTTTTTAAAAAGGGACAAGATGAAGACGAACCTTGCAGTGGCAGACCATATACATTAATTTATGAGGAAAGCTTTAATAGTTATAAATTATTATTATTTATATATGCCTACATAAAAACGAAGAAAAATCTCAAATTAACAGCTTAACTCAACAACTCCAGGAATTAGAAAGAAAAGTGAAAACTACTCCTATACCTACTGGAAAAAGGAAATTACAAAGATCAAATCAATAATAAATAAAATTGAAAACAGAAAACCAATAGAGAATCAATAAAACCAGATGTCTGAACCATCAATAAAAGTGACAAACCTTTAGCTAGACTTGCAAATAAAAAGAAGCAAAATAACTAAAATAAAACCTGAAAGAGAGAAACATTACAATTGACCCAACAAAGATAAAGGAATTATGATAGAATGCAATCTACAACAAACTGGATAACACAGATGAAACTGACAAATTATTATGGGTACACAACCTACCCAAACTAAATCAAAAGGAAATAGAAAGTCTCAACAGATTCACAGTAAGTGAAGAGATCAAGTGTGTGATCCAAAAACCTCTCGGTGAAAAGAAATGACTTCACTGGTGAATACTACCAAACATTTAAAGAAGAATGACACCCACATTGTTTAAACTCTTCCAAAAGACAGCAAACAAATTCACTTTACAAAGCAAACATATCCCTGATCCTCAAAGCAGTCAAAGACACCTCAAGAAAAAAAAAACACTATAGGCCAATATCATTTATGAACATAGAGACAAATATCCTCACCAAAATGCTAGCAAACAGAAGCCAACAGTGTATTAGTCATACAGCACGACCAAGTGGAATTTATTCCAGGAATGCAGGGATGGGTTAATATTAGAAAATCTATCAACATAATACAGCACATGAGTAGAACCTATCATCATCTCTATGGCTGCAGACAAAGCATTGTTAAAATCTAGCATCCTTTCTTGCGGAAAACGCTAAAGAAGATTGGAATAGAAGGCATATGATTCAGGGCATATATGAAAAGGCAATAGCCAACATTATAAGTAAGGGCCTGCTCTTATCACTTGTATTCAATAATGGATTAGAAGTCCTAGACAGACTCATATGATGAGGAAAAGAAAGACATTCAGATTGGAAAAGAAGAACTAAAATGATCTCTATTCATGGACTTGTTGTTGTTGTTGTTGTTAAGTGCCATCGTGTCGGGTATGCACCTAAATGTAGCAAACCCTAAGAAGTCCACAAGAAAACAGGAATTAGAGCTAATACAGGAATTCAGCAAACTTATAGGGTACACATGTCAATGAACAAAAATCAGTTGGGTTTTTATATACCAGCAATGAAAGATCTGAAAGAGAAACAATTCCATTTACAATAGCAACTAGAAGAATAAAATATCTAAGAGTAAACTTAACCAAGGGCATGGGAGCTATAAAATATCCTGAAAATAGATTAAAGAAGACTTTGTTGTTGTTGTTGTTGTTGTTAGGTGCCATCGAGTCGGTACTGACCCATAGTGACCTTATGCACAGCACAATGAAACACTGCCTATTCCTGGGCCAACCTCACTACTGTTGCCATGCTTGAGTCCATCGATGCTGCCACTTGACCAATCCATCTCGTTGGGGGTTTTCCTCTTTTTCTCTGACCCTCCATCTTACCAAACATGATAGTCTTCTCCAGCGACTGGTCCCTCCTGACAATATGTCCAAAGTATGAGAGATGAAGTTTGGTCATCTTGCCTCTAAGGAGCACTCTGCCTGTACTTCTTCCAAAACAGATCTATTGGTTCTATGGGCAGCCCGTGGCACTTTCAATATTCTCCTCCAACATCATAACTCAAAAACATCAATTCTTCTAAGGTCTTCCTTATTCACTGACCAGCTTTCACATGCATATGAGGTGATTGAAAAGACCATGGCTTGGGTCAGGCGCACCTTAGTCCTCAAGCTGACATCTTTGCTCTTCAACGCTTTAAAAAGGTCTTGTGCAGCAGATTTGCCTAATGCAATATATCCTTTGATTTCTTGACTGCTGCTCCCATGAGTGTTAATAGTTGATCCAAGAAGAATGAAGTCCTTGACAACTTCAATCTTTTCTCCATTGATAAGAATGTTGTTTATTGGTCCAGTGGTGAGGATTTTTGTTTTCTTTACATTGAGATGTAATTCATACTGAAGGCTGTGCATCAGTAAATGTTTTAAGTCCTCTTCACTTTTCAGCAAGCAAGATTGTATCATCGGCGTATCGCAGGTTGTTAATGAGTCTTCCTCCAATCCTGATTCCATGATTTTCTTCATAGAACCCAGCTTCTCGGATGATTTGCTCAGCATACAGGTTGAATGTATGGTGAAACAATACAACCTTGTCGCACACCTTCTTCAATTTTAAAATGTTCAGTGTTCCCATGTTCTGTTCGAGCAACTGCTTCTTGGTCCAGGTACAGATTCTTCATGAGTACAATTAAGTGTTCCGGAATACTCATGCCTCATAGGGACCAGCCTCCTGCAGATCTTTCCTAAAATAAATTATTCTTACAGTAGAGACCAACATTAATAGTGCTTACCGGGGTAGGAGCGGGGAGAGAAAGGGAAGGCAGGGTTTAACAGTTACGGAAAGATCACACTGATTAAGGTTAGAGTTACACAGCTGATTATTGTAATTGTTGCCAATAAATTGCACACCTGTAAAAATGCTGAATTGGCAAAAGTCATGTGATTTATGTATTTACAATGACAAAAAACAAGAGTGGGTTTTGAAGGTGCTATGTACAAGCAAACACCTCATGGGATTTAGTTTCTTGATTTGGAAGTTTAGGGTCATGATTTTATGGGGCAGCCCAGTTAACTGGCCTAACAACATGTTCAGTACTTATGTTCTACCTCCTATTTTGTTACGGAGTGTCTGGGATCTTAAAAGCTTGCAAGCAGCCATCCATGGCAAATAGTAGATCTCTGTGGAGTCCCGGTGTGGCACTGTGGGTTAATGTGCCTAACTGCAAAGCTATTTTGACCTGCAAGGTCGGTGGTTCAAGCTCACCGGCTGCTCCTTGGAAACCCTATACAGGGTTGCTATGAGTTGGAACCAACTCGACAGCACTTAACAACAACAACATGGAGTCCTGGTATGGTGCTGTAAGCTGATGCACTGGACTGAACCACAAGGTCAGCAGTTCAAGCTCACCAGCCGGTCCTTGGCACTTAACAACAACAACGACAATCACCTAGAATAGCAGAGGAAGGAAAGACAGGAATTAAAGGAAGAAGGAGCTCTGGAACCATAGTGGTTATGAATCAGGCTGCTAACCTCAGGGTCAGCAGTTCGGAATTACCAGAGGTTCTGTGGAAGAAAGATGAGGCTTTCTGCTCCCGTAAAGATTTACAGCCTCGGAAACCCGGTACAGGGTCACTATGAGTTGGAACTGACTCCATAGCACGTAACTACATGGACTGTATGGCTAACTGCCTCCATAAATAATTGACTCCTTTGCCATGAGACAAGAACAGGGTGGTGCCCGGCTACTGTTACTGAACATTTTGATGCAAGAGCCCATAGAAGAATTCCAACGAAATGGGAGAAAATGTAGAACACT
Source organism: Chrysochloris asiatica (assembly GCF_000296735.1). Taxonomy (NCBI): domain Eukaryota; kingdom Metazoa; phylum Chordata; class Mammalia; order Afrosoricida; family Chrysochloridae; genus Chrysochloris; species Chrysochloris asiatica. Next base: position 14,487,406 of record NW_006408522.1, read on the forward strand.
ATTTCATACCATCACAGACTCTAGACTTCCTGGAGCCATGAAGAGTAGATGAACCCCTAAAACTCATGTCTGGGGATAATCTTAACCTTTAAACAAAAGTATCTCCTGAAATCATCTTTTAAGATTCAACAATAGTTTAGATTAACTACTAAAATAAAAGGTCTGCCTTGAGCATTTAGCTCTTTAAGAACTAACTATATAAAGGATGTGCAACTGACAACAGCAACTGAAAAGATGAGCCAGGAATCTTAGGGGACAGCGAGGTTATGTTAAGGAGGGCGGTTGTACAACTTGAAGAATATCATCAACGTCACTAAACTGTACATGTATAAATTGTTGGATTGGAGTCCTGGTGTGGTACTGTGGGTTAATGCGCTAGACTGCAAAGTTGGTTCAAACCACAAGGTTGGTAGTTCAAGCTCACCAGCCGCTCCTTGGAAACCCTACACAGGGTCTCTATGGGTTGGAACCAACTCAACAACACTTAAGAACAACATGAACAAAATGAATTGGTGTGTTTTGCTGTGTATATTCTCAACAACAAAATACATAAAATGTTCAGAAACAAAGAAAGTGCTAGAACGTTCCACAACACATTTGAAGAGCAAAGTTAATGGTATTCAAGCACAGACTCACTCAACCTGTAGCAGAGGCCTACTCCAATTTTACATTTTCCTCCAATTGTGAACACGGAAAGCTTTTTATTTTGTTCTAAAGGAAATGATCTTACCGTAGCTTAATGATATCGTCATTGTCCAAGTAGAGTAGATATCCGGTAGCCAACATGAATATATGAAATTTAAAAGCAACTCAATAAAAATGTCAGTTACAACATTCATTCTTTTGATTTACAGCAATCGAACTAAGAAAGAGAGAGCCCTCAAGCAAAGAAACTGTGAAGAATGTTAACACAATATGAGCGTACCCTACTTCCTCTTCTCCCCACCCTCTCCAATAAAAAGCCCTTTCAATGCTTTTGCTTTTCTACGTGAAAGAGAACTAGACTTCAAAGCGCTACTCACTAGTAAGCACACTCATACTTTCCTACTATTACCAATGAGGTTAAAAATTTCTATCTCACTATTATGATCTGTAGTTTCCTTATATCCAGAGTGACATAATTAAGACAATTTTCTCATGTATTAATCTGAGGTATCAAAGAACTTTATTTTGATTTAAAAATAAACAAATAACTGCTCATTCTTTACAAAGCAGACTTTAAGACATTTATGTAGAGACCATACACTAAAAATACAGCTAAGATGGTTATTCATGCCTCTGCTCTCCATTTAGTCATAAGAAACTTATTCAGCTTTCCATATGGGATGAATGCGTGAATAGAAATGAATTAGCAGTGAACCCTCTTCTGGGCAGTTCAAAGAACAATTTAGAAATGATAGCCATATTTTATGTATAAGATAATTTTTCAGGGGAATCTTCTTTCTTTTTATTTTTTTGCCTACTTGGATGTTTTTTGAAACTTCACCAAGTTACTTAACATCTTGACTTAAACACACATTCATTCTTCAAAGGTATAGTTGACTCTACTATGGGTAAGGATCCCTAGTGGCACAGTGGTCAAGCACTTAGCTGATAACCTGAAAGGTCAGTGGTTTGAACCCACCAGCCACTCTGTGGGAAAAAGATGTGGCAGTCGTTTTCTGTAGAGACTGACAATCTAGGAAACCCTATATGGCAATTCTACGATGTCCAATATGGTCACTATGAGTCGGAATGGCCTTGACAGCAATGAATTTGTTATTTTTGTTTGTTTATGGATAAGACACAAAGCGAGGTACCAAGAGAGAAAAACAATGACCTTATTTCACTCCTAGATTTTTTTCAACAGCCTCCCTTAAAGCCATTACATACAACATGCAGGCAGTTAAGAAATCTGAAAAACGGTAGAGAGAACCTAAGGGTTCATCGGTGCATAAATGGATAAACAAACTGTGGTACCTGCCAATATAGAGAGTAACTGAAAGCAGAGACTATCAGAAAGATGTTTACCTATGCTTTATTGACTATGCAAAGGTTTTCGATTGTGTGGATCATGATAAGCTATGGACAACATTGAGAAGTGTGAGTATTCCAGAACACTTAATTGTACTTCTGAGAAATCTGTACCTGGACCAAGA
>NW_006408522.1:14490492-14491705 GCF_000296735.1 Chrysochloris asiatica
CATTACTGCTCCTTTTTTGTGTAAATGCAATCTTTTTGAGTGTACCAATTTTTTTAAAGCATATGCAAGCAGTCAATAAATTGCTGAATAAATGAATGTGGACGAGTTGAGGGACTAAAAGAGGTCAGTATGTCCATCAAAGCTCTGGCTCTAATGAGGCAGTACTAAACGGCCGGGGCTGACGCTCTGGCTCCCACCCCTCTGTCTTCTAGGCTCCAGTCTTTACAGCACATCACCAGGGCTTTCACCTCTTGCTCCTCACTGGTCCCACGTTGGTGATAGTGGTTATGTGCCATGGAGTTCGTTCCGACTCATAACGACCCTACATAGGGTTTTCAAGGCTGTAAATCTTTATGGGAACAGAAAGCCTCATCTTTTCTTCTGCAGAATGGCTGGTAGTTTTGAAGTGCTGACCTTGAGGTAATGATATATCAGGAGCTCTCAGGACAAGGCTGGCAAGAAGTAAACACTCTATTGTTGTTGTTGTTGTTGTTGTTGTTGTTGTTAAGTACTGTGGAGTCGGTTCCAACACATAGTGACCCTGAATAGGGTTTCCGAGGCTGTAAATCTTTACGGGAGCAGAAAGCCTCATCTTTCTCCCACGTAAGAGCTGGTAGTTTCAAACTGCCGACCTTGAGGTTAACAGCCCGATTCGTAGCCACTACACTACCAGAGCTTCTTAAACACTCTATTAAGATGAGCATTACTGGTCTTGGGTAGGTCTCCTGGGAAGATTCTGGTGACCCTCTCCAGCTTCTTTACAACCAGGGAAGCTGGATGCATTGTAGGTACTGAGCTTGAAGGAGAAGCTGACAACAGCAGCTCTCTACTCCCTGTACACAATTTATTCCCCAAAGCTTACAAATGGCCAGAGGCAGTGCAGAGGGTGAGGGCTGAGCATCTGGAGCAAAGGTGCTTAAACCCCAAACCTGAAACTCACAACTAAAAGAAATCCTAAGAGGAAACTCCCCCTTTCAGTCCCTTTGCAAACTATGTTCTGTGTTATCTCTCCCTCCATTCTTTCTCTATCAGTTCCTCTCTAGTTCCTCTGGATTTTACTGTAATCACATCTCTAAGTAAACCTTCCCGGTTTTTGATACTTGATTAGGGCAAGAAGAGAGACTAGGCCACTTTTCAGCAGTTGCTGTATAATTCTGAATGAAGCACTGTTTTTAATAAGCATGATAAATATCTCATAGGCAAAGTTGGTGGG
>NW_006408522.1:14491805-14498142 GCF_000296735.1 Chrysochloris asiatica
AACAACATGTAAAGTAATGAGGAGTCCAAGAGACATCTTGTAATGTGTGGATGAATCTGAAGGACATTATGCTGAGTGAAATAAATCAATCACAAATGGACAACAACAACACCCTAGTTTGGCAAGTAGCATCTGGGCTCTTAAAAGTTTGCATGTAGCCATCTAAGATACAACTATGGTGGAGCGCTGGTATGGCGCTGTAGGGTAAGCACTGGACAGCTAACCTCAAGGTGAGCAGTTCAAACCCATCAGTCACTCCTTGGAAATCCTATACAGAGTCACTATGAATCAGAGTCAATTCAATGGCACTCAATAACAACTCATATGATGCAAAAGGGAAAGAAGGGAACCAAAGGCTCAGAGAAGAAACTCGATCACACTGTTGTTCTTGTTAGATGTAGTCACATGGGTTCCAACAGGTATGCACAATAGAAGCAAACATTGCCCATGCTTACAATTGCTATGTCTGAGCCCACTTTACTGCCACTGTTTCAATTCATCTCTTTGAGGATCCTCCTCTTCTTCCTTGACCCTTCACTTTACCAAACATGATGTCCTTCTCCAGGGACTGGTTCCTCCTGGTAACATGTCCATAGTATGAGATTCGAATTATCACTATCCTGGCTTCTAAATCCATGGTACTTTCAATATTCTTCAATAACACCATAATTCAGATGAATGGATTCTTCTCTGGTCTTCCTTATTCATTGCCCATCCTTCACATGCATGAGGCACACCTTAGTTCTCTCAAAGTAACATCTTTGCTCTTTAATACTTTGTTGTTGACTCATTGCAATTGAGTCAGTTCAGATACATAGAGACCCCGTATAGGGTTTCCAAGGAGTGGCTGGTGACTTTGAACACTGACTCTGTGGTTCAAACAGACCTTGGGGTCCAGTGCTTTATCCCACAGCGCCACACCAAGACTCCTTTTAATACTTTAAACAGGTCTTTTGTAGCAGACTTGACTAAGACAGGTTTGATTTCTTGACTGCTGCTTCCCTGAGCATTGACAGTGAATCCAAGCAAAATGAAGTCTTTGACAACTTCAATCTCTTCTCTACTTATCATGATGTTATTGGTCCAGTTGTGAGGATTTTTGTTTTCTTTGCATTGAGGTCTTTGATCTTCATCAGTAAGTATTTCAAGTCCTGTTCACCTCCAGCAAGCAAGGTTGTGTCATCTGCATATCACAGGTTGTTATAGAGTCTTTCTCTGATCCTGATGCCATGCTTTCCTTCATATAATCCAGCTTCTCAGATTATTTGTTCCGAATACAGATTAAATTAGTATGATGAAAGGATACAACACAGACGCACACTTTTCTTGATTTTGAACCATTCAGCATTCCCTTGTTCCATTCAAACAAAACTTCACTTGGGGAAGAGAGGTTCTGAGTTGGCAAAGATTTTGTATTTGGTTTTTTTCCATTGGTTGCCTTTCTCATCCTTGGTTAAATCAAAAAAAGTATGGAATTCAGCAACTGTGTATTGAAATGATCTGATTGATTCTTATGTGTATGGGTGGGGGACTTCTTTCTATAAAGTACTATTTGCTTAAAAGACAGCTGGGAGCTAGAAGTGGTTTTTTAAAAGACAGAAATAACTTGAATTATTTTTCAATAAACTCCATGGTTCCAACAATCTTCAATTACTCATTCAACATGCGTTTACCAGCACAGAGGATATGCCTGGCCAAAGATCTGCAGCTGTGCTGAGAAGTGACACTGTGAATTCCTAGTTCCATCCCCTGGCTGCCAAGGATAGCCACAGATCACAATGAAATTGCTTTGAAGGATAGGCCACATCCCCAGGTAGTAACAAACAAAAAAAAGAAAATCTTAAAGTTAAATCCCAATGCCTCAAATTTATACTTCAACAAGCATTTGAGTAAGACTTCAAATGTGAAGATTCACCATACCCTTTCTCCTCTTACGGAGCCCTGATGACACTGTGACTTTTCATCACAAGGTTGGCAGTTCAAACCCACCAGTCACTCCTCAGCAGAAAAGATGAAGCTTTCTGCTCCCATAAAGAGTTACAGCCTTGGAAACCTTACATGGGGTCACCATGAGTCAAAACCAACTCAATAGCAGTGTTTGTCTCTGTGTGTGTGTTTCTCTTCTTATAGAGGATAATGCAGAACAGTTTGGGGCACATTCCTTATTACATTCACCTTCTCTACTCAAAGATTTGTGGGAGACTCTCAAGTTGGCATGAAGTCTTTTCAAAGAGCTTTTGGAAGTCTGAATAAATGACTACCCACTGTTTTGCCCTTCTTCAGACTTGTTTCATTCTCTCAGAGGGCTACATTGGATTCACGGGACATAATTTCTCCATCTGCATGTCATGTTTTCTTAAAAGTCCAGGTGTGTCCCCACGCTCCCTGGTACATAGGTTAGTTCCATTCCTAACTTGGAAAGCACATAAGCAAGACGTCAGCATGATAAGAAGAACCAACACTCTATTGAACGTTTTACAGATATTAACTCAAATCACATAACATCAGGGCCAGGATTTGAACCTGAGCAGTCAGGGGTCAGAGTCCAGATCCCACTTCATCTCAGTAAAATCGGTGCCAGTGATGATGTAGCTGCCTCACCCTCCAGTCCAGCACAAAGAGGAGCCTCCGAAAAAAGCAGAGCAAAGGGAAGGACATTCTAGAAACTTCATCCTAGGACACACCTTTCCCTGGGCACTCCCCTATAATATATCCTAAAGGTATTCATGTCCTGGAGGGCCTACTCACCCCTCTAGAATCTAAGCACAAAGTAGAGAGCCCTCTCCAGCCATTAGGGCCGGCCGCGAGCACCCTTAGCCCAAGGAAGCACCAAGGAAGCACTCAGGCCTAGCATGAAGGCCCCAGGATCTCAGAAACCCCATTCTGCTCTCCTAAGTACTTTAAGCCCCAACCCCAATTAGTAGAGTCAGCATGGGAGCTGGGGATTGGAAGGTGGGTGGAAGGAAGAAGGAAGCTGCTCTGGTCGGGAAAGCTTTACCCCCTTTCAGAACTAGTTTTACATCTCTATACAGCTTTAAGCCACACAGCAGAATCTTTTACAAGTGGCTGAAGACAGTGGGGAGAAAGACATAGGGTCAAGATCGGCCTCTACTCTCCCTGGCCCAGCCCTACCCCCATATCTTCCCCCAGTCTGGGTCAATAACAAGCTACAAATCTGGTCTGGGCCTCCACCTGGAAATCTAAAGCAAAGGATATTATTAAAGTCCCAGGCTAAGGATCCCTCACTCCACAGCTCCTCATTTAGAAGCCGGCAGTGACGTTCAATGTAAACAAGTCCCAAGAATGCTTTAAAACAGAGGGAAGTTCTTATTAAACGACTTAATTGAAGGCCACTTCTCAGCACAGAAAGCTTTTAAACCTGAGGAAGAAAAGGAGCCTGGTGGGTGTTTTCCAGACACTTGTTTTTAAAACCTGCCCGCTGTCCTGGGGAAGTGAAGCACAACTCAAGGGCCCTGAGTGTGCCCTTGCTGCTAATTCTTCCGCAGAAATAAAATATCCAGTAAGATCTACTCCCAAGCTGCACCAAGAGCCTGGCACAAAGACATCATTCCAATATTCATTTCAAGGGTCATTTGAATCACGGGATGGGAAAGTGGGGGTGGGAAGGCTGGCCAAGAAGGACCAAAATAAGACATCTTAAAGCCTGAAAACAGGGCACAACTTGAGAGAATAAGGAAGCGTAAGGAAAATGGGGCTTTGATTTCTCTACCAAAAGGCATTACATAAAAGGAATGAAGCAAAGATACATACCACAACGTGGTTACGTATTGAAAACACTACGCTAAGTGAAAGAAGCCAGACACAAAAGGTCATAATGTATGATTCCCCTGACATGAAATACCCAGAAAAAAGCAGATCCATTGAGAAAGAAGGGGACTGGTGGTTGCCAGGCACTGGATACCACTGTTTCATGGGTACATGGTTTCCTTCTGGGTGATGAAAAAGTTCTGGAACTAGACAAACAGTGTTGTGGTTGCACAACATTATGAATGTACTTCATATCACTAACTGTATGCTTGGGCCAAATGATAAGTTTTATGTTTATGCTGTGAAAAAATTTGAACACACATAGACAAAGACACCAAGAACTTCAGAGAAATCCTCTAAGCTCCTAACCTAGGGCCATCACTTTCCTTACCTGAATAAAAAGATACACACAGCAGGCAGAAATAAGGTCTGTACTATTATTTACTTATTTACTCCTGGTGTGGCACAGCACTGGACTGCGAACCACAAGGTTGGCGGTTCAAACCCACCAGCTGCTATTTGGAAACTCTATACAGTATACAGAATCGCTATGAGTCAGAATTGACTGGATGGCACTTAACAACAACAACATTATTTACTCTTAACAGCTTGTTTCTTGATCTAAGTTTCCCATGGCTTCACAAGGACTAAGGTACCACAACAACCCTAAGGGGATCATCACCATTACCACTATCCTGGTTTTACAGGTTAGGAAACCAACACAATGAGGTTTAGACACATGCCCGGGGTCCCACAACAAAGAAGGGAGGAAATAAATTGAACCACAAAACTACTCACTGTATGACAAGGTACCACAGAAATTGTTTTCTGTACCTGGATTAACACTTTGCCCCATGACATTGACTTTCTTTGGCTCCCCCCACCACAAAAAGAAAACAAAAAACAGTTGCCATCCAGTCAATTTTGACTCACAGTCCAGTAGAAATGTTCCATGTGGTTTTAAAAGCTATAGCCTTTCAGAAAAATACATCAGGAGGACTTTCATCCAAGGCATCTCTGGGTGGGTTTGCGCCATCAACCTGTCATTAGTGGAACACTTAATCATTTGCACCACACAGGGACAAGTCCTAATCAATTTTTAATGGCATTTACTGAGTGACCACTTGTGAACTGTGTTCTTGAAAAGACATATTCAAAAGGCACCGTCATACACGTAGAGCTTCCTGTGTTGTTCTATTTAATCCTGGGAAGAGCATGATGAGATACAAGGGCAGATATGATTACCTGTCATTTTACAGAGGAGAAAAGCTGGGTTCACAAGGTCAGGAACAGACTTCAAAAACCAGGTTGCTACTCCAGCTGGACCACACTGGTGGAGGTTAAAATCCCCTCAGAGATTAAGGGGTTTGACTGGTTTCAGCATATAAGTTATTTATATGGGAACAGATGCAAGCAATTACAAATGAATTTAAGGAGCTTTTATCAGAGTGAAAAATAGCTCTTCGCACTTCAGGGGCATCTGTGGGGTAACCCAGAGGCATCAATTAAAGATGAAATTCCACCCTAATTAAGAAGGGAGGGTTCTTAGTCACTGGCCAATATCTCTCTTTGATCAGAGAAGTTAAAAAGAGTTATCACTGTTGGAGGAATGACCAAGCAAGAGTTTCCCAGCCTTAGCAATAGTAACATTTTGGACCAGGTGAGTCTTTGTTTGGGGGACTGTCCTGTGCATTGTGAGATATTTACAGATGCCAGTAGCCACCCCTACCCCCAGCTATAACAACCAAAAATGTCTCCAGTCATTGCCAAATGTCCCCAGTGGGGCAAAATCACTTCCAGTTGATAATCACTATCCTGGTGTGGCACTGTGTGATAAGCACTGGCCTGAACGGTCGGTTCAAACCACAAGATTGTCGGTTTGAACTCACCAGTCGCTCCTCAGAAACCCTATACAGAGTAGCTACCAGTCGACCTTATGGTTCAAATCCATCTTGCCGTCCAGTACCACTCCACATACTCAATGTTGTTGTTAAGTGACGTCGAGTTGGTTCCGACCCATAGTGTTTCTAAGGAGCAGGTGGTAAGCTCGAACCGCTGACCTTGCAGTTTAAATGGCTTTGTAGTCTGGCACATTAACCCAAAGCACCACACCGGGACTCCCCATACTAAAACCCAAGCAGGAGACCCCAGCATTCCTATCTCACAGTGTGAAGACGGAATGAGAAAAACAAAAGGCACATCTATTGTCTGCCTGCTCATGTATTTAAATATTAAATGATGACTCTCCTAGGAATATGGATGATGGGCTTAAGCCCCCTCAAAAAATATACTCTACTACCTCTGATGAGAAGAGCAGTCTCCACCAATGCCTAGAAGTCAGAAGGGTCTCCTTTCTTCACAAAATAATGGGCAGAGCAGTGTAGGAATTCCCCTCACATAATAAATGATTTAAGCAGAAAACCAAGCAAAAGATTACTACCATGAGAACCTGAAATACTTAAGATAACATGTTTTTACTAAGAATTCCCTCTCATTACTTAATGTAAAACACTCCCCACACGTTTCTCCTTCTTAGGGCTTGTCTTTCTATTTAGAAACCACTATGGCT
>NW_006408522.1:14506175-14509439 GCF_000296735.1 Chrysochloris asiatica
ACACATGAAGGGGCTTCAAAAATTTCATGATAAAATTCCATATTTAAATCCAATATTTCCACGAACTTTCTGAATCCTCTCATAGCACACATAGGCGCTCTGTTAACATAGTGTATTACATGTTGGGCTGCTAACCACCAAGTCAGCAGTTTTATCCACCAGCAGCACTGCCGGAAAAAGATGAGGCTTTCTACTCCTATACTCCTTGGAAACCCTATACAAGGTCACTATGAGTTAGAACCGATTGAAGATACACCTTCACCACCATGGTATATATAGTCCTAGGGTAAACACTGGATTGCTAACTGAACAGCAACAATACATATAGGAATAGAAAACCAAGTAAAAAGGTCAAAAGTAACAGGATTATTGAGACAAATCTAGAAAATCTTGGTCATCTTGCCACAATCCGCTAGTAAAAGGGCATATTTTTAAAACATTGGTTTTATAAATGCAAAATAACTACAAAGTAATGATCTGAATCATTATTTACCTACAGCTGGCAGAAATCCCTGTGATTGGGCAGCAGGGAATAAACTCCACCTTGTAAACAAAGAGGCTGCCAGCAGGTTGGCAGAAATTGTCCATGTTCATAACAAATGCCTTGTGCTCTAATCCCAAACACTCTTAACTCCATGACGACCCTCCACTAAGTCCCCTGGAAATGATCCCCAGAGCTGATCCTTTTCAGGTTGAAACATGGAGCTACAGAGTCCACTGCAATGACTAGCCCTGTTTTAAGCCCATCTTTACTAACCAAAGCTCCATACAGCCTCTAAACCCTTACTACCTGTAATTTTAAGAGCTTCGGGTAATTACTGTGCGGCAAAGTTCTGGTTTTGTCACAAGTACCACAAAAGCAAGAACTGAACATGCACGGTTTGTTTCACTCAGAATGTTTAACATTAAATTTTGTTTTGAATCTCTTACTCAACAACCAATTATCTACAGAAACTTGGAGGTTTGCAGAAGTTGGAAGAACGTGAAAGCAGCGTCTCTCTATTGGAGTCCTGGACTGCTAACCATAAGGTCAACAGTTCAAACCAACCAGCCATTACTCAGAACCCCTATAACGGGCCACCATGAATCAGAGCCAACTAGACGGCACTTCACAACAACCATCTAGGATTTGGGATGCATTCAAAGACCTTCTGAACAGTCATATGCCCTTTCCTTAGAAACACCCTGAAAAGGTTGAATTCCATAAAAGTTCCCTTTGGAACACAAGCCTGCAATGGACTTTGGGGTCCCATTACTTACCATCTTGAAGAGGCAGAATCTGGTACCACTTTGATCCTTGATTTCCTCATCTGTCAAAGGAAGCCATAGCCACCTGATTCTCAGGGACATCAGTTTTCAGAGCATTGGAAAAGAAGTGCTGAGCACATTACCTGGCTCAGATGAGGTGGTCAATAAACAATGCTAAATATTCTTACAACCTTGGGGCTATTATCCCTGTGGGGCAACTATCTGGAAACCACCTTCCCTAGGGAAAAAACAGTATGAAGTCCAGTTTCTGGTCTATGCAAATACACTGAGGTAAAGTAATAATGGTATGCTGAAGAACGAATGCCTACCCATTGGCTGGACTCACAGACACTGACCAAATCATTTGCACTAATAAATACAGCAGCAGTTGCTTTAATGTGACACTCTGTACTCTCTTCCTAGCTCTGTTGTGTACATAGCCACTACCAACTAAACTTATTTTGACAGTTTGTTATTGTTGTTGCTAAATGTTGTCAAGTCAGTTCTGGTTCATAAAAACTCTGTATAGGGTTTCCGAGGAGCGGCTGGTGAGTTTGAACTGCCAACTTAGCAGTTCAAACTGACCTTGTAGTCAACTACTTATCCTACAGAGCCATACCAGTTACCAGCATCCAAAAATGCATCCAGCTTCCCAACCCAAACAGAGCTGACCCTTCTCTGCTCACCAGACTCCCTAAATAAAATGTACCTGCCAGAATCTGGCCCCCTTTGACTTCACTCTCCCCTTTCCCTTTTCCTAATCAGTACACATGCTCTTCCCTCTTCTCCATCAGAAAGTATTTGAGATAGGATTTAAAACTTAGAGTGGATTCTTTAAACCAAACAATAGTTTAACTTAACTAGTAAAGAATCAAATCGACAACAGCAACTCAGAAGAGTAGACTGGGAATGTAGGAGGCAGTTGAATTTATGTTAATGGGGAAAGAATAACTAGAGAAAGGTTGCACAAGTAAAAGTGCGTAATCAATGTCATTGAATTGTATGTACAGAAATTACTGAATTGGTGTATGTCCTGCTGTGTATATTCACACATAAAAAATAAAATAAATACATTAGTATTTTTAAAAAAAACTTGGTGGGAAGATTTAATAAATAAAGTCTAATTTAAAACAAAACTTATTTTATGCCAAATATTATGGATTGAATTGTGTCCCTACAAATATACTACAAATATACATTGTAATGTCTAACCTCTGCCTGTGGTTAGGAGTGGGCTGTCTTTGTTATGCTAATGAGGCTGGGTTAGTGTAGGGTGGTGTATCTTGAATCACTGTCTTTTAAGATATAAAAGAGATTAAAAACAAGCAAGATAAGAAGCAGAGATGAAGAAGAGAAGCCAAGCCACATGAAGACTGGCCAGAAAGTGATGTTCAAAGGTAAAGGAGCAACACAAAAAGAAAATGTCCCCCGAGAATTTGAACATATAGTCTCCTAAACTTGTTGTTAAGTGCTATCGAGTCAGTTCTGACTCACACTGAACCTGTACAAAGTTTCCGAGGAGCAGCTGGTAGGTGTGAACTGCCAACGTTGCGGTTTGTAGTCTAGTGCTGATCCTATATGGTGCCATCACAGGAGTCCAGTCTCCTAAACTCTAAGAAAATAAATTTATTTATGTGAGAAAATGTTTGTTACAGCCATCCACTGATGGTATTAGAGCAGCACTAGATAACTAAGACATGTACCAGGCTACTGAATTAAGGCAGTATCTACCAAGGTGAGGCTAGAAAGGTGCTCCACATGTCCCAACACTCTCCATGCTCACTCATTGAGTTTACAGTTTACATCCCCACCAGACTAGATGTTCCTGATTTGTAACAAGTTTACTCAGTGCGTAATACAGAGTTTGTTGTTGCTGTCATGTGCCATCACCATCGAGTCGGTTCCAACTCTCAGGAATCCTGTATTGGATGTTGTTGTTGTTGTTGTTGTATGCCCTGCAGTCGGTTCCGACTCATAGTGACCCTGCACAGAGTTTCCAAGGCTGTAAATCTTTAC
>NW_006408522.1:14510268-14511170 GCF_000296735.1 Chrysochloris asiatica
AACAACAACATTTTATGCTAGAGTTCCTAGGTAGTGCTAACCACTCAGTTGATAACTGAAAGGCTGGCAGTTGACGTCTACACAGAGGCACCTGGAAAGAAAGACCTAACAATGAACTTGTGAAAAATCAATCCCTGAAACCCCTACCGAGTCATTCTTCTCTGACACACATGGTGTTAACCAAGAATCAGAAACAATTCTACAATAACTGTTTTAGGTTTTTATTTTATTTTCTTTCTTCTGATAGACACCAAGGATGCAAAGTTAGTAGAGAGAGCCTCTCTTTGTAGATCTGTATAAGTTGAGATATGTAAACAAAAGGCACATTGATAGGGCTCTAACTGCCGGCATGTGCACAACAGACACACAGGGGCTCACGCAGCACCAGAGGTTCATTTGTCATGTATTACCATGTCCTTCTTAGTTGTTCCATACCTAACTGAAAATTACTTATTGAAAACTCACCAACTATTCAATACTATTGATTGTCCATCTCTTCCTTCAATTCAGTCAAATCTCTTCCTTCAAATCAGTCTGCCTTATACATGGAAGAGTTACGAAGTTAGGTACATATGTTTATGATGGTTGTTATTACCAAGTGCCATCAAGTCGGTTCTGACCCATAAAGCCTTGTATAGGGTTGCACACCCACCTTGTGGTATAGTGCTTATCCTACAGCACCACATCAGGATGCCATGTTTATGGTTGTTGTTGTTGTTGTTATTGTTATGTTGTTGTTGCCATCGAGTCGGTACCAAGTTATAGCAACCTTATGCACAGCAGAACTAAACACTGCCCAATCTTGGGCCAGCCTCACTATTGTTGCCACACTTGAGTCCATCGATGCTGCCACTTGGCCAATCCATCTCATTGGGGGTCTTCCTCTTTTTCTCTGTCCCTCC
>NW_006408522.1:14511270-14537143 GCF_000296735.1 Chrysochloris asiatica
ACCCTGGATAGGGTTTCCAAGGAGCGGCTGGTGAGCTTGAACCACCAACCTTGCAGTTCAACCGGCTTTGCAGTCTGACGCATTGACGCATTAACCCACAGCGCCACACCAGCACTCCCCAATAGTAGGGGCTTAATAAGTTGTTTGTTGAATAAGTGACTATTGAAATGAAATAACAGAAAAGTTGGGGTGTTGATTTAAGGTGAGGCACTCTCCCAAGGATTTTGTTTGGGAAGACAGAGGAGGCGCTGTGTGGAAACAAAGTAAAGTGACCGCAATCACAGCTTTTGGCTGAAAACATCAATAAGGTACCCATGGTGCTGTAGGTTAATGCAATTGCACTGTTTCTCACAAGTCCCTCTCAGAAGCCCTATACAGTGTCGGAACCTATGGGTCGGAACCGACTTGCCAGCAATTAACAACAACAACAAAGCAAAGGGGTACTGATGTAGCACTATAAGATAAGCACTGGACTGCTAATCACAAGGTCAGTCATATCTACCTGCTGCTCCTTGGAAACCCTATACAGGGTCACCATGAGTCAGAACCAACTCAATGGCACTTAACAACAAAGCAAAGGTTATGGGGCCCTGGTGGCACAGTGGTTAAAGTGTCTGACTGCTAACAAAAAGGTTGGCAGTTTGAATCCACTAGCGGCTCCAAGGGAGAAAGATACGGCAGTCTGCTTCCACATGATTGGCAGGCCTTGGAAACTCTCTGGAACTGTTCCACTGTCTTACAGGGTCGCTGTGAGTCCGAATCAAGTTAACAGCAGAGGGGTGCTGCTAAGGACGCTGCATGCTGTGGACTCAGTTTGGACTCACAGTGACCCTTCCCAAGGCTTCCCAGGCTGTAGGTCTTTACAGAAGCAGAAAGCCACATCTCTCTCCCTCAGAGCGGCTGGTAGATTCAAACTACTGACCCTGTGGTTAGCAGCCCAATGCCTAATCCACTAAACTACCAGGGCTCCTACCTCTGGTGCTATCCCCAGCAAATTGCCCCTTCCTTTTCCCTTTATTTTTGAGGGGTGGGGAGGGGTTTTATGCATAAATTGTTTCTTGATAACAGTAATGTAGGTGCCAGGATAAAATGCATGCTTGTTCATTTAGGGAAAGTTACCCAATTTTCAATTCTCCTTGAACTTTGTTTTTCTTTTCTAATGCCAACTTCTCAGTCACCTCACTGCCCTTTAATGCCGGGATCAGAGGACAAAAAGAAAGGAAAAGCACAGAATCAGTTGTTATTTCTTTTTTTTTTTAAAGTTGATGAGTCCATTTAACCAGCTTTCACCCTATCAATCACAAGCACTACTTAAAGGGAAATAGATTTTTTTTAAGTGAGACAATAGTACAGTCTATTCTTAATGCAAATCAAAGGTCTCTTTTCTGGAGCTGTATATCCTTTCCCTAAAGTAGCCCCTAGATAACTCTTATTTCATAATTTTCTTATTTTCTTCTCATCACTTTAGAATATTAGAGCTGCTACCCTAAAGTGCAAGGAGCTCCAGTAGTGTAGTGGTTACGAATCGGGCTGAGAACCTACAGGTCAGCAGTTTGAAACTACTAGCTGTTCCGCAGCAGAAAGATGAGGCTTTCTGCTCCTGTAAAGATTTACAGCCTCAGAAATCGGAAACCCTGTATAGGGTCACTATGAGTTGGAACCAACTCCACGACACATAACCACCACCACCCTAAAGTGCAGAGTCCTGGTCTGGCACTGTAGGATAAGCAATGGACCGCAAAGTTGGTTTAAACTGCAAGGTGAAAGGTTCAAACCCACCAGTCACTCCTTGGAAACCCTACATAGGGTTGCTATGAGTCAGAACCGATTCAAAGGCACTTAATAATAACAACCCCAAAGTGAGAAAGGTTTCAGTATATCTATTTAGACCCATATTTACATAAACCCTTTCTACTCCTTTTGGCCACAATGCACTACTATATTCACATCATAATCATTTCAGTTCATGCAACTTTTCAGACTCCCAAGATGGGAAATATCCTCAAATACTCATTTTTCCTCCTAAATGGGGACAACACTCACAAGTTAATAAACTATTCAATAGCATGGCTTCATTTTGTTGGCCTAGTTTTGAAAGAAGAAGAAAAAAAAAAAAAGTCAACATTAGGAAAACACTTTCCATATGTTCTTGTTCCCCAAAGGTTGAGGATTCGGGTCAGAGGTCACCCTGTCAGACCATGCACTCCACATAACCCTCCATTCTCAAGCCAAGACAATTAAGTCAGCTCCCACAATGACCACACTTCCAGCAATTGAATACATGGATAAGAAGGTGGGAAAAAGAGAAAGACCAATTGGGTAAAACTATATATACATATATGTGTGTGTATATATATTTCTTTCTTTCTTTCTTTCTTCTTTCTTTCTTTCTTTCTAATTTCTCTCTCTCTCTCTCTCTCTCTCTCTCTCTTTCTTTCAAAATTGTCTTTTTACCAAGGTGGTTGTTGTTGTTGTTGTTGTGTGCCATGGAGTTGGTTCCAACTCATAGTGTCCCTGCATAGGGTTTCCGAGGCTGTAAATCTTTATGAGAGCAGAAAGCCTCATCTTTCTCCCACCGAACAGCTGGTAGTTTCAAACTGCTGACCATGAGATTAGCAGCCCAATTCGTAACCACTACATTGCAAGCTAGAAATGAACACAAACATTTCTCTACCTCTGGAGAGCATTCTCTTAAAAATCCGTCAGTCCTCTGGACATAAAATGCAACACAGACAGCCATAGCCTATGGAAAAATAAAACCCACCAGGTTGCCGCCAGATATCAAGACCCAAGTAGAAATGTAATATAGTCAGATTTGGGATACAACAGTAAATTAACCAAGATCCCAGGAAACTATCCTGTTGGCAGCAAGGATACTGAAAACACACTTTCTTAATAAAATATATATGATCCAATTCAGTCTATATTGAATATATAATGCATGCATTAAATTTTTCTTAAGTCTTATTTCCCTATTGTTTTTAAGATCATTGATTTGATAGATAAGAGTCTCACCTCAGACGTGCCATGCTAAATTAAACCATTAATTCCCTAAGCAGGATATTATTTTATCAACAAGAAATACATGTGTTATATCTACAGGGCTTGATCACACATCCGGAATAAGTTTAACCCACAAATGCACACCCATTAACACAAGTATCCACAATAAAACCTTAAGGATCCAATTAGCTTTCCATTTTGAAGGAAAATTCCCCAGATTTATGCAAAATAATTATCCATTGGGAGGGAGGAGGAGACTGAAATATTCCTAACGTATTTTTTTCTTCCTTTTAATCTGAAATCCTTTTCAAACAGGGCAAGTCAAATTATCACTTGGTTT
Source organism: Chrysochloris asiatica (assembly GCF_000296735.1). NCBI lineage: Eukaryota > Metazoa > Chordata > Mammalia > Afrosoricida > Chrysochloridae > Chrysochloris > Chrysochloris asiatica. The sequence goes on from NW_006408522.1 coordinate 14,514,614, forward strand.
TCCATGAGAGAACAACCCTGCATTATAACCTTGACCCTTTATTTCAACCCTCCCACCACCCTGGTAAGGCGCTCTGGTAGCGTAGTGGTTACGAATCGGGCTGCGAACCGCAAAGCCGTCAGTTCAAGACTACCATCTGCTCCGCGGGAGAAAGATGAGGCATTCTGCTCCCGTAAAGATTTACAGCCTCGGAAACCCTGTTTAGGGTTGCTATGGGTCGGAACCAACTCGACGGCACTCAACAACAATAACAACCACCTTGGTAGAAAAAGCCCTAGCCAATACTGACTGTAAGCAGACAGCTACAAACAAAAGGTACCCACATCAAGGCAGTGTGAGGGTGAGAAGCGCCAACCAACAAGCTCTTCAGGTGGAAAGGCAGATTACACTGACAGTCAAGAGTGCCTGAGATGAGTTTTGTATGACTGATCTCCAACGGTTCAAAATGTGATTATGGAAGCAGCCCCGAAAGTTGTTGTTATGTGCCGTGGAGTCGGTTCTGACTCATAGCAACCCTGTATAGGGTTTCTGAGGCTATAAATCTTTACGGGAGCAGAAAGCCTCGTCTTTCTCCCATGGAACAGCTGGTAGTTTCAAACGGCTGACCCTGAGGTTCGCAGCCCCTAAAGTAGAGCTTCTCAAATCTGCTGCACATTAGGTTCACCTGGGGGAACTTCTACACAAGCCACTGTTCAGGCTGCACTGCAGAATGAAATCAGAATCTAAGAGGGACCCAGGCACCAGTTTTTTTATTTTTTACAACTCCCCAGATACGCAGTCAAGTTTGAGAACTAATGCCTTCAATGGATTCCCCTGGCATTTTGCGCAGCAAGGGCATTGTTGGACGTGGACCACTATCTTCTGGACTTGTGAAAGAATACACACATAGTAAACATACATTTTTTCCCCCAGTCCTGTGTAAATAACCAACATGACAGCCACGAACCTGCCTAGAACCAAATAGTGATGCAACTTGGAAAAGTCCCTTGGAAAGCTAGCAAATGTGCTATAAGTGAGACCGGCGCTTTCAGAGACAAAGGTGTATTGGTCAGAGGGCAGGGAGAGGGGAGGCAGTAGAAAGTTTTTTCTTTTCTTTTTTGTAAAAAAATCATTGTGCTTTTTAGTGAACGTTTACAAACCAAGCCATACAATAAACAGTGGGCTGCAAATCACAAAGTCAGCCGTGCAAGCTCACCAGCCACTCCGCTGGGGAGAAAATAATGAGGCTTTCTGCTCCAGCGAACATTTAAAGCCTGGGAAACCCTCTATAGGGTCATTATGAGTCGGAACTGACTCGATGGCACTTAACAACTGTTCAGTACTATTAGTAACTTTCCCCACAATATATCAGTATTATCATTATTTCCATTCTGGTTGTTCTGTTTCCATTAATCTAGCTTCCCTCTCCCCTTCTAACCTCATCTTTGATCCAGGGTAAATGTTGACCATTGGGGTTTATTTCGATGATTATTTAGGGGCGCACAGATCGTTCTTACGGGTGAGATTTTGTTTTTGGACCAGTCTGTCATTTTAGCCCTTTCTTTTCAAGGGACAGTCAGGAAAGAGCACTCCAGGAAAATAAGTGGTGCTCCGAGTGAGTACGGAGCCCGGAGGTAGAAGCAGGACGAAAGGTTGAGAACTAAAGGTAAATCCAGGAGGAGGGTTTTCCGATAATCCCCAGCATATGGTCCCAGCCCTTCCCAGCAGCGCGCCGCGGCGCGGGAGCTGGGAGCGCACCTCCAGCCTGAGCCCGAGGATCTGCGCGCCTGGCGGCCGGCGCCGCACGGTGCTCTGGGGGCGCACTGGCCGGTTGTGCGCCGCGCACCTGGCGGAGCCTGAGCCCCGCTGGCTTCGTCCGCCCTCGGCGGCACCTCAGCCCCTGGGCCCGGGGCCACCACACACCCCGCCCCGGTTCGAACTCACCTACCGCTGCAACCTCTCGTGTCCCGCTCCTACCGCCGCCAGCAGAGCCCGGCCCAAGTGCAGGGGCCGCGGCGCCGCCAGGAGGCCGAGCCAGCCGGGCCCCGCCCCGCAGCCGCCCGCCCGCCCGCCTTCCCGGGGAGGAGGGGCCCGGGGCAAGACCCGCCCGAGCCGCCTCGCGACCAGCAGCTGGGCCTTAGAGAAGTCCCACGTGCCCGAAGCTCCTTCCCGGTGGTGATGGGGGGAGAGGTGGTGCACGCCCCCCACCTCCGGCCCTCGGCCCCACCCGCCTTTCACTCCCCAGACCTCTCGCGCAGTCCCACGACCCCTAAGGACACACTTCCCCTAGTACCCACGCCCCCTACGCCTCGGCCTTAGCCCAGGGACGCGCCCTTCCTCACTGTCCGCGAGCACCTCTTCCTCACCTTAACCCAAGCCTCACACTCCTCCCCCCTAACGCTTTGTCCTCACCGTGCCCCTGATCGGAATGTCCTTCCACCTCTAGTAAGGCTGCCCCCAGGCAGTTAGCTCCTTCTAGCCTCCGCCTTTCCAAATTCCCGCCTCCAGGAAGCCTTCCCTATTTCACTGCCTGTGCTCTCCAAACAGATCCTGAGCTCAGCTTTCCCCCTTACCCTTCTGTTGCAACCTTATGCTTGCGTTTAGGACATTTCTTTCACCCCAATTAAAAGTTCCTGAAGTCGTGGTGTGGCGCTGTAGGATAAGCACTGGACCGCCAGGTCAGTTTGAATCTCAAGATTGGCGGTTCAAACTCACCAGTCGCGTCTCTGGTCGCTATGAGTCGGAACTGACTCGAGGGCACTTAACAAGAAAGAATTCCCGGGTGGTGCAAACGGTTAAACGATTGAGGTTGGTTGGTTCTTGGAAACCATAGACACCTTGGGATACAGACCTGGCAACCAGCTTCCAAATGGTCACAACTTTGAAATCCCACGGAGCAGTTATACTCTGCACCCATGGAGTAGTTGTAAGTGACTCCAACTCACAACATTCAGAAACTTAACAACTGTCAGAAACTTAAAGTTTTAGCTCTTACATCATGTTAAATGCACCAAGATTTCTAGAGCGTGCAATACCGGTGAAGAGGTAGCCACTTAACAATCAGTAATAAATTAGGGAGTCAGAGAAATGGTATCCTGACTGTAGGTGGTAGGATCAGAATTAGAAGCCAGTTCTCCAGTTCCTAGTTCAGCACCCACTCCAGATAGAAACGGCAACCTAGCACTAACTAAAGCAAAAGCTTAAGCAAAAAACTCGTTTCTGAACCTCATTTTCCTCATCTATAAAGCAGAGTGGGATACCCACCCTACCTAATTGTGAACATCCCCCCCAGAATACATCAATAGAAGTGTCCTTCCCACCACCTGGACACAACTTGTATTTCATGTTTGCTGACATTTGAAATATATTTGAAAATTGAATAATTCAAAATATTATTTTTTTAAAACCTTCACAAATAGTAATTAACAGTTCTCTTCTCACCTCCCTCTATCCCCCAAAAAAGAAATGCTAGTTTAAAATCTGAAAAAGGTGACCATCCATGACACAACATTTAGTCTGTATTTACCTGGAGCAACAGAGGAAGGAGAGTCCAAAATAGGAAGAAATAGACTATGACTAATTGCTCCCATGGACTCCTGGTGTATGTAGCACTGTGGGCTAATGCATCAGACTGCAAAGTCATTTGAACTGCAAGCTTGGTGGTTCAAGCTCACCAGGCGCTCCTTGGAAACCCTACACAGAGTTACTATGGGTCAGAATTGACTAGACGGCACTTCACAACAACAATTGCTCCCATGTATAACTGAGTCATTTGCCATGAGACCAGAACTAAATGATGGCTGCCTACTGTTACTGAACACTTTGATTAGACAGTCTATAGACAAATCCCGATGAAAATGGAGGAAACGCAGGACAGAATTTCAAATTTTCATAGAATCTATATTTTCTGGAGTCCTAGAGACTGGAAGAATACCCAAATTTTTACCTTGAGATCATCTTTAAACCAAAAATACCCCCTGAAGTCTTCTTTTAAACCAAATCACAGTTTAGCTTAACTAGTGAAAAATGTCTGCCTTGTGCAATGTGCTCTTTTAAGAACTTTTATTTGTCATTGTTAAGCTATTGAGTCCATTCCAACTCATTGAGACCCTGCATAGGGTTTCTGAGGAGCCGCTGGTGAGCTTGAACCACCAACCTTGTGGTTCAAACCGACTTTGTAGTCCAGCACATTAACCCACAGCGCCACACCAGGACTATATATATATAGGACTAAATTGATAACAACTTGATAGATTAGGGGCAAAAAATTTATGTTAATGGAGAAGGAACAGTCAGAAAACAAGGGTAAAAATGATTGCATGACTTGAAAAATGTAAACAATGTCACTGAATTGTACACATAGAAATTGTTGAATTGGTGTATGTTCTGCTGTGTATATTCTCAATAACAAAAAATAAATTTTAAAAAGTCCAAAACAGGTAGCAAAGACCAAAGGAGGCTTTGCAGGAAGTAGGATTGAGCTAGACTAGAAACTGTGGATCCAGGACAGATGAAAGAGAAAGATACACAATGTGGACAGAGTATGTGAATAGGGTACAGGAGGTGACCCAGCTTTCCTGAATAAACACTGCCTGTATGTGGAGTGCTGGTGTGGCACTGTGGGTTAATGCACCAGACTGCAAAGCCGTTTGAACTGCAAGGTCAGTGGTTCAAGCTCACCAGTCGCTCCTCGGAAACTCTACATAGGGTCGCTATGGGTCAGAACCAACTCGACGGCACTTAACAACATCATATGTGGTGCTGGAGTCCTGGAGTGGCGCTGTGGATTAATGCGCCAGACTGCAAAGTCGTTTGAACTGCAAGGTCAGCGGTTCAAGCTCACCAGCTGCTCTTTGGAAACCCTACAAGGAGCTCTGGTAGCGTAGTGGTTACGAATCGGGCTGTGAACCTTAAGGTCAGCAGTTCGAAACTACCAGCCACTCCACGGGAGAAAGATGAGGCTTTCTACTCCCGTAAAGATTTACACCCTTGGAAACCCTGTACAGGGTCGCTATGGGTCGGAATCGACTCGACGGCACTTCACAATCAATCAATACAGGGTTGCTATGGGTCAGAACTAACTTGACAGCACTTAACAACAACAACATAGGAAGATCACAGGATTTGTATTAGTAAGGGAGATGGGGCTAGAAAGTACAAAAGGCATCAAATACCAAACTGAGAGGATCCCAAGGTAACCAAACACTACTAGGACACCTCATGCAACTTGGGAAGGTTGATATGGAATCTTCATCTGACAGAGGACAAATTAATGGACCATAGAGCTGGAGTGGAAGACACCCACTGTTATTTTTGGCTGCCATCACGTCATATCCTGACTCATGGCAACCCCATATGTTACAGAGTAGAACTAAGTTAGTTCCACAGGGTTTTCCTGGCTGTAATCCTTAGTGAAGCAGTTCTCCAGACCTTTCTTCTGTTGAACCACAAGGTGGGTTCAAACCACCAACCTGTAGATTAGCAGCCAATCACAAATTGTTTCTACCACCCAGGCTGCTTACCTGTAGCTTAGGACTCAAACAAACGATGCTGGAGGGATTAAAGCAAGGAAGGACAAGGGAGCGAGAACTTTACAAGGAAGAGCCCCAAGGACTTGGTGATTAAATATGTGCAATGAGGGAATGGAAAGAGGCGAAGATAAAACTATGGTTTTGAGGCTTGGAGCACAGGAAATAGATAGGATGGGTTTTTTGAAAGGTACTGAAGGCTCTATGGAGCGTACTGTAATGGTAGAAGTTTTTAGTGGAAACGTCCCAGCAGGCATGGGGCTATTAGGATGTTGTGGCCTTATGTGAACAACATCAGGGAAAGGGAGTAGGGAGAGGGAGGGCTGTATGAAGTGCAGAGAAGTAGAGTTGAGCCAAGGAAGAGATGGGTCAACCCAGGGAGTAAGAAAATCTGAGGGGAAGAGGCAGGGGAATCAACTAAAAACCCAAGTAAGTAAACGTGGCTCATGATATTCATACAAATATCACTAATCTCTCTTTTACTTAGAACCTTACAAAGATCTGCAGAAATGATGCACTCTGTAAATATTTGTCAACTCTAAAAGGCATTGATCAGTATTTGGCCCCCTTTCCAGGCAGATATTTTACTGATAATAAAAAAATTAAAGGAGCGGGAGATCAAGTTGGGTAAAACAATAAAGGCAGAGTTGTTAAGTGTCATCAAGTCGGTTCCAACCCATAGCGACCCTGTAGAGGGTGTCCAAGGAGAGGGTGGTAAACTTAAACTGCCTATCTTGCAGTCCAAACCAACTTTACAGCCCAGAGTATTAGTTACAAAGAAATTACTTTTGATTCTGCTATTGTGATGATGAGTGTTCTATCCCCTTCAACCTCAGCCTAAAGCAAACCTTTTTGAAAAGTGCCTTTCTTTTTATTTATATTGAAATGAAATCATGCTTCCATAACTACTTTATTAAGCCTGTAGATAGCTTTTTTGGTGAATTACGTACAGCAATTTTCCATAAATCATCAAGAGGAAGAATAGTGACCTCTTTCTTCCTACAAATCCTGTGGATATGAAATACATGATACAGAATATTTAAATAAATGTTATGGGTTAAATGAGATGAAAGTACTGATTCAGGATACAGGAAGGGCCAGAGAAAGGAAGTTCCATCATGAACACTTCCTAATTCTCCCACACGTACAGTACAATTTACCCATCAGCGCCTACTACGTCTAATATCAGAAAAGGACCTATCCACTCAGCAGTAAAATTCAGACAACTCAGACTTTTAACTTCTCTAATGGCTAGAACAACAGTAGAAAACATTTCAGGAAGGAAAAGCAATCTACATTATAATAGACAGCTAAGAAGCATGGTACTAAGGGACATATAAAAGAACAGTAAAATGTAACAAATTGAATTTGGCCAGAACATTCTCCAACTCTCAGGCTCACACACCATCTATCTTAATTATATACCTGTCCAAAAGATAGAACACAGCAGGAAGAATGGCGTTTTAATGAGCTTGGAGGGCTATAAACTGGTTACCTTGTTACAAACTTGGGTTTTTATATATCAGCAGGGGAATAGGTATTTGTTCTTTTTCCCCCTATGAAGTCACATTACTATGGATTTACAAGGAATGATAAAATGAGAAGAGATTTTTCCAAAAGGGGACATTGTGTTGCCTCAAATATGCAGCAGTTAAGAGGCCAGATACTTCTATGTCCATATTTCTTTATTTAACTGTTACTGTTTGAATGCGAGGTACTTAATAAAATGGATAGTTTTCAAAACATCGTGTTTATGATCATGTGTGTGCATGTACAATATACACATGTATGACAAATGAGAAAAGGTGATTTATGCTAATTAAATACAACTTTTCAGGCCAGTTACTGTCCCAAGTTGTGTAATGTACTTGTCTAACAGAAATCCCTTCTATACAAATCTTTTTCCTGCTTTTAGATAGAAATGTCTGCTTTTTCCGTAGTTCTGTGACTTGAATTAGAGAGAGCAGACTGTAGATTTGGAATGGCTGGTTTACTTTCTAATGTGTTTTAAGGATTTGACAGCAATGCTGGGGAAATGACAGGGAACATGAAAGGGATGAGTCTGGTCAGAGCTTAAAGTACCAGCAGAGGCTTCAGCTGCAGTGTAGATTTTCCAGTCTCCTTGTGTGGTGCCATAGAGTCAGCACTGGACTGCAAATCACAGGTCAGCAGTTCAAACCCATCAACTGCTCCTCAGAAACCCTATACAGTGTCTCGGAGTTGGAACCAGCTCCACAGCACTTCACAACAAAAACAGCAACACCTAAGGAGCCCTAGTAATGTAGTGGGTTATGAGTTGGGCTGTAGTAAGGAAAACACCTGTGTTCATACAGCTCTTTTGGGTTTTTTCTATCTGAAAAATGATTTAATGATACCTAATGATCCTTCATGACTGAGTATAACAACTAATATCTAGATATTTGATTAAACCTCTTCCTAAGCTGAAACAAAAACCAAAAATAGAAAGTTTCCGGGTTGTTATCTAGCTGATTGCATAAATAATTTCTTACAGAGAGATCAGCACGAGGCTGGTCCCTGTGAGTTAGAGGCTAAATATGTCCCAAATGTCCACCTTTTCCCACATGCTAGACCACTCTTTGGAGTCCTGGTGTGGCGCTGTGGGCTAATGTGTCAGACTGCAAAGTCATTTGAACTGCAAGCTTGGCGGTTCAAGCTCACCAGCTGCTCCTTGGAAACTCTATACAGGGTCGCTATGGGTTGGAACTGACTCCACGGCACTTAACAACAACGACAATACTACTCTTTAATCTTGTTACCAATCACCACCAATTACCACCCCTTCCCGCCCTCGGGGTTCTGTAACACTGCCACAAAGTCTCACAGAACTCACAACGATTAAAGGAAATGGCTCTTGCAATTGTGGATGCTGGCAAATCAAAATTTGTAGTTCAGAGATCAGTCTGGAGGATTCTTCTCACCTATATAGTCTCAGGAGCTGAGGAACCCAAATAGTTAGGTCAGACAACAGGCTGATGATATACCAGGCTGCTACAGGAGCTGCTGAATCAGGTGATGGGGCATAAAAGCCCAAAGTGGAGGTCAGACATAATGTGTCAAATGCAAGATTCAGTGTGAAAGAGCAAACTTTGCCAAAGCAGTCTTATAAATTGGACTCAGACTATGCCCCCATGGGAAATTAAGTGTGGTGAGCATCCTTAGTCCTTATTTCCACTATAATCCATTTTTTTCCTTGTTGTTGATATTAAGTGCCCTCAAGTCAGTTCCGACCCATGGCACCCCTGCATAGGATTTCCAATGAGCAACTGGTGGGTTTGAACCGCCAACCTTAGGGTTCAAACTGACCTTGAGGTCCAGCACATTATATATACTGCAGCGCCACACCAGGACTCCTATTCCTTGGTAGTGGGTTATGTGCCGTGGAGTTGGTTCCGACTCATAGCAACCCTTACAGGGTTTCTGAAGCTGTAAATCTTTACGGGAACAGAAAGTCTCATCTTTCTCCTGCAGAACAGCTGGTAGTTTCAAACTGCTGACCCTAAGGTTAGCAGCCCGATTCATAACCACTACACTACCAGAGCTCCTTGTTGTTAAGTGCCTTCGAGTCGGTACCAACCCATAGCAACCTTATGCACAGCAGAACCAAACACTGCCCGATCCTGGGCCAACCTTGAGCCCATTGACATGCTTGAGACCATTGATACTGCCACTTGGCCAGTCCATCTCACTGGCACCAGAGCTCCTTAGCTCTACCTTAATCCTTACTCCTTTTGTTGTTGTTGATGTTGTTAAGTGTCATCAAGTCAGTGCTGGCCCATAGTGACCCTGTATAGGGTTTCCTAGGAGCAGCTGGTGGGTTTGAACCACCCACCTTGCCTTGTGGTACAGTACTTATCCCACAGCACCACATCAGGACTCTTTGTTATTGTTAAGTGTCGTCGAGTCGGGTCTAACTCATGGCAACCCTGTGTAGGGTTTTCGAGAAATGACTGGTGAGCTTGAACTTGCGGTGGTTCAAGCTAACTTTGCAAACCAGCGCATTAACCTGCAGCACCACACCAGAACTCCTTCTTGTTGTTGTTGTTGTTAGGAGCCATCAAGTAGGTACCGACTCATAATGACCCTATGCACAGCAGAACGAAACACTGCCCAATCCTGGGCCAACTTCACTACTGTTGCCACGCTTGAGTCCATCGATGCTGCCACTTGAGCAGTCCATCTCATTGGGAGTCTTCCTCTTTTTCTCTGACCCTCCACCTTACCAAACATGATGTCCTACTCCAGCGACTGGTCCCTCCTGACAATATGTCTGAAGTATGAGAGACGAAGTTTGGCCATCTTGGCCTCCAAGGAGCACTCTGGCTGCACTTCTTCCAACACAGATCTGTTGGTTCTTTTAGCAGCCCATGGCACTTTCAATATTCTTCTCTAACACCATAACTCAAATGTGTCAATTCTTCTACGGTCTTCCTTATTCACTGTCCAATGTTCACATGTATATGAGGTGATTGAAAATACCACGGCTTGGGTCAGGTACACCTTAGTCCTCAAGCTGACATCTTTGCTCTTCAACACTTTAAAAAGATCTTTTGCAGCAGATTTGCCTAATGCAATATGTCCTTTGATTTCTTGACTGCTGCTTTCGTGAATGTTGATAGTTGATCCAAGAAGAATGAAGTCCTTGACAACTTCAATTTTTTCTCCGTTGATAAGAATGTTGTCCCACCTTAATCTTGCCTCACTAACAACTCACTTCAAAGTGGGTCCATAGTCACAGGCAGAGAGACTAGGATTCACAGTACATTGTAGAGTGGGAAAATACATGGCTAGAAGGGCCATAGGAAATAATCAGTTGTCCTATACTGACACAAGGAGCTCTGGTAGCATAGTGGTTATGAATTGGGCTACTAATCTCAGGGTCAGCAGTTAGAAACTACCAGGTGTTCCACGGGAGAAAGATGAGGCTTTCTGCTCCTGTAAAGATCAACAGCCTTGGAAACCCTGTACAGGGTCACTATGAGTCAGAACCTACTCCACAGCACATAACAACATCATACTGCCACAATATAAACAATGAGTGTTGATGCATGTTAAAGACCTTGTGAGCTAATGAAAGCATCTGGTAAATGGAGAAAATTTCAGTCTTTATAAAATATAGCAAAATCAATTTGCTTCACTTAAGAAGAGAAATTCACAAAAAACACTCACAGGCTGGGAGGAAATCCACACCTATAACAATTTCACTGCATATAATCTCCAAAAGTTACCAAATACTTTGAATTATTTTTTTACTTAAATGAACTATTGGAAAAGCATCAAGAACATAGCATAAGATATATGTGGTGATAAATGCTTTGCATAGACCTGGATAATGTGATACCATTTGTTGAACTGGGATTTAATGATGACAGGAGATATCCTTTTTTGGAGAAACACCCATTACCTAATATTCTTTGTGTTCTCCAATAATTCCACCAGTAGTACCATGGTCTGACCATAAGTAGTGTTTTATCTCCATATTCCTGACTCAGATGTCTGTTTCAAATGGAAAAAACTTGGAGGAAGCAGGGAAGAGGGGCTTTAGCACATCCAAGTGGCAGATACTGTGCTATGTATTATTTCCTTTAGTCTTCACAACAGGACAAGATGACTACGAAGACTATGCAATTTGCCCAAGGTTGTGAGGCTCGGGATTCACATCCAGGTCTGCCTGATTCCCAAGTCTGTGCTCTTAATCACTGTCCTAGTATCACTGCCTATAGGGGTCAGCTCCCTTTTTCATAATGTTTATTTTATAATACATATTTTTAAATTATAAAAGCAATGCATACACCTGTAAATAGTTGAATTGGTAAAAGGTGTGTGATGCTGTTGTTAAGGGCCGTGGAGTTGGTTCCGACTCCTAGCGACCCTGTACAGGGTTTGTGAGGCTGTAAATCTTTACGGGAGCAGAAAGCCTCATTTTTCTCCTTCAGAACAGCTGGTAATTTTGAACTGCTGACCCTGAGGTTAGCAGCCCGTTTTGTGACCACTACACTACCAGAGCTCCTTAATGTGTGTGATAGTGATAGCTGCATTTACAACAACAAAGTAGTTACTGAGGCCACTTGACTTGTGTACAAACACCTCATGGGATTATGGTCCTGGTTTCAGGATGTATTCCCGTTAATTGACTTATTAATGTTTTCAGTTCTTTCGGCTGCTTCCTAGTTTGTTGCATAGTGATGGGAGTCTTAAAAGCTTGCAAGCAGCCATCCAAGTACGATTGTTCTTTATTCACCTGAAACAACAGAAAGAAAGAGTCAGGAATAAGAAGAGGAAACAGAATATGTGGCTGTAAAAATATGTGGAACCTTGTTAGCCAGCAGTGTGGCAAAACCTGGGGACTCTTGGTCCCAGAGTCAGTGACATAGCCACAGAGGACTAGAGTGGAAAATGAAGTGTCCAGCTGATAAGAAGAGAGGCCATATGCACAAGAACACCCACACTTGCAAATAATACCCACTTGACCTGGCTTCAATGACTGGATGATCAGAGCTCAACTAGAAGAAGAAAGAAGAGGAAAAAAAGAGTAATCTGATACAATTTGATGAACTTGACCTACACCTATGGATGCAGTAGCTCAAAAGAGGGAACAAATCTTTACAGAAAGATCATTCCCACCCCCTCCATACACAGAGTAGACAGGGATGGGCATCTTGGACATTGGCTACCCAAAAGGCGGTGGGGGGGGGGGGCGCTACAAAGGCAAGAAGTGACTGGCTTACAAGTTTTCAAGAAGGACTCTAGATCCAGAAGGCGTGAAAGAAGATAGAATGTCCACTGAGTAGTATCCAATCTGTCTGGGAGGGGCTGATGAAGGGAAATGCGGATAGGTCTCTTGTGATACAATAGTGACTAATTGTTATCAGGACTGATTGTGAGGGTTTGGAAATGTAAAGGTAAACGTTTTGTAGCAAGGAGGGGAGTGATTAACTTTGCAGTCTAGGAGCGGAGGTCCCTGGGACCATCAAAAGAGAAGAGCGGAGAGCAAGAACCTACCCAGAGAAGCAGTGATGCCTGAGATGGAGGCAGAGATGATGACGTGGAGAGATGGAGCTGTTGGGAACTTTAGACCCAGAGAGGGAGAGCGACTGTGTGCTAATGACCGAGGGGCAGGCTCACAGGCTATATACCCTGTGGTTGGTTGATGATGCATGGAGGGATTGTAACCATGGCAATGAAACGATATAGGATAGGATGAATGTAAAACTAATGTTCTCCCATGTAAACTATCACATAATTAACAATAAAACATTTACATATATATATATGTAAAAGCAACCGTTTCCCCCACTGCCTTCTCTACTCCACTGGGTTCAATAATTCATTACAATGGCCACACAGAACTCAAGACACTGAAACTCACAATTTGGGCTTTATTAAGGAAGTTAACAAGTTACATTCAGGGTAAAAAATGCTCAGGACACAGTTTCAGTTAACTGCTAATAAATACCCACAGGACACACCATTTCACCATAAGCCTTAGCCTGAAGGCACTTGGCTCTAGCTCCATGGGTCAGCAAACCTAGCCCCCCACTGAAGTGCCTGAAGGCACCCCTTCTACAAGCAAGCCTCCTACCCAAAGTCACTCAGCTTTACTTGGTCCGTGGGCTGGAAAGCCCACCACTCTGTCTCGTGTTCTGGCTTTTGATTCTGCTGCCTCTCCTCTGCCACTTCTCCAGGGTCACAGCTTTCTGTCCCTGGGTGGAGGAGGTTCAATGTGCAGGCATCTCTGAGTCCGAAGAACACATTCCACTCGTGGCTCTTCATCTTTCATGGTAGTTCAATTCCTCCTCCTGCTTCTGAGACAGCTCATTTTATACCCATGCTAGACCTTCAAGTTTTTATAATTACAATGAATTCTGCTAACATCCACAGCTGAATCATGTCATCTTACTAGTATCTTCTCCCACCTTCTCTTACCCAGACCCAGCAGGGCAGAAACGTTGTTTTGTGGGAATTACAGACTAACGGCTCGGAGAGACATTAGATAATCCACTACACCACAGTGGTTAATTACCTCTGCGAACAACTGTCTTCGTCATGAGACAAGAAAAACTGGATGGTGCCCAGCTACCATTTCCATCAAAGATTTCATAGGAAGCTCCTGATCAAAAGGAAAGAAATGCAGAGCAGAATTGCAAATTTTCATGGACTTCAGACTTTCTGGAGCCATGTTGTTGTTATGTGCTGTGGAGTCGGTTCTAACACATAGCTACCCTGTGCAGGGTTTCCAAGGCTGTAAATCTTTATGGGAGCAGAATGCCTCATCTTTCTCCCACGTAACAGCTGGTAGTTTCAAACTGCTGACCTTGCAGTTCGCAGCCCGATTCGTAACCACTATACTGAAGCCAGAGAGGCTGGAAAACTCCTGAAACTCTTGCCCTCAGATAATCTTTAAACTTTAAAACAAAAATATCCCTTGAAGTCTTCTTACAACTGATTAATAGTTTATCTCAACTGGTAGAAAAAAGATCTCCCTTGAGCATTATGCTCTTTTTATTTTTTTTTTAAATTAAATGTTTTTATTTTGCATTGAGTGAAAGTTTACAGGGCACATCATCAGCTTCACATTCAACCATTCATATAGCTTGTTTCATTACATTGATTATTATCCCCGCCATATATCATCAGTTTACAGTGTTTCTTTCTATCCTCTTTAGCTTTTTTTTTTTTGGATGTGGGGGAGCATTATGCTCTTTTAAGAACTATCAATGTGAAAAGAAAGAACTATCAACAGGGGTTCAAACTGACAAAGGCAATTTGAGAGATTACATAGTAACCTTAGGGGACAGTCAGTTTAAGTCAGTGAGTGAGGAATGACTCAGAAAAGGAGAGTGAGAATTGTTGTCCAACTTGAAGAACGAAATCAATATGACTCAATTGCACATGTCGCAACTATTGAACTGGTGTATGTTTTCCTGCATATATATTCTCAACAACAATAAGGTCAATAAAATTTAAAAGAAACCAACAAACAAAAAAACAATTCAGACCATCCAGATCAAGATGACTGAGTCAGCACAGACAGAACCCACTGCCCTGTACTCCAAACACAGAATAAATGGAGTTAAAAGGTCGGCCAAGTATAAAGGGAGTCCTGATGGGGCACTGTAGGATAAACTCTAGACTGCTAACTTTAAGGTCGGTGGTTCAAACCTACCAGCCACTCCTCAGAAACCATAGAGTTGCTAGGAGTTGAAACCAACCCAAAAGCACTTAACAACAACAGTGAAGTATAAAGGAAACCTAGAGCCCTAGGAGCTGCCATTGGGAATTCATGGAGGGGTAAGGTCAGGTATGAGCTGGAAGTTAACACTTCATTGCCTGCTTGTGAACGGAGTCATGCTCTCCTTATTCATAATGATGACAATATGCAGAGAGAATCCTACCTATGAAGCAGGATTGGAAACATTGTTTCCTGCTTTAAAAACAGGGATTGAAATAGTTTGCTTAGGTTTATAGTCTAAAATATACTTCTTGTCCATAGCAGGAGAAGGATGCAGGAGTACTTAACGTGACAGAAAACGGATTTACATCCAATGCCCAGAATTTGTCCTGAGTCCAGAGCAGGAACATTAGCTCACTAATCCAAGATCAAGTCTGAAGCTAGAATGTGCAACCAGTATACATACCATCCAGCAGTAAGAGCTCTCAGACAAAACAACAAAGCACTCCAGCCAATCTGCTATGGAAAACAGTGAACAGATCCAACAAATTATATAATTCATTCTAAAGGAATATTCAAGGGTGAGTCAAAAATTATTCACACTCTGGCTGTAGAATTTATTTTAATCAGCTTTTAGAAAAGACAAATACTTATTTATTTATTTTTTTTACATAATCTCCTTGCTTTTCAATACACTTTGGCCATCTGTCAACAAGCTTTTGTATTCCCTTAGTTAAAAATGTCTTAGACTGAGTTGTGAGCCACAAGTGCACCTCTGTCTTCACTTCTTCATCAGGGGTGAATCTTCATCCTCAAAGGACTAAACAAGTGAAAGTTCCATGGAGCAAGATCAGGACTATAGGGAGGATGCTTTAAAACCTCAAAACAGAAATTTTTGCAGAGTGTTAACAGTATGAGCAGAGGTGTGTGGACGTGCATTGTCGTGCAAGATCACAGTGCCACTGGATAGTAGTCATTGCATTTAATCCCAAATTCATGCTTCAGCTCTTCAGTGAACATCTCACTGTAATAAGCACTGCTGATTGTTGAACTTTTTTCCTCATAGTGTTTCAGTATTGGCCCTTGAAATTCCCAGAAAACTGTAAGCATCAATTTCCCAGCTGATGGTTGACTTTTGAACTTTTTATTGGATGGTGGTTGAGGATGTTTCTATTCCATACTCTGCCATTTACTCTCAGGGTCATAGTGGTGAATCCATGTCTCATCACCAGTAACAATTCTCTTAAAGAAACGTATACCTTCCTTCAAATTTTTGTTTGCAGATGTCCAAACGCTCTTCCATGAGCTATTTTGGTACCCATTTCGCACAAACTTTTTGAAACCTATGTCTGTCATGGGTTATTTCACAGGCAGAGTCATGGCTGATTTTCAAATGATTTGTCACATAATCCATGGTCACTCATCTATGTGACAGAATCATTTCATATGCACATTCATTGTTGTCATCAGGAGTAGATGTGGATGGGCATTTTAATATAACTGGAGTGTGGATAATTTTTGACTCACCCTCATAGATAATATCTCCTAAGATACATAAAGAGGGAGACAGTGAGTCCTGGTGGTGCAATGGTTAAGTACTTGGTCGCTAACTAAAAGATCATTAGTTCTAACCCACCAGTCACTCAATGTGATAAAAGACCTGGGGGTCTGCTCTCATAAAGATTATGCTCTAGGAAACCCTATGGGGCAATGACACTCTGTCCTCCAGGGTCACTATGAGTCAGAATTGATTCAACAACAAATTGAAGGGATAACCAGCAATTCAGCTAAGTAAACAATCCAGTTAAGGGGCTCTGGTACTATAGTGGTTACAAATCGGGCTGCTAACCTCAGGGACAACAGTTCGAAACTACCACCTGTTCCATGAGAGAAAGATGAGGCTTTCTGCTCCTGTAAAGATTTACAGCCTCAGAATCCCTATTCAGGGCCGCTATGAGTTGGAACCGACTCCACGGCATATAACAACAACCAACAACAACAAACAATCTAGTTAACGAAGTAAAATATAACTGTAGCAGTTACCCAGGACACAACTTAAAGAGGTTAAGATAGAAAATATGATGCAAAAGGCAAATTGAGACCTCCAATTTTAAAGAATAAGAGTTCCAGAAATAAAGAATAGAGAGAATAAAAGAAATGTCAAATTCAGATGCCTGAGAATAGTCTCAGAATTGAAGAAAACTGTGAGTCCTTGGGTTTAAAAAGTCCCATTACTCGAGACCATCAAGAATAATGAAAACATCTTAAAAGCTACCAGAAAGAAGAGTTTGGCCATGTTCCCTTATCACTCATTGACCTTGAGATGAGAGAGAGAAGAGGAAGGCTGGCTGGTCTGAAGTTCAGGGAGGTGTGTGAATGCCCAAGCCCATGGGCACTGACTTAGCCCCTGAGGTTACAGCTGAGAGTGAATCGGTCAGCTGGTCTGAAATGTGAGGAGACATGCAGCTAGCACCCATTTGACTCAGCTTGGATGGCTAGGGCTGAGCTGACCAGAACTCAACCAGATGAAGTTAAAGGTGCTTGGTTCTGTGAGCAAGTGTAAACTGCTACAAGTTGATGAACTGGACTTTTTCTTATGGATGCAGTTACTCAAAATTCCAAGTGAAATGGAAAGATTCTCCATATCAAGGATTAAGCTTATTTCCTCAGTGCATTGAGTTGATTGTTGTTGTTAAGTGCTGTTGACTCGATTCTGACGCATAGCAACCCTATGAAGGATTTCTGAGGAGCAGCTAGTGAGCTTGAACCGATGACCTTGCAGTTCAATGTGACTTCAACAAGGTTGATAGGGACATGCAATTTAGACATTGACTATCAAAATGGGGGGCTATAAAGGCACAAAGTGGCTGGATTACAAGCTTTCATGAGTGTTCCTAGTTTCAGAATGAGGGGAGTAAGGTAGAAGCCCCACTGAATAATTTTCCTCTTTTCCAGAATACTTGTTTGTGCTCATGAGGAACCTACACACAGACCAAGAGGCAGTCATTCAAACAGAAATGGAGGGTAATGAATAGTTTAAAATCAGGAAGGTATGTGCAAGGGATGCATTCTTTCACTATATTTATTCAATCTGTATGTGGAGCAAATAATCCGAGACACTAGATTTTATGAAGAAGAATGTGGCATCAGGAATGGAGACTCATTAGCAATCTGTGATATGCAAATGATACAATCTTGCTTGCTGGAAGTGAAAGGATTTACTTATGAAGATCAAAGATCACAGTCTTCAGTATGGATTACACCTAAGTGTAAAGAAAACAAAATTCCTCACAACTGGACCAATAAGTAACATCATTAAATAGAGAAAAGATTGAAGTTGTCAAAGGCTTCATTTTGCTTGAATCTACCGTCAACACTAATGGAAGCAGCAGTCAAGAAATCAAATGGCATGTTACATTAGGCAAATGTGCTGCACAAGACCTCTTTATAAAATGTTCAAGAGCAAAGATATCAGTTTGAGAACTAAAGTGCACCTGACCCAAGCCATGGTATTTTCAATAGCTTCATATAGGTGTGAAAGTTGGACAGTGAATAAGGAAGACCATAGAAGAATTGATGCATTTGAGTTATGGTGTTGGAGAAGAATATAGAAAGTACCATGGGCTGGTAGAAGAACAAAGAAATGTTCTTTGTTGGAAAAAGGACAAGCAGAATGCTCCTTAGAATCCAGGATGATGGAACTTTGTCTCATACTTTGAACACATTATCAGGAGGGACGAGTTCCTGGAGAAGGACTCGTGGAGGGTCAGTATTAAAAGGAAGCTCCCTGCTTAAACCATGTGGGGACCATGTCTGACTTCCCCAGGATTCACAACGGAAAAGGAGAATCAAACTCAAAATCAGCTTAAGGCTGATTCCTATGAAGTGAAGGTCAGACCTGCTTCCACACTACAACCTCCTCTATCCAATTCTGACTCCACCATAGCACTCTCTACTTCACATCTGGATTCCATCATCCACTGCAGTGGCCACACAGAACTCAAAACAATACTCACGATTATGGGGTTTATTAGGGAAGTGTTGTTATTAAGTACCGTGGAGTCAGTTCCAATTCATAGCGACCCTGTATAGGGTTTCCAAGGAGCAGCTGGTGAGTTTGAATCCCTAACCTTGTGGTACAAACTGACCTTGCAGTCCAGTGCTTATCCGACAGTGCCACACCAGGACTTCCCAAATGGAAATGCGGAACAGGGTACAATTCAGAATCAAAAAAGCAGTTCTCCAGTCAGGAACGCCTCTTGTCTGCCATACTGCAGGCAAGCCTCACTCTTGTCTTCAGCCTCTCAGCCATGTGGTCCCTTGGCCTTTGCCCTGCTTTGATAAGTGTCACAAAGCTCTTTTAGCAAGGCTGTGAATACCCAAAGGACACATTCTTCAAGCCAGTCTCCTGCCTGTAGGTACTCAGCTTTTCTCAGTCCATGGACCTAAACCCCACAGCTGCTCTGGCTCTCCATGCCACCACCTCGGCTGTTGCCTTTGCTGTTGCTGTTTCTCTAGGAAGGATCTCACGCTTCACTCATGCTCTTCCTTCTTGATGGTCCTGGGATCTTCCGTCTCTGGTTCTGAGATGGCTCCTTTTAAGCCTCGCTGGAGGGCAAACCTAACCAATCCAAGCCTTAGAATCTTTTATACCTTATTTGCATGGTCCCACCCAATCCCTTTGTGGGAATGAAGAAGATTTTGGATAGAAAATCCATATCAAGCAAATTTACTGCACCACAATCCCCAACGAGATAAATTGGCACAGTGGCAGCAACTCTGGACTCAAGCATAGCAAGAGTTACAAGGATGGCACAGGACCAACCAGTGTTTGTTCTGTTGTGCACACTGTCTCGATGACTTGACGCTGACTCAACAGGACCTAACAACAATAGCGCCCTATATCCAGCAGTGGCTCTGTGCACCAAGGACTGGCACTTCAAACCCACCAGCAGTTCAAACCCAACAGGAGAAAGATGAGGCTTTCTGCTCCTGCAAAGATGCACAGCCTCAGAAATTCTATACAAGGTCACTATGAGTCAGAACCAACTCAAAGGCACTTAATACCCACAACAACCCTATATCAAAACTCCCAATCTCTGCACCTCTCAGATTACAATTACAGCTTCCCAGGAGAGAATCTCAATGGCCCCGCTGGGTCAAGTGTTGACCTCTGGACCAATCACCTGGGACAGATGAGGTCAAGATTACAAAACAGCCAGTTTTGGGAGAAGAGGCCCCCAGGAGAAACTTTCTTATCTATTACAATATCCGAGAGAGGGTGTGCAGCAGGAGACTTTTCTCATCAGAAGGCAATGAAATGACAAATACAGGGTTAAATGTAGATGTGGTGGGGGAGGATGGGGATAGGATTTTTTTGACTCAATAGTGAGTAATAGTGTTATCATGACTAATTGCGATTGTTATAACTCCAAATGTTCAAGATGTGAAACTAAAAGGGGGGAGTAGTTAATCTTTCATTCCAGTAACAGAGGACCCTTGAACCATCAGGAGTGAAGAGCATTAGTGGAGCGTGGGATCCTAACCAGAAAAGTAGCAACAGCCGAGATGGAGGCAGAGGTGATGGCACAGAGAGATAGAGCAGCTGAGGACTCTTGGCCCATGGACTGAGAAAGGCTGTGTGCCTGCAAGCAGGAGGCTGACTTGAAAAATGTGCCTTTGGACATTTAAAAAATATATATCTTCTGGGTGTTTTGTGTACATCCAAAAAAAAAAGGGAATATAGGTAAATACTCTTAACCAATGGTTGTTGTTGTTGTGAAGTGCCGTCGAGTCAGTTCTGATCCACAACAACCCTGTATAGGGTCTCTGAGGAGCAGCTGGTAAACTTGAACCGCTGACCTTGCAGTTCAAATGGCTTTGTAGTCTGGTGCATTAACCCACAGCACCACAGATTGTAATCATAGCAATGAAACAAAATATGATTTGTTGAATGTAAAACTGATGATCTGCCCTGTAAACTATCACTCAATTCACAATAAAAGCTATTAAAATTTTTTAGACATGGGTTTAATACATAATTCTGGCTGGTAGAGGGCACGTATCTATGTTGATATTATACGAATATGGCTTCTGGGTTTCCTGGCAAACTTTCCAGGTATTGTTCGTGGAAGGCAGTATAGAGTTTTCACATCTGAAGTTAGACCTCAGATTTGCCCCCTTTAGCCCTGAGATAGAGCCTTACTGCTTTTCTAGCCAACATCTTCCTGCTCCCAGCACATCAGAGCAGTTGCATTAATTGGCAGACAGATCTGACCAATATCTTCATCTTCAAACTACTTGTTGAGGAACCCCTGTCTACCAAAAATCTGTTTAAAAATATGTGACTATTTTAAAATCCTTGCCAAAGCAGTTTATATCTGGGCAGGCTGTGATAATGCCCTGGGGTTGCTATGGAGATTGGTGTCTGTGAATTTCAAGTGGCACCTAGTTAGCAGCTGGCATTTAGCAAGTTATTTGGAAGAGGGGTATTTCTCTCTTCATTGAAAGTGGGACATTTCTAGTTGTGAACAATTAGCTTGGGGGGGGGGTTACTCAGAAGGACAAGCTGTGTGCCTAGGCTCCCACTCATCTGAAACAGCTAGGAGGGCTGAGTGGGAGCTGATGGGAGCTGGCACACACTTGCTCTCTGATGAGGACACACCAGCTCAGACTGATGTCCATGAGGGTAATAGGAACTGAAGGTAGCAGGAACCAACTAAGTGCCAGAGCTCCTGTTGAATTCTGACTCATAGCAAGTCCATATAGGCTTTCTGAGAAGCGCCTGGTGGGTTTGAACTGCAAACCTTGTGGTTATCAGTCCAGGGCTTATCCTACAGCCCCACACCAAGACTCCAGAGCTCCTGTTGGGAACTCCTGATTATTCAGGGACCAGCACCAAAAACCCTTGGAATGAACCAGATCTCTGTTCCTTTCCTCTTTCATCCTGCTGAGTTTGCACTGGACGTACCTCCCAGTCACTAATAGTTGTATCAGGTGAGCTGCATTTTAACTGAACTGCTCCAGGGACACTCCCATTTCCCCAGGAGTGACTAGAGACCTTGCTGTCACTGGGCCTACTCCTCTGTGCACAATGGTGGCTCAGATGAGCCTGAGATGCCCAGAACCATCTCATAAGCCCTGGTCCTGACTGGCTGCTCCCAGCATGCTCACACTGGGTATGATGACCTGGTTGTTGCTCCTGCAGGTACTAGTCTTCCTTGTGGAGCAGGTATAGCATCAGGACTGTGCTAAGGGTGTGCTCCTAGGATTTGACCCAGAGGGCTGGCAGGTATGCAGAGGGAAGACTACACCACATAGAAGCTGGGAGAGAAGCATGAGGAGTCAGGGAGAAGTAGGGAGATGGGACTGGAGGTGACAATGTGGGGTGAATGGCTTTCCTGGACTAAGGTCTGAAGGAACGGTGTAGGTACCGACTTTCTTCGTCCCTTTGAGTTCTTGAAGAGATAGAGCTGAAGAAGTCCATTAGTGTCTCATCCACAACCTTCTGAAGAGTTTTGGATGCTGAGCTGGTCCAAAGGCCCAGGGCTGAGCTCCAAGGGCTGCTGGACAGTTGTAGCAGGCACTTAGCACTGTAAAAGGAAGTAGGAGATGACATCATCTCCTTATTCCAGAGGGAAGGAGAATCAAAATCTGCATCAGCCCAAAGCTGATTCCTGTGGGGATGAGATCAGACATGCCTTTCCTTCCAAATCTGACACCAACCATCCCTCCTACAGCATTCTACTCAGCTAGGTTCGATAACCCATTACAATGGTCACACAGAACTCAGAAACAATACTCATGATTATGGGGTTTATTAGGGAAGTTAAT